>NC_043757.1:3572327-4219827 GCF_902148845.1 Salarias fasciatus
ATAACGTGCAAACTCCGCACAGAACGACCCACATGATGTTTAGGCAGAAAGGACAAACGAGGAATTGAACCTTTCTCTGGTCTTTCGGATCTGACTTCAGCGTGCTTCTCTGAAAATATGAAGCTCGTTGACGACTTCAACATCTCTAGGAACTGAAGCTTCATCCACAGCGTTTCTGACGACGATGGAAAACTCAAACAGGTCAAAGTGTGTTGGAAAACCCACTTTTTGACCTACTTGCCTTCAAATTAAAACGTTAAAGTTTTTCATTTCATGGAGCAGAGTATACATAATGAAAATAGAAATATTTTCACAAAAACTAAACAATCACTTCTGAAAATGACTACAGTCTCAAAACAGTCAATTTTAATGAGGCCTTCTTGTGGAAAATCCAGAAAAAATGTCCAAAAACGGTCTGACGTCTCAACTGTGGGTCTCTGTTTTGTCGTTTCTGCTCCTCGCTTCAAAGTAAAAGAATCAGTGTTTTCTTTGAATTATTTTTACAGTGTACTTGGTGTTTGGCGGCAGATTGGATTCTCACGGACCTCGTGTTTGACACCTGTGATTTAACCAAACTCTATTTTGTTGATTGTGAATGTCAAACATAATATATAGCAGTGTAAACAGTGTCATGATTTGCAGTCTAATAATTACCACAACAAACATTCCTGTGTACTTATATCTGCACTATAAAGCTCTTTCAGTGTCGCTGTAATGCAAGTCTAATGTTGTGTGTCTGAATATGTTTTTCATTTGGATGACAAAAGATCAAGGTGGTGGATGATAGTCAGCTTGTTCAGAGGCTTGTTCATGAAAATACAATGACAAATGACCTTCTTGACATTGTGATCAATATTTTCACATGTTAACTGCATGGAAAAGACTTTGCATCTGTGAACGTTTTGCTTTTAAATACCGTTCACTACGATCCAAAGGCTTCCAGCGTTCATTTACAACAATCTCAGGTCTGTAATTAGCCATTTCTGCAATTTTACTCTTTGATAAAGACTGAAATCAATACTCCTGCGGGTCTGTTTACCTCCCAGCTCGTGGTGACTCCACATCCCGCTCGCATCAGTATACATGAGATGCATAAACATTCTTAGAAATTGAGAGCCTTTAATGAGAGAAAGTGGGAGGGAGAGAGGAGAGGAAGGAAGCATACCAAATGAAAGCGGTTGGCACTCGCTCCTGTGCTCATCTAGTCGCGTCGTCTATGATGGACCCCCGGAGACCGCCGCCCGAAATCTGCATTGCAAATAGCCATCATCTCACGTATCCGCGCACGGTTTTATTTTTCCAGTGGATCTTTCGGTGGACCCGTAAAATGGGTGTCTGAGAGGGCGCCGCCGAGCAGATTTAACCTTTAATTTTACCGTTGCAGCCAGCGCTGTCAGTGCGCGCATATCTATTCAAGAGAGCCTTCAACTGCAACGGAAACAAGTGATGGTTCCGCCGGACAAACATGAATCTCGTACAGAACGCACTTCACGGAACGGCGGATTTCTAAAACTGGCAGATGACACTCAGGGACACATTTTGGAGAGTTATTGTTATGTTTATCAAAAAAATGGAGTATAATATAATTGCACGGGCGCGATGTGGTGAGAGTGGAATAAAGGCGGGTCTGCGGGGACAGAGATAAGGGAGAGAGTTGACGAACGGGCCGCCTCTTATCGTTTTCTGCTGGTCAGGTCAGTCCACCGTACTGTGACCGGGAGGCCGGCTCTCAGCTCCGTTTCAATTAACCCAACCACGCTGGAGAGAAGCGGGACTCAGATAAAATGTGTAATGCTTTGACAAGATAATGAGCACATCGGCGTTTGCCTAAAACGACCTTTGACACGCCGGCCTGATTTGGAGGTGAAGGCGAAGGCTTCGTTGTGTTCTGGTGCTTGTTTACGTGACAGCGGGGCTCCGAGCTACTGAAAGGGCAACTTTTAAGAAACTTCAAACTAGACTAAAGGCTTCATGCTCAGAATCAGTCGCTCATGTTCGACACATATAATATGTACGATATGCTCTCATGCTTTTTTTTTTTTGTTGCTATTTTTAGGTTTAAGCCACTGTTTGGAGCATGATAAGTGTCTATTGGTTACAAGAAAGCTAATTAGACCCTTTTCTGATTTCCTGGTCCTTTGGAAAAAAACAGCAACAAAAAAAAAAAAAAAAATGCTTTCCAGCCATAGTAAAAGAGATTAATGAATTCCATGATGCACAGACACACAGGGGATCGTCACGTGGATCGTCACGATGGGCCGGTTTAGCGCGAAGCTGCAGGGTCATTTCTGCAGGACGTGACTTTGTGCTGAAAGCACAGCGAGTGGAAAAGACCCCCGTGTAAATTATTTCTCCACAAAGTGCTTCTGCAAACAATGGAGGAGTATGGTGTGTTTCACGGAGACAAGCCTGCCGCCTCTTTCATTCACAGGGTTGAATGCACTGGACACCATTTAGTGCTCATAAAAATGGCTGCTGCTCGGCCGAACAAGTGCGAGCGCGTTGACGGCGCCGCGCCAAAAATAGAAGCGTGCAGTATGGGCGTTTCATGAAAAATGCATCGCAATGTACTTTCTGTCATTAAGAAACATTTCGACAGCTATTTCTCCATCAACACAACTGCGTTTTATTGACGCAGACTTTAATTCTCCATTTGGGGAAAGGTGGGGTACTTTGGTTATGTAGATGTAACCTTCCGTCAGATGACTTTATTCTAATTAGAGCTTGGTGAATACACTGGACTGAAATGGAGGTTACAGCAGATCCTCATGCTGGATGAAGCTCTGTTCCCTGCAGAACAGGCAAGCACATCAGATCAATGCATATTCAAACATAAAGGAAGCAGATGATGAAGATGAGAGGAACGAGTTCAGCATTTTTATTATCTCACGTGAAGCTGTGTTGCACCTTGAGCTAACACGCCCCCCCCTTCCCTCTCCAGGTCCCCATGCCTACACGTAAGATTAACTCCAAACTCGCTGTCATGCCACGCTCTGTTTGCCTCACATCCAGTGTAAATGTTTGGCAGATTTCCTGTACTTTCAAAATAAAAGACTAATTGTCACAAGGTGAATTACAGACACTGAAGTAAGTTTGTTGACTGAGTTGCTCTTTAGTGGCAGCGTTTACAAGTGGAAATGAAAATGAAAAACTTGCGTTTGGCCTTGGGCGTGGGAGACACGGTAAACACAAAGTGGTCCTCAAAAGATCGGCGCGGGTATACAAACTTCTCCAAGCAAAAAAAGCCTAAAAAGAAAAGAATTCTGACATTGATTTTAATCAGATGTGACATTGTAAAGCTTTCCGTTCTCCGTTATTTACTGTGACTTCCTTGACATGGGTGCAGATCTTCACTGGAAGCAGCTCAGCTCCAGCCTGCTTCTGTTTCCAACAGAGCCTGGCATCAAACCAGCAGCTGCCGGCTTCTCTGAACTGCCTAATATTTGGGATTCCAGTCGAATTATGATAATTCTCGCTTGTTCGGTGACCCGACGGAGATGCAAAAGTGGTAGAGATATGTCAGGGATGTGGGCGGGAAAGGAGTTTGGAAATCAGAAAAGGAAAGAGGCAAACGGAGTGAGAGAGGAGAGGGAGCAGCACAGATGCCAAAGTTTTCCAGTTCAGTGCACGAAACGCGAGCCAACACCACAATTAGATGTCCGGGGAGATTGTTAAAGACGTTTATCAGAGAAACACGGCTGCTTCTGTCCTTTCGGAACCTGTAAACTTTAACAACAGACTGCTTTTTCTTTTTAAATAGCATTTGAAAAAAATGGACCAGTTTCATCAAACACCATGAGAATGAATGGGGAACGATCAACGTCCACCTCGCGACACATCCGCACCAACCTTCCAGTATCTGCAGCCCACACAACGGCACGGGAAACTAAAATTGCTATATATCAATATTAATTGTATTAACATAAATTAGCATACCATTCATTTTCAAATAGTTTTTCCATTTTATCTAAAGTAGAGAGAAAAAAGAAGCAGGATTAAAGCATGGCAGGGATATTTTATCATACATTAGTAAGAAGCCTTTTATCTTCTCCCCTTTTTAATTTGCTGCTTATGTAATCTCTATAAACAGATATCTGCATGTGAATACACAATTCAAAGGCAATGGGGCCAGATTTTCAGAATGGAAAAACGGCCACTTTTCTGCACGTGCACTCATGTTCAAATCAGTGTTTGCACATTGCGAAGATTCGCTTGAATTTCATCAGTACCTGGGTGTCTTTAAACCCCAGCAATTTCATTGCACTTGTAACTTCTTGTAACTTGTTGCAATGACAGTAAATCACATTCCATTGAATGCTGAAAGGATTTTTGAATGAAGCACAGAAAATTAAGAGAGTTTTACTACTGTGTGAAATTAAATATTTCACGCTTAAACAATAATCCATCCCATATTTCGCACACCACATGCTAAATATGTTTGATATAGAGCTGTTAAATAAAAATGTTAATGACATGCTAATCAGAATCAAGACCACCAACATAATTACCTGCTTTTGTGTTTCTTCTTAGGACCGTTTCCACAACAAACGCCCGCTGCATTTTGGGTGTCGGTTTAAAATTAAATGAAATTTGAAGGCGCTGAAAATTAAACTTTCTGAACACAGTCCGTCTATGTCAATCAGAAAAAAATCATGAAAAGATTCGTGACATCATTCAAAATGGCCGCCCCCGTGAATCTTGGTTGAATCGTTGTTAAACCTTGGTTATTTTGGGTTTTGCCTGATATTTGGACACTACTCATCTAGATAAATTATTTTGGCCCAGCAATGGCAGCTTTCAGCTCGTCCAGTTGGTATTTTGGACGAGTGTGAATTTCGAGCGCCGCTAAAGGGACAGTATGTTGCTGCAGTTGCACCATCTGGGGAGCAGTTACAAGTCAAAGGCCTTGAACCTTTAATTGGATTCAAACCAACAAATTTCCTCCACAGATTTGCCTTCCTGCCCTACATGCTCCCACTGCCCCAGCTATTGTTGAGTTTTCTCTGTTTCCTCTCTCTCTACCATCGGTGCATCCATCTCTCTGGGAATTTGCCATCTGGCACTCCGGATTTTGAAGCGCTATTCAATGTTTTCTTTTTTTTAAAGCGATGCTGTCATGGTGCTTCTTTTAACCCATTTTGTGTAACCACTTTGCCACTGATCCCACCTGATTTGTGATATTTTGAGGCAGAAAAACGCTGATTGTCCTCCAGACAAAGTTTCTGACCAGTTCAATGATGTTGTCTCGACTTTCAGCTGCGTTTCCAACAGCCAACATATAATTGATTCCTTATCTAATGGTGAAACATTGCCTGTCCCTGACTGCAATGCTAATACCCAGCCAAGCAGCTTTTTGCCTCTAAGAGAGTAATAGCCTGCAGTTAAACATATCACTAAGTAGTTTTGCCTCTGTATGTCTTATTGCTTGTGAGCATGGAGTTGACAGTTTATTCTACATTAGTCACACTCTAAGTGCTCGATTAAAATTATTCATTGCCTTTTCTATTGTGTTTGCTGTCGCGAGGAACAAAGAAACACAAATTTTTACAGCGAGCCTCGTTATAGTTGTTGAAAACTTTTGCAGTCTTGCGATAATGCGCCGCAATCTCCGACGACGTGAGCAGAGTCTGAATCGTCAGGACTGAGGTTTTCCTGTTTGTTTTGGTGCAGAGTGTAAAATCTTTGTTAAGCCAAGCTGTTTAATGCCATCTGAGTCCCACGCAGTGGCGTAGTGGTTCGCACTCTCAGCTTAGTGAGACGATCCTCAGTTTGATCCCAGGTCTGCTTCATGTGTTTTCTGGTAAAATGCAGAAACTGGCTTCAACTTCATGATATTGCCGTTTGCACAGTGACAATATCCAACGCTCAGGTCCAGGATTATTTGCCTTTCTGTGTGGACTTTGCCTATTTCCAGGTCCTCCAATTTTGTACCAAAGTTCAAAAACATACATCTGAATCCATTTTGAAGTGCAAATGTTTCGTTGCATTTTGCACCACAGCGGCGCAGGAAACAACTGAAAACGCTCTGAAACGGGACCTAGTTGGCCCGTGGCTGTTTAAGTCCCTGTATTTAACCCGTGTTCTTCTCCAGGCTTTAATCTGATTTTCCCCATAGTCAACGAGGATCAGCACCAGCAAATCAATTTCACCTGAAGTGGAAGATGTGGGACTGAAAGGAGATGGACGACAGTCAGAACTGCATTACTTTCTCACTCTTGTTCTTACAATGATCGGGTAAAAAAAAAAAAAAAAAAGTGCTTTAAATTCAGAGCTAAGTTGCAATAAATGTTCCCAAAGAGTCCACATTCCGGTGTCAGTGATGGCAGATGTGGTGAGGACGCCCTTTCACAACCACAGGTGGTGTTTATTAACAGTATCTTTCATTAATTCAGTACCTGGCGGGGATGTGCTGCAGGCATGTCTCTATCAAATTCTGCATGATTATCTGTTATTGTTTGATGAATATGCAGACATCGCACCCACACCCCCTCTTCCACAGCGATGCACATCGCATGCAAATACCAAATCCAATATTTCTGGAAGTGCATATGCTGCATAAGTTTGTTTGACGGCTAAGTAATTAAACTCATCCAAGCACGAGCTGCATATCCAATGACAGTTTCTGCACAACACATGGTGCGCGCCCAAATTAAATGAGAATCTGTTTTGAGAGTGGATCTCTCAAGCGAATCCTTCACACACTCATGAGTCTTTTAGGGAAGGACACGTGTGTAATATTAATGTGGGTTCACAGACACCTATCCACACACACGCACGCACACACACACACACACACACACCAGCACGTCATGCACATGGACTGTGCACTGGAATGAGCGCATTTCATTGAGCCACTTTAGCTGCCCACTTTGCAGCAATTGTGTTGACTTACGGCCAAGTGCACACATGAGTTAGCCGAGCATTAAGTGGAGCCACAGACGTGAAAGTCGGCAGCTTAGAAGCTCGTTCCTTTGAGAGTTTGTCCATTAGCTATCAGAATGTGTGGTCGTCACTGTGAATATCAAGCTAACTGGAGGGACTGGAGTATATTTACTATCCAAGGCTTAGATATGAAGGCGTATGGCAGTATTTAGAGACTGTTGGTATATTTCATGTGATATCGGATTTTTACAGGGAGTCAGATTCAAACATCGAAGCAGATTTACTTCCCAATCAAATGGAAATAAATATTAAAAGAGATTAGCAATCACTAGTGTTGAAGTCAAGACCAAGACATCAGAAGACCAAGACAAGAACAAGAACAAGACTTTAAGGGCTGAGACCAACTCAAGACCAAGACCAGAACATCAGAAGACAACACAGTAAGGAAACATTGAAACCCCGTCACGTGGATGAAAACATTACTGCTCTTTTTTTAAAATTTACTGTGCCTAAAAACTGTTCCAGAAACCACTGAGCCTGTCAACCTTTCCTGGATCTACTCTATCTGTGGAGGGCTTCAGGTGGCTGTATGGTAGCGCAGTGGTTTGTTTCTGTGTGTGCATCCTGCCCTTGCCCGTGGTTAACGGGATTAGCTCCAGCGCCTCGCGACCACGCACAGGATTTTGAAGATGGATGGGTAGTGAAATTTACGTCCCCCGAAACTTCTTTGTCTTGGTGTCAGAGCTCTCCGTCATATCTGCAGATTATCACGACGCTGCGTGCCTGCGACGAAGCAAGGCCAAACCCGACTACGCGCGCTCAGAGCGCTCGTTCTGACGCCACAGGGAGTGCGCTAAAACATCCTTTCCCCAAATTCACCCCTGTTCCCCGTTCGGCTGCATTTCCGAATGATCAACTTAACCGGAGATGAAATCTGAGCAGGAGAATCACCTGCAGGGGGAGCATCTGGCCGGCCGCCTCCGGCTGTCCGTCAGTGCCTCCCCGGCTGAGGAGTTCCCCCAACGCAGCTCTGCACGACTCGGAGCAGAACTGGAGGCTCACATGCCCAACACCTGGTGCACAATATGCAACCGAGCATACGGCGCCCATGGCTCCTTTGTCATTTGTGCTTTGAGTTGATGTATTTTTCATAGAAGCAGTAGAGTTGACAGACCAGCAGCAGCAGCAGAAGAAGAAAACAAATCTCAGCTTGGGACCATATTCTAATCATATTGTAGAAACTTCTCAACTAAATTGAATTTGTCTTCAGGAACAGTCCTCGTGTGCACCACACGTTTCTCAACACTTTGATGTCATTATATTATTTCACATGCAATAATTGGGGACTGTGCATCGTGACCACGGACTTGTTAGCAGTGTTTTGAGTCAGGATTCGCTCCAGCACTCAAATGCCAAAATGAATTTTTTCATCTTTTTTCTAATTGAGTCTGAATGCCGTCAGTGAACATCAGTGTTACTCTCTGAGCATTGCAAATAAATAAATACGATATGCAGGCTACTTATAACGTGCAAATTCATCCACCACCACCTCTTGTGAGAAACGGTTCAATAATCCATCATCATCCTTTCATCAAAGCCTCTCAGCTCCGGGTTATTTTTAGCCGCTGCTGTGGTAGCTTACTGCAACACAGGGTGGAAAAAATTTATTGGTACCTGAAAGAGGATCCCACCGCTTTGGGAAAAGACTAGCAGCCATTCTCCCCTCAGGCTACAGCCAGGAGAATCACATTCAGCAACCCTACAGGAAACCTGGACTCGTCAATTAGCCTCAAATGCAGGTTTTTGGACTTTCAGAAGACAGAAAGACCAACTATCTTCTTATTTTGACTCAAACCATGATGTATTTGGAGACTTATCCAATAATCCCTCGGCCCCCTGATGTATTTTGGGTTTGTTCACACGACCACTGAAGTGCCACTGAAGACAACTTTTGACAACAGAGCCCAAGACTGATCTTTTCAAAAAGGCGCCAAAGAAAACACCACTGTTTCCAAATCTGAATCCCATGAAGATTCATGGCCAAGTCCAGCAGAACGCCTGATAACGAGCATCATTACAATCAGCTGTGTTGAAGCAGGGAGACATGGAAAACGTGCAGGGCTGCAGCCCACGAGGACTGGAGTTTGGACAGTGCTGACTCATGGTCCAACATGCTAACTGCATCACTTCAACTGGGCTTGAAGGAATCAGCTACATATCTATGCTAGCAATAGATCCAGTTGGTCCAAACACAGGTATGAAGTCAGACTCTTCATCAATGGCTTGCAGAGAGACTCACGGACAGCCAGACAGGGCTGAGATCGCCACAAAGCTTTAGGGATTTCCCAAACATGTATTATTGAGTTCCTCTCCTTGTGCCCTGTCTCATCCTCGCACTGTGACTCACACCTCTCTCCCTCTGCTTCCTCCGTCCTGCGCTGCTGGGACGCCTTGCTACCGTCTGTGCTTCCCGCCTTTACCCTGCCTTCTTTTACTTGTGACTTGTGTTGCGGGTCCTTCCACCCCCGCCCCGGGCTGAGCTGGAGATAAAGCACCCTCTGCATTTCCTGCCTCTGCTGCTGTTCTGCTCCCTCGTCCTCTTCATTTGCATGGCAGGACGGGTGAGGAGAGGAGATATACGTGGGAAGCACATCTGGCTTTCTGGTGTGCGGCAGCGATAGCAGAGGATCTGTGGGCGGATGGGTGTCAGTGTGCGCATTTGCATGCATATGTTTACGTGTCCGTGTGTGTGAGGGGGTACGCTCATGTCGAGCAGCGATATGGGGCACCGGCAGTCACTCGGGCTTTGGCTGAGCCTTCCTCTTCACATTGTCTTCAAGCTGCCGTTGTGGCATATCTGTGTTCTTTTTCTTACTCTTTCTCTCTCACAGGCTCATTGTTGCGTGAACATTTCTCACCAGCAGAGTCCACAGAGAGACTGGAGGAGAGCCTACAGCGCTGTATGTATCATTTGTGTGAAGAATATGTCAGTCTGATCAACTGTTGTCGGCGTATGTGTGTCTGTCAGGTCCAGTCTACCTGGCGGAGCCTGATTTCCACCGAATTCCACCGATTTGAGGGTGAAAGGGCAGTTTTGACAGTCTGACGTTATGGTATCCAACCTTTTCCTTCTTAGGATTCCTCAGATTACCTCTGAAAGTGTTCAGATGTTTCCTCTCCTTTGTGAAAACAGCTGTCAGCAGCACCAACAGTCTTCAAAATGCAACAAATGGGGAGTTTTCAGATTTGTTCTACAAAGACACAAATGCAGATATTGTGGTTTTCTTTAAAATATCGACACAACAAAGAAAAACTTTAAAGATTAACTGGAAATCTTATTATAGTACTATTTTACCAGTCAGGCCAACTCAACAATAAGTTGTACGGTAAACTGAGCTACTGCTTCAGACAAAACAGCCGCTGTGTATCGTGTGGCTGTGTGTGAAGTTAAAAATGAAAGCATGCATGAACTGGTATGTTGTTGATACTATTCTCAGACCATGAATCTGTTTGACACACTTGCATCATTGACTGTGTGATTTAAGACATGAAAACAGATTTCCCAGAAGACAAAATCAGAACATTACTGTTGAATATATGCTTTAGGATTAAATTATGGTATTGAATTGGAGTAATTCCGCTGTAAATAAACATACAAAAGTCAGAGCAGTCCCCTGGGAAACCACAACAATATAATCTGTATGTGTGTGCGGGTTGTGTTTTATTCTTACTTCTGTTAACTGAAAGCAGGTGACACACATTACAGGAACCTGTTTTGAGCCAAAAATGAAGTCGCAATAAGGAAAGTCCACCTTTACAGAGGGTATTCAGGTGGACTGCAGTCCGCCTCAGGTCAGGGTCAAGCAGCAGTAATCTGTGCATTTTATTAAGCTGTGCAGCAGGACAGATGTCAGTTTGAAGGAGAGTGCTCTGAGCCGTACCGCCTCATTAAATCAGGTGGAACATATTCAAGGCTTTAACATTTGGGACATACAGCTTAATATACAATGTAATTCATTCATGCAACAATAAAATGCATGCTGGTGGTGATGCTGCTGCCCAGTAATGGCGGCTCAAACAGTGTTAAACATATTCAGTTATCTTCTTAGCATATGTTTATATGCTAAATGAGGATCTGCTGCCGATAGACGGTTGACACGGAGCAAATGAATATCTGCCGGGCTGCAGGTCAGTCCGCAGAGACCCGAGTGAATCACACAGCGGAGGGTTAGAAAACACACAGCCAGAAAAAACAAGTGGCGCCGAAAACCAACACGGATAAAAAGAACTCGTCTCTGGATCAGTGCGGAAGTTGGAAGGAGAGCCTTGCAGAAGTGCAGAGACTTGAAAGAATCGTCATTATCATATAAAAACACGTCATTACAGCCTGGCCCTCGTTTGACTTGACTTTGTTCAAAGGAGGGAAAAAAAAAAACATGGTTTCATACAGCGGATGTCTAATAATCCAGATTAATGTGTCAGTGAAGCACTCAAGTGTCCTATTTTAAAATAATGTAAGTCTAGTTTGAAATGAGACATCTTGACTAAACAATCAGACACTTCACACACACAACTCCCCAGAGAGACAGAGACAGAGACGACGATTTTAAAATAGAATAATGCAGTGAAATGCTGTGGTAACACTCCATACATAAAGGTTAATTACTTCATTTAATGCCATTTATGTGTTTTGTTAACAGTGCTGGTGAGTTAACTCACTGACTTTCATAAATTGAAACAAGAGGTTTATTTGATGAAAATACACATTTTTCTGAGTAACTTACATGAAGCGAACAGTGCAAAATCATCTGATTATTATGTATAGTAATATTATTATTACACTTGTCTAGGACTGGCAAAACAGGGTCAAAATACAGCGTCTAAAGGGCTTTATGTTTGACACTGCTGATCTGGACACTTATTTTCAAACTAACTCAATGAGACTAACACATTTTTGATGTGTCACAACATCTTAAATTCAACTTTTGTATTTCGCTATTGGAGATTTCATCTTTAAAGGAAAAGTTTCAGACATCAGTGAGAACAGTAAATTCATCTTATTGTGGAAATATCGTCCGTTTAGCAGTAAGACTGATATTTTCTCAGCGTCTGTCTAAGTTTCCTCCGCTCTGACTTGATTGCTTTGATAGGATGAAGCTGCCGAACAGAAGCTTCTTCACTCGGAAAGCCTGTTAGTTCAATGTCCGCCATCAAGTAAAGTCAATTACTCGAGCAGGGCGCCGGACTGACAGCGAGCGTCTCTGCTGTGGTTTTTCCGTCGGCGGTATGAGCGCCTCTCCGTCCGACCGGCCGCGTGTTGCGTCACGTGTTCGTCGCCCCGCAGTCCGGCGCCCCAGAGTGCACCTGGCCATGTGAGGGAGCGGAAAACCCGGTCCGGGCCGGCTGACGCTGAACGGGTCGGACACGGTGTGTGGAGCCAGAGGGGGGGTGAGGGGGGTGAGGGGGGGGGTGGGGCAGCCAACGGGGTTTTCGTGTGAGAGGTGAGCATGGATTTCAGCGGCGGAGAGAAGAACGTGCATTCAGGTGGATCTAAAGGATGATAGATTTGGTTTTCTGATTACGGTGCTGCTTCAACAGAAGCCCCGCCCACCTCATTGACCGGATAGGTACTTCATTGATCCAGCAGAAAATGTAGAAATCATGGAATCCAGTGAAATTGCATTTCCCCTCTGTAATGTCGGCTCATTGCAGCCCTATCATCCCGCTGTTTGTTCGATCGAATCAAATAATGCCGAGATACTGCAGAAAAGACGCTTGCTTCATCAACTTATTATATACATAAAGAACATTCAGCTCTACGAGGAAAGAAGCTGACAGAAAAAACAAAGCCCGGAGGCAAAGACGTGACTCATCGCGTTTCAAGCGGGACTCATCAGATCAAATCGCTTCCGAAGGTATCCGCTGCGCTTTGCCAGCATCCGCGCTTCATTTGAGAGGATATTAGCCTGAATGTGCTGCGTTTCATTCAAAAACGTCACCGAGAAGACATCGTCTTTGTCTTCTTCTTTTGTTGCTTTCATTCAGGTTGCCTCTTGGCAATCTGTGAAACACAAAAAAAAAAAACAAAAAAAAAAAACAATAAACCTTGGCGAGGAAAATATCACCTGTTAGTGTTTAACAGCAGAAGATATAAGAGGAAGCCAGTGGCGTTCTGCTGGAGTCTGATGGGAGACGGCGTTGGCAGGATCGCACCGTTTAATTTTACTTTGAATGTACAGAAACGAGCCTCCAGATTCACATCGGAGTGGAAGGAGTTCAGTCCACACGGCTCTCACGTCGGCTCCTCCCTCCTGACAAAGCGACCTTGACTGCTGCTCTTCATTATGGATGGATTCCCATTAGGGAGCTGCTTACAGCAACCTTTGACCTTTACTGCAGGGACTTCATCAATCTCATGTTAATCCATCCTCATCTCCCAAACAGCCGCGCTTCCATGTAATTCTGCAACCAACTCGCCAAATCACTGCTGTTTACCATCATGTGAGACAACACTGGAGGCTTGTGGGAAAATGAGAGGACAACGTTAAACATGAGGAGGTCTGAGATATGACTGATCGCTTTGATTTGCTGAGTTACAGGAGGACTGTGAATGGTGTTGCAAGGAAGGAAGGGAGGAATTCTGGTGATTTGGTGTTTTGATCCACTTCAATTCAGAAACATTTAAACTGCTCTTTTAAAAAAGGTTTGAGGAGAACCTTTCCGACCAACTACAGCTTGACTGAAAACGGTCTTCATGACACATGCAACAGAGGGTCGTGACCCCCGGTCCATTGTCTCAGGGCGGAAAGAGCGAGCGCGATCCGACCATCAGTGAAGATATAAAAGGTCAAACGTGAGCCGACCAGGCCACATCTCTACACCGTAAAATAGAAATATTAAAGCTGAAGGAAACGTGACGAGGCTGGGGGAGGGGAATACTCTCCTAAAGGTCGTGACACCCTGCTTTAAGCAAACAAGGTTACACAACCCGGGACAGTGAAAGCATGCTGGAGGCATGAGTGTGCCATCAGGCCCCGGAGGAAGTGTTTGCCCCGGCCTTCAACCCCAGGCGTGGCGCACCCCCCCCCCCCCCCCCCCCCCCCCCCCCCCCCCCCCCCGGGCGGCCGGCTCCTGCTCTCCGGCTGACGAATGGCCGCCGCGGCGCCACACGTGACGCCATCCATCACCGCGATGCCGCGCCGAGCGCGTACAACACTCAGACTGAGAACCCAGGTGTGGAATCCTGACCTCGGATACAGTTTTAAACTCTTCGAATTGGGGGGAAATCGGAATATTCCAGCGGGCTGCGGGCGGGAAGAGCAGCGGGCCGCGTTACAGGAGGCCACACACACTGCGGCGCATGTCAGTGTTTATCTGCAGTGATTGGTTCTATTCCCAGCCCCGTGTGTTCATTTGTCAGCCAGCATGGGAGTCATTTATTACCATTTGCCGTGTCAGTCAAGCCCCTGATACCCTCCATCTATCTCCGGGAGCCAGCAGCATTCCCCCCCCCCCCCCAGCTCCTCACTCCACCTGGATGAGTGTACGCTCGGCATTCACACCCGCCGTTTAGAGGAGACACACTCTGATAACTATTCAACAGACAGCGTGGCTCAAACCAGGAGCCAGCCTTGCATGATATGAGATGGACGGCGATAGAGAGCCTGAGAGGGAGACGGAGAGTGGAAGGGAGAGGAAAAGGGGTTATCGGAAGGTAAAAGGCAGATAAGAGGGAGACGAGCTGAAAGGAGGAAGACGCTCAGCGCAACGACGACGACATGGGAAGAAATCTCACAGAGCAAAGAGGAACTGAGAGAGAATGAGAGAACAAGGCGGAGCGGCGGCGGAAAACAACACTAATTGGAGAGGAGCTCGACGATGGCAGACGCTTCAGAAAGTTGTGCATCTGCAGTTTGGCGTTGTGTCGAGATGGAGCAGGACAGACAGGCAGCAGGAGGGGAGGAAAGGGAGACGCGCTCGTCAAACAAGTGCAAGCTTAGCAGAAATCACAAGAGGGAAAAACGTGCCCGGACCAGAACCAGCCCTCTGGACCGGGTCCGTCGGGATCGGGACACGTCTTGCCGTCCAGCTGTGCCACATGCCCCGTTTCTGATGAGGAAAGGGAGATTTTCTTTAACTGATAATTTACTATTTAAAGGACTTGCTCCCCTCCTGTTCGTCGTGGTCAATGAAGACAGCGTGCACTGCACTGCTGGGACCCTGAAAGTAGAAGTTTACAGGAAGGAATGCTGTAATGTTGTGTTTTTCCAGGAAATCTCTGACAGGAAAGCAGAATGTCGACTCGCTGAAAGCTGGTAAATTTTCCATGTTCATGGATTTACGAATCGCATCCTGTCGTTATTCACACTCCAAAACACCAACTTCTTTTATGGAATGTTCTGCCATATTATAATGAAAAACTAAATTATATCCAAAAGTCACAATCCACATAAAATAACATGATATACAAACCAAACAACTATACAAATAAGCAGCCAAGCAACCAATTGATCGATCCTCCACACTAAGAAAAGGCAGTTGAAAAGATGATATTTAAAGGTAATTATGAAATATGGCATGGCTGCCCCTGCCGAATGGAAAAACACATGCCAGCTGGAGAAACGGATTCATTAAAATAAATACAACGATAACTGCACATTAAAGATTAATACAACACTGTTTAAAACAAAACAAAACAAAACAAAACAAAAGGAAGACTCCATGCAGAGCCGTTTATTTACCTCACGGATGATTATGGAAGCAGTGAATCAACCCACTATTATGAAAAGCATTTTTAATTGGTGGTAATTATTCAGTTTAAACTTTATAACAACAAACTTATTTTTGAGGGAAAAACAAACACTGAGAGGAAACAAACTGGATTGTATCCACCGTGTGGAATTGATGATTGTGGTATTGAACGGGATCCAGGGGAGAACGGCGTCTGCTATTACCGATGGCGCAGCCGAACGCCCTCAGAGCAAACGGATTGAATCGGTCACCAGCAAAGGGCCACACGGATCAGCGTCACGCCGCGCTTGTCAGAACACCTCTCGTATTTGTTTTCTGTGCGAGACAAACTGAGAAGTTCAAGTCGAATTTTCTTGAGAGGCAAGCGTCGGTCCCCTCGTGAGGGTTTTCACTGTCCTATTTTCCTCCGGCGACATGCCTCAACGCTTCAGAAAATGAACAATTTCATCTCATTAGCTATCCTAAGTCGCATGTCCTGATTACCAAACTTTGATGAGTGTGACGCGTCAGAATTATTTATCCGGTCTTTTAATAGGCACCACATGCGTCTGTATTAGGACTCGGCACGAGCTCCTAAACTGGGTTTTATTTTCTTGCATCCATCCTTTCATTGTACTCAGATTCACCTTCTGTGATAATTTAGAGTCACATATTCACATTAAAGTGTGTTTTTGGATTGAAAATTATTTTCTTTTGGGACAAAACCCAAGGAAAAAAGACACAGGGCCACACAGAGAGGCTCACAAGTCGTTGGAATAATCCTGGAGAGGCGAGAAAATCCAACCTGACAGCAGTGTGCAGCTAATTCATGACCGGATTAAGCTACTAAATTTTCCTTCATAATGCAGAAACACAATCATAAATAGCAGAACAAGAAATACGTCATGTCAGAAACCCAAACGGGCAGAATAAACAGCTGTTTGTGTTTGTGTTGGGTTTTCAGTCAGGTAAGCAGAAGCAGCGAGGGGACTCACAGCGAATCGGCCGGGAGAGTTATGTCACCTGACAGCAATGGCGTCACGACGCACGTACACATAAACGCACATACAGCAGCGCGGCGTCGCACACACCACTGTAATTGAAGGCTGGTCATGGAGTGAGAAATGGTCCCAGAGTGAGCCGGGCTGAGGGGTGAGGCCGGGTGTCCGGGCTCCGCAGGCCTCAGCAGTAATTAAGACGGGAACCCTCGGGCCTTCACACCCCATCGGGGGAGGGGAGGGGGTGGGGTGAGCCCGCTGTCCTGCTCTCAGATCAGTACAGCATGACTCACAACATCCCCTCGTCTCTGAAACGCACCTTTCTGCTCTCAGCAGCTCTTCTTTATTCCCCCCTGGAATCCATAACACTTAACATTCTTTCGTGTCATATCCAGCGCAGTATGGCCGACACTCCAGCGCCGATTTCTTCAGATCGAAAGCGGGGCTCAACGGTCTCTGCTCCATTAACACCAATTTCTGCTGAGTGCTAGTGGAACAATTGGACTTTCACCCACTTTTAAAACCATTAGTTGTGGCATATAGCGTAATTTCCCGGGCTGTCGTCGAGTGACACGGCAGCGTGTCGGCGCTGGGAGCAACTTTAGCGTTTAAGGTGTATTATTAGACATGGCAATACACAGAAGCACTTTCAGCACACGGGTACAACTCAGGCTTCGGAGCAGATGTTGCATAAAACCTGTCCAGTTCTGCTTGCGTCGTTATTTTGGTCCCCAAGCGACGTGCATGCGATGAAAAATGGGCAAAGCGTTCCTGTAGCACGGATCCAGGAGGACGGTGCCTCGTATCCTCGTATCGTTCGTATTCTTCGCAGATATACTTACATTTGCACATTTTTTCGTCTGTAAATTTTATGTGTATCTGTGTGTATCTTCGTCTTGGTACAATCATGAACATAAAATTGAAGACAATGAAATCTATCTTGGGGAAACGTCTGACTCCCTGCACATTTTAAGGATGGATCTGCAGCCATGAAAATATAAAAGCGGGGGTCTGCATCCAGTGACATCCATTCGTTCCACGTCTCATCTCCCGAAGGAGAGCGCCGTCTGGATCACCTCATGCAGATGGTGCACGGTCAAAACACCGTAAACAGCCTCTAATACGGCTGGCATCCTGCGCGCCTTTTCCTTTGCTCCAATTTGGGTTTTTTTTTAATAAGCTCCCTGCATCCTTCCAACTTAAGTGATCCTCTCTCCTCTTGATAAGAGAAAGCGGAGAGTCCGGGCAGAGGAGCGCCGCGCTTGTCCATCTGCTGAGAGATAATTATTAAATTACCAGGCCGTTCAGGGTATTTAATGTTTCATGGCCAGCCATTAGCATCCAAGCCTGCAGGAGAAGGTTGGGAAAAGCTAGCGTACCGCACGCTGGCAGCGTGTCGAACAATATGGGAAGATGGGGGATTGAGAGGAGAGAGAGAGAGAGGAGGGAGAGGCAGCGAGGAAGGAGGCCAGCGAGGATGAAGACATAGATGACCTAGATAACGACGCCTCGCACGTTTCCTCTCCTCCTCTGCAAGCTCCTTCTTCACGTCCACGTGCTTTTCGTCATGTTGTTCCAGCTCTTCCTCCTCCTCCTCCTCCTCCTCCTCCTCCTCCGTGCAATACCTTTTCGCCTCTGCCTCCCTCCATCCTTTGTTTTTTGGAATGAGTAGAAGTGGAAACGGCGTGGTCTCACGAAATAGGACATCACAGCAGTCTGGCTGCACGTGGCAGCGCATCGAGAAATACCTGCACGCTGCTGTTGCCCAGGGAGGAGAGGAGCATGCTGGGACTGGAGTGGTGGTGGGAGAGGTGATTCACAGACGACCACGGGGTCGCTAACGTACGCTCGGCCATTACAGTGGATCTATCTCACGGCTGCTGGGAGGAGCGAGAACCTGGCTTCGATATGCAGCCCGACTTTGAGCAGTCGTCACACATGAACTCACAGAACACACTTCAAGCTGAATCGGCTTGACAAGTCCATCCGAAGTTGCAGCTCCTTCATCCCCAGACTCTCCTCATGCAATAATGATGGACGGAGCCAGAATTTTAAATCTGGGCTGAGTTTTTGCCTTCATGTGTGAACTTTTTCTGCTTGGCGCCCCGGTTCGTCCCGGCGCCGCTGCCAGCCGAGGTCGAGAGGCCGCAGCCTCTCACAGTATCAATCAGCACAGCCGTGACTTCCTTCAGCTTAAGGCTTAAGCCTTTGCCTTTCAGATTAACGTGTGTGTTAATACGTGAGCCGCGTCCGTTAGCCCGATGGCGCGTCGCCGCGCCGCGGCCGCCGTCACCTCGGCTGTGAGGACGGGACACGGAGAATCATCCTGCGGTGATTCACCGTCTGATATCTTCCAATAAGTATGAATAGATCCTCTTATCGCGGGGAGTCAGTTTGCCTCGAGGAGTAGATGAATACAAGACAAAATGTCTCACCAAGCAGTAAAATCTTGAAATTAGAGTAAAAGATCCCTCCCAAGCTTCAAAACAAAGTCATAAAGCTTAAAGATGAGAGGCTGCAGGCACACACAGGCCTGATAATAAAAACAGGAGCACACCTCAGAAATCTTTTGAACGTACTCTGTCTGACCCGTTAAAGCTGCATCCAAGCGTCTTTTCCTCTTTCATTCACTCCAGATCATTTCTTGACCTTTTCACATTTAGATCTCCGGGATCACGACCTTGTTCACCAATGACTTTCGAAAACCAATCAACATTGTGTTCATTTTCCTGGTTTTCCTTCTGTCCTGCTTCGAGCACATGAGGGTCGCCAACATCCCCCCGCTGTCCCGGGGAGGTGTTGATCACGCCTGAACTGGATCCTCTCAGAGTGGAAGCTTGACTGGATGGTCGAGCTTCTGACACGTCGAAGACCCGCCGCGGAGAAAATCTCATTCCTGCCGCTTTTATCTTATCATGACAACAAGTTCATGACCGGGGTGAAGGCGGGGATGTGGATCAGTGACAGTTGTTCCTTATCGCTCAGCTGCTTCCTGAAAACAACAGTCCCGTACAGGTCGAACACGCAGCTGATCTCTAAATCTCTCCTCCCATAAATCAAAAGACCTCCTTCAGAAGGCGTTTCTTCTTCATGTGACGGCTGCTTGTAGTTTGGCAAAAGCTACAAGGTGGGAAAGAAACCAGAATATCTTTCACCACGATGAGAGTAATATGATGAGACTTTCACCCACTGCGACGCAGAGCGTCGGACAGCGTGCACTGCGTAGAGCACCTCTACAGCAGGACGGTGGAAACAATGTAGAACTCGAGATCGTTGGCAGAGTGTCTGGTCTGTCGACACGTTCTGTTCACAGTGTCCGAGGTTCAATGATTTCCCAGCATATTGTGTGAAAATAACACTTGAAAGTGTGTGGATGATGGAATTAACAGCTCCGGGAACATCCGTTTGCAGCAGGGTGGCTGTTTGAACCGCTGGAGGTTGTGGACTCTGACCTCTGATAGATTACAGAGCGTGTAATCCATAACCTCCCCAACAGATTGTGAACCAAAGTCGGGCCTAAATCGTATTACTGCCATTTGGGTTTTGTGATCGCGAGCGTCGGCACAGATCCCGTCCAGCACTTTTAACCCAAAGAAATCTGATTAAACATGGTGATGAAATGAAATATAGCATGTCGTTTAAAACAGAACAAGCTGGACAACCTCCAGGTATCAAAGTACCGAGTGAAAAGACGGTCGATCCTTTGTCTCTGCCCCGCATGTCTGACGGCGTCGATGGACCTGAGTGAGCGACTTCTAGAGAAAACACCAGGAATTCCATCGAAAACTTTTATCTTTGAGGTGGAAACAGGAAGTCTCTGTGTTCAATCAATACCGAAGCAAGTCGATGTGTGTTCGCAGCAGCTGCTGAATCATCCAGGTGAAAACAAGCAAAGTTAAAGGATGGAAGGAGAAACTTTGGACATTTTTCATCATGCATAAGAAGGGGAAAAAAAAAAAAGCAATTATTTGATTGTAAAATATGCACGCTCTGTGTGTGTGTGTGTGTGTGTGATGGCAGTGCAGCCAGACGCTTGGTTGCTCAGGCAAGCAAAGAAACACTGAAATGTGAATTAAGTGCATATACCCTGCAAATAAACATAAACACAGCTGTTTGCAGCTTTTAGGTTTGTGTGCAGGAGACGATATTTGTTCAGACTGATAAAAACAGGTTTTCATGCTTCTAATGAAACGTTTCAGTGTGTGTGTGTGTGTGTGTGTGTGTGTGTGTGTGTGTGTGTGCTGGTTTCCTGTGAGGTCTGTGCCTCCGCTGCAGACAGCTTCTCAGCTGCGCTGCCATTGTAATTATTATTTACTGATTTGTAATTGCTTGTGGAGTCTCACAGGGCAGCGTGTAATCACACTCATTCCCCCTATAAAGTAATTGTTTCTGTTCAAACCAGGGCTGACTACTGGCTATACTGGGAGTGTGTTCTCCACCAACCCTGCTGCTGCTGAATTCATTTCCATTTATCTTCCAGAGTGTTCTGCAGTCGGCGTTCTGACACAGCGACGGAAACCTTCATTAAAACCTGACTAACTTGCAGAGGACTGGGGAGTTTTTGTTTTTAGATTTCGTTCGTTTTGGAAGGTTGTCAGAGCGACTGTTGTCTCACTCATTCATTATTAAAAATCAATATGATTTGAAGGCCGAAACAAGCCGAGACCGACTTTACATGAATATTTAAAGAAACAAGAACCTTGACCTTCAGCAGCTGTAACCGCCACTTTGTAAGATATGAGAGAGTCTGAGTCACTGCAAACTCTGGACACACACTGAAACCAAAGGGCCAAAGAAACTTTTCAGGTCTCTATGCAAAAGGTGCATAACTTCTTTTTGCATTTGGGTTCAGCTCATTTACTTGCTTTATTATTTTTTTTAAATTACATGATTTATTCAATAATTGATTAATTTTTACACATTAATTCTCTGTCACCTCATCTGCTCATGATCAGTACCAGTCTTTACTTGTCATTGATAACAGTCAGAAGGTCTTTAAATGTCGTCTTATCTATCAGTCTGTACTTCTTTTTCTTATCCCAGCTTCTTTGTGTTTCTTTGTCTTTCTTTACAATCTGCCTGAATTGATTTCACTTGCATTAAAACACTCCGTGTCGTCTGACTGACGCATGAATCAGCAGAAGTCTGGACGTCAACCTGAACACAGAGGCGGAATATTAAAACTCCAGTCTCTAAATTGATCATTCGAGCAAAACTGAATTCTTTCCTTTGTGAAATCTGAATTCATGCATCCAATTAAGCAGTCAGTGAGTGTGCATGCTGAGTCTGTTTTTCTATCCTCTATTATTTTAAAATTACCCTCAGCAGTTTGATAAAACTCTCAAACTCCCTGAACAATATACACTAAGGCCCGTTTCTTCGTCTTGTGGTTGGTCTAAAGTCAAATCTACTGGGACCCGGCGCTCCACGTGACTCTTCTCCGGCTCCCATTTCCAGGACTGCAAAAAAAATGAAGGTTTCCGGTAAACACGACCCAGACGGCAATTGCATTTCATCCAAAACGCATCTGGCGAATGAGATTAGTGTACGAATGTGTTTTGCAGGAGATGCGGTGAAGTTCAGACTTCATATATTTGAAATTGCAAGTACATTTCCCTTCGCTTCAGGAATTATTAATGCTGATTTATCTCTGAACGGAAACTGTCCAGTCCTCAAAAAAAGAGAGAAAGGGCACAGCAGCTGCTGAACATAATTACTGGACTGTAGTTGTTAAGAAAGAGACAGAAGGAAATAGATGGGGGGAGGGGAAAAAAAAGAGAAAACAGCCAATGAGCAGGAGAAAAATGCCCTATAATGGCCTGTCAGCAAATGCTAAAGGATGGCTATTAGCGAAACACCACTTTGCAACTTCATCAATATTTCACCAGCATGTCAAAGCCTCAGCACCAGGCTCCCTCTCTCCACATCTCCTCTTTCTTCCTCTTTCCCCTCACTGGAGGAAGAACGGAGGGAAAGCTAACCAAGAGGGTAAACAGGCCAGCGCCTTCAGACGCTTGGTTGAATCCGTCTTTCTACATGCGTGCAAACGTTTTTTTGCAAAAAAGAAGAGAGAAATAAATAAATTCTACTATTTGCAGGATGTTCTTTTAGCCTTGTTTCGCCTGAGGCCGGCCTCCCGTGACTCAGTCTTGACCAGCCCTCTGAGTCGCCCATGCCTCCTCCCAAACTGTGTGCCTTCATGTTGTAAACAAAACTAAATCCTCTCTGCTCGTTGCTTCTTCACTCCCCCAATTCTGGCACTTCGCTGTACATCGGCGACACATAATCTCTCCCCGGCTTGTTTTTTGGGTGTCTTATATTCGTAAACTCCATCGATTGGCCTCCAGCCGCCTCGGTCCTCGGCTGCCCCGGGTGAATGAGAGAAATTACCTGCGACGCCGAACAAATTAAACAGTCATTTTCCCCGAGCCGGAGCCGAGCGGGGAGCAAATCCAGATTTTCTGGCTGGGGAAGGGGATACGAGTCCTCTTCCTCCTCTTCCTCAGAGGACAGATAAACAGCCCCCCCTCCCTCCCCGGCGGCGGGCCTTAGCTGTATTAACGACAGCTTGTCTCGCAGGGATTGGGGATAAAAGCGTCAATCCCCTCTAATTGGTCACACCTATGCTGAGAGGGACGTGGCAGGTATTATTCAATAGGCAGGGGGCCTCTCATCAAGTCAAATTATTGAAGGGACTGAGCTCGTTCAGTGTGGCAGAGACGGGATTAATCGCGGCTTTTCATGGGGATAAACACACCTCACACACACGTGTGTGTGGACTGACTTTCCAAGGCGTGAAGATGCATGAAAACAAACAAATTACATAGAAACGTACACAGAAGGTGTCGTGGTCAGCATGCAGGCCTCTCTGGGTCGAGAACAAGAAAGTTCCATGGATGGATGGAGGGATGGATCCCTGAAGTATTCGGCTTGCAGATTTAAAATAAAATAATAAAAATAACCATGCATAGCAGTAATCCTCTGCTTCAATCAGTATCAGCATCCTATTTTTCCTTCTCCATATTTTCCTCATCAATCACTGTGATTGAATTTGATTGTTTTTTTCTAGTTCACACACATTTGCAGCATAACTCATCTGATTTCTGTATTTTATTCTTGCGGCATGTTGCTGCAGACTCCAGGCTTTACTGGTGAATATGCAAATATTTTCTGGTTTGACGCCAACAAGAGAGCAGTGTTCATTAAATCTTTCATCATGGCCGACTAAACACGGACTTTAAACGGCAGCAGAGTCTGCGACAAGTCGAGCTACCTTCATTACAAACGAACATTTCCATTCCTTGTAGATTTTGAGATGAATTGCACCGAGTCTCCAAAAGCCCCCGAAGAAAAGATATTAATATCCATACTGGAAGGAGCTTTTGCAGAGATGTAATGCAAATCTTCATGCATGTCAAGTCGAGCGCTGATTTCTACCAGGATTTCACAAGTCACAAATGTAGAAGGTAAATAATGAATGCACGACTTATAAAGATGAGCACGAGAGATCAGTCCAGTTGATGCAAGAATTATTGCATTTAAACTGGAGCAGATTTATCATCATGGCCAGAAACTGAAATCAGATCTTCGAATATTGTTCGTTTTGGTGTCACAGATTCATATTATTAAAAAAAAAAAAAAAAACAACACCCCCCCCCCATATATTCCTGTAGTACTTATGCATAATTCATGATTTCATACTGATGTTTTTTTTTGCATAACATACAGCGTCACGTGATGCGATGTAAAAACATGCAACTCGTACACAGATTCTGAAGAAGTATAGAAAGATGAAGGGTTGTATCACTTATTAAAGGATTAAAAAGGTTACAAACAACAGTTATGATGTGCTTGTGACTGGATGCATGACAATGTGCTTGTTCACATGTGCTTAACGTGAAAAAGTGAGGTCTTTTTGCAGAAAATACAAATAGAGTATACTGAAGTCAGATAGTCAGTGAGGCATGAGGTCTAAATATTCAATTTAATAACAATTTCAGGATTAAAATACTGTGATTTAATAAAGACAGCTCATGTTCGATACTGTAACGGCTGCTCAACAACAAATCCAACCTTAAAATGTGTGGTATCTCTGCATTGGCCCACTAACAGCTGAACTTCAGCACCAGGCCGGGTGGACAGCTCCCTGCCCCGGTCAGTGGACGGCTGGTGGAGCTTCAGCACATTGGACAGCTCCCGAAATGCTGCAGAACGCCACAGCTGGCTTCGCTCCCCTCTACAAGACACCGGAGCGGCAATCTTTAGCTAGCAAATCGCACTGATATGACATCCAAGCGGATGTGACTTGACTCGTCAAGAAATGGCGTGACGCCGTAAGGGATGCAACTGCTGCCAACACGCTGTACAAGAGTACAGTGGGGGGGGGGGAAAAGTCAGTTTCACCAGGATTGAATTCTTTCAAGTGACCTGCTTTGCTGAAAAACTACAGTGGACAGGGTTTTTAAAAAGCCTTCAGTAAATGTTTGCTCCAACAAGCACCAATATCAGGTCAACATTATCTGATTACAATAGATTTTATAGACCAGGCATCATTTTCACTTGAAATGTTGCCATGGAAACGGGTCCTTAATGAAAGCTAACCTCATTTTAACATAAGTACATGTCGAGGTATCCCAAAGGTGTCTTTCAGTGTGAATTCTTTTAACATATAAAGATATCTGACCCTGAACTGAGGATTATATCTTAATGGAAGGGAAACCAGATGATCTTCAGAATTACCTGCTTCTCCGATTCAATTTAATGATCGTTCTAAACTCAAAGCACCGGCAAATATAGTCTTATTCCACTTGTCCATATATATTGTTTCACTCAGCTGATTACCGGTGGAACGCTGTAAGTGGCAAAATTATGGTTGCCAATGTCATCATCCCAGCACTCAACCTGCCAATCACTCTGCCAATCAGGAGCGGTCCTGAAGTGTTGGCAGCTGTGCTTTGCAGAGATTGATGAAGCAAATGGCTCGGAGCATGTTCTGGCTGATTCACTCATCGAGCACGTTCTCACCGCTTCAGCTGCACGTTCACTGATTCTCAAACACACCATGTGAAGAGCAATCTCTGTATTGCTCAAGGACACTTCAGCTGAGTGAGATGTGGCTTGAAACCACCAACCGGCTCTTAACAGAAACACAGGCGTCACTTGAAGAGTGGAACTTTTTGAAAATGGGGGAAAACGCAACCTGATTGTGTTTGCGCACGGTGGCTGTGTGGCGAGTTCTTCTGCACATGCTCAGTAGGTCGTAAGAGCAATCAACCGTCTCTTGTGTTCGTACAAATGTCTGTGTATTCAACATTGTTATTGTTTACAGTGTATACTTCTCTGCACGTGCATGTGCGTTTCATTCAAAATAAAACAACCAACAGCAACCACTAGTGGTTCAACGTGAGAACTACACCGTTTTCAAAACTTGGGAAATGACAATGCAAAAAAGATGTTTTCACTTGAAACGTTGTCATGTAAACCTGAGTCTCAGTCGTCTGAGTAGCATGAATAATGAACAAACAACATGCCCAAACGGCTGCTGGATTAAAAGATGTTTTGACATTTCCCCCCCTCAGGTAGAGGAAGGAAAATGTTGTATTATCTGAAATGAAGAATGAACTCTCACGAGACCGTCTCTGCTATTCCACTCATTTCAATAAGTTTTTGTCCTGATAAACAAGTCTGAAAAAAACAAAACACCTATGGAATTGGGCGTGCGGATATATTTTGCTGAAGACAACTTAATTAAGTTTAGGGGAAATGTACGAGACGAGACACAATAACAGAGGGAGAATTAAAATGATCTGAGGTGTGTGAGGAGCACCGTCGTAAAATGAAAGTAAGAGGGAAGAGGAGAGCGAGAGGCTGGATGGATGTGGGAGGTGGAGGAGAGGCGGAGCGGCGCCTCGACCTTGAGGAGCTGTCAGGAGCAGGGAGGGCTGGCGAGGAGCGGAGGACGAGGCCAGAGAGCTGCTTTACCGGCCGTCGAAACAAAGCCCGCTCGCTCTCCTGACAACATCGAGTCGACCCCTCCCCGCCCCCTGCCATCACCCTCCAACGGCAGCTCACACACAAACCCGGCAGCTCCTCGTATTTCCAAGTTTATACCTCCCTCTTCATCTCCTCTTATCCGGCCTGAGTAATGTTGGAAGGGCTCCAACAACAGTAACAGTTCTGGAAGCAGAATTACAGTGAACGTCGAGGCGCACGGTGCAACTGTAAAAGAACAAAATGCTTTTTCTTCTTAGACTTCTTTTCTTTTCTGTGAACTGAATCCCAATAACCCTCCTTCCTGTCTCTGTCCCGAAAAACAGCAATATTTCCTACAATCCCTGAGAGATGAAAGGACGAGGATTAAAAACACATTCCAGGATCTTTGGATTGCTCATATATCTCCTCATATCTGACTTTTCAAATCAATTCTCTACCTATAAAACACTGTCAGTTTTCTGATGAGTCATTATGCAGAAGGACGAGTCCTCAATCTGGATCCGGCTCAAATGTCTTGTAGAATTTCTAAGCCCCGCCTCCACCATTAGGACACAGTGTAGAAATACACACTGACATGGAATCAAATAAAGTAAAATATTGCCCCAGTAACCTTTAATTTAAACTTGATGTTTTTCCTCTGTTGTGGCACCAAGTATGATGAAACTGTCCATATCTTCGGAAGAAAAACGAACATAAAACTGAACAGAATGGCATCCAGTTTCTGAACACTGGGAAATTGTAAACACGTTTAGAAGCATTTTGTTGTGAAGCCGCTGGATCACCTCTGAGTCCTGCCATGTAAGGTGAAGAGCACAAACTAACAACGTGTCTTTGTGTGCACGTGTGTTTTTATTTGTATGCATGCTCAACCCCACACACACACACACACACACACACACACACACACACACACACACACACACACACACACACGCTGTTTCACACAGCATTGCATAATTATGCCCCACTGAGCAAATGATGTGAAAGAAATTACATAAGCAGCGGATTAACCTCGCCGTGCCACACTTGGCTCTCGGATGGGAAAAGCTACTCGGTATGGGTTCTGTTGAATGAAGGAAAGATAAACATGATGTCTTTTTTTTTTACATTTTACTCTCTGCTTAATGCTATATTTGTGGGTCGTTGAAATGAGTGGGTTTTTTGTCTTTTTAAGTTAATTTCAGAGGAGGCTCATTATCCACAAAGAGCCCAAAGAAGCAGCTTGATGCTCAAACCAGCTGAGAGCAGCTGAAACCGTCTGCTTATAGGAGTTAAAGACGCGCAGCCAGACTGTCAGCAGTGGTAACGTTACAACGTTTTAGCAAGGCAGCAATCTGAAGGGTGTGTGTGTGATGAGCAGAGTGAGAAACTCCTCCTCCTCCTCTCTCCCCGCTGCCAGCGACATGACATTCACCACTTCACGCCACAGTTCGCACGCTGCAGTCGGTCTTTGTGGGCCGACCCTCTCTGCTCTCAGGCCCTCTTACAGCCTCCATTAGCATTTTTATCTGAATGAGGAGGTGGTACACTCCCCACACACACACACACGCACACACATACTCCAACCAGATAGATATTCATGCCAATGCCTACGAACATGTCAAACGGACACGAGGTGTGAATTTGTTAATGCATGAATGAGTTCATCATCCACTTTGTTTCAGGGATGTTTGTGGTTTGTATCTTTTGAAAAGTGGTCTGTGAATATATACTCTCTATAAAGATGCAAGATGGAAAATCAATGGTCATGAAACCAAAAAGTAGAACGTGACAAAACGCTGCACAGGGAGAACATGCAAACTCCGTGCAGAAAGCCTCCTCTGACTGCACTCTGACCGAGCGCTCTGAACCTTTCCAGGCTCATTCTGAGGCACTTCCTCTTGTCGCAGTGACAGAGTATCACACTCTATTCCTCGAACGGCGTCGGCTCATCATTCCATCCATCACCCAGATAACCCTTCACGCTCAGTTTTATTCCCTCGCGCGCTCTTTCTCCAGGGAAACACTTCCGCAAATAGAGTTCCTGAGTGGAGAGGAAAAAGGGCCGTTTGGAAGGCCAAGCAGGAGAAGATGTAGTTTGCATGTTTTACCTGTGCTATGTGAGTTAGGTGTGTCTGGGGAGACCGGTTCTCGGTCTGTCCAGCTCCAGCTCCCTGCAGCAGCGTATCAGATCCTTACAGAAGACAGATCACGACTCACACCCTCCATTCCTCTTTATTTATTCTCCGATTTAGAAAAACAAACTCTGTGTTCTTACATTATCTGAGAGCGCACCTAATTTTCTGCATTTGTTTATCATCCCTGCTGATGCCGAGCAGAGCATGTTTGATTTATTGCATAAGTGAAAACTCGAGGCAACGAATCCACTATCGAAGAATCAAATGAACCAAAAACCTTTTCATTCAGAGCAGATTAATGTCCGATGCTCGTCTCACATATAAGGAAGCGCCGGACGCGACGCTTTCCTGACTCTCCTCCATCTCGTGAGGCTCGCATGTCGGAGGAAAATCATTCACGGTGGAATAATTCAAAGGCAAAAATAGAATCTCATTTTCAATCTGACGTGCAGGTTCCCTTCTTTTTTTGAAGTGGAATGAAGGAACCTTTAGAGTCAAGTGTGTGTCTTCAGCAGGAGCGCCGTCTGAATCAATCTTCATCTCCTCCTGCACTGAAGATGTATGATTGCAAAAGTGGGATTTCACTGTGGAGGAAGGAGGATTCTCCCGACTGCTCCAGTTCTTTGTGGCTGAAAGCAATAGCCTACAATATTTCATTAATTAACTCTTCAATTTTTCACCAATGCGCTCCAAACTTCTCCTTTACTCATCGCCAAGAGACTCCTCTAGTGCAGCGCGCCGATTAACTATTAAAGAAATTAACTCAGCTAATGAAATAAAATAACTCTCCTTCCACGGCACCAGAGCAGATGAATGGAGATCTATGCATTATTCCATAAATGGCAATTAAATAATGATAAGTAATTAAATGATGCTGGTAATGTTATTTAAATATAAATAATGTATGCACCACTCTCCTTATTGGAAAAAAAAATACGCCAAACTTTGCAGTAACTGCAGTAATGAAATTAACCTCAGAATATAATGTGTGCAGTAAAAACAAGGATAGTGTTATGAAAAAAAAAACAAAGTGAGCGTGTTCTCTGCTGGAGTTAAGTGCAGGATTGAGCTCAAACTGCAATGTAATATAAGCCATCATCTGCCCTGGATTATGTTTTTTTTCCTTTTTTCTTGATGATAACACACCTTCTGTACTTATCTGCTGCGGCTTTGGAGAGAAAAGAGAGAATCATGGAAAGTTATGCAGTTTCGAGCAGTGACGTTTTGTGTAAATGAAGCTTAAGTCATGTAAAAACTTCATTTGAATACTCTGATTTAGCACAGTTTACGCAGGATCTTAATAAATCCGGAAAGCAAACCGGATCCCAGACTTCAGGCTCCGCCCCGGACAAGTCAGCAGACCGATCCTCCAGGCTCAAGCTGCGATTGTCTCCCATCTCCTGATAATTTAACACATTTTAATCATGGAAAATGAGCATTTCAGTGGCGTGCACAAGTTAGTCTGCGCTCTCCGCTTCTCCTCCGCCGTGTTCCACCTCCAGGCCACTCAGTCAGGAAAATCTCCCAACTCCTTTGAAGGTTTTGCTTTCGCCCGCCCAGAGCGGGAGATGAGAACGGGGCTTTGGCATTTTGCGAAAATCTATCTATGCCAGACAAAGTTTGTGAACATCAAATAGGTATTCAGACACTAATGCACTGTCAAAACACATTCCGGCAGGAAAACACGCAGCGCTCGGCGCGTCCTGAGCTGCACTGCTGCACGGCTCCTCGGTGAAGCTCTGCGGGAGGAAAACATCCCTCTCAGAGGCGTCTTGGAGAAACGTCCGACCTTCTGACGTTAAATCCGCTCGTAATTTGTGATTCTTGAGAGATTTGACACATTTGGTGAAAAAAAGGACTAAACTAGTTTTTTATTTTTATAAATAGTTGGCTGCTATTCCACTGTGCAAATCTTATTTATTGACAAAGTGAAAAAAATCCATCTCAAGGCTCACACTTCAAGTGAGTGTGTGTGTGTGTGTGTGTGTGTGTGTGTGTGTGTGTGTGTGTGTGTGTGTGTGTGTGTGTGTTGCAGTGATGTAGCATTTGTGGGAAACTGGGAAAGTTCCAAATTCGTGAACGCAACAACCTACTAAGAAAGTGGGAGGTTACTTAACACGCACACACACACACACACACACACACACACACACACACACACACACACACACACACACACACACACACACACACACACACACACACACACACACACACACACGTTCTAAATGAGGAGATATGCGATATTCTTAACTGGCACGCCGGCAACGCTGCTGAGTGGGAACTGCTCTCCTCGTCTATTAAAGAAACACTTCGGTCAACACTTTGACCTCAGTTAAAAAAAAAACGGTTCAAACTTTGTCCTGCATTCTTGTATAACATAAATGTGTTTTTTTTTTACATTTTCCATTGGAAAAACTCATCAGGTTTTTATTGGTAAATGTTGAAAATGCATTTCTGCTCCTGTTAAATGCTGTGGCTGAGCACGTCTTTCACCGTTTCTGCCATTTCATTGTAAACAGACATCACTTTTTAAATATTGCTGTGTAAACGTGAAACGTTTCCGAAATGAAAAGTAAAAAACAAAACTTTCTCTTTTGAAACATCGTGGAAATGGACGCCTCAGTGTGGAGAATTTCTGGCATGCCAGAAAGATTGTGTTGCAGCTATAAACGGGTCAATATCAAAGAGAATTCCTCTCCTCTGCAGGATTTTTTCCATTTATTTTGGGGAAATGATAAAGTAAATGAAGTGGAGGGTTGAAATATTTCTATACTATTAATACAATCATGAAAAAAGAAAAACGTGTATGGAAATCACTGCAGTTCGATTTATTTTCTCCTATACATTCCATAAGCTGTTAATAATATATTATGCCGTGAAAACATCAAGAAGTTCCACATTCATCCGAAAATGACTCGTTGGCGTGAGACAAAGCTTGTGTGGGATGAAAGATGACGGTGCTGAGGGGGAATAATGTGATCTGATCTCATCTTCACACACTTTCAAAAACTCCTGGAGGAATATAATAATGAAAACTCTGGAAGTGGTCAGACGTGGCCTGTGTTCGTCTGCTGTGCTGAACGTTATCGACGAGAAGCAGCAGCTTGATGAAATGTACGAGGTGCGAGCGGGGAGCGGGGAGTCGGAAGGAGGGAGGGGTCGATGTTAGTTGTTTGTTGTTGACATGTGATCAGCTCAGAGGTAGGTTCATCCCCAGTGGAAACGGCCTGAACACTGGGTAAGACTACAAACCAGATGCAGTCATATATAATTAATATAAGGTATACTGCTGCAGCTGCTATACGGCGCCGCTCGCTTCCAGTAAGGCCTGTGGCTGCAGTGTACTGCTGTGAAATGTTTCTGATGAACTCTCCTATAAACATGAACGGAGAAGTTAGCTGGACTACTGACCAGGCTGGTCGCATCGGGGATCTTTCATGCAGCATTAGACCCGATACTGGTATCGTTATCACTGCATCCCCACTAGAGATGAACAGTTTCCAGAAAACAAGTGAACAAATAAGAGCTGCGGCGCTGGCTGCTTGTTGGGTTCTTGCTCACCAGCAGCAAACAGGAGCCGCTCTTCCTGCCTGCTTAGCACTCCTGGCAAACGGCGCCTATTGACTGTACTTCGTACCTCTTGGCGGAGTCTCTCGCTCTCAGAAGGAGCTCCAGTGCAGTTGGGAGCGTGGAGGCTTCTTTTTATGTCTTTCTCTAAAATCTCTGTGGGTTGCTGTGCTCTTGGCGAGGCCTTGCCAGGGATGAGGATGTATTAGTCACACACATGTTGCTCTCTCATACCTCTGAATTGACTCCAGTGAGCTAAAGAGAATAAGGCTGAGAATACTGAGAGGCGTGTGAGGGCCATCAGGCTCACACTTAACACACAGACAGGATTTTATCCACTAATATCATTAGCAAAATGATGGCGGATGTGAAATGTAGACTGACGGATAGTCTGGTAAACAAATCAATAAGAGACTCTATAGATCAGCTGTGAGATAGTGAACCTGTAATGGTAAACAATAAACAACGCTATGTAAATGGGTGCTTAGTGCAAGTTAGTCCACAGAAAGTTTCAGGAGAAAAACTTTTTTGAAACAGACTCAAGTCGGTCAAGTATGGTGTAAAAGGCGTATCCCACTGGCCTGGAGACCAGGCGACCACCTGGTGAGACGCAAACCGATTTCTGGTCTCCAGAGAAACACGCCTCTAAGCCAAGACAGAGCCGCCCGTCCATCACAGATCGGACGCAGAGCACCAGTGACATAACCTTGCATAGCAGATGGGCCTGCCTGATTCAGTTCCTAAATCCTGCAGATCCCATCTTGTAGTGGTCCATAGACCAATGATTTCATGCTGTTAAAATTTTGCCGGCCCAATCAGGGGAAAGAGGCGGGAGCTGCGGGAGGAGCGGAAGTGACGACATGACGTGACGACAGCGGGAAGCACCCAAAAGTTTGAAAACAATGGCAGCATGCGAAGCGATCTCCGTGGACACGGCAATATCTGCAGTTTTATAAGAAAGCGACTCAATTTCTTCTTTGAAAGAGGAGCACAGAACATCACTTCAAGTCTTTTTGTCAGGAAACGACGTCTCCTGCTTCTCAGCAGCAGCGCACTAAACTCCGTCACACCGTGGCTTGATGCGGATTGGTCTGTGGTGAGTGTGTCGCGTGTCAATCAGAACGGTCGTCCAATCTTCTTCTTCTTTGGTTCGAACGGTCGTCCAGTCGCCGGCTACGGATTGTTTTGAAGGTCCCGCCTCTGTAATCAAATCGGAAGAGCGGCTACCCAGATGGACTTGTGAAATATTTCAGTGGCGGACATATGAAACTGTCCATCTGGCGTGTCAGGTTACCAGTGACACACACGAACCAGACAAATGTTTCTGGACTGAATCCATTCCTGCACAGAGGGAACAAGCGCCAGGCTCCATTACTGCACTGCGAGGTGAGACTGCAGACCGCCATCCCGTATGACCCTAAAAAAAACTTTACATGTCACATTTCAGTGACTTTGACTGTTTATACATTACCGACAAGTTCATGAAGGACAAAGTAGCCCTCCGTCAGGAGAAAGGAAACCACTTCCCATAAAATACTGAGTTCATTTACTAATATGCTCTTTATTGGCTCATAAAGGAGGCATGACTTTGCATATAGGCGCTGTGAAGTTTTTCCATCACCGCTTTACAGCCGCGCTGATTGTTGATGTTCCCCAGAGCACCGAGGGTGGCTGCGGTTCTACTTCGCCACACTCTACGGTCATGCCTGCTTGAGCTAATTTATTTGAGACGAGCGCAGTGGGAGTGGAGGAGTGAGGTGGCTCTGTCACATCACAGCGAACCGGAGGAGGCTGACGACTCAGGTTATGTAAAGCTTGTACACTGCGAGAGGATCAGCCGCTTTTTTAAAGGCCCGCACGAGGAAATGTGAAACGCAAGGCTTGTTTTGCTGCTTTTCAGCCTCATATCACATTTTCATGAGTCACCTGTGAAGTGGGTCTGGATATGAAACAATGGGACCCGGAGCACGGTGGAGAAAGTGTCCAATTCACCGAATGAAGATGCTCCTGAACGCAACGTTATCGCAACTCAAGGGAAACTGGCACAAGCTGCCGGCTCAGCCGCGGGAGAACACAGCGCTCTAACAGCATCGCACAAAGGAGAGAAAACAACATTTGAACTCAGCAGGTGATTTTTGATTGGGTGTAATCAGGAGTTATCTTTAGGAGCATGTGCTCCCTTCGGATTGTGCTTCATAACTTCAACACAGTCATGGACGCAGGATGTTGTGGTGCGTTTCACAGGGGAGGCGGAACACATTCATCGACTCAACAGACCCTAAAAAAACCCTCATAATCCCAACACTGAAATCCTAGTCCGGAATCATGTGAAGGATGCAGAGTGCGATTAACACTCATTACTAGAGGGAACAAATAGGATCTTCAGCTAACAGGTTAGGAGGCTGGTTGCTTTTGGAAGCTTGATCTGGTGGAATAACCTGCTCTGAAGCTCAGGGTTCAGTTCAGTTCAGGTCGGGGGTCACAAACATATCAGATCCTTCCTAACTCACCTGGAACCAATTAAAATTGGTGAGACTTTAAAGTTTGTGTAACACTCGGTTCTGCTGGCAAATTAGCCTTAATCACTGTTAAACAGAAACAGATTTCATAATTTTTCTGATTAAAAAAAAAAAAAAATCAACAGAACAGGAGACGAGTCAACCAGAGGTCAGATCCCCCATAAGCCCCCAACAAATCCCACCCTGGCTGGATCGCAGTTACACTTGTGAGGACAGAAATTCAATTCAGTGGAATTTTGAGCAGTGAATTCCACGATAGTTGTTGGTTTGATTTCCATTTTCGACCCAAGTGTCCTCTAGCAAGACTCTGAACCTCATGTTTCTCCTCACGGTGAGTTGCATATGGCAGCATGCTGTGAGCGCCGGAGCAGGAAAAGGTAAAGTCCGTTTAGCTTCACAGCGTCCGACGTTTATTCAACCTCAACTCAACCATACAGACTCAGCCTAATCTCACGTCAACAAAACAGGCAGATAAATAAATACAGACGGATCCAGGTCTCCATAATGGTAGGAAACACACCACGCACACACACACGCACACACACACACACACACACACACACACACACACACACACACACACACACACACACACACACACACACACACACACACACACACACACACACACACACACACACACACACACACACACACACCTTTGTGCCTTTCATTCTGGCACCTTCACTTTGGCTTTAAGTTATCCTGTCTGCCCTGTAACTGTTATCGCTCACAAAATGGGAAAACATCCCTCCAGCGCATGCTGTCATTGTGGGAGGGCAGAAACGCTCCAACACTTGTTACTAAAATGTACAAAAAAAATATGAGAAGGAATGGAAGGAAAGTCGCTGAGGTCAAAACTGCAGGAAGGAAAAGAAAAACGATTTTTTTTTAAAACCTTCTCAGCGGAACATTGAGTGAGATCTGGTCTGGTAGGTGGCAGTAAAGCACCTTCTACTGGCTGCCAACCTCGATCACACCAAAGAAGACAAACAAGGAGGAAAATAAAGAACTACTTGCCTGAAAGCAACATTGAAATAGAGACAGGCACGCGGAGCGCTATTTATTGCAATAGAAATTGTAAGAAACACTTTCCCACTTGAAAATGAGCCAGTTCAAGAAAGTAAAAATATATGCTCTGCCGCTTTTTTCAAGCCTGCAACGTTCACTTGGGTTATTTATCCTCACAGCAGACATCTTCTTTGCGTAGCGTGGAGGTTTTTTGTCATGTAGATGCGGTGGAGTTGTCAGCCTCAGCATGTGCTTTATTCAGCTCAGTCCACGCTCAGACTGAAAAGAGGCCTAATCAGGAGGCTGGAACATCTGCCAGGTGATCCAGGGACTTCGTATCTGCCTTTTATCTTCATGTAGTCAGAGATTATGAATTGTTTCCCGGGTTCAAATCTCCTCTCGCTCCACTGAAAACACAGCAGAAATGCCAGGGTTGCTTTTTATGTAACTTCGCGGGCCGAATCTGACAGAAGTGATGGGCTGTGGAGCCCGCAAGATGTTTTACACCCCATAAATCCTGGACATTTGGACAGTTAGGCCACGGCTGAATCCTGCAGGGAGGCGGGGAGATTTGTGTGTTGTGTTTCCTCACCCTGGGAGCCGGGAGACATGATAAATGGTCCTGTGAGAACAAACTGAGTCCAAATACATCAAAAGACCACACCGGCATGTGCACACCAGCACACACAGACGCAGAGATCCGGCTGCGTCGACCGGGCGCGGCAGAAAGCGGAGCCGCCCTCCGGCTGCGGCGTAAGAGACGGGGTTGATGTGACTGACACGCTCGATTGTGACTGATAAAACTTTTAAATGGTCCTCTGGCATCATCAACAAAACCAGTCGTTTGGTTCACGAGACATGTCTTTTAACAGTCCTGAATTTGATTGATGAACCTGCAGCCGGCTCGCCTCGTCGCTGCTCACTCAGCCACATTGCCATCAATCTCAATAGCAGACAATTGTTAAGATAACCTCAGTCGGCCGCTGGACTGTGACTGAAATTAACTCCAAATCCATACAGAAGGGCGAGAACGAGAAAATCACAAACTCATTTCACTGTCCTGCTCCCACTGACATTTGTCCATCCAACCATCCATCCATCCACAAATCCATCCATGTACGTAACTATCCATCCTTCCATCCATCTAACACCCGTCCATCCATCCATCCATTCATCCATCCATCTAACATCCATCCTTCCATCAAGCCAGCACAAATCTAACCATCCATCTATCCATCTAACTATCCTTCCATCTAACCATCATTCCATCCATCCATCCATTCATCAATCTAACCATGCATCATCCATCCATCTATCCATCTAATCACTCATCCTTCCTTCAAGCTAACCACAAATCTAACCATCCATCCATCAATCCATCCAACCATCTAAACTTCCATCCATCCAGCCATCCATCGATCCATCCATTAATCTGTCAGTCTTACCATCCATTCATCCATCTAACCATCAGTCCATCAATCCATCCCTCCATCTATCCATCCATCTTACCATCCATTCATCCATCTAACCATCCGTCCATCAATCTAACCATCTATCCATTCATAAATCTATCCATCTTTTCATCCATCCATCCATCAATCCATCATCCACCTTCTATTCCACTTTAATCCTCATCAGATCACTCGGTGCTGCAGAGTTCACAGCAGACTTTGGATTGAGGCCTTGTTTTACACAACAACGTCTTCAAGTGAAAACGGATCCATTTCAGAGCTTGGCGTCGTGGAACATGCAACTTTTTGCAAACAGATGGAACTTTTCGAAAACACTGCCATTCATGTTCTCTCCTGGGCCTCGGTTCTTCTGTAGTTGAGAGTCGGAAACAAACTGATGGAATTGAGGATAAACTACATGTATGCTCTGTCCGTGGAAATCTTTCACTTTTCTGAAAAGTAAATTTCAGAAGAAAAAAAAAACACTTGATGCACTGTCATGTAAACAGGACCTAAGAAGAAATTCCTCGTGTTTTTGCATACTTGTTGAATTTGTGGGTCATCTGATGACAGTGACATGGTACCATGAAGTTAAACAAGTTAACATACATAAAAATGTGTAAAAGCCTCCCTGTGACTAAAGATCTATGTCCCATCATACAGAGACGGGATATCGTGACGTTATTATCTCAATCAATGGGTCTCTTTCTCTCCAAATCACAATTTTCTACTGTTTAGTTCATTTTTACTGTGGATCCAATTAAATAACATCCACAAATAAATAAGTATTGGAGCAATTAGACTCTAAAAAGCATCTATATTTCTGTATTTTTGCTGAGAGATAAGATATGCCCAGAGGGGTTGAACTGAATGCCTCCAGTTTGGTATCTTTTCATACACGAGGCTCTCTCAGGGTACTGTGTGTCTTAAAGAGGCCTAAAAGCCTTAAAGTTGTCATAATATTTAATTCAAAAATGTACACCACATTTCCCCTGTGCATCTCAAATAAATAAATAAACCGGTGAGTGCTTACTGACGAAAATGCTGCACCAAGTTGTTCAAAGATGCTAAAAATACGGCTGTTTTCCGAGCCCAAAAATACAAATTGGGACTGCGAATACATGCTTTTTCTCGCTAATTGAGACCCTGCAGATCTGCCCTATTTGCCCAAATGAAGACTTAAGACTGGCGATTGTACAGGAAGTGACAAACCGATACATCAGGGGAAAATACAAATTATCTCAAGCAGCAAGCGATCGCTCCATCCAGGGGGGAGAAAGGAGGGGGAGGTTAGCAGCCGCGCTTCAGAACCGGTGGATCTCTCGTCCCTCAGGTTTTTCTTGCTCGCAGAGCAGCCAGGCTCACAACACAACTGTGCGTTTTACTGATGCATTAGTGATTAGACGGGGCAGCTGTAATGCAATGTTAATAAGTGATGAACGTCTGCGCTGGCTCACAAACACGGCCGCATTTCTTCATCAGCGTCTTGCTCTTCCGCCACACATCACTTTCATTTCACGACAGTCATACTTTTTGTGAACTCTTAAGATACATACATGCATTATGATATCCATTATTTCTCGCGATGCTTTTATTCCCGGGTGATGTGTTGATCCCAGACGGCTTTCTAATGCCAGCTCGTGATGGGCGTGATGCATGCTGATGACTTCTCAGCAATCAGCCGCAGCCATTAACATCCGTCTTATTGTTGCTTCTGTCATTAGAAGACTTAATAATTAAGAAATACAGATGAGATGAGAGTCGCGGTCAGAAGTTTACCGGGTGGAAACCGTTGCCGCTGACAGCAATATTTTCTTTGTCTCACGGGAAATAAATGCGCTCTCTCCTTCAAGATGGCTGAGTTCTGACGTGTTTCTCTTTAAAGTGGTCAAAGTGCACGAAAACTCGGTGCGCCTGAGCCTCAACCTCTGGGGTGTTGGACTGAGGCCCTTCTAGATGAAATCCTGGCACCGTTTATGCTCATCGGTGATCTTACATCGGACAGTGAAAGCAGTCAGTCTCCCGGTCGTGGTCAGAAATTTCACGATCGTAATCTCATTAGACCGTACAGTCGAACTGCTGCGTCTTGTAGGCAGCAGGAAGTGACACCATCGCTAAAGCAAGACAGAAAGCTGTTACGTACCACCACCGGCGAACAGACCAAGGTTAGTACTCGTGTTAGTACAATAAAGAGGTATCGGTACATCCTGAGTCGATACCTCTGGCTTGGTGGAGTCAGTTTTACAGCTCATATAATCTTCATTGCAGTGTCGCAAAGCAACACGGAGCCTCTGACACCAATCGCTTATTTGTTTATGGTAGTTTTGTTGCTTTAACATTCTTTCCTGCAGAATCCTGGAGTTTCTGTCGCCCTCGTTCTGCTCCACTTGCTGTAGATCTGATGCTCTTGATGAGACCCACTCATCTCCCAGACTCCCTCATCCAACTCACAACTAGTTTATACAACTTCCAGCCATGACCTGCATTCTTTTTAATCTGCATTTCTGTATATCTCCTTAAGATTTACAGGTGCAGGAGCCACCACTGGAGCAGTCTTCTCCTTGGTATTCAATGTCCTCTGGCTTCAAATCAGTATTTTTTTGGTTGTGGAATAAAACCGGAGTATCTAGAGAAAATTCACATGTTCAGGGAGAACGAGACTCCAAGACCTGAACCTGTACATGCAGTGAACATGTAGTGAACATGCAGCTGACTGCAAATGGCTCCATCAGTCTGTGGCTGTTCACAGTGCTCTTAGGAATGGAAAACAGTATAAATGTAAACGGAGCTGCTGTGCCCTCATTTAAACTCCATTCAAATCAAAAGCAAGGCCCAGATAGAAAATGAAAGTGTTTTAAGATCTTAAATGTTGATCATGCAGAGACCAGAGGAAGGCTTTTACCCCATGAGCTCAAATTCAAAAGCAGCCCAGCCCCCCCGAAAACATTTTTTTTTTTTACTTAATCATCCCATTGATCTTCAGCTCAGAGATATTTTTGAAAAACAGGCAGAGAGACGAGATCGAGTTGGATTTAACTTTTGGTTTGCATTTTCATTTTCAAAAAAAAATATCTCAGAAGATGTTAAATTGTTGAAAGCGTTGACTAACGATGCGGGAAATCAACTCCGTGTATGATTGATTTCAGTCAGTCGAGTATTCCTTACCGATAGTTGTAAAAATGTGTGTGTGTGTGTGTGTGTGTGTGATGGACAGACACTGATCTCTTGATGGACATGCAGCTTTCCTACCATCATCTCTCAATAAGGTGCTTCTGGAGACAGCGAGTGCACGGAGAGCAGAGGTCAGGAAGCGAATGAAGCTTCCAGGAAACAGCCGTCTGTCTGTCTGTTTCAGTTCTTCCCACTGGGCTGTTCTCTCTTCCATCACAGCTCTGCTCTACCTGCCGTGTTTCTCTGATGTCTACATAACAATACATCCGCCACGCCTTCTCCACGGCGGTGTGTGTGTGTGTGTGTACTTGTACAGCTATATGTTGTGAGGACCTTTTGTGAGGACATTGGGTTTTTAACCTTACAAGTGAGGACAATTTTTGGAAAGTGAGGAAATTTTGGCCGGTCCTCACTATTCGACAGACCTTTTTTGGCCTTTTTGAGGGTTAAGACTTGATTTTTGGTTTAGAGTTACAATTAGGTTTAGGTTAGGTTTAGGGTATGGGTTAGGATTAGGCATAAGTTTTTGATGGTTAGGTTAGAGTGAGGGGCTAGGAAATGCATTATGTCAATGACTGTCCTCACAACATATAGCTGTACAAACGTGTGTGTGTGTGTGTGTGTGTGTGTGTGTGTGTGTGTGTGTGTGTGTGTGTGTGCGTGCCTCTGTAAGATGAAGGTATTGTAATCATGATCAGGAAATCGAACCCAAACAGTGGACTTTGTGATCGCTGCATGCAGGGTGAACTCATTCTAGAGTTTTTATCAGAACATAGTTTGATCCCCGCTGATATGTGAACAGCAGTTGTGTGTGGTTTCAACGTTAAGATTAAAGCCATTCCAACCCATTTAAACTTGGAAAACATTAAGATACTTATGATCTTTGAGCATATATTACAGCAGACGTTATCGTAAATTGCTTTTAATGCATGCGGTGAAGGTGAAGCTAAAGTAGCTCTTTATCGATCCTGAGTCCACAGATCTGGATTAGTTAAGGCCCTTCAACCTAACACGGGGACTTGAAATGTACTGGAGGTATCAATCCCCTCTGCACAGAGCTGACAGCTGCAGGACGGATGTATGTCCTAAAAAATACGCCACTGTCACCTCACACACTCAACCTGCCTCCTTCTGACTGAGAGCAACCGTAGAAACCTCCACGGGGCTTCTGACCATGCTGTGAGGGGCTCCTGGTCCATTATGACCCTGCATTTGCAAAGACAATTCTTTTTTTTTTTTTTTTTTTAAGACAAACAAAACAAATAGGAAACTAGAAATTCGGTGTATTAAATTAAACTTGTAAAAACTGAATGTAGAAACTATACAACCACCTTAAATACATGTCTCATCTCAGCAAGAAGTCACAAATGTAGCCAGATCTTCATGTAGCCTTGACAGACCAAATGTAAAACTCCCTCAATCTACAAGCGGGGTTAATGTACAGAAACCAGCACACCAGCACGTCTACAGCTGGCTACAGCAGAGCACTATTTAAAACAAACGCATCTGAGCCACCAGAGCAACTGAAGGGGAAAAAAAGCATGCAGAAATGTGCAGAGAGGGTGTTCAGACTCCAGATGTTCAAGTGCAGGACTTGATTTGCTCATGGACAGGTTGGGGTGGCAAAAGCCTGGGGGCGGAGCTTCACCAGCCTCTGATTTCAGGGCCGTCGGCGAGCAGCAAACACACAATCACATCTGGCTCCACAAGACGGGCGCTACTGTAAGATGCTTTTTTTTCTCTGCATTTGAATTGCCCAGAGGATAATACTGTGTGTGTATGTGTGTATGTGCCTGAAGGCCCATGGTGCAGATGTGTGTGTGTGTGTGTGTGTGTGTGTGTGTGTGTGTGTGTGTGTGTGTGTGTGGGGAGGGGAGATGTGAGGCAGAGGAACAGATGTGCTCCGCTGGGGATCTCCTCTCGGTTTTGATCGGCTCCGGCTCTGCTGAGGCAAGTGGCCGCTAATGTTAAGCCTCTTAGTGCCGATTCAAATGACACTGGGCCGGAGCTTCTGGCCCCCGGCGCACCGACATGTGCACACACGTGCGCGCGTGTGCAGCCGCAAACAAATCCCAACAATGACAGGGAGGAAGACTGAAAACGCAAATGCTGACGTGAAGAATCCAGAAGTTATTTGAAATGTATTTGATGTTTTGCAGCGAGTTCCTCGCACTCTCCCTCCATCGCTGCAATATGCTGCAGACAGATGCTCCTGATCAGGTAAGACGGAGCAGATCAGGATCTGATCTGACATCAGCCGCTGATGGTTTGCTAACATGGATTAAGGGAGATTCAGAAGATGCAGCTTTCAGTGTGTGGATTTAGATGGGATGTGATGATATAGTTATATAAGTCATGCATGATTCAAACGATGAGTGCAGAGTCTTAGAAACTACTTTAGGAATCAATATGGAGGCAGCATGAATGATAACTGGAGATAAGAATGGAATATTAATTTCTCTGTGGCTTGTCAGAATGGACCTCTTCACATTTTCAATTTCAGAATTACTGGATTGGTTTGATGACGAGGCAGGGCTTTTCTCCCTCTTCTTCTTCTTCTTCTTGGAAACAGGTCTGACAGAGTCGAGGTCATATCATATCTGGGTTGGAACTTTGAATTCCTTGACCTTTACTGCTAGAATTATGCATGTTTTTACACCCTGACAGCATGGCTTGTTCTCTTTGAAACTTTTCACTATTTGCGTTAGGTTTGGTGGCCCAGCTCCCAGCCTCTGGAGGGCTGGATTTGGCCCATGGGCCTTGTGTTTCACCACCCTGATCTAGACTGTACTTAAAACCGTAACTGAGAAACATGTCAGAGGTTTGGTGAAGTATCACTGTTCAGTGTCCGTGCACGCTCCCGTGCACCAACCACGGTATTTAAAAAAGCTTAAATTCATACTAATGATGTTGGGAAAAGATGTAAACAGCGAGAATTCCCGGCATTTCTTTTCTCCCGCTGGAGGAGTTCCTGCTCTGAATTTGTTGACTATAATAAGTCTTCAGGTGGAGTTTGTCATGTTGGCGCCGTCATCACAAACACACCGCGACATCAAACACTCACACGACGACATGCTCGGTCATTTACACGGCAAACATCGGCACGGGGACACGCGTGCGGCGGCGGCGCCACACATCCTCAGACGAGCAAACACTGCGACGAGCCCATCTGTGCGACGGAGACGCCTGCGTGTTTGTTCCCGGCTGCTCAGTCGTCAATTTACCTCTCTTTGTGGGCTTTCTCCTGTTCAAACAGGCGCAGGCTGACGGAGCCCCCCGTCAGCGCCGCTCGCCCTCCCTCCCTAACAAACCCGCCTCTCGTTTATTTATTCCTCTGCCGGCGCCTGCAGTGGCTGCCGGCAGCCAACGGTTGTTGAGCCCCTCCAACCTTCCACAGCAGAGGGACGGATAACAAGGAGGAGACACTCTGCTGTACAGCCCGAGGATCAGAACTCCATGTTCCGCGTGAACTCGCACCCTGTCACTTCATGCTACGGTACATACCATGACGGCACGAGCCGCTGCACGTCGGCGCACAACTGTGTTTGAAAAAAATAGAAATCACCACAATCTGGACTGGAATTCGCCGTTTCGTGCTAATTAATGAGGTTTTCTCACTGATTCGGTTCATCTGACCTTCAAACAAAGGCTGAAAGTTTAAAATTTTTGGTTTGTTGGCTCAATAATTAGGTATCAAAATGGATTTTGCAAAAGAAAAAGAAAAACTACTTGACTTCAGATTTGCATACCTGTGGAAAACGGTCCCTCCGATCTGGATGGGATTCAGCTGGAGGCCATGTGGGGGATGTACCAACCCGTTAGCATGCACATCCCCACTTCTGATTAGTTATATCCGGTGCTACAGGGAATACGATGCATCTCTTCTGCACATTGATTAATGACAAAAACACATCGCATGTCATTTTAAATTCCAAACAATGCCGAGCTGCCACGTTCCACGCTTTAAGAAATAAACTGAAGACTCACACGACCTCAGATTTGTATTTTCTTTATCTTCAAATATGAATTTCACCTTTCCATGTATTGAATGATTCCTTAATAAAGTTCAGACTCCAGAGAAGCTGGAGGATAGGGCATCGCTGCATTACAATCAATAATGTACTTGTAATGTTTATTATGTTATCGTAACAGTCGCATGTTTTCGCCTCATTCTCGTCTGACTTGGCTCATTTTGTCTTGTCATGGTGGAGCTGGAGCAAAGCCTTTGCAGACTTTTTCTTGCATTATACATGCAGGAAAACCGTCAGTTTCCGCCTTCAACAAGACGTCAGCGTGAATCCTTCCTGCTACTTGACGGACAAGCTCGCTGCTTACTGGGATTTGACTGAGTTTTCCTTCTGATTCTCAAATTGGACAGATGTGGCAGCGCTTCTGGCTGCAAGCAGGAGACATTTTCTGCCAACTGAACCACCAAAGTCACTTTCTGAATGTGTCCACGCCGATGTAGTGCTGTGCTGTGTTTATGGAACACCTGATTTTAATAGTCTGCCTTGTTCAAATACGGCGTATTGTTTATGCTGACACTGTGCATAGATTATAGATTAGCCCTGCAGGTATATGTCTTCACCTTCACAGACGCATGGGGTCACCTGCTCTCTAATTTGCTGTATTTAGAGGCTGCATAATTGCCGAAACATGTGAAGAACCCATCTGAATACAAAAAAAGAAGACGCTTTCCGCTGAGATCTCAATGTATAAATAATGTCACTCCACTTGCGTTACATGGGAAAACTTAAATACTTAAATAGAGCTGGTAAAGGATGCAGCAGCTCACATTTCATATGTTTTATTAACTTTCATCTCCTGAATGCGATCAGATCAGCGTGGCGCACCATTTCCCCTCCCCTCTCCAGGGACCCCGTATTGTAAATCAGCCCGTTGCTCACTTCAGAAGCCCTCTCTGCTTTAGCCTGTCAGATTGAAGCTTTACTCAGGCCGGCTGGGGGACTCCTTCCCTCTCCCTCGGCAAACACCGGGTTAGACTCATATCATGTTTCAAGCCATTACCAGCAAAGCCGAGCCTCGGGAAGGCAATGAGCAGAGAGCGGGCGGGGAGGGGGAACGGGGAGGGGAGGGTCCGAGGAGCGGGCATCCATCACTCCTGGGCCGCCTGCTCCGGACGCGCCCCCCCAGGGCTCGGGATGACCGTACAGACGGCAGACAGGAATGGAGAGATGACGGGGATTTAATGTCATTAGAGCCTGGTGAAAAAGCTTCACCTCCCCAAGCAGCAAGACGGGGCGGGAAGAAAAACCGGCGCTGGACTCCGGCCGAGTTTCCACAACAGCACTGAAAACACTGCTGCCTGTTCCTGCAATAGAGCCACACACACACACGTGCACAGAATAATGCGCAATACACATTAACTGAGGGAGTATGCGGATATTCGTATGGAGAGATGAGGAATTGGATGCTGTTAGAGCTACAAAACTAGAGCCTGGAGGAGGAGTCACGGCTCTCTGCAGGCCGCCATGCTTGTTATTGTCCAGCTACTCGCCCATAAACAGACCAGTTCACCACAATGACCACCAAACGGGGAGCCATGTTCTGCTTTTAAAAATACCAAGCCGAGATATTCACCATCATGAATTTGGAAAATTGTCCACGTATTACAGAAGGTGCAAAATACTGGAGGGAGTTTGTGCTTTTAGATTTTAATGCACAAGGTGCAGCATTTGCGCCGTTTGTGAATGTTTTTGAAAAGAAGCAAAGACGCTCAGCCTCCAGCGGAGATTCAGCTGTGATTGCAGTGAATCGATTCTCCTCTGCGTTTTTCCAGTTGTTTTCTGAAGCCCCGAAAGCGCGTCATTTCAGAAAAGTTTCACGTCCACACAACGGCAGAAACACTGAAAGAACGAAATTTTTCGAAAAAGAAAACTGCAAAAATGTGCTTTCACTCGAAGGGTTGTCATGTAAACAAGTTATTTAGATTCCATTACAGTATAAGATATTTTCCCTGTGCGTTGGGTATGATCCGTCACCTAAATCAGACGTCATGATTAAATGCAGGCGTTGATCGTCTCTGTAGCCGATTTGTTTCTGCCTGCTTAATATTTCTCAAACACTGAAAATGACAGCACCTAAAGGTAAAGAGCTGCTGAAGGTGACAGAAACACACAGCAGTGCATCGGCAGAGCAGACTGACTGAAAATTCCCCCCAAGTCCTGAAGGAGCGCCGCTCACATCCTTCACTTAAAGCAAGCAAACATGCATACAACCCCGCTCCCGTAATTAAATCCTGCTTCCTTCAGGCACGTTGACAACTTCCTCTTGTAAATAGGTTGTGCATACTGCACTATTTTAGACAGAGCAAGTCCTTAGCTAAATTGCTCCCGACATAACTTGAAGGGATTTGTCAAGTTGAGTTGTTAATTGGTCCTGTTCAATCAAACAGTCTCCATGAAACACGCAGCGTATCAACAATGACTTAGGGAGCGAAATGGGTTCATCTGCCCCAAGTGTGCAGTTCAGCTGGCATTGTGACTGACGTGGGAGAAAAACAACACCTCTGGCATTTGAAGTGTATACAGTATCAAACAACTGGGAGTGCGGCACATGTATTTTCTCTAAAACCTGAAATAAACCACTCCAGTGAAAGTGCAGAAACAATCTTGCTATCATAGCATGAATACACGCACCATTAAGAAACACCGAACCGACTATTTCTCCTCAGTCGCTTCCCTGCTCTGTGATTTTTGAGGCAAGGCGCATTGCTAAATATGCGCAGCGAGCAGGTGAGACATCTTTTACAATGTTTTGTGACAACAGACCCAAGAAGACACATATTTTATTCATCTGGTAACCCTTATAAATTTCTAAGACTCCACTTCAATGAGCCTCTCTCCCTGGCTGTCAGGCGATAATATCTTTACCCGGCCTCGATGCAGCCATCCCCTCAGGGTTTGAGAACGGGAGCTATTTCACTGAGGGTCAGCCAAAAGGGTCCAAAACGATAAAAGAGACACCCAGAAGGATTACCAGGCATGCAAGGACTGAATACTGTGGCTACACCTGCAACAGTAGTTCTCTCTTTTTTTTTTTTTTTACCCCTTCACCCATTCATTAATCTTTTAAAGCCTCTTTATCCAAACCAAGATAATGGAGGCGAGTGGGCAGATCACCAGACTCACCAGAGCAAAGTGGGGAGGTTTGAAACCAGACACCAAAATAACACAAGACACTATAAATGTGTTCCTTGACAAGTTTACCTCCATCCGTTCTTATTATATCAAGCTTCACACACTTTAAGGTTTCAAGGCGCAAAGCCATGGACCAAGGACGTAGATTCTGGTCCAGTTGTGGACCCTGGTGTCATTCCACCTGCAGGCGACAGGAAGAGCCGGCGGTGTGATACAGGAAGTCCATCAAGGAGAGTAATGCAAAGCGCAGGGTGCATTCTGACTAGCGGTAGCCCGAGGAAGCCGAGGAAAACAGTAACATGCAGGCAGTTATCGACACACGGTCACATGGAAATGCAGCAGCTGGAGGCCAATCACAACAACGCTGATTTGTTTAAATTGCACCGTTGTTGATTTGTTGTGCTGAATGGGGTTTCTATTTCCAGTCTTGATTTTAAGCCCTAGCTGGTGTTTGTTTGGGGAAAGAGCATCTAAATGAACGTCTATTGTCACGACGCCTCCTGGTTGCAGCAGTTTGCTCCGTATTCAGATATGCAGCGTGAAATGGAAACAAATGAGGGTGTGAAAGTTTCCTGGCATTCCCTGTCCAGTTGAATCGAGTCAAGAGACTGTGAAAACATCCCTTAAGACAGATTCCATTCACCGAATATTCATTTATTTGGATTGTGCTCCGTGAATTCCTGACAAAAACACAACACACGCACAGGGAGAACATGCAGACTCCGCACAGAAAGGCCACATTAGGCAGCAGCTTCATCGCTAACTTTGATTGTCTTTTATTTTTATCATGAGGTGACAGTGCAAACCACTGTATCGCCAAGATCCCCTGGTTTTATGGCTTTAATGGCAAACCAGTTGAGTTGGATGTGGTGGATGGAGACCTCGTTTCCATGGCAACATCTCATTGCAAGCCAGACTAGCTATATGCTATAAACATTAACAATGGGAGCACATTAGTGTTTTGCGCTCTTGTTACTGTCCATTTAACTGCGCTGGTCCTGAAGAAGTATTTATTAAAGCCGTGGTGGGAATGCGCAGTCGCAGGAAAACTCAAGGTTTCACCTTGGGCGCCATTTTCTAAAAGTCGTGTTTTCACCCAAAATGCAAGAAAAGTTTTCCGTTTTCACTTGTCTTTGACACCTTTCTACTCAACTTTTCTTCGAACTTCCACTTCAAACGCTTTCCTCCAGCCTCATCAGTAGATCTCCATCAATCACTGCGCCTGATTATTTATTGATGATCGGTTTGGATTTGCACCATCAGGCGTCACTCGGCGGCAGTGACAGCCGCAGCTGGACCAGACCTCTGCATGCACACCATCCCATCAGCACAGCTGTTGCCCAAATTGTCAGAATGATTCCATCCGGTGCCAAATAGGATGTGGAGGGGTGATTGGAAACGGGGGGCGATCCAGCAAATTAAAGTCTCGGCAAGAAAGAGGGGAGCGAGTGGAAGAGAGGGAGGAGGCATTTCTGGAAAGGTTAATGTGTGTTCGGATGTCAGCTGCTGGAGGGGATCTGCTGCTCAAATGAGTGTGAGAGCAAGTTCCAAACGGAAAGATGGCGTCTGCCCTCATTTTTAATGGCAGTAAAGAAAAGGCTGAAGAGGGAAAGCAGAGATGTAGATGGAGTGATGGGAGTTGTGTTGACCGAAAGCAAACCTGAACTGAACAAATTCACGAGTCCAGAGAGTGACTGCTCTTTACACATGGATCTCACTACAAAAATAAAGTATTTTTTTAATTTAATTTTCTTCCCCGTTAAGAAAAAAATGTCTGGACTTGCAAGGACGGAGTAAAGTTACACTTTAAAACGAAGGAGACAGGTTTTGCTCACATTTCAACCAAACATGGCGTCAAAACTCCGCCGTCCAAAGCGCTCCACCCACATCTCTGCCTGCATGGAATACTGTTCTCACGGCAGCGCCGCTGCATTCAGTTTGCATCCAGACGAAAGGCGATTAAAGCCATTATCCTAAACAGTCAACAATTAGCCCGATGCCATTCTCACATCAGCGCAATAAGCCCACTGTTTGGAATGGCGTGCACGGCTGTGATGGAACGACAACAACCCATTTGAGAGAGCAGAAAGGACGCAAATTGCACCGCGCGTTTGACATTTTAATAAAATTTGACTGCAATTATTGGACATGATTCAGACGTAGCTATATGCAGTTTCTGAAACAGGCGTGCCATTTGTAGAGGAAGGCTTTTTTTTTCTTTTTGTAATTGAGCACTTTTACCCTTTCACATGGTTTGATGCTGCGTTTTGGAGACAAGCACAAATAAAAGACTCGGCTTTTGCTGTTATGTAAGAGAGAAGGGAAGCAGGTCAGCGGACTCAAAACAGCACAAAACACACCGTGATGGCAAACAACTGTCACATTTACACATTGTCTTGTGAATAATCTGCGTTGTGCTGATGGAAAAGATGAATTCGAATGTGCAAGTCATGGCAGGCTGTACGCAGGGAAGGCAGATTAAGGCTGCGAGAGTCACTGACGAGGCACCGGAAAGCCCTTCGTGACGGGACACAAACATGTGTAACGTGTTGTAACTCCTTGTGATTATACAATTACCAAGAGCAGGAGGGAGGAGGGGCGAGCGAGAGGCGGAGAGAACGAGGTCAGTAGTGAACTGGCATTAATCCCGTTGAAGCCCCGTTCACACGAGGTTAATGGTCTCTGAGCGGCGTGACGTCAAGCCGGGCGCGAGGTGGTTCGGCATTGTTCCGCAGCAAATCTGCACCGCTCGCACACCGGCCAGCCTTCAGGAGAGATTGCTCCTATCACACGCACACAGCTCAGTCTGCAGGAGTTGACATGTGACATGCACCACTGTATCAGTAATATGAATATCAAGGTACATCATGCATACAACATATAAGTAAAATAAACAAATAATTTAGAATACTTTGGGAAATTTCACTTTATTTTGCACCAGACGGTTTAATCAAAATTGGTTGTAAGTTGAGATTGCAGTCATTTTTGGTCTTAATTTCATAAATTTAATGGTTATCGTGGCACTGTTTCACCAGCCCGCCCCACTCAAGATGAAATTGTGCACACATATGTAAAAAATAAGAAGCCATTAAAAACAGACAAAGCGCAAAATGAGATAACGCAGTGAAACAAGTCACACGCTGAAACTCAGACAGCACAATCAGAGCGAATGCGAGCGAGTAAATCATTTTACAGATGGCTTTGTAAGCTACATGTTTTCTGCTCATGCGTGTCCAAAAAGAACACTGCGTGTGTGTAACTGCTCAGAAAGTACATTAACACGCTGAAGAGTTACAGATCCATTATGTCCCAACATACAGAAGCGGTATTTTATAATTAATGCTGTGGTGTCAGCAAGAAAAGAAAGAACGTAAAAGGACACGCAGCACAAAGAGGCGATACACATTCAAAGGGCTAATACATAATCTATAGGAGAGCGCGGTGGCGCTCCGCCGGGGCGCGCCGCCAGATGTCAAAGGGAGCGCTAATGGGAGCGAGGGAGACAGGAGACGGTGCTGTCGCTCATGTAGGTCAGGCTCGGTTCACTTCAAGCCTCTATTACACAGTTTGAGACAGATTGGTAGAGGCGCACACAAATGATGATTGACACGAACAGAGGAATCAACAAAACTAACTCAGTACTCGTGGGGGAACCGAAGTGAAAGATCTATTTTCATTTTGTTTTTTTTGTAAGTTTTCTTTATCATGAATTTGTTTTTGTACTGTTGTAAAATGAATAAGATAAATTAATAATTCCATTTATGGTTTAGCTGAAACATTTAATAGTCCCAGATGAACAGAGAAATAATCAATCAGGGATTATGAGGTGTTGTTCTTCATAATGATAAACCTCAGGGGTTTATGGCAGTTTGCATTTTCTCACCGTTCATCTGTGGATTTTCATTTCCAGGTTTCCAGAGTTTGAGATTAAGTTGTACTTCATAGGTGTAAAGTGTGTCCAAGGTGGATGGATGGATGGATGGATGGATGAATGGATGGATGGATGGATGGATGGATGGATGTCCATTCTGAAACACTGCAGAGGCTCAGGAGGACAAAAAACACGGGCAGAACCGAGCTACAGAGCTCTCTGGCCAATATTTATCGGAGGTACCCCATCCAACAAAAAAAGAAAAAGATCTTCCACAGCCAAGGAACAGGGAGTGAGGTCATTTTCTCCCTGCAGCACTTCCTGTTCCTCCCAGTAGCCTCTTGGCTCCGCCTCCAGTTCAGAGCAAGAAGGACAGAAAAACATTTCAAAGAAAATTTATTGAACTTCATTGATGTATCTCTACTTCAAACATCAACGTTTAAGAAACAAAAGACTATTTGTTGAGATGATTTCAACAAATCCTGAGAAAATATTTGATGTTGAGGCACCTGAGCATGCTGGGAGGGGGCTGGTGCTTGCATCTGTCGATCCGAGCTGATGACCTTACGCTGGGTCGGACGCTGGAGTCGTTCGTGAGTCGTAACCACAGTTTCAGTTCAGTCACAGCCGACAGAAAGAAGCTCATCAGGCAGGAGGTCTGAGCAGCCGTTGAAGTGCAGCTCTTTTCAAAGCAGCTGTCGCCGGCGTCCTCCGGAGCCCCGGCGGCCAGTTCTCACCCTGATTGGGTTGAGTGACTTGTGCTGAGATAATTATCATGTGATCTAATTGGAGCGGAGCTGCTGCTTGGCATGCGGTTCATTATTCGAAGTGAGAAGATGACTTGCTGTCCCCGCGTCCTCGCTGACAGCTCCCGCCCGTCTGTCTTCCTCCCCCCGTCGCTCCTCCGAGGGCGGCGAGCCGGGAGCGCGACGCCCCGGCCGGCCGTGTGTGCGCGAGCGTGGACGAGTTTATGGCCACAAGTATCTCGGGCGCCGTCGTTATCGCGCGCGTGTGTGTGTGTGTGTGTGTGTGAGTGAGAGCTGGCGTTGAACATCAGTCACGAGTGACAAGTAGCGGATGGAGCGCTGACAGCTCATGACTCTGATGTGTTCATCTCCGCGGGAACGAAGCACATCTAAACTAGATGTCACATTTGGATTCCTATTGGAAACACAGCAATATTAATAATTGTGAAAGAAACTCCATAAATCTTCCAAAATGCCTCATCAAACAGGGTTCTTTTATTTATTTTTTTAGGCGCTGGTGTCAATCCCAGCAGACATTGGGTGAAGGCAGTTTACATCCTGGACATGCTGCCTGTCCGTCACGTCTCTGGATTTGCAGAAGGAATCGGAGTCGAAATACTGTGAAAGGCTGACTGAAAGGCAGTGAACCAGTAGAAACGAGGAGATGAATTACAACCACGTGACCACTAACAACACAAACAAACACACGAGTAAAGTCAAAATGATCACGGATCACTTTAATACTCAGGCAAAGTTAACCCATGTGCGGCAGACGCACAAATAATGTCAACATGTTCCCAACATGCTTCTCCAGAGGTAATTTCTGACTTCATGAGCCTGTCTGTCCCACTGCCTCATGGGACTATACTGCACCACACAACGGGATGAGCTACTCAAGCACACTGAGGACCCAAGCTAGGGTAGCCGGCAGTTTCTGGCCTGCAGAATGCGGCGTAATTACGGTTTTTATTGATCAGTTTGCATTATTCTCCGACGAGGTGCATCTCGCCGCCACCATCGCTGCTCGATTACTTTCAAATGAGATGATTATGTGGTGCACGGTTGACTTCAAGCTAACAATTAGTGCCTGGACCGGCGCTCCGCACGCTGTGAGGAACAATAAAACAGGAGCGCAAGGGTCAGGGTGGAGGGAGAACATGTGCACGTGTGACAGGCTCACAGTTCTTCTCCCATCACACATAATTAATCCGGTTCTCGTTTCATGACCAGCGTCGCTCCTTGACCTCGACCATCAATGATCAGGACTGTAGGTGCCGGAATACATGTTGTAAGATTGCCTATGCATGCAAATAATTATCAATTAAGCGACTAGAGGCACGTGCACGGAGCTCCACCAAGATGTAATGGTTATGTGTTTTTGAAGTGTGATGGCATATTATGTGCTAATGAGCAGGAATGCCTGCCGTCGGCTCCGGAGGGCTCAGCTGGTGAAATATTGACGACAGCTCATCCCAGGTGGAACAAAAATCCAACAGCCAAACTGCTTTTTGCTCAGAATCACACAGGTAATTATCAGCATGCAGCGTAACAATGAGCATATGAAGTAACTAATGAATTTTGGCTTATTACCGAGAGGTGAAAGGTCAAATCGTCGGCATTGTCTGCACCTGTTCTCATGGTAATCCGTTTGGCAGCTGTTGAAATGATTCATTCTGATGTGATGCCCAGCTCATTCACGGCTAAACAATGACGGAGAAAACCATAGAAAGCCCTTCATTTTAGCAATATTACCCCAAAGGTACAGCAGAGAGAAGCCTTCAGCATTCAGTGAAGAAAGTCAAGAAACCCAAACTTAAGAATAGAAAGTTTACTTCTTAGATCACACCAACCTTCCTCGTGGGAGACAGAAACACTCACAGCCAAAGTTGGAGTTTGCATGTTCTCCCGGTGTGAGAGTGAGTTTCCTCCAGGAACGGATAGATGGATCTTAGCTGGTCTGGATGAGAAAGTCATTCTGCTCATCTTTGTTTCTGCACAGAACATGTAATTTAAGCACCTCGGAGCAGTCAAGGCCTCCTCCTCCTTCACGATCTGTGGCTAGCCATGCCGTTTGAGGACAACGGTACTGGAATACTTGTTCAGCTCTAATCCATGCAGATTAGCTACAATAGAAGCTCAAAGTAGCTTCAAGTGTGTGAAAATGTGGCATTTTTGTGTCGATAGCCTGGTGAAGATCCTTGTGTGCGCCCTCCCTGCTCAAGAAGCATTCTGGGGCATTCAGCCCCACATGGGTTTGAGTGGATCCAGGAAAAGCATCGATTCAGGAGCGGCCTTGGTTTACTCGCCTCTCTGCTGCCGCCGTTTCCTTTTATGAACACATTCTCGCACTCTGTCGGACTGCATCCTGCTCAGCGCTTCGTCTTCATTTACTCGACATGTGAAGAAATAAGAGGCTGTTGACTTCCACACCTTTGTTTTTTTCTTGGTGTGAGACGCCTGCTTTCAGACGCTGTCTGACTCCAGAACGCTGCTCCAGGATGTGTCGCACCAAACGGCGGAAACTTTGACACAAAAAATAAAAAATAATCTGAGAAATAAACTTAATCGAGGCATAATACACACCGTGCGAGGCAGATCAAGAGATGCTGATCCAGGAACTACGAGCACCGTTTTGGTGTCAGCCGACAGAACTTTTAAGAAATATATATTTATTCTTCAGATGTTGGGAACGCAGTATCATAGAGCACTAAAACCTTCAACACAAAGATTGAACTATAATGAGCACAACGGGAATTACATATTATAATCATGTTGCATCTAAATGAATCAACATAATGCATTTGTAATAATAAATATGCAAAGGTTCTGACCTAAATGGCCAATGATCCGTCTCCCACAACCTCTTTATGCTGACGAAGGTCACGGGGAATTGAAAATGGATGGAAAAGGTTAAAAAAAAAACATGAAGCATGGAGGAAGTGAGAATAAACGGGGATAAAATGCAAACTCCTCGTATACAGCACTTTCAACTCAGGAACATTTTTTCTGTGAGCCGGCAGTGCGATCCACTACACCTTTGATTTCAGCAACGCGTGCATGAAGGTGAACTAAATATGTGTTCCACAAAGTGTCACACAGATTCACGGAGTGAAAAGAAGCTGGATGGAAACATGTATGAACGTTAGTACGGAGCAACGTGTTGATATCTGACAGGGAAACTGAAAAACAGCAGCAATAATGTGTCAGAGTTGGGTGGATGAGGGATTATTTATTTATTTCCTCATGACCACCTGGCGATACAAAGAAAGCCCTGTTCTGACAGCATCGGTGTCTGAATGCTGGTTTAGGTCATGCTGGTGTCACAGCGATGCTAATCCTGTCTGGATCAGGCCTGTCTGGCCTCCAGACAAACATCCATGCATCTCTCCACCTCTTCATTTTCACTTCATGCAGGTTTGGGCTGCTCCAGGCTGCTGGTTCCTCCCAGGAAATTTAAGATTTAAAAAAAATGCACACAGAGAGAACATGCAAACTGCATGAAGGGAAGGTTTGAGATGTAATTAAACTTAAGCTTTCATGCTGTGAAGCAAGACTGCTGAAGTCCTCCCCACCGCGTTGACCCAAATTAAAATGAGATATTATTCTAATAGGAGCAGGACTGAGGTTATGAGCAGAGCCGTAACCCCATCATGCCGGATAATGAAGTCCTTGAAGACGCTCCTTCCTTTGCCTATCTCAGCACTGCCAGCTCCACTGATGTTGGCTTTGGGAAAAAAAAAAAAAAAAAAAAAAAAGATGTGCTGGCAAAAATTGGTGAAGTTAGAGCTGCTGCTCTTTTGCTGAGATGAATTTAGAGATCCAGAAACATTTTTTGTGGCTGTTCTATGCTCCTGTGGTATTAGGTGGTGTATATTGGATGCAGCTCACCATTTTGAAATAAGTTCCAGGTCAGAATCTGGGTTTTGACAGAAGACGTCAGGAGTTTTTCAATCTAAATCTGACTCAAATCCGCAGTTTTCAGAGAGAAGCTGCAGTTCAGCTCCACAACTCCAGTATTTCATCAGCCATTTAGCGATTCTTCGGACTTGCAAATGTGCAAACCGTCAACTTACTACGACGTGCAGCAGACGTGAAACTCTCGTTTTCCATAACTATGAGCTACGGCCACAACTCGCAATTTAGCTGCTAACGAGCGACCCGCATTGTATGAGCCGGCGCTCGCCGCTCAGCAAACAGCTGACACTGCTGGCCCCCTGAGCCCATTTCTATAAACAGCATCAGAACCTCGCCATCTATCACTCGCCACCAAATCAACTCCAGCTGGGTGTAATGTAAATGTAAATGAACTGAGTGGGCCGAGAGGAGGAGATAGAGGGAGAACGAAGGGAGAAGTCACTGTTGCTAGATGGATGAGAGGCGGGCGGCTGCTGGCTGGAAGGATGCTCGCATTTAGTTCCTGCACACTCAGTGCACGTCGTCTATTTCTTTATCATATTTTCTCTCTCTCTTTTTTTTTCGGCTTCATTCATTTCCTCCCCTAATCTTCCTCTCCTTTAGGTTTTTATTCAACCCCATCACTTTCCTTGTCTCTGCCGCCTGTTCTGCATAGCCTATAGGAGAACTGCTCAGCACTATGCACGGTGAATATTGGATTGTTGTGCCATGTATTTTTTTTCCCCCTTGTTCCTGAAACCCTGAGTCACACCGGCATAGGAAAGCGAAAAGAGACTGCCTGTCATGTGTGAGCCTTCCAAAAAAAACCACACATGCAAGACAGGCAACGCGGCAGTTCTGCAGGCTCGTCACAGAAAGTCTGCCTGAGACAGCTGTCAGCGGTGTCCCGAGGTCAGAGGGAGAAAAGAAGACAGGAGACAGAGCAGGAGACAGCAGGTAGCAAGAAATGAAGCGCGCTGACACCCAAAAACAGGATCTAACAGGCAGAAATCTAATCACCCAGATGGCAAATGTTTGCTCATTTCAGTGCTTGCTGTTTCCTGGACGAAGTTTAGAGACGTCGTCACAGATCCTGAAACCCGCGATGGACTGTTTGCATCGTTCAGTTTATAGATCAGGCGATTAGAGCATGAATCAGACATGAAGCATCTCGTCAAGAAATGTCAAGACGTTAAGCTTTAAATGAACGTCGTCACACTCCGGCACACACTCCATGTCAGATTCCAGAAGAGAAAAGCAGCAATAATCAGCTCTGAAGGCCCAGGTCCAACATCTGGCCCGGGGAAGAGACCTTCCAGGAAAACTTCAACTCTTGGATGTCAACATTTGATCGGTTTGATGTTCTGAATGAACCCGGTCGAGCCATCGTTTTGTGTCTGGGAGTCCGTTTACACGACGGCAGTGCTCGGTGCTGCTGTAAACAGAGCTTTAACTGTTCGAAAACGCCGGGACTCCGTCGTCGTGTAAATGAGTGAAAATAACATTTTGAGGAAATGCTGGGCCACTATGACAGCAGCGCCCACTAGTGGCCTGGCAGGCTAACTACAATCAATTTCTTAGTTTCTCCCGTTGTGAAACTTCTCTTTTTTTCCATGTTTGAAATGCAGCCATTTTGAATTGGTAATATGGACATCGCACATGTTGATACCAAGATCAGAATGAAACATGGAAAATACCAACAGCTGCAGGCGACATTTTGTCCGATCACTTCATAAACAGACAACCATCAGCAACCCGTTGGTACACGCTGTGAAAGAGCAGGGTCACACCAGTCATATATCCAGGAAATCATCCCATCGCGCTGCACAGCCATGGAAGTAGGGCTCTATATCTCTGGCAACATGACGTTTGGCCAGTTGTTGCACAGACTGAACCAATTTGGCAAAAAAAATGTGAATGTGCACCAAAGTAAACACAATATATTACAATTTATCACATGGCAGTTCAATTCATTACCTTTTCATGTGCACCACATGCGCACCGTTATCTTCACTAACAGGTGCGGAAACATCTGTAATTACCCATACTCACGTTTATTGAGGTCTCCAACTGCTGTTATTTAGCATAATAAGATCCAGTCCAATGGAATCATCCCTATAATAAACAAACCAAGCACAGGAAATTATTTCTCACTGAGCTTAACACCCTAAATCCTCCCAAACTGTAGTGTTTCCAGAATAAAACCCGTCTTCCTCTGACACTAAAGTCGCTGTCTCGACTGTCTCCTCCGTGCCTCTTTGTTCTATTTCCTCTCGTGCTGTCAGGCTCCAAGGCCTCCACCGGAACAGCCAGCTCCACACAGCCTCCCAGAGAGAAGCTGGCAACAATCTTTGAAGCTAAAAATAACCGCGGCAAAATGCAGCGAGCTCGGGATAATCAGAACCCAACGCCCATACGCCGGAGCGTTTACTCAGAGGGCCGCCTGCTAAAGTGCTGAGTGGCAAAAGACCTGGATACAATCGCAATGAGATCAATATTCTGCGCGGGGGGAGAGGAGGGTAAGGTGCCTCATATACTGCATATGAAAAATGTGCCACTGAATGCTGACACACCTACATGCAAAGAAGAAGGAAAAAAAATCTCTATCTGTTTCTAACGGAGAGGGAGGATCTCTGTAACACTGATGGAACAACTAACGGGCAGCGAGCTGATATATTACGCTACTGTGAGGCAGGAGTGTCGAACATGTTTTAGCACAGCAGCTACAAATAGCCTAAATTCATCAAGAGTGAGTCGGACTGATAAAATAGAGTCATAATAAAATTTGAATTTAACGTTTTCTTTAGTGTGGCACAGAATACGTGACAGAATTGTTAATATTTTTTTCACAATAGTCATTTTTTTCCTGAAAATGACAACAATCTGCAATTTTGCTGTGTTGTTGTATCCACTACTCTGGTTTAAAATCAATGCTTTGAAAAAACATTTTTTTACAATTTTCTTGATGGTTTAGCCGGTTTGGGCTGATTTTGGCTCACAGACCTTATGTTTGACACCCCTGCTCCAGATAATTTACATAAACAGTAGCGTTAACACTCCTGCTCGCTCATAAATGTTCATCATCGGTGGCGACAAAGTATAAAGTTATGACTCCACACTGCAGCCGAGAATGAAACAGAACAACCAAACACTCAGACAACACTCAAACCCATGCACGGAATACTGAGATGCCAATAAAACAGAAGAAGAGAAAACAAAACAAGGTCAGCAGCAAAGTAGCATCACAGAGAAAAAACAAGGAGTGTTGAAGTCATAATGTATGTTTGCAAAAAGCTTTGTTGCAGTTAATTCTTCACATTCTTGATTCTCGCTGCATCTCAGTCAGAGACGATGCAAACGCCACACAGATCATTTGAACTTTCCAGAGCGTGCACGGCGCCTCCCGATAACGCTGCACCGAGTCCAGTCGGCATTAGCAGCAGGAGAGCAGGTAATATGAATCTGAAGAGCTGACCTTGAGAGAACGGCGAGGGCGGGGGGGGATCGCACTGCAGAGGAGGGAAGAAATTCAATCACACGGCCCGCTTAATGAAAGAAACCATATCGGACAAGAGCGGGTTCTGGCCTGAACCGCGGGGCTCCCCGCTAGCTCTGCATGCCCAGGTTAAATAATCACTATCCGGGCATTTTATCTTCTCTAATGGTATTGTTTACTGCCAGGTGCCAGCAGCATAATGAGCAGAAGGCAGGCAGAGAGACTTTCCTTCAGACCGATTCATCACCGCCGAATATTTTCTGCTTGACGCATGAGAGGTCAAACGATGTCACTCGGCTTATATGGCCTGAAGTTAATGTCCACATACGGAGGCTGACAAATTCATCAAGTTCCCACCTGTCTCTTTTAGGGTATCGACGCAGGAATGCAGAAAGCAGCTGAGACACTGTGGGTGAAAACCACACCGAGACATGTTTCTCCTGTTTATGCAGATTATTCCAGACTCTCAGCCTAACATTATCAGGACTAGTTTTCGTGCCTCGCTAAAAAACGGTATAATATATATAATCATTTACCAGAACAGGACATGGGACAGTGAACAGCAAACGAGTCAGACTTCTAAAAACATGCACATCGCTGTCATCAGCGTTAAGCGGCTTTAGGTTGGGTCAGTAAAATGTGTCCTCTTCCCCTCCGGCTGCTGCTGATGGAGCAGACCAGGCGTGTCCTGGAGGGAACGCCGCGTTTGGAATATCTCCTTGCTTCAGCGCACCTCGGTCTAATGGCTTCCCCTCGTCGCAGCGAAGCGTGTTGTTAGCGGGATTAGATAATCCAGAAACAATTCCCCGCCCGGTAGCGCCGATAGCTCAGTCTGGACCGTGAGTCAGGCCGGGGGTCTCAGAACTAGGCTGTTACTTCCATCACGGGGAGGAGAAGCCGAGTCGCAGCAACATGAGCCGAGGCTGAGGCCGAACTCACAAGCATCTGATATTTATTTGCTTACTTGTGTTAAACGCTTCGCGGCTGCAGGCCAGCAGACAGATTTAATAAAGGCGAGCTGTGAAGGTGAACCATGGGAGAAGCATGTGCAAATCACTTGCCTCTTTAGAAAAATTATTTAACGCCCACCAAAATCAATATGTGTTTTCTCGATCCTCTCTGATGTGATATAAATAATTTGGAAACGAGATCAGCTCCTGGACTTGGTTTTTCTTTTAGTTTTTTTATGGAATATCGCAGAGGGGAATCAAGTGGTGTGTGGATTGACTATATTTTGATAACGCAGACACTCACTACCGCAGATTAAATTAAGTTTTTACTGCAAATGACAAATTATTATTATGGAAAATGTAGGGCCACTAGAGCAGGAAGCTGCTCGGCTGTAAAATCAGGCGCAGTCGTCAACAAATCCATAAAGAAATTGATGGATACCATGAAATATTTTCACTGTTGAATCCAGTCCTCAGGTTTACATTTTACGGCAGCTTGACAGAAAAAACATTATTTATGTTCCAGTTGTTCAAAATTCATCTGGACATTTTTTTTCTAATCTCAACATAGTAAAAACAACAGTTAAAGCATAAAACTTCTCTAAAGCCACTAAAATCAAGGTTATTACCTGGTGATTCTTCACGTCAGACGGAGTTGGGAGAGGTCAGAGGTCACAGCAGTTTTCCTTAAAGTTAGAGAATGTATCTGCTCCATTTTCCCAAATGTCACTATCACAGGTCCCAACCCCAATAAATGCAAACATTTGCAGTGACTTGAACTTGTACATGAACTCAGATCACAGAAAATCCCATTTATACAACGATTTTATTTCCATTTTTTACCAGCATAAAGCTCCGATTCACTGAAAACGCTATAAAAAGTCTCTGAGATGAAGGTACAGACCTACGTACAGCAGCGAATATAAGAAAATACACATATAGGATGTGTTAATGAAGTATAAAGGCAATTAATGTAGTAGAATTCTTTAGGTTGCCTCTCATAAAGCAAAGGTTATTTTTACAATCATCAAAACTTTAATTCCCCACAGAATAAATGAATAAATAAATACATGAAATCGCACTTGGGGAAAAAAAAACATCTCATTTTTGCCATCAAGTTAAGTTAAGAACAGTAGAGTCGCATTGGCATGAAGTTAATGTGGTTGGCAGTAAGTCACAGTATTAAAAAAAAAAAAAAGGTTTTAAAGCATCACCTCACTTTACAGACAAATAAAAAAGCTGGATTTCACAGCATCCCCTGCGACTTCTTCTTCATTCACTCGTTCTCCGACGTGCATTTCTTAAATGTCAAAATAATCTCCCAGACGTTGAAGGCAGAGACTTCTGTCGAGCTCAATTCCGCCAACAAATACAAAACAAAGTGCTGCTTCTGGATATCATCGCCAGAGTTTCCCACCAGCGGCTCGGCGCTCCCGGCGGGCGGCGGGCAGGTGAACCCCAGCCCAGGAACCTTCTCCGCCAGTGGCTTGGACAAAACGGCACGAGCCTCGTCCAATCAAGGCAGCTTAAGTCTGAATTAATTATTAAGAAGCTGCCTGTGAAGTTGGCGGCGGCATTTAAAGGCTTTGTACTTCATCATCATCTGGACAGGGCAGATAAATGAGTTTCGAGGGAGAAAAGGGGAGAATCTCAAAGCCTGAAAGTTTCTGTTTTCCTCATTAAGAGGGAGATTCTCACCTGCCTTGCAGGTTGAACGCGTTGTGAAGACTGTCACTCGGGGAGGAGGCGCGTTGCGAGGGGGATAGCTCGGCGTGGGATCATTCCAGAAAGGGCCGTCCTCAATTATTTACGCTTCCAACTACATATTGAACATGTTTCTCTTTGGCGTCATTAAAGTTTCATCACTCCTGCCCCCTGCAAGACGTTTCATCAGAGTGAATCAAAGTGACGTTAAGCTGTATTTGCACGGCTTCGCCGCCAAATTAAAAATCCACGACGCGGCGAGATGACAGCGTTTTGATGTGTTGGGTTGGTGGTCAGACACGGCGGACTGCGTCAGCGGTAAAACGACATGAGCGTGCCGTAAATTAAAAGGACGCGCTGTGATCTTTTCGGGGAGAGTTTTGCGTCGGGTCGTACGTTATCCTGGCACCGGGAGGAAGTGGAGCACGAGGGACGACGCGGGCATTTATCATTTAGATGAACGAGGAGAACCAATGAAAATATTGTTTTTTCTGTAATTATAAAGCCCTTGTGAAGACCGCTACGGGGCAAGTTAGGACTGAAATGTATGCAACCATCACTAGAAATACCAGGGGGAGGAGTGATTTATCATAATATAACCATTTAAGAAAATTATATAATCATCTGATGTGATTTATTTATATGAGAATTTGTGGGGTTTTCTCAAGATATCCCGATCTCCAAAGTGCAAAAATATGCATTAAGATTTACACAGAATTTTCAAGGAGCAACGCAAAACTTTTGTTTGGTGGAAAGATTCTCCTGGTCCTGGTTCTGCTCCCAGTCCAGACTCTCCTGGTCCTGGTTCTGCTCCCAGTCCAGACTCTCCTGGTCCTGGTTCTGCTCCCAGTCCAGACTCTCCTGGTCCTGGTTCTGCTCCCAGTCCAGACTCTCCTGGTCCTGGTTCTGCTCCCAGTCCAGACTCTCCTGGTCCTGGTTCTGCTCCCAGTCCAGACTCTCCTGGACTCGGTGGTTTCAGGGCTGACCGTCACTGTAATCAGGCTCCACCTTGGTCGTCCGTCCGTACGGACTGTCGGGAGGAAAGTGCACTTGGAGGCAGGTGATGTGATTAAATGAAAGTGAACGGCGCTGCGCTGATACTTGATGCTGGACATTTCCTCAGGAAACTTCAGATTGGTGGTAAATATGATGACTCTGCAGCCTGAACACTTTTTTTTCACACTCTGGAAGCATTGTCATTGAAAACGCCTAAAGGATGGATGGAAAAAACCCAAAATAATTCTGTACCTGACTTCAGATTTCCTCTACATGTTGGATTCCTCACACTGCTGCAATATTGTCCTGAAATATCCAGATCCAAGAGACCATTTCTCATATTTCCTCTCACTGACACAGAGGTTCTGAGCTGGTTCATATACTGTACACTGAATACACGTAGGCCGATTATTTACTGTGCGTACAGTGCACGGATGCATGCACTGAGGGTTGAAAAGGGAGAGAAAAAAAAACCCGGTGGGAACTTGTTACTAAGCAGCTTCCACAGAACTAATCCAAGAGCAAAGATTGTAAACTCTCCAATCTGGTTTAAAAGCTAAAATCTGGTTTAAAAGCTAAAACCTCTCCCTGTGAGATGATTAGTGCAACACAAACATGAAGACTGATTCTGTTAATTTCGGCCACCCACTAATGACAGACAAAGTCAATTTGGAGTCAATTTGGAGGTTTTATATACATTGGAGAAAGGAGCGGAGCAGACTTTAACCCGAGACGATCCTCAAATTCCGCTGCAGCTGATTCACTATGGTCTTATTTGACGTCCATCGATAAACTAATATCTTTCCTGATAGGTGGACGATACATCCTGAACCGCCTCAGAGGTCCAGAAATCATGAAAACCCCGTGCAAAAGTCCCCAAAGCCTGGAACCCCGATACTGTGACGGAGGAGCGGTCCCACTACCACCGCGGCTAAACTTCTCTGACAGACGGTTCCATCTTCCATTACTGATTTACAGATGTTACACAATGACAGCGTTGATCTTTCTGTAAAGATCAGGGATGTCAAAGATAAGGCCCGCGGGCCAAAATTGGCATGTCTGAAGCATTAAATGACAACACCATTAAGAAAATTGAACACAACACTGAGACCCAAACTAACATGATACAGGGAGCAAGAACCAAAGTGTTGCGTTTATATTCATGTTATTTCAGTTTATATTCATGTCGTATCTCTGTCATTTCAGCCGCCTTGTGTCCGTCAGATCAGCCTTTTTCCTACGTCATGCCAGCCCTGATTTTTCTCATCTTTGTATTTCTGCCGTGTTTTTACTTCCATCGAACATGCACCAGTGAGCGTGAAACGTCAGAAAACGCTGCGCAAAGACACAACTTTCCCGCGTTATGCTGTTGTCAACAGAAAGCAGCGATAAACACCGCTTTACTTTCGGCGGTTGTCAGGCCTGCATTGTTAATATGAGCGGAAACTCTTTCCCGGGGCTTCTCCAGTGTACCCTTGAGGTATCCTGGAACACAGCTAAGAGAAAATGCCGCCTTAAACATGTCACCTCGGCGTCATCTAATAAAAAACATCCTGCCACAGACTATACATCATCAGGTAGCTGCTCGGAAGCCCATGCAGAGTGTGTGACTGATAGGTGGGCAGATGTAATTCTGTCGCCTCCACAGTCATGGTGATGGGCTGTTAATCTGGATTTAGGTTTCATGGCCACTGTCTGACAGGAACCTAATCCTGCTGAGTGGCTCAGTGTGGAGACAAAGACCAAAGAGCGGCCGAGGCTCGGATCGCGTTGTGATGAAGAAGTGAGAACCGTGATCTTTTGTCTAATGATACACTGTATCGTATAAAACACACACTGGACATTTAGGAGACTTCACCTTTACTTGTGCCTCGTGCTCAGCACTCAGAACTCTGTTAGAACTGTAATCCACGAGGTTCGGGCTCAGACCAATGCATTGACCATCCAAGCATCCCGAACAGCGTCTCACACAAGCCCGCCCAAAGATTTGTGTTGAGAATTAGGAATGAAGTGGAGGTCAGATCTGATCGGCGGTTCACACCCCCGCCGTGGCATTATCGCTGAGCTTCATCTCACACACACATACACACACACGGTCTCTCAGCTCCCCACGGGAGCATCGTCTGGCTTTGTCCTGCAGCTTACAGAGCCGATATGATTTCAGATTCCATCAGATTGGGATATGACAATCACAACGTGACATTTGCCAGAAGTTAAGTATCACATCTTCCTCGTGGTCTTCAAATCTGGAAGATTCTGACAGACCAGACAAGCGAGGAAGCCGTCAAATAACAGCGGGGCTCCAGGGCCTACGAGTGCCATTCATTCATTCACTTTCTGCACTTCAATCAACAGTTGACAAGCTCCGTGTCTGCTTCCAAGTCGCTCTTAAAGACATACCTTTTTAGAGTATGTCTCGACATGAATCTAAGCGAAACATTCCTCTTCCAGTGAACATTTACTCGAGAATTCCACCGCCTCAACAGGTTTTATTGGTATTTATGTCAATGTTCATACTGAAATAATTAAATAATAAGCTTATTGTTAACTTATTGTTTTGCACAAAGCAAAAAAGACTTGTTCTTTCTGTATTGACTGTGATCAAATGGAAAGTTTTATGCATATTATTGGGGTTGCAGTACATGTCAGGGTTTATTTTGCAAGCAGGACTGTAATGTGTGGAAGATGGATGGATGGATGGGTCAGAACATGCTGGCTTCTTAAAGGCAGATGTTTAATTTGTTTCACTGGGTACATCGGGTTGCTTTTACATTCCCACAACATGGAAGTTCCCGTTTCGCTCACTGAGAAGACGAGCGACAGCTTCCCATCCCACAGCGAGCTGAAATCTGTGTCACGTTTCATTCTGAGAGCGATTGGGACACTATTGATAAGAGCGCACAGTTGGTCTGCTGCACTTAGATTCTCTCAGTTTCTGAGCTCAAGCCAACACCGGCAGTCCAGTTATAGCACAGAACACATTTACACATAATGGATAGTTAATGTGAAAATGATGGCCTTTTCAAACCAAAGCAGCATGTGGGTGGTGGAGTGGAGGGGTGGGGAGGGTGAAGGGTGTTTGGGATTATCGAACCAGTCGGCTATTCTGCGGTGACAGAACTTTCTCGGGCGAGCCGGGGAAGGAGTGACATTTTCCCTGGGATATCTATCAACCAGACTTAATGGTTTTCGTGAACACTTGCTGGAGAAATGGCATTCTTTTTTTAATGGTTAATTAATAAATGAATGCCTGATGATGAATGGCCCCCATTTTTCCTCCTGGTAATGAAACGATGCCCAGTTTTTTTCCCTGATGTTTCTAATTATCAGGGGGAGCATTCCCTGGTCTCCGGTGTAATCTGCGGACGTTTTCATTATCGTGGACACAAAAGGAGCAGCTGCACAGTGGCAGCTCACCTCACTTAAGCTAAAGCAGGTGGAGCGGAGTGAATATTCTTATCGGTTATTTAATGTATAATCGCCATCAAGTAATTATCAATAATTTAATGAGCCCCGACCGTCCCGAACATCACACACTCCCACAATTTAGCTACAGCTACATGATTCAAGCGCATGCCACGGAAAGGTCAATAAAAAACTGACCAGTAGGACACATGAGGAGAAATTGTGCATTGATCCACCACGAAGTCACACACATTTTGGCATTACTTCATAAAATGTACCGTGAACGTCACAGCAAGCTGCAAAACCAAGAAATCCATACAACACAGGCTGATTTCAATGCTTTTTTTTCCCTTCACACTCCAGATGTGAGATAAACCTGAGAAACGCAATGCCTGGTGTCACACTGTTAAAAATAAAGCCACTCCGGTGATTCTGCAGCCGTCTGTGTAGGCCCGAGCGAGGATCACAGAGAGACACGAGCATCACAGGCAGAGGGAGATCCAGCACATAATGTGACACCATTTTGAGAGCGGGGAGATTTGTCACGGAGGAAACTGTGTGTATGTGTGCGTATATGTGTGTGCGCGCGTGTGTGTGTGTGTCATTGATTGCCGCAAAAAAAAAAAAAAGAAAAAAAAAATCCTGCATCCCACCAATCAATAGCATGAGCACTAGCATGACTGGAATCAAGGGCGGAGATGGTGAAAACACAGAGCGAAGGATCAGCTTCCATTAACGGAGGGATCAGAGTACATTTCTTTTGAAGTCATAAAGGCTGCAACAACGGATCTGTTTATCTGGGAGTCAGCTGGCAGACTTCTTTAAAAGCACTCATGCTGTGATTGATTGAAGAGAAGCACATGGAAATCGGGGTTTTAGGGTGAAGCTTTCGTTCGAACCGGGTGGAAACAAAACCTCTGTCTTATGACTTTGAGAATTCAAGGTTGCAGGTGAAAAACACAAACCGGTAGCTGAGTGACCGAACGGCTTCAGATTCAAGATGGTGTAAATATTCAGGATAGTTCACTTGATTACAACTTACAACAACATACACCTCAAAAACACCCACAGTAATACTTAAGCTGTTAAGGCTTGGAAAATACCACAAATCTTCAGTTCTGATTGACTCACATAAGATACATAATGTACATCGAAGGCAATAAAGCCATGGTAGAGTCACAGCATACAGTAAACCATCAACTTCTACACAAACATCTTGAGGATGGCACTGGTGAATCATCCCAGCCAATGTTTCTGAGCAGGAAGTTCCAGCCCTCCTTACCATGCACTAATCACATGATGCAGCGACGAAACAGATGATCGAATCCAGCATAGTTCAGATTGCCTTACTGTACAAGTCAATACAATCGATCATTCTTCTGCAATATTCAGCCAGCAGGAGTGTCAACCGCACAATTTCCAAACCAGCGTGGCAGCATGCATCAATTTCAAACCAAATGGTCTGGAAAAAACAATTAAATCTTCACTTGAAGAAACTGAATTCCAAACACAATGCATGATGATACAAAGACGTGGTCAATTGGGAAACCTTTGCCACACAATGCTCAACAGGCCGACAAAGCTCGAAGAAAAGCTGCAGTACAGAGACTGGAAAACTCACGTGTTTTGCGATGGCCGTGCGTACGCGCGCTGAGCGTCGTGGAGACCGCCTCCGTAGTCGTAGTATGCTCCCCGGTCCACATCTGCGTGGAGTCATGGAGGACGGTCGGATTGGACGGAGAGGAGCTGGACGTCGCACCTTTGACGATGAAGGTCGTCCGTGGCGCTGCGGTGGTGGTAGGAGGTCCACGTCCGTTATGATTTCCAGGATTCCGAAGGGTTACTTGACTTCCCGAAGCCCCGCCTGCTCTGGGGTTGACGGTCGTGGTGGTAGTCGCGCCGCGAGTTCTCTCTTTCGTCACAGTTACGGCTCTCTGTGTTGGGTTCCCGCCAACAACTGTAGGAGTGGATGCTGTGGTGGTGGTGGTGGTATCGGGACTTTTGGGAATCCCGCTTGGCTTAGACAGGAAAATAGGATCTTGGCCTATTCGATTATTAGCACCCACCAGATCTGTTGGCACATAATCCCGCACTGTACCGACGACAATCCATTTGAGCAGCATCAAGCTCAATCCAAGGCCAATGAAACCAATGAGCAGAGGGACCACACACAGCCATGTCTGCTGGCGAGGCCACACTGCACAACGCAAGGGGCCCTGGTCCTGGGCCTGGGCCTCTCCGCGGCCCCCAGAAGCCCCCGGAGCCTCAGGTTCCTCCAGGATCACCGCCCCGGACACAGCTGCCCCCGAACACTCACTCATCCTTCCTTGCCGTCCTTTATGGCTCATTGAGGGCTAACCCTGCGATAGGCATCGGTAGCATATGGCAGAAAAATTCCCGACTGTGCCGGACATGAAGGAAAGACAAAGGGCGAAGTGAAGAGATGGATAAAAAGGTACGTCACAAAATCTGATCCTCAAAGAGACTCACACAAATATGGATATTCCAAGGATAGAGAGAAGGGGAGGGGTGCGGGAGGTACATGCAGACGCACAACCACAAACACACAAGCACACACACACTCGCGCTCAGAGACACCCAGCGAGAAGCAGGAGAGCTGGCGTAGACGGATAATCGCCCGATCAGTCCGTGCTCAGTCCTGCCCGACTCTCGATGTCCAGGAGAAGCAACAATGAACTCCGAGAGTGTTCACGGCGGGGTGGGAGAGAGGAGCGCAGGAAGTGGTTCCTCTAATGGGAGGAGAGAGGGACAAAAGATGGGTGGGAGGTTCGGGTGGGAAGGAGCAGCTTTACATGTGAGCAGTCTGTGGCATCAGTGTCGGGATGCCATTGCAGCAGAAATCCAACTCTTTCTCACTCGGCACGCACGTACGTCCTCAACATGTACGATCCTCGACGGGACAGTTACGCCTAATGGGGATCTGAAACTTGCAGGGTGGGTCTGACTGCTTCCCCACCCAGTGCAGCCCCCAAAAAAAAAAACAAAAGAGGACAGACCACGTTCCCCAATGCAGTCTCTGTCGACGGCTTCAGCAGAGTCAGCGTCCCGACGATCCCAAAATCTGTCTCTTTTGTAACTGAAACGGAGCGCGAGGAGGAGATGTATCGCTCCTGCGTCTGCTCAACACCCTGCTACCATCATCCGCTGCCTCTGTCACCCTTCGCTTCGCAGTCAGCCACTCCTTTACATTCCTCTTTCGAAAATAAAAAGAAAAAGAGAATATTTATCACACTTTGAAAGGAGACCCACTTTGCTCCCTTTTGCTCTAAATTCCAGGACGGGCAGAAAAATGAAAGCAGTACAATCCAATCAGTTTCTCCCAGATCAAGTCCAGAAGAAACACTTCAGATGAGGACGGAAAGACCGAAAGAGGGACAGAGCAAAAAGAAAAGAATGAGGGGTGTTGTCACGCAGTATCACAGGGCGGATAAATCTGCAACTGCGACGCGTGATCCTGCTCCTTCTCCAGTCGGCTGTGGATCAGATTTCCCCAAGCTGTCCGCTCAGCTCTCCACTGGCTCAGGATCCTGTTCGTTAATACTGCAGCAAGCGCTCCAAAAGCCTCTTCTCATCTATTTGCAGGGAACATTCCGCCACAGAGGGATAAAATGTGAGAGCAAGCAAGAGAGAAGCTGATGAAAAATAATTGAAAGAGCAAGAAATGAAAGGAGAGGGAGAAAAAAAAGAAAGAAAAAAACATAAACAGGAGACCACAGTTTCAAAAATTCCCACTGATTCTCTGTGGTGTGTTTTTTTTTCTCCCTCAGTGCCTGAAAGCCAGGGCTCTTTCCAGTCAGCCTGTGATTTGTTGGTCTGGTTGCTGGGATCCGCTGCTCGTCCTTCCCTCTAGGTTGCTTTCTTGGAGATGATTAGAGATGGGTGCCCCGCACCGGGATCAGAACTTGCAGCCGCAGCACGAAAACCTCCATCACCCCCCCTCCGGGGTTTCGCAGCATCCGACGATGCAGCTGTCTTTACCTGTGGCAATTGTGATGCAGACACACATACAGCTGCCTCCCTGAGCTGCCGCCACTGAGAGACAGAGAACGAATGGGAAGGAGGGGGGGAAAAAAACGCAGGCACAGACAGAGCGGAGTGCACACTGGTCGAGCAACGGGGGAGAGAGAGAGAGGGAGAGAGAGAGAGAGAGGGAGAGAGAGGGAAAGGGAGGGAGGGAGCGAGGGAGGAGGAAAAAGAGGCTGCACCTGCTAGATGCACCAGCGCTGGGAAGCTTGCCCACCTCCGTTAGCAGGGAGGGGAGAGAGTAAAGATGCAGAATGCATACAGAAAACTGGGAGGGAAAGAAAAAAAAAAAAGAGAAGAGGAGTGGAGGTGTGTGTACAGATAAAGATAATGAGAGTGGGAGGGTGAAGCGCAGAGAGAGGCAGAGCGCCGCAGCGACAGACGAGATGCCCGAGTCCCAGACGGAGGAGAGCGGAGGCAGGATGCAGGAGCTGTCCGTCAAGGGCTTGGCCCCGCCCACTGCACATCACCGGAGGAGGAGGAGGAGGAGGAGGAGGAGGAGGAATCAGATGAAACCATCAGCTCAGGCTGATTTTAATAGAGTTTAGACATCTGATGAATCCACTTGCTGTTTTGTCACAATTTCCAGGCTATTAAAATTACAGTCGCCTCCATCATTGCTGCAAAAATAAAAAAAAGTCTAATTTGTTTTACTCCCAATCCCTAAATCACTCCATGGGATTTCTGCAGTGATGAAAGGTGACTGAATAATAAACATTTATCGACATCTGTGGAAACATGTTCCTCATAATCTCACTTGTAAAGTAATGAAATAAGGGTTTGATGTTCTACAAGTTGTTAATCTCACTCCGATAACAGTTTAAAGTGTGCAGCATGTTTTTTTTTTTTCTTGGAGACTCGTCTTCCTTTCATCCATTGCAGATACGCTCGCTTGATCCAGATTAGAGTCGGAAGCAGCCGAAGCTTGTTAAAGTCAGAGGTTTGAAAGAACAGAGTACAAATAATTACTTTAGTAGATTTTTTTTCCGTTATCTATTCTTCAGTTGATCATTTTCCTGAGAACTTTTAACTTTTGAATATTAATTTTAATCACAGTGGAAGGCAACTCTTTTGACGTCAGAGTTCTAACGACACGGAGACAAACCCCCCGTGGTTCAGACCAGATGTCAGGATACCAGATGTTCACGTCAGCTGTACAGTGGGTTACGGTTTACAAGTGGTTTGTTTTCTATCTCATGCAGGCATGTCAAACATAAGGCCCTTGGTCCAGAAGTGGCCCACAGGAGGCTCTGATCCGGCCCGCCAAGGAAGGTGTAAAAACTTCAAAACAAACATTGATTTTTTTTTTTTTTTTTTGACAACTTTCTTAAGAGTAGCAGAAACAAACAGCATTGAGACCTGAGCTGAGATATCTAAATGAAAGACAGCTGCCTTAAAGCCATGCTGTCAGGGTGAGTTTAAAAAAACAGCTAAAGACTGAGATTTTTTTTGGACATTTCACTGCATTCTGCACCAGAAAATGTAACCAATATGGACTTTATGTTGGAACTGTAGTCTTTTTTCCATAATAATCGTTTAATTTTGTGAGAATATCAACATTTTCATCATGTGAACTCTGAGCCGCAAGACAGAAAAGTTTAAATTTAAAGGTCATTATGGGAATGTTTTACCTGCCCGACCGCCCACTCAAGATGCAAGTGGATTTTTTTTGTGGCCCCTGAACTAAAATGCGTTTGACACCTCTGATCGGGCGATACCGAGCCTCAGTAACTACATCAGTGTAAAACAACCTGTGAGATACTAAAACCGGTCAGTGTCTCGTCTTTTCCACTGTGTCTTTATCTCGTGGTGAAGCAGTGTGTGTATGTGTGTGTGTGTGCGCGCATCTACTCGGATGTGATAGCATCACAAGACAGACGCAGGCATAAAGTCATGCAGATAGCCATCTGCCCGCAGGAGAAGCTTTCAATTGGTCTCGTGGGGGAACTCAAGGGATGCTGTTGGTTTTAACGCCTCTGTCTATCCTCCCTGTCAAACCAATATATGGCTGCGAGAGTCTGTTAAAGCAGTCGGCGTGACACCGCGGCGCCTCCAAAGAATTGTCAATAATGACACTGGCGCACAGCCACCGGGACACAAAGTATACGCCAACACTTTCCATCTGATCTGGACTTCTGATAGCATGGAAAATATACGGCGCGACTGTAAAACTGATGAGAGCCGCAATTACAGAAGCGCTGACTGCCTTTCAGCCTCTTTAAATATTTTAACTTGGGAACATGATATATAACTGGATATTGGAATTTTGGATTATAAATAGACGCACAATTCAGCTTTTTTCTACCCTGAATTCTGAAGCGGAGCAGTTTTTAATTGAGAGCGTGGAGATGAACCTTCACTGTGTTTAATTCTAATACATCATGGCCTGTGCTGGATTATGGCCTAATTACTTGTCCTTACCTACAGTCAGTGTGTGTGCACGCACACACGCCAGAGTGTGTGAGTGTTTGCGTGATAGCGAGCAAGGTCAGTATGTCTTTAAACTGCAACTTTAACTTTAAGGGAGAGGGAAAAGTTAGATAGTGTTGTTCTGTCTTCATTTGAACTGCAGAGAGGAGTCTGGAGTCCATCCGTCTCAGTTTAAATTCTTCCAGCGAGGCCCTGAAAGACTTTCCACAGCGTTAAGATACCGACTGGGTAAATATGACATCTTAAGGAAGCGATGAGATTACTCACGCAGGTATCCTTTTCCCCACTTATGTTTGTCTCAGTGAATTTGCTTTTAACCCGCAGCGACCTCGCAGATAATAGGCGCTTAAATGGGTTAACGGCTGCATTATGCATACACACTCCAACATTACAGCAACAACACTGCAAACGCAACATCGGAGGTAGACGGAGGACTGGGTCTGCACTCAGGTGAACTCCTGGAACTCAAATCATCCTGCTGCAAGTAAAAGCACTGTTGGTATTAAAAGAGAGTCAGAGGTCAAATACCAGCTTTCTGTGTGGAGTTTTAACTGTGTTTACCGTGGGTTTGGAAACAATTCCCAAGGTGGAAGGTAGAGAAAGCTCCAACTCTGCCTCCACGGAAATGAGAGAAAACTCAACATTTTGAAAGTGTTGCGACTTCACTGCTGTTGTGCCGCAGCGCCTCATTCCACTGGAGGCGGTACAGCTGCGTTTTACTTGCAGCACAACGCGCCACAGCTGTAACACAGCAAAAACAATACGCTGGGAGTCCATTTGAGACTGGACACCAGTTAGAGTTGCCAACCGTTCCTTGAAAAACGGAATCGTTCCGTATTTGGATGTAAAAATATGCGTTCCGTATTGAGCTGAAAAGGAACGCACTTTGTTCCGTATTTTTGTGAGAATCAAAACGTGAGCAATGGAACATGCGCTTTTTTAAAAAACTTACGGTAAATTGTTCACCGGCTCTCTGACGTTCTGTGACCAATGAGCTGACAACAGGGCTCGACAACACAGAATCACTCTGATCTCATTGGTCAAAAAAAAGACCGTTCCTCGGAGGCTACGGCAGCTCATTGGCCAATAGTCAGTTTCGTCACAGAGCGCATGGGAAGAAGTAAATCAAAACAATTAAGCAGCGCGCAGCATGGCTTCCAGAGACATGTAAGTTTGTGCCGTTTCCATATCGGATATATCATGTTTAGTTCATTGATTTGTGTCTGCTGCTGCAGACTGTGGTGTGTTTTCAGTTTAGAAACGGAACCTTGTTGTTTTTTTTTTTGTTTTTTTTGTTCAGAAGGTTTTTCAGTTTTGATTTTGCACTTTTTAGTTGAAAATAAAAAAAAAAGAACATGTTAAAATCCAGAAGAGACAGCAGCAGTTTGATGTTATTTTGCACATTTAGCAATAAATATAGAATAGAATAGAATAGAAGACTTTATTAATCTCACAGTGGATAAATTTACAGGTGTATAGGCTCATAGAACCCACAGTGGGGTGCAAAAGTAATGAATGGTGCAATAATTAACAAGTTACAGTGCAAATCATAATAGGATTGACAATAGAAGCTAAAGACAATGAAGATTTAACTGTATGTACAACCTGAATCTTAAAAATATAACAGGATATATATATTATATACAATATATACAATACAATATGCAATATATGATGCAATATATAACTATACAGTATGATATAATATGTACAATATGTTTTAGCAGAATGAATGGATACAGCAGAGTGAATGGATGATAAAGTGTCGCTGAATTTCTGAAAGGGGGGGTGCAGGATATTATAATGTCCAGGATTATTGCACATATTCCACACAGTAGAACTGTACAGTCTGACAGCGGTGGGGATGAGAGGCCTGTGGTAGCTCCTTCCTGCTCTGAGGGTCTCAGTCTCCTCTGAAGGAGCTGCTGAGCTGCTCTACCGTCCGGTGCAGTGGCTGAGAGCTGCTGTCCATCATGATGATACTGGAATGATAACTGTCTCACTGTAGGCCTCAAATACAAACTGATCAAGCTGATCATGAGTTATTGCAATCTTGCTACTGTAGGTGTAATGCAGTAGCCTAATGTGTTTTTATAGTCTGTAATAGGTATAACTGTGGCAAAATGCTGTTATATATGTGTTTTTCACCCCCCAAAAAAACAGTTTTTCTCAGCTGCCCGCGAGAGGCGTTCCTTATTTCAATCTCGGGGAGTTGGCAACCCTAACACCAGTCCTCCAAAATAAAAAACACCCCTTCCAGTAACATCAGCATGTCATGATAAAAGTACTGCAGTCCAAAAAAGTACTGAACATGACTAAGCACAGCTGATAAAAGTAAAAATGTTCAGATAGTTCCTACTGTCTCATGATGGAAGCACCAAAGAATCCAAACGACGACAAGTAAAAACAAAACGAGACGCAGTGGGTTAAAGCACAACACGGATCTGGGGGAATATGGGGGCTCATCATGGAAACAGGGAAAAGAACAGCTCTGCCGCGTGTGATCAGAAGATGAACGTCATTTTCAAAACGTCACTATTTAAATCCAAACTATTTTTTTCTGAAACGTTTTCACCTGAAACATCAAGTAAAGCGAAGCCCACGTTCCCATGTTCAAAACTTTTTTTGAGATCAATAAGGAAGCAAATAAAAATGATGTGATTATCTTGTGGTGAACTGTGAATTTTCCCTGTTAATTTATGAACTAGGTGTGAAGGTTGTGTATGAGAAAAAGGGACAGAATTCTACTTAATTACTGCAATGTGCAACAATAGATAATCCTTTGTGTTGGAAAACAAGTGTGTGGCCATATGATCTGTTAACGTTGAAAATTCCATTTGAATTATAGAAAATGAAGCATTATTAAAAGTAGTGCAATGTGATAATGCTGCCGTTATCTGTAACATCGGGTCTTTATTAATTTATTCAAATCGAGCCTATATTAAACTGCTGCTACTCCTTTATTCCCGAGCCTTCGCCGGTGACTGATTCATCGTCGTAAATATCACTTTCAGTGGCGTTGTTCTCTCCATGCTAATGCCATCTGTTGTTTACTGTCACACGCTGTAATCCCATCATACATCATGAGATCGGTCGAGTGTTAGATTACTGATCTGTTTTGCATATCGGACCATCATATTGAAAATCCCTGGAAGTGTGGCTCATATGGAAGGAAGTTCCCACTAACTGAAGGAGACGTCCTTCACTGGAGTGAAGAATGAAGAGATGATACCAGGATGACATCTGGATAATACGAAGGACTGAAAAACCCCCCCATGACCATCTTTAGGTAAAACGAAAAAGTGTTTTTTAAATGGCGGAAACTTGTTGCTCTCCTCCTCGATCTCAACGTTTTCGTTTCTGCTTCTCATTTTATCTGTTGTTGTTTTTCTCAACTCGTCCTTGCTCCGTCTTTTTTCCCGCCACACAGTTGCGCACAGTTGCACCATCTGAATAACATCCTTCAACAAAGAGAAGCACTTCCAGTGCAAAAACGTCACGGACTGATCATGAATGATACTATTTCAGACTGAAGTAGCCTGTGACCTAAATAAATACATGCAATGATGCTGAAATATGCCAAAATTACCTGGAGTACCTGGATATTTTGGAATGAGAAGAGCTTTAAATTCAGCTGCTTGTTTCTCATCCAGAGTGGATTATGTGATCTCGATGTTTTATTTGGCAGAGATTGTGTTTCTGGATAGTTGGTGGTTTGAGGTTTATAAATAACATTACTGTATATTTTAGTTTGTTTTTTTTTTGTTTTTTTTGAGTCATTTTTGTTTTTTGTTTATTGTACAAATTACAAATAGGAACATAACAGATACATGGACACAGCATGAATCCAGCAGCAGCATTCTTCCGTTTCACATCTGGATATAAACGACAGTGAAGCATTTCCAGTCCGCTGCAGTCCGTCAGTCTCTCCGACACACCACTGAAACTTCTCACCAACGTGAATCCCCGAACACACACACCCACTGAAAGAACGCTATGGAAAAACCAAAACAGTGTAGATGCCAGCTGATATGACGGTCAATGTAAAACACCAAACTAACATGAAACAGGGAACAATAAATATAAAAGCCAACAGCAACTTCTGTGAACTAAATTGTGCTTTAATAACATTGATCATGTCCTACATTAAGCAACAGAACTGCTGATCTAGCCACTTTTTCATAGGAAACAGAGAAAATATTTTAATTTCACAATGGCCAGTCTCAAAGTTTACAAGATATGAGCAGGAAGAAAAAATAATAAATAACTCCTCAGTGAACAAAGCCTGCTGGACCAAACCTAACAACCAACTGACAGAGAGGCAGCCTGATTACACATGGCACACAAAACACAGGCAAGGCGAACACACTCACACACGAACGCACACACACCACAATATTTCTTTTGGCATTCCAAACAGCAGCACACATCTGGGACCTGCTGTTCAATCTAAGGTATTTGTGGCGTCGAAAGAGAAGCAGTGTCTGTTTGTTCAGAAAACTTACTGGACCCGTCCTCTCCTCTCGGCTCTTCTCTGCACACAGGTAACAAATACACACACGGCGACACACCCCTTCCTCCACACACACCTGTTTGTGGGATTGACAGGATTGGTGGGCGGGTGTTAATCAAAACCAACCAATCATCTTATTGTCCTCATGCAGCCACAGGCCATCAGGCCAGGAACAGACCAGAGCATCTCCCCAGTCTCCTGCTGGTCAGTCCGGACCGGGTCCAGTACTGCCATATATTTGACAGGCAGCAAATAAATAAAGATAAAAAGTAGAAGCCACACGACAAATCAATAATAATAATAATAATAATAATAATAATAATAATAATAATAATAATAAGCATAAAAAGAAACAGAATATGCAGCAGGAAATGGAAAGTGTTGAAGCAGAGAAGACTAATATTTGGCCAAAAGCACGAAGGTCGGAGTTCAGGAACAAATTCACACACGATTCTGGAACACTGAGCTGCTGGACCAGGATGAGCAAAAATACAGTTTGGCCTTGAAAAACAACAGCATCTTGTTCACTAGCGTGACTTTGACAAGTATGTTTCTACATACCTCCTTTTTCTGGACTCGCTGCAGACGAATGTGACCCAGTTCTGCTCTTCTGCTCACTAATGACCCACATCTGATCTGTTTAGTGAAGCAATTCCATTTTTGTTTTCCAACATTTGTGGTCCCAAATTTGATCAGTATCTGATATTTTTCAAGGCGACCGCAGTCTGAGCAGTCAAGTCGCGTGTGTGCGACGTCATTTTCTCAACACGATCTCGGCTCCTGTGGTGCAACGTCTTGAAAATGGATCCATATGAACAGACCTGCGTCCGTATCTACCTCCGTACACACACTGGGTTTGACGTGCGCACTGTCTTTTGACACATGCTGTTCACTGTGTGGTTGTATCACGTTCAGGCTTCAGGCTGATGGAGGTCGCATTTACAATATAGTGTGAACGATCCCCCAGAAAGAAAAGGATCTCAGCAAGAAATCGGAACTGAGCATCAAAGCCTGAATATTAACGTAACCCTACAGTCCAGTAAGTGTACTGATAAAAAGAACTGAAATAACTGGTACAATCCATGCTATTTATATGTACATTCAGTTTATATGAAGGTCACAAAACTTTTCCCTTCCACTGATACCACTGTACTCTATAAGTACTGTGGAAAATCTGTAAATCTGGAAACACAGAAGTGGTGTAGAGTTTGAGGATGCCTGGTCAGTTTTCCCTCGACGGCCAGACAAACAGACATCATAAGAATGATATTGTGCTGTTGATTTCTTATACAAGTCTGGCTATAAAACTTTCAGAAATAATAATAAAAGCTACAGTCAATAGCTGTTTGTGAGCTGTGAGAGAGGGGAAATAAAAAAGTCAATGCAACCAGTTGGCTGGACATTTTTCAACTTTCAGCCTCTTTAAAGAAACATTAGGTGGACAGTCGAAGCAGGCTGAGGATCTTGAGTTACAGGTTATGGAGCAAAACATATATGGTCCAAAAATATGAAATATATCGGACTCCTCTGGAATGTAAAATGAGAAATCTTTTAAAAATCCTCATATTTATTCGCTGTTCTTCCTCACTAGAGCGTTTGTTTTCTGAGGCGCCGCTCGTGTTTCTTCTTCGGACGGATGACATCTGTCTTCTCGGAGATCTGCTCTATACGTCACATCGTTTTATTGAAGATGCCGCAGACTGTCGATAATTCTCAGACTCATTTAATCAGCATGTCGTGTTCCCCCAGACGCCGCTGACGACAGTCAAATCAATCCAACTTTCAGTAAAAAAAAGAAAAAAAAAGGGAATGTCGGCATTATTGATTCATGACATTAAATAAATTGGGTTCAGATTATTTTAGTTTGTATGAAGTGTCTCCATCGGGTGGAGCAGAAGCAGCCATTTTTCTCCCCTTCCAGCTGAACAATTTGGACCACATTTAAAGGAAGATGTCGCTGTCCAGTCCATCTCTGGCCTTATAAATAGCAGCTATGCTAACAGAAGAAGATGGACTGGAAGGTTTGTGATGCATTTATTTTTCATAATGTGTTTTCTGTAACAGTCTTTCATTCTTGTGAATAATTGTATTGTGAGAACACTGTGACGTGTCTGTGCAGTGCGAGTTCACTCTTCTTTTGCTGGAATCCAGGAAGAGAAACTGTTGCTTCACCTGCAGCTGAAAATGAAGAACAATCCCAAATATATGAAATGGAATCTCTGCTGCAACGCAGCAACGCAGCGTCATCAGAAACGTCAGTATTGGGTTCAGAAGACAAGCAACGTTGGCGATTTGGAGATTCTTTAATATTAATGAGAATTCAGACTTTCCAACATCCGTCCGTCTGCAAGTTGCTCGTGGCGTGACGCAAAAATCATCATGCATGCCGGCCACAACACAGCTGGATTGCCATCTTGATTAGAAATGCTGTACAAAGGTCTTTTGTGGCGATGCTTTATATGGCATCTACTGTAATAAGTACTGGTATCGGTACTCGGTATCTGCATATAGCTAAAGGTCAGTCCTCGTATCGGTGCTTCCCGAGTTGGAACCTGAAGAACAGTACACTTTGACGGTATATAAAAAATATGAAAGGTTAAGCTCCTCACAGAGCGTATGCATACATACTTGCAAATCTTTATTCATAAGTCATGTGTATAATGTGTGACTCTGAGCTGAAGGTCTTTGAAAGCAGAATTCATTGACTGGTAACATCAGTATTCATTATACACACCTCCTTTGAAAGAAACTACAGGGATCATTACAGGACACCCGGGCTCGGTCTGACAGTGGCAGCTTGTGACAGTCGCAGCAGAGCAGTTTCAGATCACTGCCCCTTTTCTTCCATGTTTTATGTGTTACAGCCTGAGGATTAAGCAGCCATGTAATATTTTATCTCTGACTGAATGTCATCCCTGTTATATTGAAATGGCTGCAGTGTTGGTTGGGTCAGGCGGTGTCAGGCCCCCGGGGTTTGGACGGGGAGACCCACGAGTCGCGCACACCTGCACGAATGCGCCGAGATTTCCCGCTGTTGAGGTGCGACGTCTGGGAATCTGTGCACTCGATCCATAAAGGCCGTGAAAGCGGCTTCTTGAGCCACAGTCACATTATACAGTTGGACATCAAGCATGACTTTTGAATCCTCGCTGTAACTTTTCCTCGTGTTCAGATAACTCTTCTCACACCTGTGTGTGCCGTATACCAGCGTGCATTCACCAGAACTGCAATTTAGCATCGTCGCCACCTGATTATTCCACAAAAGACTCCGCCGGCTCGCTCGCCGTCAGGAAGTGTGCGTTCTCAGAAGTGGCATCAAAGAGGAGGAGGGAGAACGGAGATCAAACAAGAAAAAAAAAAAAAAGAGAGAGATAATTTTCAGCAGTGTCAGCAGCAGAATTACAGAACCTTCAAAACTCCACTATTGGGGGAAAACAGCGAGCGCTGTGGACGTCGTGCCAGCTGCTGGCCGTATTGTTCTGGGACTGCATGAATCAGACTGGAGTTTGAAATATTCATCTTGATCGTTGTCCAAACACGTCTATGAGACATTTTAACTGATGTCAGACTTCACGTTGTCGTGTAAACGGGATCTTTGGGTCAGTAAAAACAACTCTGTCATCCCATAACAGGTCAGCCAGAGCGGTTCAGGAGAGGGATGGTTAGCTCAGAAGTTGGCTCAGCTTCTTAGAGAACATTAAAAAATGCAATAATAATGGTAAATTAAGCTATTTTTCCCAAATAACTTGTTCAAACCATTGAAATGTTCTTATTTAAGTGCTTTTTGTAAAATGCACATTGTTTGTCCAAAAACTTTGATTTGTCTCAAACTTCGAAGTGAAGCTTCTTGCTGACTCAGGTAACATTTCTTTTTACACGTGTAACAACCAGCTTGGAATAACACGCAGGAATAAGACAGAACACACATTGTGGCATATCCTGGGTAGAATTTAAACATTCACTAATTCCTTGATACCTTTCTGATTTGAAATTTACTTAAAAACTGTCCATTTTTCCTCGAGCAACACTGCAGGGTTCAGAGGAAATTTCTGCTGAATCAAAGTAAACGCAGTCCGGTGAATGAGTGCGAGCGGACTCCCTGGAGACGTCCAGATAAGCCCCAGTGGACGCTCAACACACATTAATTCCACAGGTCGACAACATCAGCGTCAGACGCCTGTGCATGTCTCACTCAGCCGTCGAGGATGGGCGTTTCCACTGTCTGCATCACGACTGAAATTAAATCATCAACTTGAGGAGTAAATAGATGAGCATTCTTCATAAAAGTCATATTGTTTCCAAAATTGATTTACAGCTGAAAAGAATCTATGGACTTGTCACCAATAACACCTGTAAGAAGCTCTTTTAGTGAAGCGTTTGGGTTTTGTTAGATCTACATCAGGAGTTTCCACCATATTTTAGCTCAGGGGCCTTTTGTGTTGGTCGGAGCGGTAAAATAATGCCAGAACAACCTTTGATTTCAAAAGTGTTTCTTTGTTGTGTTCCAGGGTATTTATAGTGAAATATCTATTTTTCACAAGACCAAAGAATTACTTCCTGAAAATGACTAAAAACTCAAGATTAAACAAATTTTATTGAAACCTTCTGTGAAATGTTCCCAAAATTCTTCTCTTCGTCTGTCATGTAAATTTAAGAAGTTGACAACAGGATTCTTCCAGTTCTTTACGACTGGTCAAAAGGACTTCAATCAACTGAATTTCAAGTAATTCCCAGATAATCGTTTCGGTTTTTTCTTTATCTGTGTGCCTTTTTGTCCTCATTTTATTCCTCCAGTCGAATCTGCCTCCAATACTTGAGGCCCGTGGATGGTGTTTGGGTCTGCCGATCCAACAAAGGGTGATGGGATTTGAAAAGAGGATTTGCTTGAGAGGTTCAGCTCGGGGCAAACAAACCGAGAAAAATCTTCCGGTAATCTGCCGGGCCCCCTCCTCCGTGGTGAACCTTGTTATCAGGCCAAGGCAAATGTCAAAAGTGACAGACTTTCAGTTTTGTCAAAGAGATTTGTTTGGCATGAATCAGAGAACAAACAAGCGGTGAGAGATTTCCCCTGCTAGCTAGCTGCTAGTCTGACCACACTGAATTAAGCATGGCAGATAGTAACACTGTGTTAGATATTTGAACCTTCCGACCGATAATCTGTCTTAAATCTACAACACCTTTTTGGCAGAGGTCGGGGGGGCTTTATCGGCTGAAACGTCTGATCTCTCTGAACATGAGGGGCTTTCGGCAGGGTCATGATCGTCTTGTCCTCTGTGCTGTGATAAGGTCGCCACTTCCCGCCTTAATTGCCATCCGGTGCTCCAAGCCTCCTCTATCAGATCCCGATCACTATCAGACATGTTCAATAGTTTCGAAGGACACGTGTCGGGACGTGTCCCTGAACCGCGGGGAAGCCTCCAATGTCTTGCCCTCATTTAAAGACTAAATCTGGGACGTGGGTTGCCCTTCAAGCCGCTACTACAGTAGATTATGTTGTTTATATTGTATAAGGGATTACCGGGCTTCTTCGGCACACAGTCACACTGCTGAGGTTCACTGCAGAGACAGTTTAATTGCACTCGGGTGCTTTTGTCTCTCGTTGCGCAGCACAAATAAAACAACAAACCTGTAATCACACCGATGCCTGAGGGTCTTTACCGATGCCCAGCTTTTTCCAATCCATTCCAGTTTGTCAGCATAGCTTTTAAATCAGATTGGTGATTTGTTAATCACAAAGTGACCTAATTTACAGTATGGAGCATTTACATAATAAATGGTCTGGATAAAGTGTGTATCGGGGATGATTAACTGTGCATCTCCAACCACAAAGATGGTCCTTTAACCAGTGAACCCTTTCTGTTATTGATGATGTGATTGAAAGTAGCATGAGATTCCAGGTTCCCAGAGAAGTTCTTCCTGTGGCATTTCAGCAAAGGGAAAAAGAGGATGCATTCCAGCACCTCATCTGGACTTTTCAAGGTCTTCTGCTGCATTTATCGCAGTTTACTGTTAGCAGCTGCAGCTCTGAAGCAGCAGAAATCGCAGAGACAGTGGTCGTTACATCTCTGACACTGTCAGATTATCTCAGGCTGTCGCACAACTGTGACGACCGTCCGTAAACGCCTCTCATAGCACAACATAAAATCAAAGATATTGTCGTGATTTCCCTTTTTTTTGCCCTTTCAATACCCTCAATTAGCCTTGTGGATGGCTAGAGACCTATTCAAAGCGCATCCTGAACAAGACAGTGGCGCTGCAGGTCAATGACGATGCCACTGTTAGATTTCCGCTTCTCTGCACTCATGAAATTGCGTTTAAAAAAGTGTGGCCTGCCATACAGATGATGGTACTTTCAACACTCCTTACAATCCCGCTGAGTATGACGATCCAAATGGGGAACATACAGCGTCGTCTGTGGGAAAACGGCTCCATTTCCAAAAGATTATGTTTGTAAATGAGTCATGAAATAACATAACATGCATGTGCTGACCTCTGCACCTCGGAACGACCTGCTCGGACCGCCACAGCGTCGTGCGTTGCGCCTGCTAAGAGCTCACAGAGAGCAGGTTCAGACTGGCATCTGTTCTGTATGGAGCGAGTGTAACCCGGGAAAACGCTCCTGGATTCCAAATCAGACGGCGACGACGCTCATCCCCAAACCCGGCTTATTGTTGATTATGCAAACAAATCAAGCCCTGAATGAATTTCCTTTGCCCTCATTTTATTTGTTTGTTTTTGGCCCCCGTCTCGCCATTTTCCCGGCTCAGAAAATTGGTGTTGTTTGTGCATAGATCCTCTGTTATCTCATTAAGCCCTCCAAACACTCAAGCTGCCTGAAGCCTCCATTATTCTTTTTATCTCTGATTAGGGATTCTATTAAAAAAGTAAATGAGGTCTGTGGGGTCCTTGTTTTCACCATGGTTTTTTTTTTTCTCTCCCTCCACAAAAACTTGTCGTAACCACATGTTCAGGCTTTGTAAACATACACTGATTCAGAAAGGTTCACGCGTCTGAGCCGCCTAAAGGCTGCTCATATCGTCTTTCATCTCGGGGCCGAGCCTGTGAATCATCACAAATAATGACGCCGTCAAATAATTCTGGACTCTATTTTCACGGCTCTTTGACATGCGGCGAGCGGCCGCGTCCAGGCCCGTAGCGCCGAGCTGGAATATGAATGCGGATGCGTCACGTTGGGGGGGGGGGGGGGGGGGGGGGGGGGGAGGGATTCAGTGTGAAATCAATGACACCTATGCCTCCCAACAGCGTGCAGCAAACTGCAACGGCGAAATAAAACGGCATCAAAAGAGCATTCCCGCGACGAGGCAATGAAAAAAGCAGCAGTGTGAGAGAGGTGCGGGGGCTAAAATAAAAAGATGGAGGACACGTAGAGTTTGGAACAGGTGCGGCACTCTCAGGGAAACGACGAGAATTAAAATGGTGCGACTGCTAACGACTTTCAGGATGAACCGCGGAGGGCCTATATTGATAATCTCAATGCAGCCCACTGTGGGTGAATTGCATCACGCTGAAATAAGCTAAGAGAAGTCGATCGGACAGGTTTTCTTCTATTACTCCCTAAATTCAGCCGAAGCGCTCTCACTCAGAAATAAAAAGAAAGTCTATTGGTCTCGCGAAACATTTCACGGTTGCTAAACTTTCAAATGATTCTTCGCAATTGGTCGAGTCCAGTTTTTAAATGATCATAGATGTAAAGGCCTCACAAGTAAGTACATTAGTTCATGGCTTTACATTTTTTAAGTTAATTAATAACTGCCGTAAAGCCCAAATCTTAAAAAACATAAAAAACTGCCCCCACTAAGAAGCATTTCTACTACTGCTAGATATTCACCAAGACTTATTATTGCTATTATTAACCAGAAGAAACAAGAGAATGAAATTATCACCCAAAATGTATATTTTCCTACAAAGCCATCCATAGCTCCACAGAAATGGAACAAAACATGACAGAGCAAAAAGCTAATATTGAATCTGTAACAGGTCTCAGATTGAGAACCCATTAACAGATAAGAAATCCTGTAAAATAGGAAGAAAAGATGAGACAGACGACGACGCTTCTGGTGCAGTCTGGCTTCTTCAGCAGAATGTATTCACAAAATTCCCATAATATGTTCTTTCTTTTCCATATTCCCATATTTTCTGAAACATAATATCAATAACAAAAATCCCCATTTATCTTAAACAGTAACAATCCAATCCTATTTTCTCAATGAAACGACAATATCATTTTACCACAACGTATGATCTTGTGTCCAGTGTAGTACTGCATTAATATGTTCCTTTTCAGTCAAATTAACTGTTTTACCACTCAGATCAAATCTAAATCAATGAAATGTAACTTATTTAATTTTACTTTTTGTTCAAATTAATGACACGAGCCTCTTACTATTAAATCTTGGAATGAATCCATAAGCTGAGACAGAATTGATCCATTTTTAACCATTTCAAACAATCACACGAAGATATTACTGAAACTCATAACTTATTTACACAATGAACAATATACAAATCCATAAGAATGATATCTAACCTCAAAGAAAATGTGCTGGAGCCATAAATTAATAGAGAGTTCTGGTCACAAAGAAAAAAACTACAGCGCTGCGCCATCTTACGCCACATGTGATGCGCGGAGGAAACATGTTTCCCATTCATTCAAGAAACACGGTCAAATCTACTCAAAACATGAACAAACTCAAATGATCATCTTCTTCAAACATTTAACCACAAGTTTAAGTAAGTTTTATGAATATATTCACAGTCCACTAACCTGTAAACTAGGAAGAAAAGATGAGACAGACGACGATGTTTCCGGTGCAGTCTGGCTTCTTCAGCAGAATGAGGAAGTTGATACTTCCGTTTACACGGAGAAGCCAGGCGCCACTGCCTCCTACTGGTGGCACTGAATAAGTGTCTCATAAATGTAATTGTCTCACATGACAAGAATTTTCTTTGCTCTTAGAGGAAGCAATAAGTAATCATTTCGGATTATATTCACAAATTTACAGAAATAATAAATTAAACATAAACAAAATTTCATAAAAAGTGACCGACATTTAATGAGCGTCACACATCTCGTTTATCAAGTTTTTTTTTAAAGTTTATTTCTTCCATTAGAAAGAAATCAGCAATAAAAATTAAATCAGCACAGTTTATTTTTCATGAAACTAAAATATAAAATGTTGAAAAAAACAACATGTTTGTACAGTAATGAGACAAAAAAGATCACATGGTCGACAATGTCAGTGCTGGAACAAAGCAAATATAAAAGCGAGGGCTGGAGAAAAATGAAATAATAAAATCCCCCATTCGGAGCAGTATTGTTCCCAGGACAGTGGCATCAAACATTTCAGGGCCAGAGGGAAAGAAAGCGAGAACACTCGGCCAAGTGAATTACCTTCTTCAAGAGGTACACTGGTGCGACCGCCACTTCTCCGCCACTTCCAGATAATAACAAACGCCAAGACGACAAAGACTGATTTGGAGATGGAAACGTCTCGTAAAAACCTGCTCTCAAAGCAAAGGGAAGGAATTCTAGGCTAAACATAGATCGCTGGAGCAAATCAGATGTTATGATCTACGATGCTTCATCCATTTTGACTGGATCCGGCCTCGAGGAAGCATCAGCAGGGTCAGCAGTGAAGGAGGAGCTGCAAACTCAACGTGTCGACCAACAAATACAAAACGCTTTTAAACACAATCACAGGAATACGTCCACTTTTCAACGATCTTCCAGTTCAATGCGACACACCTTTATCTGAGGTACTCTGGAGTTTAACAACTACAAGCCGGCGTTTTCACGACTCCATTATGATCCATAAGCACTTGACTGTCTTTCCTCACAGCAGCATGAAGAATCCACTTGTAGTCATCGCAGCGAGCAGGCGGCGCCCAGCTGAACGGAGATAGAGGCACTTAGCTGAGAGGAAGGTGGAGAGCGGCCATGCAACAATGGCAGCATTGGCCTTATCAATCAATCAGCCCTCCGCCGCTACACGGAGTGTGTTCTGCTTCGTGTGTTCATGATTAGCCCATTGTCAGGTGTTGCTGCGGCTTTCATTTCCCTGTGATGAGCCACTCAGTCTCTCACCCGTTACCTCTGTTGTGCCAACATGCTGCCACAGTTGTTTTGGCTAACTCACTTCGATTAAAAAAAAAAGAAAAAAAAGAAAAGGCATGGTCCATGCACAAGAGCTTTGATATGAATTTGGATCATTCCTCAGTTCTGTCAAACCATTAAATACACACAACACGGCTTTAATGTTTTTTTTTCCCCTTCAGCACTCGGTTAGAAACAAAGGCGACGGTGCCACAGAGGTCAACTGTTTCATGGCAGACTTTAACAAAATTTCAGTCTGAACAGCTTCTCTGAGTAAAAGCATCGGCTACATTTTTTCTGCAAGCTAGATTTTATGATCATTGCCTTTTGGAAACATTTTTTACCAACCATAAATATTTATTTCTAAGGTCATTTAAAAAAAAAAAAAAAACAAGTGCTCATACGACTGTGTCCGTCCTCGCAGCTATTGATAAATGCGAGCTGAGGAGAGCTCTGGGCTAATTAAGAGCAAATAGCCGACAGGATGGTTCAATCCCCCGCTGCCCGCTCTCACGTGACTCGGCCGCCGTGGCCGGCCGGCGGTGGTTTCCATGGTTCCTTCTCCCGTCACGGTTTTACTAATGAAGGAGGGAAACAGTTAGGGTCTGTTCATTGATATGGCGAGCCCGCCCGCTTAATTACCCCACAGATGACCAAAAGGGGCTTTTCTTAGCAGGTTACACAAGGAGATGCTGGTTCGAGAGGGAGAGGAAGAGGAACTGCGCCCAAAGGATTAAGAAAGAGCGAGGGAGAGCGGCAGGAAGAAGATGGGGGTGGGACCGCGTGGAACTGGTGAGGAAGATAAATAGCAAAGAGGAGTGAATGAAAGGGAGATAAGAAGCGAGACGGAATGAAAGGAAGATGGAAAGGCTATAGGGAGAGGGCAACTTGAACAGAATGGAGACGCCGACGCAAGCCAGTGCTGACATTTTACTTTTGGTATCACGCTCATAATACCTCAGTGCGATGCCCTTGAGTTGTAAAGGCTATAGGATATTCTTAATGATGCAAAGCTTATCTATACCACCTTTCAACATGAATCTGCACCCTGCTTCTGCACTCAAAGCCCGGCTATTAAACTGTATTAGAAGAAATAGAGGAGCCGCCCGACAGGAGTCTGCTGCCATTTCTTTTTTTTTTTCTCTCTTCGCCCCAAATATCCAGTCGTGTTTCAGGATCGACTCCAGTATCAAGTTAATTTCAATAAAAAAAAGTCTTTCAAGTCAAAGGCAGTCTGTGTGGTAAATGAAGAGAGCGGCGTGTTCCATCAAACACGTTTACACACTTTGATCTTCTCCACAGCTTTTGGCAGCAGAGGAAGTGATCGGAGAAGTGTGTGTGTGTGTGTGTGTGTGTGTGTGTGTGTGTGTGTGTGTGTGTGTGTGTGTGTGTGTGTGTGTTAGAAGAATCGCATTAAGTGTTCAGTTTTCAATTCAATATTCTTTACTAATCTGTAAATGCATGTAAAAGTTGATTTATGTCAACACAATAGAAACAAGCAGAGAGATTTCGCTCCATGTTTTGCTTCTGAAGATCTTCTTTTTTACTTTCAGGTTTCATTTTTTTTCCCCAACAATTTTTACACCCGAAAGTGAGGACACTTGTTCGCATGTCATTTCTCCAGCCTCCTCTCCTCGGCCTCCTGCTGGCCTTCCGTCTTCCCCCTCCTTTCATCCGTCTCCGTCTCTCCTTCATCTCCTCTCCCTCCTGTCTCCCTCCGGTTCATTGAGCGGTGAGCTTCGTCAATCTTTAATGAGGCGCCCTGCGTGGAAAGTGTTGGCAGTAACATGAAGGGACAGTGGAGCTGGGCTGGAACGGGAGGTGCGCTCCCATTCCAAAGGTGCGCTCTTGAAAGAATGATGCTGACATCTGTTACCGAGACAAGATCATATACATGTTCATGTATGTATGCATATGTATGCTCACAAGATCCATCAAAGGCGTTTCATCCGCCTTGGAGCGGACTCGATCTGTGCCAGCGCGCATGGATGACTTTGTCATTGAAGCCAAGTTAGAATGGAAATGAAAACGATACCTTAGATTACATTCATGTTGGAAAATAACTGAGCCACATGGTGAAAGCATGTGCAAAGGTCGCTCGATTGTCTATCTGCAAGAGGGAATATTCATTCAGGCGTGTGCAACATATTCCTGAATTAATGCCTGAATAGAAAGGAGTTTCAGTGGATGGAGATTTTTTTAACAAATAGTTTCAAAATTGAAACTTTTTTTCTTCAATTTATAATGGGTTCTTTTTTTTTTTTTTTTTTTTTTTTTACAAATTTGACAATTGTTTAGTTTTGCTCCACATATGGTGAAACAAAAACTTTTCAAGGCAGTGTGAACTCAGATCATAACTTTATATATCATGTGAATAGTTTCGAACTAAACAAAATTCATGAATTTTAAAGTTTTCGATTGTAAGACTGATGCTTTCACACAAGTGAACCCTGTGTACTATTCTTATTCTCTGCTCTTTTTTGCAGAATTAAATGTCTTTGTTGGAAACCGGCAAAACTATTTCCCCATACCTCCACACAGTAGGTAAAATATTATAAAATCAGTGAATTTAAAGAGTTTCTGGACTAGTGCGTCCTCAGTTTTGTCCAGTACTGAGACGCTTCTGGATATTTTGTTTCCAACTTTTTTATTTGAGGTTTCCAGTAAATTTAGTCATAAATACACCTAAAAATGTATTTTGACCCACACTTTCTGTATGTATAACTCTATCTGTACATTTAGCTAATTATCAATTTCACATTTTCAGAACTCCAAACAGAACTTGTTTTTAATCAAACATTAATTTCATTTTCTTCAACTCTGAGGTGATTAAGTCGAAAGGTTGCTGTAAATAATCAACAGTTCCTGAAATATTTGTGTCATTTGCAAATAACACAAATCTGACAAATTCAGATACTTTACAAAACGTCATTGATATACTTTCTGAACAATTTTGGTCCCAACACTGAGCCCTGGGGGACGCCACACACAATAGCCTAATACTCAGAGTATTTCATTTAAAGAAGATATTATCCATGAAAATAATAAAAATGCTTTAGGAATAGGAATGACTATTATATAGCTGTTGTGCACAGTGCGTGAACGTTTTCAAAAAGTTACATTTTGAACTGTTTCCATTGAGATGGAGATGGAGCGCTGTGAAACGGTAAGTATGTAAGTGTTTTGCACTCACAGGGTCGGCCCTCGGCATAGCCAACCTAGGCGGCCGCCCCAGGTTGGGCGCAGAATTGACGTCCTACAAAAGGGCCTGGGCCCCGTTGTGTGTGCGTGGAAAAACGATGAATTCAAATGTAGTGTGGAACACGACGTGGCAGCGATGTCGCCAGCACCCAGCAAACCCCCCCACACGAGTCCCTCTGCGACCATTTGGTAAAATGTTGCCCATCTCCCATCGTTGCTTCATTGTTCTTCATAAAAGATTTTTCTGCCACCGCCCATTTCCCCGTGTCGTCCTCTTCTTCCGATCCCTTGTTTTGATCGAGTCCCAGGCGAAATAGCCCTTTACAAATCAGCTGTCAGTGAGGCGAGTGCAGGAGCGGCACATCCAAAGTCGTCATTTAAAGAAAGAAAATCGGTTTATCTGAAGGTAACATGAATCTTCTGCAGTCTTGGTTGATATAATGGGGGACAAATCTCTTCAAGCTGGAGCTTTCTTAGCTCAAAACTTTGTCTTTGTGCTTATTGTCTCTCCACTGCAGCTCAGGGAAAAGACACAACCTTCCATTATGAAGCAAAAAAATGTTCCTGAGATGCTTTGTCATGCCTGGTGCTCTGCTTAGCAATTTTAGTTGTAGATTAAGCCTAATTAAGCTTGAAATCAGACAGTCAAATGGTCCAAGTCTTGTTTCAGGCGCAACAGCTGAAACCTGAGAGAAAAGGTGTGAAAAGGCTGAAATTATAAGAAACCAAGGAGGAAAATCAGCTCATTAAAAAAGGTATTAAAAAAATAGCTAAAAGCTTTGGGAATCTATTCACATAACTCTGCTCAGAGTCACTGAAAACACGTTTTTGCTTTCTGAGGACTTGGTAGTTTTCGAACTGTATGTGGTTTCACTGCAGAGACAAACAGCCCAAAGTCTGGGCCCAACATGCCGGCTACATCATTTCCATGGCAACGGACACTGTTTTCCATGCAAACGTGAAACTGTTCTGAAAATAAAATGCTGAAACGATGCATTTTCACTTAACCTGCATCCTGAGACCATGTTTCTGAATAATAAACCTTTTAAACTTCTCATTGGTGTTATCGCCAATTTAAATGTTAAATATGTTTTGTTGGAAAAAGAGAAAAAAATGTGTCATTTGGTTATAAATTCTAACCTCTGGACTCAACATCTAAAGTTTAAAGACACATTATAACCTGAACGCTGTGAAAGGATGATTTGGGGGCAGAAGGCCGCAGTCAGAGCCGTATCATGTTCGTCTGTTTGCTGGGATGATGTGTGGATTTCTTTCAGACCGAAGCGTGTACCCAACTAATGCTTCAATGCACATTAATGGCGCTCAATGGATAATTGGCTTTCAAGCACAATTCTGAGTAAAATGATTTCACAATTTGACCAATTTTTCCAGATAGAAATGGAGCCCCATGCTGCGAAAGGCTCATTATATGGACAAGCAGATGAAGGTCCTTCTCATGCTGCACAAAGGCGCAATTTCCACTCAAACTGCAGACAAAACACCCACTTTACAAAAAGAAAAAATCTACAATCAGTCAGCAGCCCCTCTGAGGAAGTGACTAAAGGGCTATGAAACCCAAATAGATTTTCAGTACATTTAATATGGATATTGCTTTAGATTTGGCTTTATTTTTCATTTCTTTCACACTCAGAATGTTTGAATCTGAATTCCTGATGGCAATACGGTGCATTAGAAAGCAATAATACACTTCAAAAACAGAGGATTCTCATTTGTGAGGGACTTTAAGCACAGAGGCAATTCACAGAGTGAAATATGTTGCTGTGCATGAAATATCCAGAATATCCACAAAGCAGAAAAGCAAAGTGAAGACAAGAGTGGTAGTGTTCATTAACGCTGGTTGTGTTTATTTTCCAGTCATAATGAGCAATTTGGCACAAAGACTGGCAGCAAATTCTAGCTTCAGGTGCAAACCAGCGGACTGTAGCGGCGAGCTGCAAGAGTGTGGTGGAATCCTTCGCTCTGGTCACTTTGTGCAGTTGGAGTTTAAATTTACCAGCGTCTCCCCAGCTAAGTGCACAGTGGGAGTTTCTGAGGACACGTTTTCACATAGTTTTTAAAAAACTGGTGTTTCTCTACTATGAGCAAGTCAAACCTAATATAAAGGGATAGAGAAGTGCAGCTCCTGCTAAATGGGAATGGGGAATCGCCAAACCAGAAACACACGTTGCACACATACGGCGCTTATCTGTGGAAATCAGCCTGTGACTGGCCCCCTGATGTAGAGGAGTGGACCAATCACAGCCCTCATCGTCTGCGTTCTTCCCGTCTTTCGTTTGAAACAAAGCCAGCCACGTGAAAATCTCACGAAACTGGTCATGAGTTTAAAATTACTTCAAGATCTTCCTCTTCAGCAGAAGTGAAAACACTTGAGGGGATGACAAGATGGCTGCCATGTTAGTGCACACTCCGATACACAGGGGCAGGGTGTGTGCGTGTGTGTGTGTTTATGATCACACAGCCTTGTGAGCAAAGCTGTTAAGAACAGTAGCGGACTAATGGACGCGATGCCAGAAACAGATGAAGTGTGAGGATTGGCCGATCGAGCAGAAGCTTTGCTTTAAAGCGTGTGGATAAAGACGTGACGGCGAGGAATCCTGACGTCACCGAAGCAGCTGAGCATGTCGCCAAGAGTGCACACGTCCAAACTCACGTCAGGGCACTTATCTGGTGAACTGACTCTCATCGAGAGCGTTTTCACTGCTGCAGCAGTCGTCTTTCATCTGTACACACACACGCATGCAGGTCAACACCTTAAATGTTAGACATTTAAAAGTGAAAAGAAAAACTCAAGCAACCCCTATTTTAATGCGTCATATCTGTAGATTTACATATTCATCCATTTATTGATCGACATCATCTTGATTCATCACTTTGTGTGTCAGATAAGAAGATAAAATCCGGTAACTGAATACGAATCAATATTAACTGCATCAGGTCCCGTTTACACGATGGATTGCTTTCTAATTACTGGCTGTCTCGTGTTTTCATGCTGAAGGTGTTCAGCACGTTTTCCCTGTGTCATTTCAAATGGCTGCACATCACTCACTCCCTGGACATCTACGGTTTGATTTGTGTGGATGAAATGGTTTTTTGCCAACATCTGGTGAAATTTTCACCTTAAAATAACACCTCTGAAAATATATTTACTAAGAAAAATGGTGAGTTGTTCAATACTTTACCCGCTGTATGTGTGTTTATTCTTTTTTCTAATTTGAAAGTGATATTGTATTCCTTAGTTTCCCCTCATTATTTGCAGGTCTGGAGGTTTTTTCAGGTCTATCAAAACGTTTTGGCTCTCTTCTCCAAAGAGACAGAAACCGGCGGCTGCTGGGATCGGCTGTCTGTTGATCGCCACGTCTTTAATTATCCGTTCTGTAAGATGAGAACGGTTTGCAGCGCAGTGCGGTCGCTCACCAGATACCAAGCTATATTTTACTGCTTCTCAGAGACAGCAGTCAGCCACTCTGACAATTAAAGCCTGGATTTGTCAGGCAGAGCAAACATTAACGTTAAGCTTTGGCGCTCTAATCTACCAGAAGTAGCACAGCTCGTCTTCTCCACCTTGGAGATTCAAACACCACACCACGAAACGTGGATTCAGATACAAGTCCTCGTAAAAGTGCACATTTCCTCCTCCATCATCATACGCCGAGACATTTCTCATGCAAACAGCAGTGTGTCTGCGCCTCCGTCTTCAAACAGGAAGCATAAAGACAGTGTCACCTCGTCCTGGTAACGAGGCCCTGGAACATCAGGTCTGCCGCCAGCGGCGCCCGCGAAAACTCCACAGTAGTTCAAAATATGAAATGCTGAGTTTGCAAAAGGAAATGTGCAGCGCGCTGTCTAATGCAGAAATCAAACGAGCACTTCGCTCCCACATTTAAAACCGCAGACGAAACGAACCGTGAAACCCAAATCCTCGCCAACTCCTGATTCAGAGTTTTTCCACTTTACTTGTCAGTGAACAAAATATCAGCGACGGCAACATCTGGACGAATGCAGAGGTCGGCAGTGATAAAACGCGAAGAAAGTCACAGAAGAAGTAAACATTTTCTGCAAGAATTCCAAACACATCCGACTCTGCATCGCTCAATTCTCCCACGCAACACAGCGACGTTTCAGACAGACGTCATGGAGGTTCAGAGCGACTTGGACGTGCAAACCTGACCAATGACAACAGGTTCTGAAAGTACAAACGTTTCAGTTTCCTCACATGAGGAGCAGAAGTTCAAGCCCCTTTTTGACCCAACAAATGCGCAAATTACCCCTCTGCACAGGAAGAAGCTAAACAAGAGAAGCACAAACCGTGTAAACAACACACTCTGTGGAAGAGACGGCGAGCAATCACAGCCATCACTCTGATTTCCATGGCGTGCGCACTTCCTGATTGCTTATTTTCTCTTCATTGTCATGTGTGATGCCACGGTTCAGTGGAACGATCCATGGCGCTCCCCCTCTCTGACTCAGATGAAATTGCATCTCTTGTGTGGCGGCCATTCATATTTTAATTTCTGCCTTCCAGGCTGATTTTAAGAGGAGGTGAGAGTCTTTCAGTTCAAACTAAGCCTCCACAAAGAACGCAGTTGTCAACTATGCGCTAAATTTGGTTGTTAATAATGTGGAGTGACAGCAGTAACCACATTTTGAACACACATGACAATAGAGGACTTCTTGCCTCAAACTTTCCAGATTTGACAATAGTGAGTCAATATTAAAACCTCATTATGAGCCGGAACCCTTCGTTTCATATTCTAGCAGTAAACCTGAGCTGCATTTAGTCCTGAGACCATTCGAAGCTTCGGGGAGCAGGAATCAGATGTTGGAGAGGATCAGAGAAGAGCTACACGGCATACCTCCAACCGGCCACCGCCCTGCTGGCAGGTAGGACCGCTCGCCACCGCGCTGCTGTGGAGCCAATCAAACCTTACAAACGAGACGGGCAGCGCAAACACGCCGGGCCATGTAGTCCAAGCTGAACGCTGATTAACCTCAAAAAATAACACTATTACCCAGAGTAAGAGGAAACCGAGCAATATTTCAAGAAATGACTGTGACCTCATCACGGATGTAGATCCAGATTATGGTCGTTCGGTTGCATGCCGGGCTGTGAGGACGGAGAGCCGGGCCAGCCGTCGCCGTGTGAGAGCTCGGCGGAGCCAGATGGCGTTTCCTCTGCTCTGCGTGCGGCTCATGACTGTACATGCAACAGATTGAAGAGACGCTGAAACGGGCTTTTAAATCAGCCAGCAACAGTCAAGAAAGACAGAAAAAAAACAACAAAAAAAACAAGGTACTTGTTGAGTCAGTTCCACGCTGAGGGAAATGCAGAACACAGCAGGAACCAAGCCATCTCGACTTTTTCATGTTATCATTGAAACATGTGTCACCCGGTAATAATACTGAAACACACTTTATTATTATCGACATCTGATGAAATGGAACCACTCTGCATGTTTCCTGTTTTAGACTTGGGAGTATTTTATCCACGGGTAACTGAAAACACAACTTCCTGTTTCTTGAGATTTCAAGCCGGTGACTTTCAGTGCAGCGACAGGAGAAAACTGATATTTCCGTTAACTTATTGCACCTGTCGCTGGAAATGTACAGATTTCTAATGTGGTAAAATTCTAAAAGATCAAATGTAATATTATCAGGTTTGTTTTGTCTTGCTTTACATGTTTCAACACATTGACTATTTGTCATCAAATAAAAAGAGGGTTTTCCTGATTCACTGCTGATTGATCTTGCTTGTACAACAGATTAGATAATTCCAATTGAAACCTTTTGTTGTTCTGTTGTTTTTCCTCGTTCCTTTGTTTCTTACGCATGTGACACTTATTTGTTTTATCTTCAATCCTTGAGTAACTGGGAAACGGAAAAGTTGTAACTTTTAAGTGAAATACGGGAAGTTCTGGATTTAGAGGAAATAAATTCATTTATTAGTCAGAGTAGTTTTATAGTGGTTGTAACTCTGTGCTCGGCTGCTCACTTGGCCGGATTTCTTTTGCAAAACAGATCGTTATCCTGATCAAAATTCACGGTTAAAGGTTGACGAAATCAAATAAGAATTTAAAATGTATTTTGCAACTGCCTGACGCTTTAGCAGTGAAGATGAAAGAAGACAGTTAGTCTTGTTTTGATTGTTTTCCCAGCTTGTGAAAGCAGCCACACTCAATATATGTGGAATTTAGATGCGTAAACAATCTTCACTTCAAAACTTGTGAAAGACACGGGAGCATATGGCGCTGGCTTCTTTATAGTGTTTACGTCATTAAATGATCCATTTTATGTTTTTAGAAATTTTCTTTGACTGTTCACTTATTTCTTTTTTTTTTTGACATGTTTGAAATAAAATCTTCATTTCATTCACAATTTAATGACAAGATTATTCAAGTTTTTTGCAGACTGAGGAGGTTCTTTCTCCTTTGCTCTTGGTTTTTCATGTGAATCTCCCCAAACTCCAATATAGCACAACTTAAATAATTAACTAGTTTTGCATTTAATCTAGTTTGCAGTCTGAATTTAACTCTATCTACATTTTCATGCTTTAAATAAAAAGTTCCTGTTATTCTGCAGTGAAGCCAAACTTTGTCACAGAGTGAGTTTGGTAAATTATTCCAGTTTCAGGGTCATTTAGTCCGATGACGCATTGAGAAATCCAGACGCAGAGTGAGACTGAAAGGTGTTGCCTGGAAGAAATACTTATCAAGCCTTTAAGGAAAATCGAGAGAAACGACTGTGCCGCACACTTAGTCGGAGTGTGAGGCTCCTGGACGGAGCGCCGGCGTCTTCCCGGGTGAAACAGCTGCTCTTCACAGCCTGACAGGCAGCTTATTGGAAACAACACAGAAGAGACTAACTCCAAAACCTTTTCTTAACTGCACCTGACCGCCACACGGAGCTGCACGAGTCTACGTGCACGTCTCACACACACACTGGCAGCCGTACGTGCGCGATGCTTAACAACAGCAGCAGTCGGTCCAGCCGTGATTGGCAGATCATCCAGAGGCAACATAAAGCCTTTCCTCCGCCCTCAGACTGAGCTGTCAGTCACGTCTGAGCAGGGCAGCGCCGCAGTCAGGCTGCTGAAAATAGCCTGTCCTCACCTCGGGCCTGTCGGGGGACGCGCACGGCGAGGGCCCAGCCGAGACGCCGCGCTCACCTGCACGGTCTCGGCCACGTGGGAAGAAACCGACGTGCTCGCCACTGCGAGGGTGCAAAGTTCAAAAGCCTTCTCTCCTCATCACTAAAGACTCTTTTTCACATTCTCAACGTGTCGTGGTGTGTGTTCACAGCCTCTCCACCGTCTGCTCACGTGTTTCCCTTAAACCTCCTGCCGCTTCGGCGTTCGAGTTGCTTTGGCGTCTGGACTGTTTCCTTAACATGTGCTCATATTGAAATGCTGTTTATCACAGACAGAGGGATTTGTGAGCTTTGGATAGTCTGTGAAACGCTCGCACTGACGTCCATGTAAAGAGCGACACTGAGGGAAAACACATATTGCAACAGATACAGTCACTCTGAATTCAGACAGAACATAAAACCAAACATGTGCTGTTTGTAAAAACAGTTCCTGCTTCTTGATGCTCTGCTCATAAACTTCAGCGCGAAGCAAAACTGTGTCTCCAGCCAAGGGCAGCACTTACAGGGTAATGAGGGGAAACTGCCTGATTCGTCCTGAACTTTCTCAATTCCCCGGATTGATAGCAACAATAAAAATACAGTAGTCCGGAATAAATGACTTTTCTTTGTGAGAACTTTCTGCAATTGCTTTCAAATTGGTAGTTGTTGAAATTCCTCTAAATTAGCTCAAAGCAATGAGACCAAAAAAACTAAACAACCAAAAACTGGGGAATAAAAAGATGTTTTTTTTTTTTTTATTAAGAAATATAAGCAATCAATGCGACCAACTCAAAACCCAAAGAACCTAAGAAGTGTAGACAAATTAAACCATCCAGAACTGAGGAAATACTGGAGGACCAGCTGAAAATAAGAAAATAAAGGGAGCCACCAGTGTCCAGCCCACGTGGGGCAGGAGGAACAAGGAAAGCTGTGAAGACTGAACTGCAGGAACCACCGAGGAGAAGAAAACCAAAACAGGACAACATTCAAAATCACCACCAGGACCTCTGCTGCAGCAGCTGCTGCCAGAGCTGCAGCCCTCCACCTCCTCACAGCGACTGACTGCTGAGCAGCTACACCTGCTGGGAAGGAGCCAGACACAGAGTGAGGAGGTGATCGGGCTGAGCGGCGAGCAACAGTCGTTCAAACCCCAAACGGTCTGGACTTCATCTGACGCCACACCAGGACGGACATCACAACACTACTTTATGCAAGATTTACATTTCAAAATCACAAGCTACTTTTTTTTTTTATTACAACCAATAAAATAAACTTTTTTTTTTTAAATTGAAGTAACTAAGTCCGGAGCCCTCCACCGGCGAAGAAGCTGAATTTATAAGATCGCTCAGGAAATCCAGCATTTTGTGAGATATCACACCACTGCTGGTGGATAAAGTCATCATCAGTCAGAGAAAGAACTGCATTATCACGGCGGCGGCGTTTTTTTTTTTTTTTTATTTCTCGTCGTTCTGACACTGTGGTGCTTCCATCATGAGTAAGCAGGCTCCCAGTTTCTATTTTTCTTTCTATCAGTCGTGCTTAATGATGTGTGGTACATTTTTGGGCTGCGGTCCGTGTCTTAATGATGTGGATCAAAGACCGCGATGCATCGTGGGAACGCTGCATGCACAATCCAAAAACAATCATAAAAAAAATAGATAAGTAAAATACAGGACTGCTCAGACGCTGATTGAGGAATCTTCAGAACCGAGTATTGTTAAATGTCATGTGATTCTAAAGCATCACATAAAAATCAGTGACAGAAATGAAAGTGATGGTTGAAGCATTAAAGCCAACATGACTTTAATCCGTAAATTTCTATATATTTCTCATTCTTTCATTTGGCTTAGCAGGTCTCTTCTTCTGATGGGGATTGTATCTTCTTTCTTTGTTTCATCCTACATATTCCACTGAAACCCACCGTTTTATATCTCTGTCTCCAAACTCGTGCATGGTTCACGTCCTGATAAGCTGTCATTTCCTCCCCGCCTCCTCGCTTCGCGCTCGTCCTCTTACCTGCACTGGCGCTTTGTTTACTCCCGGCTCGGAGACGGTCTGAGTGCCGTTCAGGACAATCACGCTGGAAATGTGTTTTTGATGCTCAGCAGAACCGAGAACGCACTCGGCTCACAGCTTTCGAAAACTTCCCGCATATTTAAATGAGAGCTTTTCAAGTGAATGTTTTGCTTCAGCTCGGCACACTGTGTTTGAATGTCAAGTAAAGCTCTGGCGTCTTCCTGTCCTCTCTGGCTGTTGTTGTCAGGAAACGAAGGGACGCGGGGTCAGAGTTTCCTTTCATGCATTAATTTGTGGTTAAGTGCTCACACCTTGAGTCTGCTGCTCGTCCAAATGTTTGAAAACCTCAGGAGCTTTTCATCTCCTCTGCCAAGCTTTTCTTTTCACTGAAAACAGACAAAAACCTTCACGCTTTCACCCACAGAACTGCAGGAAATAGAACACAGGAGCCACTGCGATCACTGTGATCACGCTGCAGTATGCAGAAGACACGGAAATGTTTTACACCCTTCGCTGCCAACATACCAACTAAATTTTCATAGTTTAGCTGATTTATGTAATGAGCCGTGTTTTTGTGAGCAACTTTATTTCTGTCATGTGTTTCTTGTGGGATGCAATCAGTGGCATAGAAGCATAAGGGAGGCCGAATATTCTCCAGCCTCATGTTAGGGGGCGCTACTGATGCCAGGCAGTAGCAGTGGAACAAGACATTTATAGGTAGCTGTCAAGTGCTGAGTCATCTATTTTTTTCTTCTCACCTTGTCATGCATTCGGAATGGAGGATTATATTCTGAGGCTAAAACAATTCTCAACTTTGGATTTCCGCTCCAAGGAGGAAATAATAGCTGAAGGAAGACCGACGCCAGAGCTGAGAGATTTGCTACGGAACGGAAAACCGCCGTCAGTGGAGAGGTCATTCTCAGCGCTGAAAAGACTGAAAACCTGCGGTCGGAACAGGACTGACCAAGGACGACTTCCCTCCCTGGCGCTGATCTCCATCCAGACAGAGAGACTTTCAAAACTCAAGGCACAAAAGAAGACTTCTGCAAGCAGGTCACCGATGGGTTCGTTCAGAAGGAACGGCGCATGGACTTCATTTGTAAGTGAAGGTAAGACCGTAATGACATTTTTAAAAGTAAATGTGCTTTTTCGTGTGTTGGAACCAAAGCGCTGAATGGTAGGCAAAAGCCAAAGCATGAAGAACTGTTCTTTTCTGTTTTTTATGAAATGCGTTTTTTGTTTTGTGTGCTACTTGTGAATACGCTGCTCTGGAGGCTGATATGACGTCTGTAAACCTGACTGATGCCGTCAGCCATGAACCTCACCACACGTCACTGATTTATCCATCAAGAGATTGTAAAAAAAAAAAAAAAAAACTTTACATTTCATTTCTGATAATGACCATAAAGATTTTTATCTTCCTAACAAAGCTGACAATCAAACTGAAACACTGCGAATGTAAATGCGTTCATTCAAAGCGAGCAGCCGTCTGGATTGAGCGTCCCGGCTCTTTATTGAGGAGGAAACAAAGTCGAATAACAACGATCCACCAAAGCCAGCCGGAGCGCCGTCGACCCCGGGCTGATCCCTTCTTTATTTGCTGCTGGCGCTCATCGGAAACACCTCCAACTCTCCTGGCAACAACTCTTCTTCAATTTTACAAAAATAAAAGCTCCCATGAGCGCCGAGGCAGTGCAGCTCAGCACACATTACAAGTCTATAAGATCTGGCCCTTCACTGGACGATAGTGACGCAGAATCACGTCCATCTGTGTTGATTTACATTTCCAGTCTCGCTCTGGATCCAGTGAATTATCATCACTTCCTCTTAACATCCTCGGACCAGCTGCACAAGTCCACAGAATGACTTTCTGTTAGTCCACGTTTTATGTTCTGCCTCTTCAGCAAAGCATTAAAAGATGGAAAGAATTTGAGTTTGAGTGCCTCCAAATGTTTTGTCTTATGTTTATAGCAGGGATTTCAATTCAGGAATTAGCATTTTTCCTGTAACAGTAAAAGTTTTCCACACGTTGGACATTGCTGGCTGACTCTCGGTGCTGCAGACGGACAAGGACGGTTTTATCTGAACACATTTAGTCCGTCTGCAACGCGGCTGAATATTCTTCTCCATCTGTGGTGTCGAGTTCAGTTCAGTTCAGGGCCACGTTCAGACTAACTTCATCCTAAAAAAGTGCCAGAATAAATGTAGAGGTTATTAACTTTAGCTTTCTATTAACTTTAAAGTTTTCTTTATGGTGACGCAGACTGTAAGTTTTCATCCCGACACCTTGGCTTTGAGGCCAATGCTCGTTTAGGAGCGATGAGATTTTTAGCTTTCATGGCAGCATCATTAAACAAAACTCCCAACATTACTTTTATCTTGTATTTTTTTTCCAGTAGTTTCCTGGACTGGTTCGGAGTCTCTTGTGGGCCAGTTTTCTTCATCACAGTCCAGATATGAGACATTTCCACGAGTGGCGTCTTTCTCAAAACTCCACCTGATCGCCTTTCATCAGGGTGAAGATCGATGATCAAAAGTCAACATTTTCACCTAAATATACTTCTGTCAACATGAATTAAACCAAGTGTTTGTGCTCTTTCAACATAAAAACAAGCAAAATCCTGCTATTTCACTAACTGGGAAGTTTTTTTTTTATTTTCTGGCACAAATAATTAAATGGAAATATAAACTTTTTTCAAACAACAGACAGCATCCGCCCATCCATCCATCCATCCATCCATCCATCCATCCCAGGTGATATGCAGGAACAGAATGGATACACACTGAACAGATCACCAATACATCCCCCTTGCGTCTTGGCCCCATTAACACAACATTTTCAAGTGAAAACATACAACTTCCGTTGCCTTTTGGCTCAAAGTTTACACACCACTGACAATGCATCTTTTTTGAAAAGACTATGTAGAAATCAGAAACTCAGCTACTGCACATGTGCACCACGGCCGTCGTAGTTAGTTCTTCCGCTCATGATCAGTAGATGGACAACAGCAATATTTGCAGACCTGCCAAAGTGTTTGCTTTTTGCATAACTGTTACACAGTTTGGTATCGAAATTCACAGATAAGATTCATCTTTCTAAACTACGCAAAGAGACACCTGTAATCTCAGTTGTGCACCTGAAGTAATAATGTTTACAGTGCGCAGAAGTGGGCGTGGCTTAACAGCTTGGGCCCATCTCTTCCTCTGCTCAGGGTGGATGACGGGGTTACGTCTCAGTTCATATTTCTTCATTATTTGTGAGGTTGTGTGCACTATATCGTACTGTTAGGTGCATGTGTGTTTGCTATTTGCAATTGCTATACAGCGGCCATTATGAAAACTGCATTGATTTCAGCTTTCCGGCCCCGTTTGTTGTCGTCTTTGTATAACTCCATGTTCAAGAGGCATTATTTAACCGAAACTCTGCCTGCTACACGTTTTAGCGTTACCAACCAGTGTAAACGGACCAATTACCTGATTGGCGGCAGATGGCAGACAGATGGATCCATTCCCCAGGAATCGCTAGACGGTGTCACTGCTCCGTGTTGCAGTGTGTGTTCTCTCTGATAACAAGAGATGACTGTTGTTTTTTGACACCTAAGCTGAAGTGATCTCATCTGCAGCCTGTTTGGTGGAAAGTTTGCACATTAAGTGATGTTTTTCCTGAGGTCGCTGTTTGAATGTCAGCTCAATAGAAAAAGCTCCATCATTTCCTGACATTGTTTACGTGGTTTTGAGGAAGTCTAATGATCTAATAAGTTTAATCTTCACAAGAAGGTTATCAAGGGAAACCATCACACTGGAGGATCGCCTTTGACATTGCGCCACCCTTTTAACTACGAGCCATTATTCAGAACTGATGAGATTGCAAGTGGAACAACTTTATGAAAAACTGTTCAATGCAAGTGAAATGTTGTGTTCTCAAGATTAGTTTAGGAGGAGACTCAGTGGGTGTCACAGTGCTGAGTCAGCAGTGGGATTTGAACCCGTGAACTTCAGGTCTCATCTGCACAACATCATGACCAAAGATCTGCAACCTTTGTGACCAAAAGACATGTGTGTTCCAAAGATTTTTTCTTTCTGAAGCTACAAAAGACATTAATTATCCAGGACAAAGAATAACCTTAAAAAATAAATAAATAAATAAAAACATTTAATCATTTTTTCCACCAGACTTTTCAAACTGGAGATTAGACCTTTTTTGAAAGTCAGTGTGAACAGCAAATATGAGATGTTTATTTCTGTTCTCTACATTCTCATGGGAGCTGAACTGGTCAATGTCCGACGTCCTGACGGCACAGCACCCACGGCAATTTTCTATAATTTTATTCTATTTTATTTTTATTATTTAGAATAATCAGTGAAAGAAGAAGAAGAAAACAAACCTTGTTAAAATAACTCAAATGAGTTGGCTAAAAATGACAAGACTGTCAAAATGCCCCAAAGAGTTCATACTGGAGAAATGGGTAAATCGATGCTAACGATAAAAAAAGCTACAAATGCTCAAACTTCTAAACTGTAGTCTTTGAACTTTAAAATTGCAATATAAGCTCCAGTGACGTTTTGTTTCATAGAAAGAGGAAACAAATGTCTCTTTTGTTTCTTCTTCCCATCTTCGTCAGAAGACGTGTTTTGCGGTCAGAGGGAGGTTAGTCATGTAGTCGTTCAGGATGAGTAGGTCTCCAGGAATTCAAGGTCATTTTCCCAGGAGGCATCAAAACTCATCTTCAGCACTATAAATAATCTAGACACAATGATACACATTAATAAATGAATGATGAGCATTGACATTTTCAACAAATCCATTTCCACGACATGCTGTCTGGATTCCCCGACGGCTTCCACTGAAGCATTTCAATCAGGAGCAGGTTCACTCACGTAAAAAAACCAAACAAAAACACAACATCACACCGACGAAAAGCTCGGGAGGAAAACAAACTCTGCCTTTTATCCATCAATTTTTGAAAGTTCATAGCATCTGTGGAAGACGTCAGGGTGAAAGTGTTGAAGGTTCCCTTTTGGAACGGCTGAATCACTGCAGTGGGAGGAAACCCCGACAAACACATTAATCCACTTTCTGCTCAGATAAACTTGAACATATGTTCAAATCAGACCCATTAGTGAGATAAAATAGAAGGAAAACAAAATTCGGCTGCATTAATCCTGATATTAATCCACTAATCTCAGCCTGGCTGCGTAAATAAGAAGCCACGTGTTGAATCTAAGAGCAGCGCGGCTCTGTGAGGTTACCTGCTTCACTCAGTCACACTGCAGAGGCCATTTCACTGCATTTTATCCACATTTAAGTGTTTGACGGACTGAACTGTCACTGTGTCAGAAAATAGCAGCAATCGCCACTAAAAGGTAAAAAATAAATAAATAAAAAAATGAGCAGAGGACGGGACATATGGACAGACAGATTCAACTAGAACAGCCTGAAAAAGTGATTTTATTGAAGGCGTCAAACTGATCCAGTTCCCCAGTGCTCTCACTGTGAGCCTTCATCACTGAACACAGAAAACACATCAGTAATGTACGTATTATTAGTCTCTGCTTATTTTATCTTTTAATTCACTTACTGGTCACCAAAACGATAAGTGATTGTATTTCACTTAGACGACAAAGTTTCACATCGTTTTTGCATTTACACTGCGACGTTTTTAAACCATGTAGTGAGCATACCAGGCCACAGGTGGGCGCTGTTGGTTGTTTTTGTATTGAAACCACACACTGACTATATGAATGCATCAATGATCAGGCTTTCCAGAAACCCTGTTCGCCATTCCTTTGAATCAGATTAGCAGCCGCAATCAGAAAGCTAAAACATGTCAGACAGGAATCTCCCGGTACAGGAATCGGAAAACACCACCGCTCTGTTCAGAGTAGCAGCCTGTGTTTGTGAGAATAATGTCTGACTCTCGATCTGCTAGCTTTAAATCAGAAACATGCATTTTAAAATCTGTCAAAAAATCAACTAAATGAGGAACCTCCAAACATTAGATTTCATCCGTCCAGATTCAGAAATGAAGTAAATCACTGAAAACGCTTCTTTTGCGATTTGGCTGTCTTCAGAGTGAAATGGTTTAATGATCTATTGACCAAAAAGGATTCAAATCATTCTCTGTTGACATGTTGGTGGTTGAGGAGACTGTCTTTATCAACTCTCTTGTTTGTCTTTCTGCTTTTTGTTCATCCGTCCTTTGTTAGTTTTATTTCCATAACAGAATAGAATATTAAAACGTTAATTTGATGAGGAGGATTTCATTAAAGCCCTTCCTTTCATCTGGTCATTCTGTAGTTTATTGTATGTTTTCTATTTTGTGCACACAAAATCGTCTTCAAACAGACGGCTTGGCAGACGTGAGCCGCAGAAACACAACATATCAGCAAACAGACACACGATGAGCGTCGCGTGCCGACAGTTACTTTTCTCATTTGAAAGCAGAGGATTTGTTTTTACTGCTGCCGGAGCGTCTCAGACAACTTTACACCTACATTTTCACATCTTCCTGCTGAGGCTATGAGTTTTCTTTGTTTTTCCTGTGCAAAGGGCAGCAGCACTGAGTCAGAGTTTGCTGGAGAAGCCTCTCAGTTTGGCTTCAGACTCATGTGAGAATTCTCGCTCTCCCCGGGTCTGAACTCAACGCTGGCAACACGCCCATCACTCTTTTACCTTGACTACCAAATGTTTAATTTGCTCGGGCTCGTCTTGGCGCGGTGCGACTGGATGCTGTGGCGGGGCGGGGGGGGGGGGGGGGGGGGGGGGGGGGGGGGGGGGGGGGGCAAGACGGAGATTTACGTGGAGAGAGGAAGAGATCACGTTTGCACATTTGACAGGAGCGCAATTTACAATGTAACAGACACAGATTAAGCACACTTCGGGGCACAGACAATCCCTTAACACCCCTATCTGACCACAGCAGGGTCTGTCTGTAGACAGAATAAACACAAACACTGGATGAGAGCCAAACAAACTACACATATCAAAAATGTCACATTAAAGCCAAAACAGGCGGCGAGGGGAGAATGAGAAATGGGCTCGTGCAAAAAGCCGGCAGTATAAAAAAATAGCTTGAGTTGTGACAAACTTTCTACCTGAGCTTTTTATATTACTGGAGGGAAAACGCTTCAACATATAATAAACGGTTGTCAGCGAGGCTCGATATGTGTTGTCACTATTATGCAGTTTGATTTCGTTGGGCTGCAGCGTCTTATTGAGGAAAAGCTTCTATTTTCAGGAAGCGATTTGACAGGAGCGATGCAATTATGTGATTGTTCACTTATCAATTTAATTAATCTGCCTCCGTCAAGACAGTGAATTTTTTTTTAAAATAACAAAATGTTAGTTTCTAAATGAGAGCGAGACGAGGCTGAAATTATTTAACTCCCCTTTACCTGCGTGAGACATATGCTTTCTTCACAAATCAAACTGTTGGGAATCAGTAGACACATCAGGAAGATGCATGCTGAACTGAAGTGGTTTCAACTTTCACTCACACAATACAACTATCACAATCTCCTCCTCTCTCTATTTCCACCTCCAACACAGTCTTCTCCTGTGAGCCTGGTTCTGCAGGCTTCTTCCTATTAAAACAGACTTTTTCCTTTCCACCTTCTCCTCTGCTTTCTCATGTGGAATTGTTTTCTTTCCCTCTTTAGTACCTTGAAATGACTGAAACAAAAGTAAATAGAATTTCAAAAACTTGTGGGATTCGTCACGTTTCGTTTTATTCGTTGTGTTATTTGAACCAACAGAGAGTGTCGTATTTAGCGGCTTCAGTGATTTTTTTTCCTTCCGCCGCGAGTCGCTCAGAACAAATGCTCCATTCTTGTAATGCTCTAATCTGTAATCTGAAAGAAAATGAATTTTGATATCGTCCCTGTCATCCACTGTCTGAAACATTTCCCAGAGCATGCATTTTAAAAACCAGCCGCAGTGTCTGCGAGCAGGAACGGACGACCATTTGGATAAAAAGCCGTGTTTTTCAGATGCAGGTGCAGAAACACTCCAAACAGAGACAGGAACCAAAAGCCAAACTAAACACGGGGATTCACACAGATGGTGCAGCAGGAAATCCAAACAGGAAGCTGAACAGATGGGAATAACAACAGGCACGACCGGGAAATTAAACAGAGACCGAACAGGTAACCCGACTGGAGGCGAGGGCAGACTGAGGCCTCGATCCACACTCCAGGAGCCATGGATTGACAAGAGGCAGATGGAAACTATCCGGTGAGAAGCAGAAACAAGGCTGGAGAAACTACGGGAGAGACATACATCTGTTCATCCATCCATCAAGTTTCAATACCGCTTCATCCAGATCGGGTCCGCTGGGTTCTGCAGCTGATTCCTGCTGCAGGAGACAAAACAAACGCACCTCTACCATCACTGGAAACACCGAGGAGAGACATGTAGCCGCGGAAAAAGCAGCAAGACTCCAACAGGCAAGACTCAAACATGACCTGACCCGACCAGAAGATGAAAATGTAATAATGCGACGCGACTGAGGCAAGAAGGGAATAAACAAACTGCTGAAAGGTCTCACCATTATGATAAAACATGAGAATATTCAATATTTTTTAAGTTGGCATGAAGAATAAACACTGCTGATGTAAAATAATTAATGAATAGATCATTTTTTTTTATTGCAGAGCAGTGCGAGCATTACACATTTAGTTCCAATCCTCAGTGAAGCTAACCTGAGACTGATGGCAGGACGGCGTTCACTCGCTCGCGTCCCTCATTAAAACAGCGCATATGAACTTTGACTGTGCTGAAGTAGTGACAGAGTGAATAATTCAGGCGGCATGTAGATGCCGTGTGTTGCTCTGCGACCCGCGGCTCGGGGTCACGTGGCTCTTCAGCTGCTCTGCAGGCGCTCCACGGAGCGTTCAGGATACGCAACGGAAATAAACATTTTCTATGCTGATTTCCAAAAATGGTCTAATCTCTTGGAGAAGGAAAGGAAAAAAAAAAGAAAAAGAGAAGAAAACTAAATTGAAAAGGGGTAAAGTAACAAGGGAAAAAATGTAACAAATTGAGAAAATAAAGCAAATAAACTATAAAACAACAACTGCTCAAACACAGAGTTGCTATAAATGACTTGATCAGCTAAAATAGCTGAAATGTTATAAATCTCAACTGATTCATATGTTTTGCAACTCCAGATAAATTCTACTTTGCATAAAATCATGGAACCGGCCCTTGTGGTCACGAAGGCTGCAGACCTCTGGTTCAGTTCGTGCGTTGGGTCCTTCTGTCTGGAGTTGGAGTGCCCTCACTGTGCCTGCATGGCTTCTCTCAGACGCTCCCTCAATACTCCCACTATTGGAAAACATGTTTTTCAGGGTAATTAGTTACTCTTATCTGCCTAAAGGATGGACTGTCAAATTGATCCTGCATTTTTTTTTTTTTTTTACCTCAAAGCGGCCCTGGAAATAAAAGACCGATGAGTTACAAACTAAAAAATAATTTCCAATTTAATTAACTTATTTCTGTGAAGACTGAAATAATAGCTTCGTATGGCCGAGTAAAGTAAGAGCAGATAGCGGTTTCATGTGTAAACCTTGAAAACAGTCAGGTCAGAAATGGGGTTTTCAAGATGACCTTTAAACGTTTAGAAGCACAGTCGGACAAGTCGAGTGAAAATGAGATAATTGAAGGTCTTTTCAACTAACTTGGACCGGCGCGATAACAGTCTGCTTCACAACCTGAATTTTAATTAATTTTCACAGCACATGTTTCAAATCCACATGAGAAAACAATGAGGCTTCTGTTTTTCCTCTATGGAGTCAAAAAAAAAAAAAAAAAAAAAAAAAACAAGCCTCAAATGTCCCCATTTAGCCAGCAGCTCCCCTCGCTCCTGCCTAATTAGGTTCTCAGTAATACCTGATGGCGAATCGTTTACTCTGGATATGTTAATGCCATGTTCAAAAGCATCAACTTCCCCGAGGAGAACATGTAGCGTTCACATCCTATGACTGTTTTTTTCTTCTTCTTCTTCTTCTTTCCCCCCCTAAAGATGGTAAACTGCTTTTGTTGACATCCAAATCTGTATCCTTGTCACCGCCGGAGCGCTGAAGGCACGTCGCGGCTCAGCGGGAGACGCAGCCAGTCGATCCCCCACAGCGCCTTCCCTCCGAGGCGGCGCCAGCCGCGGCGCGGGAACGCTTTGAACGGCGCTCCGCATCGAGTCAGCCGTGCGAGGCGAGGCGAGGCGAGGCGAGGCGAGGCCGGGCGTGCGCGAGGAGCTTTCTTCACCACCGCGGAGTTCGTCAGGTCAGAGCATCAGAGGGGTCAGACAGCCCAGTCGGGCAGGAATCAAACGTCTGAAAGGCTGCACTCTGATGAAAGCCTGGCCGCTCATTTATGGCTCGGGGAAGATAAATCTACAGTACAGATACAGGTGAAGCACAGAAAAGGTTTCAGTGGAAAACTGCGTTCCTTTCACTCGATTTTCCTTAAGGTTTCCTCTTTTCTGTTATAACAGCACAAGAAGTGAAAACGCATCGTTTTTTTGTGTTTTTGGTTTCACGTTTACACTGCAGCGTTTTGGAAACGACGTCTGCCACGTTTTCTGTTTTTTTGCTTCAGATTTTGACTTTGTGACGAATCCTTTTCTCGTCCGTGAAGCGCCAATATTCTTCACAACCTGTCCAGTTACACATGTTTGCTCTGGATGGGGCTTAAACCCTCGGACCGATCAGTCCAGAGCGAGCGCGAACGTGTCGAAACAACGAAGCAGTGCAGCTTCCAGCTGATCGCTATTTTCGTCTTCCCGCTGCACCCTGCATGTGATGTGATGTGACCATGGTTATTTCCTTAGTAAATCACATAAATAAAGAAGAAAACAGGAAAACTGAATGTCTGCTTGGACATGCAGTTCAGTACAACTTATGCTGGACTGAGTCGATCTGGGTAAAGAGTATCCTTGTAAAGAGTATCTATCTCAATAGGTTGTAAGTTTTGAGCTTAGTTTATACTATGAATCATATGGAGTGCTCTTAAAATTAATTTTGTGTTTGGTGCTGCTGAACGCCAGGGGCCAGACAATATCTTTTTTTTTTTTTTCTTTGACTCTGTTTTTCCTCTCGACTTTAAATATTTTTACAACATAATTTTCCTTTTAAAGAACCTTTACATAAAACAAACCACCGGCCCAAATAACAAGCCCGTTGGGAACAGAGTTATTGAATAAGCCTGGAATTTAAAAGACGCGTGTGTATATGTAGAAAGACCTGTGATTAACTGAACGATTAGCGGCGTTATTTGCGTGTTGTTCTCATAATAGCAGATCACCTAATGAAGATATGATGCGATGGCTGTAAAACTCGGAGCCCCTTACAGGCTATCAAACACAGTAATAAGCCCTTTTAAGACCAAGAGTCCTGCAGCCCCCTTTGCCTTCCAATCGATTCACAGTCATTATGGAGAGTAATGGTGTTTGGGATAGTGTGTGTATGAAGACACACACGTTTAAAAAATGTGTTTGTGCGCGCCCAAGTGCCCCCGTGTGCATGTTATATATTGCTTGTAATTGCGGAGATATTCTTAATGCCTTCTCTCCGAGGGTCGGCCGGATGCCTCCGAGTCAGCGGGGTGGGAGAAGGTGGAAATATGGCAGCAGGCAGACGCGATGTGTGGCAGGAGGAATAAGCAGACCTTTTGCTGTAGCGTCCTTATCTGCGCGGTGCAGGGTCCGCTGCGTGGAAGCAAGCCCTCGCCACTATGCAAATGCAAATGCCATCGAGCTGGGTGGGGACGCTAATGCTCCCTTCCCAGACAGGAGATTCTTAATGTATGTTATTACCGCCTGTGTGTTCAGGGACAGACACTCGGTGTGGACTTAATTGATGATATGGCAATTCAAGAAGGTTGTTTTTTTTTTTTTTTTTTTCCACAGGGCGAGTCAGCTGTTGGTGGGCTGTCTGTGTAAATGATCCAGCATGAATGCCCACATGCAACACACTAAAGCAGACTTATCGCTCTCCATTCAGGGACCTTTTACACGACTGTGTCTTCAAATTTATGTCTGTCCACAGCGCAGGGACGGAAACACTGCTGTTGGTTGCTCTTGTAATGAAAACACACACACACACACACACGCATGCGTGCACAGAGCAATATGCTATAAATATTAACAATGGGAGAACACGGACATTAGGATGGACAGAAAACAAAGCTGGATTGCTATTATGGTGACGGTCAACTCTAAAACTACCAAGTCCAGGAAGATATGGACTGGAACCAGGACCAGGAGAATCTGGACTGGAACCAGGACCAGGAGAATCTGGACTGGGAGCCATGTGACTCTGGAGGAAAACGTTGCGATCGTCCATTTTCTTGCACACGAGCAGAACTATTTTGCGCGGCCGTCTATTAGCCTTTCCAGACAATCTCAGCAAAAGGTTCTGACTATTTTCAAAAACTTAACATTTTCAAACTGTTTTGTTATGTTTTCAGTGGCTCTGAGTGAAAAAGTGACGCTTTCATTCTCACTTAATATGCAAATAATTTTTTTTGTGAAAGTTGGCAAAGAACAGATGTGATTAGAAAACTAAACAATCCATGAATTATCACTGTAAATATACTGAGTACAGCCCTCATTTAGCCTCACTGTTCATTCAGAAGCACGCTCCTCTTGTTCCAGAAAGGGCGAACACATGGCAGAATTACAAATTAGACTCAGTTTTCCAGGAAGCATTATTTTCTCTTTCACTTAGCAAAAACCACAGCAGCTAATGTGGGATGAAACAATTTGAGGTATGACATCTAAAAGCACACTGCATGTGGCTTCAACTTTCCACAAGATTTGTACACGTTTTGTACAACCTTTTTTTTTTTTTTATGAGAAAGTGTGAGCAGCTCAACAGGAGATGTGTAGTCACGCCGTCCGACCTTTAATCCAGTGAAACGACAGGTGGCCTGACAGGCTGGACATCCATCAGTCACATATGACGGCTGCCTGCCTTTGACAAGTTTCACTTCTGTTAATGATGACAAATTCATTTCCGTTGCTCTACAATAAAGCGTGTCCAGATTGAAAAAGTGCTTGGCCAAAGGCCGCGTTCTCAAAGTCCTTGGAAAGTGTAACGCAAGTCAAAGTTGGAGCAAATCAGCCGTTCCAGGTCCGGCAGTGAAACATCATGCGAACATCCATCACACCTGTACCTGTGAACTGTGAACCGTGTGTTTTCTGCTCATGTATTCGGCTCAGTAGCACATCTGACCACATGACGCCTCATGCATCAGACAGCTGGAGAGGCGGAGGTGCCTGGGATCTGGATGACTCGCTCGAACATGGAGAACGAGCACGAGCAAATTAAGGCGCCGAGTCAAAAATTCCCGCTGATCAAGAGGCAATTAGAAATTTACAAGCTGTTTCTCCAATTTGTCATGAAGCACTTTGCTCCAGGAGAGCTCGGCTCGGAGACGGCTTTGTTTGGCTGCCATGTTTCAACCAACCGAATCGCTCTGGAGTCGCTGCAGCCGGCTCGGCTCCTGCCTTTCATCACATGTTGCTCTTGCTAATCAAAAGGTAATTTTTCGGACCTTGATGAGCCGTTGCTTTGATCTGCGCTCATGAATCCATGTGTAATTTGTCGTGCCAACTGTGGAGTATTCCTCTCAGATTTCGAAATGTCCCACACATGTACGGTGTCCGTCCCAGATGTTTACGAGATCAGAGCTGAGGTTCTCACTCAGTCTGGTGAGAGTTGGTAAAAATGATGGTTTGAAGAGATGTGCTGGTTTTCTTTCAAAAGAATTAAATGATGGATTTAACGTCATCCCTATGAGGACATTTTCCAGAGATTTGCTGTCCTCTCCTACGTTTTTCAGTTGTAAATCTGTTAATTGATCAAAATAGCATCCTTGGATTGAGGGCTGACCCTTCACACACTCATTTATTGTAAAGATGTTGCATATGATGAGTTGCATATGATGTTAATTAATTTTTCACTTTTTCCGAACACTTCACAACAAGAGGTTGAGTTCTCTTGTTCTGGGCCAGTATTGCCATGTCACATTAGCTGAATGTGGAAGAATTTCCAATTATTCTAACAGTCGGAGGCTGAAACAAAAGCAATGATGCTGCTGTTGTCGGCACAATGCGACTGGTTGCTGGGTTTATTCACAGAGCAAAATTGTATAATTCCATCCATTCATCCATATCAAGCTCGCCTAATGAGCGTCTTTGGGTTGTAGGAAAAGCGAGAAAACGTGCAAATTCTACAAACAACAGTCTTAGCAGCTGTAATCAGGAAACATGTTGTTGTGTTGACCAAAGCAGAACTTTGCTGTTCCCTTCAGGGTCGCTCTCTTCATTATCAAACCAACCATTTCCATGCCCCCCTTCATGAATCTTCCTTACTGCATTGATCCCCTTGAGGAAATCATTTGCATGTTATTCACAGGAGACTGTCTACATGCTTAGTGCTGTGTAACTGGGCAGCAGTGTGGGTCGGGAGTCCTGCTTGGTGACTCACTGTGGTGATTCAAACCTGCAAACTTCTAATCCTAAATCCTCTTCTGTCGCCACCGGACCCCTGACTGCCCACTTCCTGTTCTGCTGCTGCTGCAGCTCCATCCCTGTCCTCAGCACATGTCCAAATGACGACAATCTGGCCTCCATCTTGAAACTGCTCAACCACAGCTATCCGTCTGATCTATACACTCTAAACATCTTGGTCTTTGCCACCTCCAGCTCAGTCTCCTGTCTTCTCGGCGGTGCCACTGTTTATAAAGCGAGCATCACAGCAGGTCTCACAGCCGTCTCAGAAACCTTCGATTTCACTCTCGCTGCTCCCCTTCTGTCACTCGTCAGCCCTGACAGTCATCTCCGCCCACTTCATCCCGCTGTCAATCTCCTCTTCACCTCTCTCGTGGACCATTCAGCCATTTTAAAAGACATCCTGCGAAGGCTCATGTTCGCATGATGTGTGAACGTTTGTGGACTTAAAAAAAAGATGAGGCAAAACGGAGGATATTTTATGTTCGTGTCTTGCTGGTGAAAACAAATGATCTTTTGATCCTGCCAAGAGTCACTGGGAGTTCACTTGTTCGCCCTTCACGTAGCACCCACTGAACTGAGCCACTGCGCGAGCCATACCTTGAAATATGCTTACTTTTGCTGATGAAGAAGGAAACCTAATTCATATAATCCGCCCGATGATGAAGGGAGTATTCCTTGAAGACATTACTAACATTTCTAATGGTTAAATCGCTATTAGTTCCTTTATTACAGCAGCTTTATCGCCGGCTGCTGCAAATCCTTCCTGTGTCCATTTTGCAGGTCATTTGTAAATCCATTACGCGATCCCCTTATCTCTTCCAGTGGGACTTGGGGAATTAAAGCGGGGCCGGACGGTTCGAGGCAGACGTGGATGTGTGAAGTGATACAGGAAGTGATGACAGCAGCTGAGAAGGGGCGGCAGCGAGTCTGTCCAGCCCGTGTGAACGACGCTGCCACGCTGGTCGTCCTCAGCCAGAGGCAGCGGTAAACGACTCGTGCTGTCCGGCGTGCACGGCAGCCATTCAAAGCATTAGCAAAAAAAGCAACGTCGCATCGATGGAAGCTGCCAAATGTGGTACTTTCATCACTCCGGCTTCAAAATGTGCTGTTATTTTTAAATTGATCTGTCGTTCACGCGGCGCAGTTTGGCTCCAGATACCTGGACAAGTTAAATCTGCAGCAGAGTGTGAATGTTTGCACTAAAAAAGAGCAATTCTCCAGCAGAGCAGTTATGTAAAATCCTGTAATGTTTGCAGTCGCCGCGAGTCTAATATTGCTCTGCTTTAAACATTGCAGTTGAACGAGCTTGAATTGGGGTTAAAAAGAAAACAAAAAACGTAGCCAGACAGAGAAATTACATGAGTTTTTACAACACAAGTTTTGAGGTGAAACACTTTCCAAGTTGGAACAACACAGACCTCAGGTCACCGGCTTGGGGATCTGATTAGTGAATGGCATTGTGTTGGGCAGGAGCAATGAGTCTGACACCACTGCTCAAGAGCAAATTCTATGAGAATATATTTCTACCGCGCTGCTGCCGTTCCAAGGTAATCTGCACTGACCTTCGAAAGCAGTGTGCTTTTATTTACCACCTTCAGGAAGCACACACACACACACACACACTCACACACACACACACACTGCAGTGAGATGAGTTTTAGCATGCTACAAGGAAGATTTACCAATTTTTTTGAATGAGAAATAAATGTGCTTATCTGATAGTATCTTAATAAACTCGGGGAGAAACCTGTAGGGCACACAGGGAAGCAAACAATTACACGGAGAAAAATGTCTTTGCTGTTGCAATATCTTCAAAATGCATTAACCTGAATACTTTGAGAGAAGGAAAACAAAAAAAACAAAAAAATCCTGCCTTGTTCAATCTTTGTCAACAGCAATAATCAAGACAATATGAATTCATTTGAATGACACATCATGATAATCTGGTTATGACTGGTTTGGTCATGGGTTAAATACTAGTTGATCCTTTCTGTGTGGAGCTTGCATGTTCTTCCTTTGCATGGTTTTCCTCTGACAGCCCAAAAACCTGCATGTGAGAATAAATGTTTTCTCCAAATTGCATGAACGAGTGAATGGTCGTCGAGCCTGGTGCTTGTCCTGTGGTGGGCTGGTGGTTTGCCCCGCCACCCTGAACAGAAAAAAGCCGGATAGAAGATGGATCATAACTAACTAATCAGCCTTTACTAATCACCTTGGGGAATCCTATTTCTAGAATGTGGTGGACATAGCTGGACAACATATGCACTCCTTACGGAAGGGCAGCAAACCTCTAAATCCATACGCAGCAGGTTGGCAGGTTTTCACAAGGTTTTAATTTAGGTTGAGAGAAGGTTTGAGTACCGAACTCATTTCAGGTCTGTCCTCAGCTTATATTTGTAGAAAAGCAAGACGCCTCGTGCCGCTCCGTGTCTGCAGACATCTAATAACCAGAGTTCATGATGCCTCAAAGGCTCGTGTAATGTCACGGCAGTTTGATCCTTCTGATAACAGCAACAGTCTGAAACCCAAAGAGTCCAATCCCAATGATAAATCTACTGATATGGACAATAAGAGTGGAATATGGACTGAGAGTCATGACAGGCTGGAGGCTGCCATGTTTGCTGTTGTACATCTGCTGAGGACAACGTGCAGAGGAACTATTAACCACGGCCGTGGCGCACATGCACAGTTGTGGCCCTGAGTGTTTCCAGGAAGTCTCATTTTCAGTGGCTCTGAGAACCACGGTCATGTAAGCAGACATCCAAAACGCAAAGGAAGTTTTACATTTTCATTTGAAATCATTGCCGTTGACGTATCAATGGGCCCTTTGACAATGTTCTAAAGCTTCCATGTAGCCACCAAGTTAAAATTCTATATGTTCCCCCTTCAGTTGGAAGGGGGAATATATCTTCTGCAGACAACCAGAATACCTGTCTTCTGGTTGTCTGCAGTTTTTCGGAGAAAGCAGGCAACAAACAAGCAGGTGAGTGAACTTTGAAATTTTCCTGGTAAAGTCAGTTCAAGGTACAACAAAGGCAGGCAAACGGAGCAGAGGGCCTGAGCTGTGATTGGCATCCAAATTGTTCGGGAAAGAAAGCGGAGCAGGAGGGAGTGGCAGCTTTGTAATGACGGGTGAGAAAGTGAATGGGGGGGAAAAAAAGCAAGCAGAAAGAACTGGAGGGGAAGTAAAACTGTCATCTGTAGATCAGCAGCATGGCACACTACAGCCAGTTTGGAATAATTCAGACAAAGAATATCAAAAGCATGAAAAATTTGTTGTTGAAATGACTGAATAATCAGCATTATTCCCAGAGTGTAAATGCAGCCTTTCATATTTGAATAAGAATTGATCAGCATGCTAAATTAGTCAAGTTGCACAGAGTAAGTGTAATTGATAGGTAGGAACTGCTGGAGGGAATCGCCCGACAGCTGATGTGGAGTGATCACTGCGGAGTCTGGTGGAGGTGGTAATCCTCGGCTTAATCAACATGGCTTCAGCAAAAAAAATCAATTTCCTAATCTTGTCATTTTGAGTAAAGCTGAATCAGGATGCCGAGCTGCTCCGCACATTGTTGCTGGAGGAAAGTATGGCTTGTTATCACACGTTGCAGGGGCACTGCGTCCACTTCACAGATCCAGATTGATATTATTTTTTAATAAATTCAATTCAATAAAGCATCTTCTTTTTTAACTGTTTACTTTTTTGTTGGACAGAATCCAACGGTAGTTTTCTGGTTGTGATCTGATCTCCATGAGGCCGCTTTAGGGACAGCTTGGCGACACTCAAAAAAGGGAAAACAAACAAGAGGAGACATCTGGGCAGCATTACTTCTCATGTGAACACAAAAAGTGCTACTTTTCAGCAGATTTAAGAAAGTTCCCATTTACTGTCCTGCTCAGGGACAAAGTGGACGTGGATTCCACCGTTTATCATGCTGGACGTCTTTGCTATTGTCTAACATCATCATCACGAATGCACCAGCAGATACATTGGAATCTCAAATTGCGGGACGTTGGAACAGACACAGATCCACTGGGAACATGAGTCCCTTGTGAAAAGAGACATTTATTGTCAATTATAGAGAGATTATTTGAAGCACTATAACCTCAGAGAAGATGGCCTGAATTTATGTCTTCAGCTCTAGACAGATGAAATGTTGTTGTATAAGGAATTTATTATAATATTTTTGTGTGCTCGGGTCTCTGGATGTACTGGGTGAATGTATTTATCATGAACACTGCATTTCTGGGTAGCAGCAAAGTGGCTTTAGCCATTCAGCCTATTGCTGTTTTCCTTTTTAATCGACTCAACGCACCTTCTTGTGGTCCAAGCTTGCATTGCAAGATCAAACCGACTCTGGACACACATAGAAGCAAATCCTTCATGGGTAAGTGAAATCCATTTTACCTTGCTATGAGGAGAGTTGTTATTCGACAGTCAATGTCCTTCCTTCACTTCCTCCTCTTGGCTTGAACACAACAAAAACTTCTTAGAAGGAAGCTGTAAGATGATGAAAACACGCCGAGCACAAACAGTCCGGCCACTCCGGAGATTCGAGAGGGCAAAAGGAGCAGGTGTGCTCGATAAGCAAGAGACCAAGGTCAGGTAATGAATAAGGTGAGACACTTGCTGAGGGCAACTTGTGGACAAGAGGGGGATCTGCAGGACGTCTGTGTGGAGAAGAATGACCCGAGGCAACGCAGGCAGACAGGATATGTGTCACTGAGACACGAGACGCTTATATGAATGATTTATGGAGCCGTCCCGCGAGGTTCTGGGAAGCAAAACAACAATATCTCCTTCCAAATATAACACGCCTCTGTTTTGAAAACGCACTGCCCTCGAACAGAAAGCACTGGAAGTGAGTAAATAATCAAAGCAAATGCCAGACCAAAGTGGAATAGGGTGAAAAAAAAATGTTAATAAGGCAGGAAAATATGTGTATATAGAAAGTCTTTCTGTAAGAATGTGCTTTAAGGCATGATTCAAAAGATTAAACAGATTTTTTACCTTCCTAAGCTTTTCAAGCAGGGGATTGCAGAAACTCAAGGCTAAGACAGCAGAAGAGAAAATTGGAATTTCAAAATGGACTTCAAGAGCAACGCAAAGATTATAAAAAAAAAAGAAGAAAGCTGTGTTACATCAGCCAGACTGTCCCCAATAAAGCACTAAAAGCAGGATAGAAGGAAGAGAAAATGAAATGAAAATCACTGAGAAAACAAGCCTGAAAATCCAAACTTCAGCCTCTGAATAATCACCCAGCCGAAAGAGAAGAGCATACACTCAGTATATCCCCCTGAAATGTCAGTGTACATAGAGAGGAAGAGTGCCGGCGACTAAAAATATAAAAGGAGAGTGAGATAAAGAGAGTGTGAGAATGACAGAAAAGGTGTCAAAGATAATTTGCATTAAACAAACAGAGAAGCTTCTGTTTGGAAGCTGTGGCCTTTCCCCACGACGCAGACATTTTCAACCGCACACGCCGCCTGCGACGGGCTACTGTACAGTATATTTAAGCAACAGCACAAACATAAAACACCTACGTATACACATGCCACGGTACAATAATGAAGCCCTTCTTCCAGGGACCAAGCCTGTGAAGTGCGAACAGACTGTTGAAACAGCTGCTGACTTTCACGTGAGCACCTGACAGGTGTTGCACTGTTGCAGCACTTCGGCGTAATACCGGCTCGTATACCTGCGCTGGCGACTGGAAGGTGAAAATCAACACGGGAAAAAATAAGCTGCGTCAATGCAAGAGACGGCCTTTTAGTCAATTAGCACAAAAGCAGCAGTTCTCTCTGTTTCACAGATGCATCACAATCACAAAAACAAACAACTCGAGGCTAAAAGAAGGAACAGGAAGTGATGAGAAGATACCTGGCAGTGAAGGTCACACAGCTGAGCACGGCTCTCCAGCAGAGAAAAGACTCTTTTGATGTGTTTCCTTCATGCGGTGGTTCCTTGGTCGAGGTAGGAATTCATCGTCATCGGATTGTTTGTTTTTTTTTGAGGAATAAAACTGGACTTTAACCCTGCCGCTCTCCTCCACTGCTGTATTTTGTCCTCATGAGCCTCTGCAGTGTTACTTGATATTAATTGTGGTGTAAATGCCAACAGGAACCCAGCCTCAAAACAGAAAGAATATCCCAACTGGAGGGTGCAGGGCCGTGGCCTCGGATGAACCGAGTCCTCCTGGCTGGGAGGCGAGAGCGATACCACCATCGCTGGCTGAAGGCCGTACGGCTACATTTACAAGGGCCCTGACGTTACGATCAATTAAAAGCCGAGAAAAGCCTCGTGTGGGGACATCGGGCCCCTTCAATCATTTTCACGAAGGTGGGTGAAACCTTTTAACAAACCAATAAACACAAGAATCTGTACCTTGTAAATGATGGAACTGATCAAGTCCTGGCTGTGCTCCCTCTGTTCTCCTACTCTCCTCTGGGTTTGTTGGCAGTCGGCAAACGGCAAATGGATCGCTGATCATAAATCTATACACTCAGTGATCCAGCCTAAAATGTTCAAATCCTCTTTACCAAGGTCATTCCTTTGAGATGTTGACACAAAATGGTTCAATCACATCATTACTCGGTGTTTGCTGTGTCTTCACTCAATTAATTATTTCAGGGTTTTTTTTTTAAACCACAGGAGTCCCGCCGCCATGGAAAAGGTATTTAACTTTAAATCATGTGTAACTCTTTACTCTGCACACATAATGAAGATTCTGCCTCTAAGTGCAAACGTTAGAAGGAAAATGGTTCACAGTCATGCCTGTCAAAGATAAAACTGAATTTATCATCTGGATTTTTAGTTTTTCAGGGCTGTCAGAAACACTCAAATTACAGCAACACACACTCACACGTTAAGGCAGATCAGACTGAACAGATAGCTTCTACATTCTCTCTTCATAGTCGGGGTTGGAACGCCTCTAAACCTCCGATGGATCGGTGAGCTTCAAGTCCCCCTTTCAAAACTGGAAATCTTTCATTTCAGCTTTCAAGGTTATTGACCTTTCCAGTCACCTGACCTGTTTGTACCAGTTCACATAACTTCTCTGTTCCCCACCAATGACAGGGAAATGGTAAATGGACTACACTTAAATAGCGCTTTTTCATCTGCAATATCACATTCACCCATTCACACCATACTGGGTGCTGCTAAGCTACTACTGTAGCCACAGCTGCCCTGGGGCAGACCGACGGAAGCGAGGCTGCCAATCTGCACCATCGGCCCCTCCGACCACCGCCAACCATTCACTCTCACGCTACTTTCACACTTATTCAAGGTGGGTGAAGTGTCTTGCCCAAAGCTAAAGCTAAAGCTAACGATGGGAATTCAAAATGAATGAAAGTCGTTGAAAAGTGGGTTCAAAAGAAGAACCGCTGTGCTGCCTCTCCTGTACAGTGAGCCCTCAGCTTCGGCTAGTGAAAGCATATCTTCTCAGTCTTGTTTGATGTGCTACATCTGGCCTCGCCAAGTATTTTCACATAGAAACGCCACTGGCTACAACGCCGTTACCGTCACTGACAGTAAAATTTGGTGCAGGTCCGTTACTACAGTTCACCGCTTTCTGCTTGGTTTTATAGTAAATAATTGGACATGCATTTTAAAGTTTCATTAAGAGAGGACCCAAATTCTTTGACTTATTTAAACACATTTTATAATGGAAAAGTTACTTTGCCTAGTAATTAGTTACCTTTAAAATGTATTAATATATGATGTAGTAACTAGTAACTATAACTGATTTTTTTTTTTTTTAAAGAAACTTGATCAACGCCGATCGACACTGGATCGTATTTTCTACTGTGCTAATTTCCTGAAGGACGAGTCTTTCTAGTTTTTCAAAAACATCCCTTCTGAGCTTCAGCGCCGCTCAAACACACGACTTTCTATTTACCTCACTGTCAAATGGTTTATTTTAGTCTGATTCACTTTCCACACAATAGGGCACTCGCATCTTCATTCACATGTATGTAGGGCAGAGCGTCTCTCCAGCGCAGCTGCCGGCGCTGAAGGACGATCACGCAGGCAGAGGAAGCAGATGGACGCCGCTGCAGGTGGAAGGAGTCAGACGACCCACATGGTCGCACAAAAAGATCAAGACGTGCGATCACACAGAGGTCGGCTGAGACACAATCTTTCTGGAACACTGCTGCTGTGCATGGACCACGCCGTGGACAGTTCTGTTCACGTGTGAGTAGACGGACAATAAGGACAATGATGTTTGCCTCCAGAGAGCCGTGACTCCCAGCCCAAACTTTTGAATTCAGCTCAGCTTTATGGGTGCAACAGTCATTTTTAGGCTCCTTTATAGAGAAAAAAATCCACATGAACAAGCAACTCCCATTGTTAATATTTTCTCTGCATGCAGGTGTGTGTGGTTTCAATACAAAAACAAACATTGTGAAAAACTCATGGCCCTTCATGAAAACTATGTTTCAAGCTTGATTAGTAGACCGTCCGCCGTCAGCTCAGTCCTCCATAAACCTCCCTGATTGCTTCACAAGCCTCTAACTGGCTCCACATGGCTTTTTATGTTTTCAAAATGAGACTCTCAGACTGAAAATTTTCATTGTTTCTCTTTGTTCCTTTTTCTTAACATTCTTCATTCATCCAGTGTTCAAAGACGAGAGAAAGCAGAACAAAGAATGAAAGATCTGAATTGTTCCCCATCAGACACGTGAGGAAAGCCAAACAGAGGAGCGCCGTGTTTCCCGTCGCTCCAGTCTTTTCGGGGCTAACCTGGAGGTTTAGCCGAGCTGCAGCTGCACACGTTGTGCTTTTCCAGGCGTAACCTAGTTATCCCCTCCGCCATCAGCATTTCCATTTCAAAAGCTCCCCAACTTGTTTTCCATTAAAACAGAGAAGCATTTTCAAACTCATAATTGATCCCCCACACAGAGAAGCAATAAAACGGGAATAACAAGACAAAGGATTCAGATTTTTATTTTCCTTTTTAACAACATGACCAAGGTCACTGGTGCTTTATGGGTTAATAAATTCTGTGTCTATAGATTTTCTATGTCGAGGTTCTGCGGTTGGAAGTTCCGTCGGATTGTGAGAGACGTGTTTGACAGTTCATGCAGCCGCCGCGTTGTTTGTGTGGTAAAGTTAACATGGCAGAAGTTTGTTGAACAGACCTGTCCTGAAAGGTCCTGAGGGAAGTGTTGAAGTTTTTATTTATTTATTTATTTTTTTTTAGTGTGTTCACATCGGCGTGACTTTCTTTTGTGTCTGTCTTCTTTTAATGATAATGGTGGTATATTTTTTTTATGTGTGTGCATGTATGTGTGCGTGGCTGAATATGCTGGCACTCCTGCTGTTGCTGGTGTGTGTGTGTGTGTGTGTGTGTGTGTGTAGCGTCGAATGTGTCACCAGTGTGCTTGATCAGCAGTCCTGCTGCTATCCCATTAACTCTGCTGCCGCAGGCCATGCCGGTGCGACCCAGAGGACCCTGGGTAACAGCAGGGCCCAGTGAAGTCATTTCCATTCAACCAGCTCACTGCTGCCAGCCGCCGCTGCACTGGTGTGTGTGTATGAGTGTATGACAGAGAGACATTGAGCTGCTTTATGACAGTCACTGACGAACCAAGATTCAGAGAAAAACCCATTACCTTTCCTTAATTACTGGCAAAGATACCAAAAAAAAGAAAAAAAAGCCATAGATAATATTAATTTACATTTCCAAGTAGCTCAGTTAGGCTCTGTTGTGGCAAATAAACCGTAAAGTTAAGTATTAATTGGCATAATTTTGACACATCACAACAAAACGGTTTAATTCTAAAACCACAAAATTGTTAATCTGTGTCACATCGAATGAAAATACAATTAGTATTTTCTATATTTCCCTTTTTCAGACATGTTGAAGTAGTCAAACGAGTTATGTGTGTACTTCTATGTGTATTCTTGCGATGGTTTGTGTGTGTATCAGGTGGTCTAGATTATTTTGTGTACAGATGTATTTATATAGATTATTTACCATCAGTGTTGCAAACAAATATTTATATTTTGTATATGTTTTGACTCATCTGGAAGGAATACATAGAAAAATACATACTTCATTGTAACATTTAAGTGGATGTCTTTAATAAACCTTACTTTACAGTTTGCAGCTTCGAGTTCAGGTAATATATACCGATCAAGTCATCCATGTTTTTTTTTTATTATTAAACATAATAAATATCTTCTGTGAAAATGACTCTGCAGTAACAGCGTTCCATGTTTCCATAATTTATTTGTCAACATGTCTGGAAACACATTTGTAAATGGATGAAGGAATGGATTTATGCACTGAATCATGAAGGCATGATAGCACATTGAAAGTGTTTGCATGTGATGAATTGTTGATGCAGTGTGAATCAAAATGACACAAAACTGGTGTTACAATATTGGAGGACAGCTCAACAGTCATATGCAACCTCTCTGATCCCACACATTTACAGTAAGGTCAAGGGGTGCGTTCCATTTTGCATACATGTACGAGAGAAACATTGTTTGACCTCCAATTATATGATAAATGCTGCTCTACCACCTCATTTACAGCAGCAGTCCTCCTGAAATTGTTCCCTGCAAGAATGCATTTGCATCAAATGAAGCCAGCTCGATGCAGTTATGTGCAGAATGTTTTTTTTTTCTTTTATATATAAAGATTCTTCATTCAGCACCATTCAAACATAAGGCAAAACAATTTGAACTCCACAAAGCGCTAAAATATTACAGATATTGCATTTAGAAGCAAGCAGGGATCAAAATATGAAACATCAGCGAGTTGATCCAAGCAATAAGTCACATTACGACTCACTGGTTGGCTGCAGTAAACAGTTGTTTTGAGATCGCTATTTCAATGAGCTGACAGTTTCTGCTGATAAGGACTTTCCGACTCTGGAGCTGGACAGCCAATTTCCTCCATGTTTCTCACGTCTCCCTGCCTCAACACACCTGAATGAAACGAGTATGTCATCACCAAGATCTTAAGACAGTCAAACATGGAGACCTAAACCAATCAGGTGTGAGCGTCTCCAGGACCAGAGGCTGCAGAGGTTTGTTCCAGAGGTGGGCAGCAGAGGAACTCGGCCGGCTTTAGGCCTCATTTATACAACAGCTTTTCAATCAAAATAGTTCTTGCTTTTTTGTTTCAGTAAAGTTTTGCATTGATAGTGGCACACTTTGAAAACATTAGGAGTCATTTTCAAAAAGTTGGGCTTCCAATGGATCCTGGCAACGCTACTGTCCGTCTATTCACTCGTTTGCAGGTGAACTATTCACTACGGCCATGGTGTGCATGCACAGCAGCAGCATTTCAGAAAGAAAAAGATTGTGTTTTCCTCTGTTTCCATGGAAGTGTTGACTGCTTTCAAAAAGTTGCGTGCTCCGAGCATTATTGCTGTTTGAACAGATGAACAGACCTCCAAAACACTATGAAAGCTTCCTGGGTTGTCTGTAGGGCCTGGGTGCTTCAGAATGTACAGGCAGTTCGGATATGTCGGCTCTGGATCGTGTTATGATTGATTTGACATTTGAAAAAGAACACAGAAACCTTCAGAACTATCCATTACTCTCAGAAAGAAAACCACACACGTCACGTACGGAAGGAAAGTAAAAAAAAAAAAAAAAAAAACAATCACACAGAAAACATGGAAACAGAAATAACCCAGCGCTCACACTTGGATTTTTATGCAGCAAACATTGCTCCACCATGCTGTCCAGGAAGCCAATCCATTATATCAACAATAGGATTAAATTAATCACAATCCATTCATTTGAATAAAAATCTGCTACAAACAGGTGCCTGTGAAAACAACGTGATAACAGACTGAGTTCCCCGAGACACGACTCAGGAGCCGTGCTACTTTTATTCCCTTCAGTGGAAAGTGCCTGTGTTCTGGTCACTGATAGATCTGTGCAAGGTGAGGTGCACTTCAGTACATTCTGTTCTTTGCCAATGTTTCCATTAGAGGGAAAATGGCAGTGATAAAAGGTGAGTTCTCACTTTTTTATACTCAATTTTTTTTTTGTTTTTTTTAAAAGTCATACTTTGCTCCTCTTTGTGAATGTGGGTGGACGCTGCTGAACTCCACTGAACTCTGCAGGTTAGACTCACACACTGAGTTTTGGCCAGCTGTGGTACAATCGCAAAGCGAGGCACAGTCGTGAAGAGGATTTCATCTCAAGTCCTCATCAGACTGGTTACAAAAGTGCTAAAGTATCCAAAACCACGAGCCTTTTCCATCCTTATTAAGTGTTTCCAAGCAGGCGCATCGACAAGTATTAACTGTGGTCGACATCTGACAGGAAGTCAGAACTAGACCCAGTTAAAATGGAGGAATCACAGGAAGGGATCCTGGGATCTTCATGTTGAGCCCTGAAAAGGCGTAAAATGCTTATGGTGGGACATGAACAGATATCAGAAGACGATCGTAGGGGTGCCTAAACGTAAACATTTATTGTCTACCAGAAAGCCACACATAACCAAATATTAACAGCCCCTTACGGGATTTTCACAGAAAAAAAAGCCAAGAAATAAATAATAACACTATTAATGAAATGAATTACACTATTAATTAGATAACTAATAACCAAATAACCCTCTCTGGGATCTTCACAGGAAGAAAGGCCATGGAACATTAACTTTCTGTTGTGCCGTGCATCTTAACAGGTGAAAGTTCAGCTTTGGTGTCAGAGCAGAATCTCTTACTTAAATGACTCATATGAGCAGTCTTTAAGTGTTCATGTGTTCCTTCCTTATTTTCCTTTTGTAGGGTCCAGTCGACTCGTACACACCGCTCAGTCTGACAACACAGAGCCACTCCGCTTGTAGAGCTATTTTTTTGTGCAATTTTGGTTTTGTTTGACTTTCCTACAGAGACACAAAATGTACAAAATGTTTCATTCTTCTAAAGCACATTTACTGTTACGTATCCTGCTAGAAGAATAAAAAAAAAAAACGAATTTCAAGGCAAAAACACGACACAGATTTTATTTTGGAACATCTACTTTCCTTCCGGCACCCAAACATCTTAATTTACTATTTGTGAAATACAGTTTCTTTGTTACATACGAAGAGTTCCTTTTTCTTTCTGAGCAGTCTTTTATTTACACACTGGCTGGTGTTGCTTCAGCAAGCAGAGTTTCAAACTTTTATTTGACAGCATTCAACCAAAAAAGATGCATTGAGTTCTTTTTTTTTTTTTTTTTTATTCCATGGATCTATGAAGCCATCTTGCTTTTATTTTGGCATTCTTTTTTTCCCCTCTTTTTGTTTCTTTTGACTCACGCTGTACCATTTTTTCTCCCACTGCTTACACTGTTGAAGTAAATGCTCCGTAAACTCAGCAGTTCTGTGACATGAATTAAATGCTGACTCACCCATTTTTAGAACGAAACAGCTTAGACCTTTTTAAATCAAAGCACCTTCTCGACCACCCATGAATCCTTGGCGCCACTCCGTGAGCGTTCCAATCGCCGCGGCATTGTGCCAGGCCCAGAAAAATCTGATTAAAATATCAAACCGACGTGTGAGACTTCAACTTTAAGCACTTAGATAAAACAATCAGTCTGTTAAGACGGTCTCTGCCTCTCAATACTATCTTTAACCTGTCTGCAAACATGACAGCCAATAATCTGGAGCCTGAGTTGAATTTGTTACTTTCTGGCTTTTCAAAACACCACTGCTGAGTTTTTACAAGGCCTTTTCTTAACCCTTTGTGAACTGTAATAAAGTTTTGTGACTCTGTACTTTTGAGCTCTTTCATCAGCAGCTCTTTGTTCCTCCTTCCTTTATATTACTTCTGAAGAGAGACACTTCTCTTGCATGCACAGTTTTCTGTTCCACTAGACAAGCTTGTCTGATTTTGTTGTCAGCCTGTGTCTGCTAGTCTTCCAAGTTCCCGAGATGACTTGTGATAGTGTAAGCCACAGCGCTCAAAGGTAATTTCAGTTTTTTTGGCAACATTTTTCAGTCTTTCATGCCTCAGAGTAATAATAGCTTGCTTTTGTCTGTCAGTAACTGGCATTTGCCCATCTCCAAGCCGCCTGAGAAGCCCGAAACTTTGATCTCGGGAAAATAATAAGTGACGTGTTCCTGGATCTCAAAGGTGAATTAGTTCTTCTGGGTGCACTAGTGATGGAAGCATTCCCATTTCTGTCTCAGGCTAGGGTGAGAAGAGCTGCGGTCTGTTCAAGAAAGAACTTATTAAATGTACTTCAATAAGGAGAGACAGGAATATTTGATTAAGTTTTGGTTTGAACCCCCCGGAGTCTGGATGCGGATGTTGGTGGAGTCGTCACACACGGCTGCTGGGTGGAATAAAGAAGCGTCTGGCTGGCTGGCCTGGAGGTCGCGTGGGCCAAGAGGTTGTTGCGCTTCAAGGATTCTGGAAGGCAGAATGACACGTTGACGTCTGTAGGCAGAACTGACTGCTGTCAGACACACGCTGACCGAGAGCGACGGCAATAAAACCGGAGGGTTTGACGATGAAAGGAACGGAGGGGTTTGGGAGAGAAGAAACGCGGAACCTCCAGGGCCTCGTTTACACAGTGCTTCAGGTGAAAATGCACCATTTTGCATCTCCATTTCTCGTTTCCACGGCAATGGTTTGAAGACAATGTAGTTAGCATGTCAGACCACAGGTTGGCGCTGTTGGCTGTTTTTGTGATGAAATCAAGCACGAGCACAGACACTCATATGAACAGGCGGCCGAGCTGGGTGGGATTACTGGTGACTCTGAGGCGACGTATTTTAGAAGGCGTTTCCTAAAAGCTGCATGTTTCAGCAGAGTCGCCTGCTGCTTCACACCTGATTTAGTCGGATCATTATGAGGCATCTGCAGAGCTTCATAATGCTTCTGCACTTGATATGAAAGCAAGTTAAAATTAAGAGATGAAATGCAAACGGGCGCCACACAGTGGATGATGATGAGCACTTTTGAAGGAATATCGCTGCTTTGAGTCTGCAGTTGGTTTTATCCAGTTCAACCAAAAACATGCACGTGTCGATAATCAGTGACGGTAAATCGGCCTTATTGTTTAAAGTGTGTGCATGATTGTCTTTTCAGGGACTGGAGACCTCAGGAGGTTGCAACGTGCTTTCATCCATCGACAGCTGGGATCGAATCACGGCGCCTGGAAACCTGATCCGGGTAAAGAACGAAGATGGATGTGTCAATAAACCGTATCGACTGTTGTTGATTTGATCATATCGATGCAGCCTTCAGCAAGACTGCCGTAGCACAGTATTAACCCACTTTCTTAAAGTGATATTAAATAAATGCGCTCACTGACTCGCTAGCCTCTTAATTATGATACAGTAAGTCATGATGTGCCGGTAGCTGCTGCAGGTTAACCGACGGCAGGAGAACCCAGATCTCACTTCATCTTCTTCTCATCTCACATCTTCATCATTTATCTCTGTTATTCACGACAATTTCGCATAATTGGGTCAGACCTAATTGCTCCACTGTCCTTTGGCTCAAGTTGATGTGGGTGTAATCAACTGCAGGTCACTTTCAAAATGATTTTTTTATTGGTTTATTCAAATTAAATTAGCTTCCTCAGAGGGTGGATCACTTTAAAGCGGTGGAGATGTTTTGGAGAAGACAACACGAGACAGGCTCATGTGACAGCACAACATGCTGCTGGGTTTGTTTGTTGCAAAAACACTGACTGTGAATTCATCTTCCGCTGTCTGAAAGCTTGTTCGGTTTGTAAGATGAGCAACAGAGTCTATTCTACCCGTCAAAAATATACTTTTTCTACCAGTGACAGTTTATCCTGCTGTTGTTTAGAGATTAGTTTAGGCTCCATGAGGACATTGTGTCGTTAAAACAATGGCAGATACGTTCATGTCGAATATCTAGCAAGGTTGAAGGCTGTGCCTGTCAGTCAAGAATAGTCCTTTTAAACTCGGTATTGGTACCTTTGATCAGGTGCCAAGGCTTGTTGGAGAAGGAAATCTGCATCTCCACCAAGCTGGTCAGCAGAATCAGAGGCGTGAAATGCTTTAAATCGTTTTGGTGATTGGGAAAGGCATCTACATGCTCAGAAAGGTCATCAGTCCATTACAATCACACTCACATTAACGCCAATGAGCAACGTGAGGCTCCGTTTAGCCTCCGATTCACGTCTTTAGACCACATCAAGAAAATTAATGCATGAAAACTCCACACAGAAAGGCATAAAGAGCTGGGATTTGAACCGTGCACATTCCTGCTGTGCAGCAGAAGAAAAGAGCAATGAATCGAATATAAGTACACTATAGATTTTATGACATCAAAACACATTAAAATTCATTACGCTGTCATGTTTTATTGAAATTTAATAAAATGCAAGACTATAACAAATGTTTCTTTTGCATTTGTTCCAGAAATTTTTGGGACAACAAATGTAGCCTTTGGATCTGCTGTGTGAAAGTAAATCATGGAACTGCACAGACAGCGTGTGTGTGTGTGTGTGTGTGTGTGTGTGTGTGTGTGTGTGAGTAGACTTGTCAGTGTGAGAGGTGACACAGCTCAGCTTCACCCAGATTTGAAAATACATTCTTTAATGGCTTCATCTCTCCCAACCCTCGCTGCAAATCGCACGTGTTTAACCTTTACATGACAATGAGTTTCAGACCTACACCGAGCGCAAAGGTTGAGTCTTCCCGTGGAGGAGGAGGAGGAGGCGGCGGCGGCGGTGGAGCAGGAGACACGGCGTCTTTCATGCAGGAGCAGAACCCAGGAGAACGTCCACATTCGCAGATGACACCAGTTAGCTGAGCAAACTGTGACACATGACAGTCAGTTGTGACATTACCGCCGCCTCTTAAAGTGCAAAAGAATGTAAAATACAGAGGCAGACACCACGCTCAGCCTTCATTATTTAGAGATCTTCTTGACATGTACGCTCCGAAGACTGGAGGCCGGTCTCAGCCCTGTCGAACGCTGCCACGGCGGATGTCAGGCGGGCTAAAGGTTATACGTCTGTAGGCGTCTGGCGACACGTGAGACCATGTCTGACTGCGAGAGGCCAAGTCTTAGTTAACGGCTGGTTTCAGACGTTTGGCTGCTCCTTGATCCCTTCGATTTGTGCTTTCCATCCAGCTGCAGCGTCTGCGCTGGGAGACGTGAGCGCTGACAGTTTTCAATGCATTTATTGAATACGTGCAACCAGTTCACGGGCGTTTTGTACAGCTGTGTTGTGTTCGTCATTGTGTTCACTGAATTATGAATGCATTTCAAGAGGAAGCTTCAGCCGACATTCCCTTTGTGCTCCTCTTCCATTCTTCTAGTTTTATCGTATCATTTTACTGTTTATAACACTGTGATCCATATATTTTTTAACTATTTTTCTTGTTGTGTATTCACTTGGTGTGTGAGTGAACCCATACATGTTTGCATTATTTAAACTCAGCAGGTGAATTGATAAATAACGGATTGAAATCAATACATACAATCGTTCTGTTGTCAGCCTGCTGGATGTCAGCAGATTCTGCAGCGGCCTGCTTTTACAGCTGCCTCTGAAAACAGATCACACGCTTGAGAGAAAAGCGGGGTTCTTTAAATGAGGAGTCAGTGTGTGTCAAAAAGCTCCTCTGAAATGTTTATTTAGCGTCTTATCTCTGCAGTATTTATGACGGTATTTGGTCCGACCGACGACACAGGAGAAGACTTTATGTGATTGCATTTACCTTCCTCTATTCTCACCACTCACGCGGTATTGGAAAAGAGATTGGCTTCCCTGTGAGCAGACATTATTTCATCTGTTTGTGTTTTTTCACCTGCATGCACTGCATGCAAATCTGCCGTGTGTATCGACTGTGACAGCTGTGTCACAGCGTCAGTGTATGACCGTCTGAGGCTTTCTCTTTATGTTTTTCCGTGTGTATTCCCTCTGGTATTTTTTTTTTTTTTTTTTATTTGTTGCATCTCCATGTGCAAAATACATGTTTCCTAAATTGGTAACTCCACAGAAGAGGGCTGCGCTCTGTCAAGCTGGCTGTCAGTCCCAGATGAGTGTGTGATGAGGGGAACATGCTGCAGAGCATCACGAGCACACACACCGCACCTCGTTATGAATACGTCTTGTCGACTCGTGATCGCTCTCAACAAGGTGGGGCTTTTTCTGCTGTTCGCTTTCCAGGTACAAGATGCTTAAACACAGTTTTATAAAGCAAGAGGACGAAAAGATAACGTAAAGGAGCACAAACGAAACACTAAAATGTGGTTAATTTTCTCGTCGAAGCAGCGTTTCAAGTGAAAAGACGTTTTTACCTTTTCGTTTCTGAAAAGTTTTGCATTTACATGGCAGTGTTTTGAAAACGGTGTCTGTTCACACAGCGACCGCACAGACAGAAAATAATGTCACGAGCATGTGGGGCCACTAGTGGGTGCTGGTGGTTGTTTTAACCACAGAATATTGTTATTGTCCCTCTACTGAGCATGATAATCATGAACCTGGTCTGCAGTAGTTTAGTAGCACTGTTTCAGCTGTCTACATGGAAACATAGATTGTTTTCAAAAAGTTGTGCTTTCAGTGGCGCCACTGTCATGCAAATGGACAAAAATGTCATCACCGTGATTCGGAATTTTCGTGAAAAATGAACAATTGTCAATGAAAAAACATCATGTAAACACGGCCTTCATTAAACTAACTGTTTGAAGGACAATGGTCAAGATCACAGACTCCCAAAAACCCAGACTGAATGAATTCTGGGAAATGTCTGTGCTTCTGCATTGAGCTGAACAACCGAGTGTCACTGAATTCAATTGTGTTTCACTGAGCGGCTGCTGTATTTCACTTCTTAGGATTCCGTGACGTTAATTGATAAATTGGAGCGGCGGAGAGGAGAGACAGTTTTTTTGAGTCAGCCAGGTGTGACAGACGCTCTTTTCACTTTCACCTTGGAGCCGGGACTTATTAACACACAGCGTCAGCGACTTGCTGACCCAGACTGGAAACTTGCTATAAGTGAATTCCTTCAAATATCTGAAGCAAAGCAGAGAGAAAGTGTGCTTTAAGAGCCTCCGCCTGATTAAAGGAATGTGAGTCGGTGTCATGGGAGATTTTCAATGATGCACTGAAAGTTGACTAACTTGTTTAAAATAGAACACCTTAGAGGCGTTCGAAGGTTTGCTGCTAACAAGCTGTTTTTTTCTTTGTAGTTCACTTTTGCTTCACTTTGTCAATAAAACAGAACAATCATCAAGGAAAAAACTTTATTATCATGGATGTACATCGGGGGTGTGGAACATACGGCCTGCCGACTTTCCCCGAAGGACTCTGTTTCAGTTAGAGGAACTTGAACAACATAACACTGGGAGCTGGAAAGCCAGCTTCTTCACTGCTGTTTATGAAAACATGGTGGTTATATGACGATACGGTATCCTGCTCCCGTTCAACCTGCGAAGTGATTGACTGGGAGTCAAAAGGCTTTCGCTAGGTCGACAAGGATGAGGAAATGAAAGGAGAAACTAAGGAAACCATGCAAGATGAAACGAAGCAGAGGAGAGAAAAAGAAAATCCGAGATCTTAGAAAGTCAGATAAACAAAGTCATTTGTTGTTTTGTTTTAATTTTAAAGAAGGTGGTCACAGCTGCATATGGAAGTTTTCACTTTTTTTTTTTTGCTGATGTTTCCATCTTTGCATGAAAGAAAAAAAAATTAAATGAGATAAGAAAGGGTTTTAACGAAGAATTTCTGTTGTCATTGTAACGGTACAAACGCAACTGCTCTCCCTCTAACATGCTCTGGAGTTCAGTTTCGTCGGTCTGCTTGTTAAAGCAGAGTGAGTGGGCAGAGGAACGCTCGCCATCGTGTTTATATATATATATATATGTATATATATATATATATATGTACTGTGTACTGTATGTGTGTAATTTCCCGTCTCTACCGACGTGCTTCTGGAACATTTTCCAGCTCCCTCGTCAAATGGCAGTGCCTGGATGTTTGTTGTAGCGAATGTCTTCTTTCCCCCGAGGACAGCAGGTCCCCTTCAGCCTCTCCTCACACCGATGTTTTCCTGATTGTCATTCCCCTCCCGTCGCTCCGACCCACGCCATCAAGCGTCCCAGGGGAGAAAAACCAAGAGAGATAAAAATTGAGGATATGCACGAGTCAATATTGGCACCGTGACCTTTTTCTTTCCCATTGCACATCTTGTATGAAATGAGTGGCGACAAGTAGGACTTTGAATGATCCCGATTTAAACTCTGCGTCGAGCCCACGCCGCTCGCGTTAGCTCTGCTCACGACTCGTCCTCCTGCCGTCGCTCCCGTTTGGAGACTTTAATTCTGTTGGAGGAGCGAAGCCAATACTTTTCAGATGTGTTGGGGAGAAACCAAAATCTGGTTTTCATGCCTGAGCGGAGGCGTGCACACCCTGGTCCGTGGCTTCAGGAGCTCAGGTGCGCCGTGCGTCGTTCGATGGACGGTATACAGACGACCTGAAACACTTCTGCCTCGCGTTTATGTCACGTCTCAGCTTTCAGCAGCAACATTTTAACATTTTAATTGTTTTTGGCTGGATAAATAAATAAAGACGGCACTAAACAGAACTGTTGGCAGTCACACTTTATCTGTTCTGGCGTTCCACCACGGCGCCCTCCCACTCCTTCTGCCAATCTACCGCATTAGTTCCATTAAAACGGCTCCGGTTCCCTCCTCGTGATTTGTGCTGAACGGATCACGAAGGGAAGCCCTTTTGTTGTTTCTGCCCCATAACTCTGGCAGAATTTTGATTTATTGACGCCACTTTTAAGAATCTAACTTATTAAGATGTAAAAAGAGTAAAACAAGTGTGTCTGACAGCCTCTGACTTCCCCTCTTTTGATCCGCCCACCAGAACAGGGAGTCCTGAGACTTCAGCTCCAACCGGATTCTCGGTGAGCGCGAGTCTGAACTCCTCCGGCGCTCCGGGACCGTCTGGCTTCAGACCCTGCTGGGGACCAGGAATTCCACCAGCCGGATTAACACTGCTTTCATTCTTCACACTGTCTCTGAGAGCCACAAATACTTGATTTTAAAGAGTATTATTTGGTTGTTCAAAAAAAGCTGAGTCCATTTATGTCACAAAAATAATTTCAATCATTTCTTCAACCCAGGTTTAAATGGAGGTGCTGGAAAATAGTTAACCAATAATTTGGATAAATGTTCAATTTGTTGGAGAAAACCTAAGTTACAATCCAAATTCTATTTTTTTTATTTTTTGCAATGTGTACAAAAAAGAATCATTTCATGATACTTATAAAAATTTTCCTTCCGAGATTTTTATGTATATGGGAAAATTTTAAGGGTTGAGATTTAAAAACGTAACCTCAAAAAGGAGTCAAATGTATTCAACTGCCTGCAATACAAAATTCAAGGAAAGAGTTGACTGGAGACAATATCTAAACCAAGTAGGATTAACTTACCTGTTTACAGATCGGATGACAAGGGAATTTACTGAATTTGGAGGGCTGGTTCCACCAAAAGCAATTAGGAATTAGAATGAGTTTAATTTGTATAAAACCTGAGTTATCTGGGCCGTAACATTCTGACTCAAAATCTTACATTACGGCAATTTAAGAGGTTTGTCTTATCACTGTGATGAGTTCCTTCTGTTTGATGGTTCTGGAGTAAACTGTTCCTTCGTAGGTGATCTCTGGTGTGTTTTTGTGGAAACAAGAGCTTAATTTACATTCAGAGTGTGAGCTGCCAGAGAAAAAAAATGGCAGTGCGTCAGGTGAAATAGAAAAATGAAATGTTAAAAACAGAAAAAACGTTTTCAAGCAGCATATTCATTTAGATGTCACCTTACATGCACGGAGTGGAGGAATCTGGCTTTGAACACGCAGTCAAGACTAATTACCTCTGTCAGAAGGTTCTGTAATCACGTCCGTCTGTAGGTTTGTTGGTCAGTTTGTTGGTTTGTTAGCAACATTACGGAAAAAGAAATGGACGGATTGCAATGAAACTTTGTGGAAAGGTGGGTCTTGGGCTAACTTAGAATCCATTACATTTTGGTGATGATCCGGATCACTGTCTGGATTCAGGAATTTTTTCAAGGATTCTTTATCATTGACTGATAGGGTGTACCGCCCAGCGGAACTTTAGTTTTAGTTCCTAGTCGGACCTGTTTCATGGACAGAACAGTCGCGCAGCAGCACGACAAAATCGCCACAAGTTGACTTCTCTTCAAAACTTGATCAGAGCTTCGTCTGTAAGTGATTTCACCCGATGTTGGACTGTTCATTTCCTTTGTTATGCATCTCCGCATGTCCGTCATTGTGTTGTTTTTTTATTGCTGAGTTACGTTGGGGTGACGAGTTTCATTTGACCAGTGTAGTACTGTACCTATCCAGCAGAGGGCCTCAGTACTACGTCTTAAATTGATGACAGGCTTTGTTTACATCTGTTTAGTTATATTTATATATGGTGTTCTTATTGTTGTTGGTGACTGATTTCACCTGTGGCGGAGGTCTGCGCTCTCTGAGTGCCACATTCTAGTTTTAAATTTGTTGCAATAGGAACATTGCTAGAATGGCAAAAGCGATGAATAATTCAGCCAATTCAACTGACCAGCCGTGGCTGCTTCCGAGTGTCCAGAGACTTTCCTTTTCGGTCTCATGTCCTCCTGTCGTGCTCGTGTCTTCGTTTCCTTTCTCTCCCTAAAGCGTCTTTGAGGTTTAACCCAGCATTAATTAAACCTGCTCCTGCTCTCATTTCCCACTACTCTCCACGTCCGTCTGTAGTTTTCCGTCACAGGGAGCGACCAGCGTCCGTCCAGTCCCCACCATCTGTCTGAAGCCTCTTTGATTATGGACTTTGGTTTTTGAGTTCAGCATCTATTAAAGATTTCTTTTTGTTTGAACCCAGATCTCTGTTTTTCCTTCTTATCGGAGCCAACTGCCTTTCCTCTGTGGCGCTCTGAGCTCATGCAGGAGTCGAACTCCACCCCTGTTTTCCAGGAAAGCATCATTACTCTCACCGCCACAAGAGGGTGTTTGTCAGGAAATCGTGCACAGTGGTTATTTTTGGCATCGACATTGTTGCCATTGCTTCTCAGTTGAAATAACATGCCGAAATGTGGTGTGTGACATTATGACTAATGAGGGCTCTAGCAGTTACGCTGCGGCCGAGCAGATGTGTTTCCCATCCATATATACGGTGCATCCACACAAACACACTCCAGCAGGCCCGTTATGTACCGCTCTCCAAAAAAAAAAAAAAAAAAAAAAAAACAAAACAAGGGAGTCTGTCCAAAATATGATGGAAAGCAGCTCGTCTTGTGCTTTTGTTAATGTGACTGAGAGTCAAGGCATTTGAATAAAGGAGGAACTGTTGCAGGCTTAAGAGAGCACAAAGAGAAGAGAAAGAAAAGTGTCATAAATGAGCGTTGAAGCTTCAAACAGCGGCAGCAGGATGATCCTGAGTGCTGAGAATAGCCGGCAGAGAAGAGCAGCGATCCAGTTCACATCAAAGGTATGAAAATGTGCTTTCAGTGATGAGAGCGGAGTTGCGAGCGTGGACGAGAGCGGTGTGTGCGGCCGTCAGGTCATCGATGAATCATGAGTTAATGAGCAGAACAAACTAACACCTCTTGTTTGTCCAACATGCGTGTGACACCAAACACACGCCCACATGCTCCAGTACAAAGATACACAGATTAGACGGAGACGGAGCCGGGATTATTCCAGCTGAGAGGATTCCTTCTGTGATCACCAGCTGCGTTACCCAACTTTAAGTTTTCTTTTTTCCCTAAATGGAGAGTTTCTGGGATCATTATGGACATGCTGTCGGTTCTCTACAGAGAAACACACAATCACTGTTTGGGTTCTGAGTTCAGTGGAACATTGACCAAAGCCTTGTAAGAATCGCAAACTGCTGTTTGTCCAGTGGAAGAATTAAAGTCTCACATGTGTGAAACTGAGGTTTGGTTCCCCTCTGGGATACACTTGTATTTTCTTTGTCAAAACAAACACTAATGTATTTATGCTGTGATTCATTGGAACTGTACTGGAACCTCCTCATCCTCTCTGGGATTTCTGACTCGGACTTTAACGTCAAACTACCTTTTCTCCTTGAGGCGATCACTCCTCTGAGCATTACCTCGGTGGTTTCCTTATCCCAGCCAACATTTCCCTTTCTGTTGGTTTTCCCAACAGTCAGTGAACCAAAGAATGTTTTCTGGTTTGCTTCAAATGTTTCAGTTCTAGTAAGATGTGTCTTTTTCACCATCCTTGCCATGATTATGAAAGGTAAGGAAAGAATACATATTAATAAGGAGGCATGTTGTTTTCAAACAGTTATTTTGAGGCGTTACTGAATCCAAATGACCCTGAAGATGAACGAGCATGGAAGTTAAGAACAGTTGGGATTCATCAACACTGTCTTACTGACGTTTGTCTCACAGGCATCCGCACGCTAGATTACAAAGGATCATTTTGTGCGTACACACATTTTAAATTTGATTTATGCAACAGAATTTAGAACCTGTTCTCAGCACAGATTGATGATGATTCAGAAGTTCTCCTTCCACGCTGCAACATTTTCAAGAACATGTTTGTTTCCATGGAAATGGCAGAAATCCTGAAACGGTGTAGTTGGATGTAGTCGGGCCACTGCTGCATGCTGCTGTCATCTAAACGGTTCTTTAAATACATATTTTCACCTTAATGACATTCAGCCATTCATGCTCATATTGATTCACGCTGATGCTGAGTTTACATGCAAATTGTGATCTTGAAGTGTCTTTAGGAACACAAGGAACATTTTGAATATGAACTTAGAAAGAAGGATGTCCTCATCACGTGGTAGTGAAATAGAAGATCAACACATGTACGTAATGAAAAAAAAGGAATTAAAGCTCGTGTCCGGAGTTTTGAAAGAGAGAGATTTTTTTTAAGGTTCCGCCCTCCCTCTGCTTTCATGAGTGACCAAGCCACGCCCCTTTGATTGTGCACGCGAATTATCTGTCGGGTGAAAATCAGAGCCTCCGAGTCCTACAGCATCCTCCATGTTTACGGTGGATGTTCAGCAGACAGTGGATATATCCGAGGTAAGCGTGGCGGCTGCTGCGGAGCTAACTCACCTCTGCCTGGGCGAGCGACCGTGCTCTCTGGCTGCGCCACACTTTGATTGACAGCGCGACAAAGCGGAAGCTCGAAGTCTATTGGCTGAAGCTGACCGGCGCTTTTTCGGATAACATGGGGGTCTATGAGACGAAGGCGGGGCTCATAAATAAATTTTTATATTGCTTTATGCTAATATTATATTGTAGTATTGAACCAGACCAACACATTTAAGCTCTGTTGAAAAATGATACAAACATTGGAAACGAACGGAAACTCCGGACACAAGCTTTAATATAGTCCTGCGAGTTTAATTTTGCAGTGATTCGAGTGTAATTTGCAATCTGTACTTCCAGGAGGAATAAGACAAACAAATATCTAAACGCAGCAGAGCAGAACAATTGCAACACAGAACAAAAAAATAGAAGAAAAGCATAACTTAGACGTGAAGCACGGTAAAAACACTGACGTGAGCGTTTCAGGTTTTAGAACCCACCTATCATCCGAGTCACAAACGGAGGAAAAAAAATAGAAAACGCAGAAGAAAGCAACAACTGCCAGCTGAAAGGATTTTACAGGAGGGACCAACAATGATTTCCATTTATATTCACGTTTTCAAACGTTCCGCGATGAGCTCCACAGAAAGCTCCGAACAGGCGTACCAACAGCAGAAAAGACAGAATAAAAAAACAAAAACCTTTACCAACTTCCATTACTTCACTGTCAGTTCATTTTCCACTCTTTAAAGACTTTACCTTCACAAAGGCATTTATCACACTGGATTGTAACGTCTCCGATATTCCTCTGATGGATCTAATAATAGGACCCTGCATAGTTCAATAGATCGAGTGCTTAAGGACTCCGCACGTCTCAAACAATGCAGGACTGGAATGATGTATTGTTGCTCCCGTAATAGCAGTGTCTGTCTTGAGATCATCAATTATCAGAGCCGTGATTTGTAATAAACAGTCTGTTCTGCATCTGACAGAGTTTGAAGAGTGGTATTTTGAGGTTTGGAGCGAACGCCTCATACTGTTAGCATTCAAATCGTTTCCATCAGGTTCAGGTTCCGCTTTGGTTTGTGTGTTTTTCACACCTGTAGGGATTTTAAAGCGACGTGCTGAACAGATGCAACATTCATCGCTGTCATTCATCTTTTGAGTTTTGATGGGTTATTTTAGTTCGAGTGTCATAACTTCTACTTTTGGCATTGAATTGTGTTAATTATTTGTTCAATCGGATCTAATCTATATTCTCCTGGGATCTGAGAGCTTTATAGTTGAGACTCTCCTGGGAAAGCAAATGCCCCAACATGGAAACAAAATCATTTCTAAAAAAAAATCCACCAAAATGTTCTTTAAATGTTGCTTTCAGCATCACAAAGACTTCATATCAAGGATTCAGTTTGCAACACCATGATAAACATAACCCTGTTCAAACTCTCTGAAAGGCCATCAATTCAAAATGAGCTAACATTTTCCTGACATTCAGCTTCTTGTTTACGTCCTATTGTGAATCAAAAACAGCTTTGTGACTTCACATTTACATTTTGCTCAGTGTTTTACATTTGGCCTCAGCCATATTTGTAGAGTGCATACCTCTATCTGCCTTGTTTGCTTCCTAAAGGGAAAGAGAAGTACAAGCATGTGTGAGACAGCTTTATTGTAAACATCTCTAAATATTCTGTTACTCCGCTGTTAAATTATGCATTCAAGGACCAATCCACGGATGTAAGCAAAACTTTCTGGACAGAATTATCTTCCTCAGTGCAACCATGAAAAATAAATAAGTGCTAATGCGTAGTGGTGACTGCCCTCCCCCCCCTCAGTGGAAATGTCCCCGGTCCCAGAGCAGGCGAGGGGGGCTTCATGGGTGCAGCTTGACGTCCGTGCATTTCCTCCCTCAGTCGAAACCATCTGTGACGGAGGTTAAGTGTTGTCACTGCATTTCAGTGTCTGCCTGTGTCACTCTGTGGTGGATGAGTGTGGGCGTGGCCCGCTTTAGCACATGGCCCTGCAGTCCTACAGTAAGGTGGTTCAGAGAAAGACGGATGATTATACTGAGACTCCATTTAGTGATGTTTCCAGTGAAAATGCACAAAACGATGCATTTGAACGATTTACTACAGAGGTGCCCACCGAGGACGGAGCCCCAGTGTTTCTAGAAAGTGTCGTTTTCACCCGTCTAAGCAACAACTGAGCCCCAGCGTCCTCTAAAATCCGATGTTACTACATGCTCGCACATATCAGAGACCATTGTGTGCGCTGGAAAGCGTGAGCCCTGTCCACCTGCTGATGCAGCCTCACAGCTGCCCTCTCTCTGCATCTCGATGCCGCTCATCCATTCCAGCAGCCTGGGTGAAGAGCCACCGGCCGCTGAGCGACATGATAACAAACAGAGGCGAAGACTGACTCTCTCTCTCTCTTCCTCTATATGTTCTCACTTCACCATTCGTTTGCTCTCCCTCTAACGTCAGCCACCCCCCCTCCCCCCCACCCCCCCAGTAAACCTGTCCAAAGCGCTCCAGCTGTAACCTCTGGACACTCAGGAGCACTGACTCAATCTGGATACATGAATCCCTTCTTGTTACCGAGGAATCAAATCATTCTGCAGGCATGCTGACAGAAAAATTGCCACCTTGAATGCCACACACACACACACACACACACACACACTTATGCAAATGCACTGAGCATTTTCAACCACGTCCTCCTTTTCCGATTCTTTTTTCCTCTTGCTCGCTATTCATGGAAGAAAATTTTGATAGAGGCTTTTCAACAAAGAGTGCAACTGGAATGTAGCCCACTCACCTGTTTGTGGTTCACACTGATATGTTTGATTTTTTTTTTTTTTCTTCTTTTCTCTCAAGGTCAAATGACTCAGCCAGCTGGCACACTGACAAACACCCCGGCACACTGGAAGGCAACCATGACAACCAAAATACCTACAATTATGTCTCATGATCTCCAAATGGAGTCTCATATTTTACTCACACTAACTTGTCTCCACCAGTCTGTCGCATAAACCTCTCATCTACAAAAAGGGAAGTAAAACAGAAGAGTGTAGATTGTTTCAAAGACACTTTTAAAATCATTGTCAAGTCAAAGATTTAAGGCAAGTCGAGAGTGTAATCAATACACCCAGACCAATAAATCACCTTTAACATAGACAATGCTCACATTTATGATCCAGTCTTGATAAACTTCAGGGGTCTATTTCACCAAGCAGGTTTTAAGAAAACTCTGTGTTGAATAACCCAGAAATGAGGGAAACTCTGAGATTTCATTACACAAAGGGAAATAACTCAAACCAGAGACAGAGGAGTAACTCCAGCCTGTTCCACTAGGAGGGGGAACACACTCTGTGACTCTAACCTGGTGTGAAGCAGGTTTTTCTCAGTCAACCCTGAAGTTTCTCTCTGGCTCCGCCCCCTTTCAGCCACACGCGCTGTTCCATTTCCTCATTCTTTCAGTCAGCTGGCGAGTTTTTGTGTAGCTGTCAAAATGTCATGTCATTTTATCAGCGATCCTGTAGATGAAGGAGCGGCATTACTGCAGCGTGATTTGAATATTCGTCGGGAGATTATTTACAGACCGCGCTGAGATGTTTTGGCGTTTCCGGACAGTTGCCTTTTTGAACGGTACCGCTTCACGTCTCAATCCATACGCTACATTCACAATCTTCTCCGTCCATACATTTGCAACATAACCAAGCGTAGTCGCGCACTCACATCCCAGCAGATATTGTGTGTTGCGCTGCGGTTCTTCGCGAATGGGAGTTTTTTATATAACACTGGAGATGCAAAGCACTGAGGAGTTTAAATCACCACCATCATTACCACCACAGCAAATAAAAGACATGACACACATTTCATTTTGTCTTCTTTATTTCCTACAAAAAAAAAAAAAATAAAGCATTTAGTTCATGTTCCAATAGTGAACATAATTCACCTGTGACCATGAACCCACCTGCAACTTGTGCTCCAGTATCTCAATTTCAATATCTTGTCAGCTGATTTAAACAGGTTTTGGCGCTATCCTCCCAACAGCGCCGTCTGCAAGATACATACAAGACACGTCACAACAACATCACGTGACAAACACTCTGAAGAAGACAGCTGACAGCTGCCGAAACCGTCAGTAAGGTAAACAACAAAATACCACACTGGTCTCTGGAAAATAACTTTTGATTTGGATTATTACTTGGAAGACCAATGAACGTTTTTGGACTAGTACCTCAATGAGATTATGCCGAGGTCTTTTGAAAAATGTTTTTATATTTCATCTTTAGCTGCTGCCATGTGCGCTTCTTCCCCTGCGGGATTACAACTAGATGAAATACCTTAATTGGTGACCATTCAAACAGTTTCCCTGTAATGATATTTAATATTCAATGATATTCTGATATAAAGGACTACATTTAAACTTACTCATTGACACGGGCAGCAATTTTCTGCCACGGCATCTCCCTCTCTTTCACTGCTGCAGCGGTGTTGCATTTTTTTCTAAAAATGTGTTCCAGCTCACCATGTCGCTCTCCGCTTCTCTGTTGCCATGGCGACTCGTCGAATCGGCGCTCCATTGATGCTGGCTTTTTATCGTTGTCGTGCACGTGCTAAACTCCAGGTGAAACTACTTGAAGTTGAGTAATCCAACTGAAATCAGCTGTTGTGTAACGGAAAACCCAGCGTTTTCCATTTCAGAGTAGATCAACACAGAGTTCAGGATTTCAATCAGAGTTTTTTTCAACCTGCTTGGTGAAATAGACCCCAGGTGTGGAGAAACGTGCATCGTCAACAAAAGGTGGAACTTATGAAATCATTGAAAACATGCTTGAATTTCATTCGTTAGAAAGAAAGGAAGTTATCCAGTGTGGATTATGGTTCCATGTACCGCACATGACATTGTTTCATGTGAAAACGCCTCATTTTTGCCATTTCGTTTAGAAAAAGTTTCACGTTTACACAGCAACATTTTGAAAATGGTGTGTGTTTCCACTGGAAACAGCAGAAACACTGAAACCAATGTAGTTCGCCTGCCCGGTCACGAGGATGCCTGGTTGGGCCTTCTTGGAAAAGGCTCCTCTCTGGGAACCGTTTTCAAAAAGCTGCAGTGTAAAAGGGCTCTTAAACGAACCACTCGTTGGAATAATTCCTGTGTTCAACGGGTTGTTGTGGAGCTGCTGCCACACATTAGCCGAGCTCTCAGCTCTGTGTGGGTGGGTCTAATGACTGAGTCACTCAAGTTCAGCTCCACTTGCTAGTTGGACTAAAAATACGTGTTTTAAGTTACTGAACAGTTTTCAAGTCAAGGTGGAGAAAGTGTAATTTACTAGCACGAGTCTGACACGGGTTCCTGCAGAGTTTGAATTAATGACAGTTGAATGCTTCGTTGATTGTTTAAATGGCAGTGAGAGTACTTAACATGAATTACAGAATAAGAATCTGTATTATTGGCTGTTGACCGGTTGATGCGACACATTAAGGCTGAATCCCATTTCACCCCTCAGCCCTCCCCCTTGGCCCGACCCCTCCGTTTTGCGCGTTCATGTGGAGGGGTAGGGGTGTCCCGATTGTCATTATGACGTAGGGGTCGGGCCAAAGGGGAGGGCTATTCACCCTCCAAAAGGAGATTCTCCCGAGGCACACTCCAAACGGAGAGGTATGATCCAGTGGCGGCCGGTGGCGAGGGGCGCTTGTTTTGGCCACCTACACAGCGAGGGGCGAGCGGGGTTAGTTCACTTCCACATTGGTGGGAGCGATCGTTTCCACACCCGCTCATTCCAAACACAACAGATAGACGATTATTTTCAATTAACTGGTTTCTTCAACACCGCCCGCCTGGAATGCGCGGGTGGGAAACGAGCGCTCCCGCCAATGCGGAAGTGAACTAACTCCGCCCGCCACTCGCGGTGTGGGCGGACAAAACAAGCGCTGCCGCCGCCGCCCCTCGCCACCGGCTGCCACTGGATGATAGATTTCCCAGAAAGCCTTCCAAGACTGGCAAGATGGCGGCATCCGCATCGAAAGAAGTTCATCAATGTCAGTATTTTGTCAAATAATAAAGTTTTAAAATGTAAGAAAAACCTTCTTCTTTGGCAAACAACTGTCGCATCTGCCTACGTCATCGGCAGCGGCGACTATTGATGACGTACGCAATTTTCGAAGGGGTGTTCCAATTCGGAGGGGTTTACTTTCAGCCCTACCCCTTAGCACTCCGTTTCAAAGGGGGAGGGCTAGACAGAGAAATGGGATTGGGCCTAACTCAGCTGTCAGCACAAGTAAGTAAAGTTTATTTATAAAGCGCTTTTCACAGATAAAATCACAAAGTACACAGACACACACACACACACACACACACACACACACACACACACGTCTGAAAATATGTGGTGAAAATGACAATTTCACCCACAATCAACTGGTCACTTCTGACTGGAAGGTCACGTGCGGCGGTTATTCAGCAAGTTCGACTGAATTGTGTTCTGTCATTTTCACACAAAAAATGCATTTTTTTTTTACCCCAAAACAAGACAGTTTGTGATGTAATCAAGTAATTGCTCTGAGGGTTGTGCTTAAAGTTTTGTAAAGAAGAATGGCTATTTAAAAAATGAACGAAGGAAACAAAAAAAGTCGTCATTTTGGCTTCTAAACAACAGAAATGCACGTGCACGCTCCACTGGCTCCAGCACGCAGAACAATATCATCAGTTACCAGTGACTTTGTGTCGGTGTGATGTGCTGACAGGGGAACTCCTCCTCTGGACCAGGAAGCCCCTCGCATGCTGAATTATTTCTTCCACTAAGAGGAACGCCGTCTCTATTCTCTCCGTCGTGACTGAACTCTTTAAACTCTTACTGAGTCTCAGCTGTCGTTTTCATGAGGGCGTGTACGACTGTGTGCACATTTCACCGACGGCCAGATTAGCTGATTTAACGATAAGTATAAATAAGTGATAAACCTTTTACATTTCAGAATGTAGTTAACCCTTCACGGTGCCTCACTGGAAAACGCTCATAGATCACAGCATCGGTTATGTAGAAAAACTACATTTTAAGAAGATGACCTGCCTTTGCTTCAAATTGCATGCATGCATTAACTGATGGCTTTGCTGGAATCATATTGTAGGAATGTCCCAAAACATCTGGATGAACTCTGAACCCACATGTTATGAGAGGATTTCATACTTGGAAAGATGGATTCTTGCATGCATGGAGAATATAACAGACTGCGGCTGAGATGTGTGCCCCTATTCACTGGGATTTCTTCTAGAATATCACAAAGATTTAATGAATGCTTGGATTTTATCACCTGGTGCAGTGACATCTGAGCAAACAACAATCACTTAACTTTAACTGTTCTCTTGTAGAACAGCACAGGAAACTGACTGAAAACAGACAGGAAACAGGAGGAAAACTGGATGAAAGTTCACTGACATTCTTTCAACATTTAAACTCTGAAAACAGACTGAAAATTAGTTTAAAACAGACTTAAAATCAAGCTGGAAATGCACAAAATACTGGAAATGCTAAATTATCAAAAAAATGCATTTTTCTAATGCAGTTTATACTCAGTTTTGGAATCTGATCGTTGTCTATCTTTATGTGTTCCACATCCATTTCCTCAAGTTTCGTTAAGGATCGGTGCGTCTGGATCCGGGTGCGTGACCGTGTCCTGAAGTGAACACACACTCTCTGAGGACGCATCCTACAGTGACCCGACAACACGAAGAAAAACCGCAACACGGTTACAGAATGTGCACGGCGAACGGCGAGTGGCCGCAGCTGCACGGCGCTCCTCCGGGGTCAGGCGCAGCCGGCTCGGTGTCATGTGACCTCTGCTCATCGAGCGCTGCTCAACATGAACCCAGACGACAGCTGATCACTGTCTGAGGTCCTGACGGATGTCACACTGTCACCTCGCATTGCTCAGGAGCACACACACACACACACACACACACACACACACACACACACACACACACACACACACACACACACACACACACACAAGTGTCCAGCAGAGGTCACCTTTAATCACACTGATTACCTCCCTCATTACCGCTCATTATCAACAGAAAATTGAAGGTAATCAGACCATTTTCTTCTCCCCCTATACCGTCAGTGAATAAGAAAAGCCGTCATTTATGTTCCTTTGTTATTTATGAAAAGAGTCGAACATATAAAGCCACATATCGTAATGAGTTGGAACATTATAGAAAAGTTTATTTCAGTGATTTTAATTCAAAAAGGGAAACTTGATGAATCGTATAAATTCATTCAACACAGGATGATGTGAGAATCAGCAGAATTTTAAATCTTCATGGTGATTTGCAGCAAATGAAAAAAAAAAAAAAAAAAAGGCTCGGGTATCAAACACACAATTTCAAAGTCAAAGGATCTGGAGAAACCCCAGGCAGGAGCAAAGACAGTGGAGATAATTGCACTGACTTGGTGGCAGATCATTTCCAAAGCTGTGTTCTTTCAGCTATTTTCAGATGTTTTTTTTTTTTTTTTGAATCTATAAGGCTCTCCTGTGTTGGATATGGATTGATTTCCTCCACTAATACTTCTAACTCCTTGTCGTCGTATTCCACTGTGTGCACTGGAACCTCCAGCCTGTCTTTCCACAGCACAGCAGCAGCCGCCGCCATGATAACAACATAGTTTTCAACATTTCTGCAGCTTCTGTGCAAACGGAAACCGTTTTCAGAAGGCTGGTTCACTTGAAATGAGTAGAATCCATGAGCGAGACAGTAATTTTATGTTATAAATATATATATATATATATACATATATATTATCTATATGTAATGATTGCAGTGATGTTATGTGTGCTGGTGAAGCAGCTTCCAGTGTGCCGGCTGCTGTGCTCAGGCTGAGCTTCCTGTCTAATGGCCAGAAGTGAGACTATGTATGAACCTCTGGAGGAGTCTGACAGCTGATTTAGAGGCCGGGCTGTAGTAAATGAACCGCGGCGCTAATGGTCCTTCCTGCCACAGCTTTAATGGACATACCCACAGAGCACTGGACAGAGAGCCAGAACACTGCCGGCACGCTGGGCGGAGGGGGGGGGGGGGGGATGTAGAGATGTAGCGGCGACAGCGAGGGAGAAAATACTACAGGAAAAGGTGATTTAGACACAGAACGGGAAAATCTGGTCAGTTTTTGGCCGCCGTCCTGGGAGAGCGAGGTGCCAGCGCATGGAGGGAGGTCCGTCTCCTCTGACAAATAGGACAATAATGTCCAAGATTAGGTTCATCCGACTCAGCAGTTATCTGGTTACCTCGCTCTCGCTCAGTCATCTTGTCCGTCCTGCCGCCTCGCTCTCCTTCATCCTGATCACCTGTGACCTCTAGAAACACATCCTCCGTACCCAGGTGGTATTTCCCTTTGACAGAAACCATTCATCCTCCCGTTGGATTTAATTCAAGGCAGCCTTCTGACTCTCGGGGGGATTTTAAAAGTTGCACCAGCTCCTGATCTCTGGCGGTGTGGCGCACCGCCTCGGCCAGCGCTGTTTCAAACTCCCCGTTTAGCGTCTGGTCGCCTGGTGCAGTGGAAACCCATGTATCATGAGGTAAAACACGGTGCATGCTGGGATGGCACAGAACACAACTGAGTCCTGGGAACATTTTCTGACATGTTCTGACTCCCGAGACGCAAGGACATTTTTCCTTGAAAATGTTGTTGTGTAAACATGGGTCAAGACTGTTTAACAGTTCCAGCTCAAACTGTACTCATGAAAACACGAGTTTCTCCGGTATTTTCTTTTTTTTTTTTTTTTTTTCAAATTGAACCAAACCGCCATTAACTAAATCTTTTCATTTTAGAAAAACAGAAAGTCAAACATTCATGAATCCTTGCCATGACACAACATCTACATTTGGACTTAACTGGTTGACTTTCAAGATGAAATAAATTCAAAATAAATCCTAATCTAAAGCACTGATCCGGCAGTGAGCGCTCACCGAGAATCCTGTTTGTAGTTTTCAAGGTCTCCGTGTTTTTTCTCACAGTTCTTCCTTCTTATGCATGTTGGGTTATTCTTTGGCGCTGAGTCACCGGTCAGTGTCAGCATGAGGGCGGGCGACCTGTCCGGGACGCTTTCTGGCCTCTGCTCAAAGTTACCTGGGACCGACTCCAACAAATAGCACCACAGTCGGGATAAAACGGATTAAATGGAAGATGAATGGACGTCAAATCGGTACAAAACAGCGGTGTTTCAGACTAGACAATGCTAATTTCGGCATTATCTAGTCAGTACACATGTAGCTTCACTAATACGACGAGCGCCGCAGTCTGAAAGCCCGAGACAAACCCGAATGAGTTGTCAAAGTGAACGCAGCTGTCCCGAGCGCTGCTCCTCGCTGTCCCTTCAAATTAGGGGATTGCTGTTTCATGTAAATATCTGACTATTGCATACATATTAGGATGTCTTGGAGAAGTGGACATGCTATTATTGTGATGCACAGCTGCAGCTCGAGAGGGCAGAAAACAAACGGGGAAGGAACATTTCCATATCAGACTCTGACAGGTCTGAGCTGCGGGCGGCCTGGCTCCAGCTCCATTTCCACCCTTGTTAACACATGTGTGGAAGTTACCGATGATGCCCGCTGTTTGTTTGTCTGTGGCTTTGTTTTGTAGCCCTGAGTGCAATATTCAAAGGATTCCGTGGACGTCCTGCTTCCGCCTTAATGCCTCTGAGGCCCCTTTGGACTCTTTGGGTGGCTTCTGCTAATTACAATTCGGATGCCGTCCTCCTGCCTGTCTGCTTATATTGTGCTCAGCTGCATCCTTATAGGAGTTGTTTGTGTGCGCGCCCTCGGAGCAGCCCGACACTCCTCCCATGCTGCCATCATTCATGCTGATTTTACAGGCAGCAGCCGGTGACTTTCCTGATGGGACTTTCCGAATTTAAGGGATATGCCGCTCGGACTGCCATCCGTGTGTTCCTCCAGCGAAGAAATAACTTCCTATGAATTCCCCGGAATGTAATTTATTCCACCAATGTCAACCTGAAAGTTAACAAAAATTACCATCAGAGTTACAGTGTTCCCACAGCACATTTTCAAACATACGAGGAAAACAACACTGTCACGGTGGAGAACTTACCAGTCAAGCTGAACTTAAAAAAAAACACGTTTAACCCCAACAGCTAATGAAGTCTGAGCCGAGCAATGCTCCGAACAGTCATATCATCATTTTCATGCTTCAATACCAGCACTGCTTTTCTGAATGATAATGGCGGCGCGTCGGGCCTGAGCTTGAATCCCGATGTGTTTTCGCTTGAAGTGAGGAAGAACAAACACTCGTTTAAAACAGGAATATTCACCACAGAGGTTTCATTAATGAGGAAACTGACTCCAGAGGTGCGCCGAACATCTATTTCCCCGTCTCGGACACACGGAAATGGATTTTCCCGCATGCTGTTTGAGTGCTGGCTGCCACACGGATGTGTGTGTGGTCTGGATTTGGGCGGTAGAGCCTTCCTCTCCGTGTGTTTCGGTGCGGCAGCGGCAAGGCTGACAAATTCAGCATATATAAATTATGCATTCAGCCAACCTGACTAATTGATGTTCTGCAGCATGTTCCTCTCCTCGCCTCTTGGAAGTGCTGAATGTTAACAAAGTACAGGTTTTTTTTTTTTTTTTCTTTGCTGGAGAGTTATGATTGCATCCGTGAGAGCCTTTTTTAACAAAACCCCAAGGTAAATAAACAGTTGACGTATCACAGCTATTGCTTTCTGGCAGGCAGGAAGGTTAAAATGAAAATAAAATTTGAAAAAAGAAAGTAAAAATAATTTGTGTGGAAGGGCACTTTTCACACATCACTGGCCTTGTTATAATCAATTCGAAAGAAAATCTGCCTCATGCATTCTGCTATTCACAATTTGCTTCCTGCTGAATAAATTCAGTCATTTACTTTTTCTTTGGTATTTATTTCCACCCAGCACTTAATCCCCTCATTCAGCCAAGTTCTGGTTCCGGAGTGCAGAACAACAAGGACATGGAAAGAAAGACGAGTGGCTTCAGAAAAACTCCCCGTATCGTCGGCAGCGGGAGGCCTTCGTTTTGTCAGAATGTTTGAGCGGCTCATGTTACACGCTCATTATTATGTGAAAAATGTATAAAACACACTCAAAACCTTTAAATCCGTTCAACCAAACATTTTAGAAGCACTGTATGCAAGTTTTCTTTGGTCTGAAAGTGACTTACAAAAAGAACTGACGCTACATTTTAGTTAAGCTTTGTGTAGAAGCTACAAAGTGTCAATTTTTTTTATTTGAAGTGTTTCGCATTTAAGAGTTTACAATCTGGAGTCGGAAGTAAATCCACTCTTTTTAATCGTGTGGTCCAGCAATGGTCCTGACAAGAATTAAATGGTTGATCTGAAGCATCTTCTTTCTCCTTCGATCAAAAGCATGTCCACCGTGTGAAGAAACTGTTCACGAAAATGTTTGTCGACATGATTAATTCTGTCAGCTTTTCAGAATTTTGAGAAATTTTCACATCTACTTCAGGATAGACCATATTCTTTAATCCCTCATGTGAGTAGGAAAGAAATATATGAAATCCTCTTTTTTAATATCTATACTGCTCATATCTATTCTTAGAATGGGTCAGTGGCCCAGCTGTCTTAATTCCCTGTAATTCTTTGAACGCCGCTCATTTTCCTCCTCGTGCTTTACTGCACAACACTGGAGAAGCCAGGAGTCTGTTTCACCAGCAGGTTTAGTGAAAAACCCTGAAACTCTGAGCTTTCCACTTCACAGAGGGTTTTAACTCAACCCAGAGAGAGAGAGAGAGAGAGAGAGAGAGATGGGTAACTGTAACCTGTTTCACAGAGCGAGTTAACTTAAAGGTGCTGTAGGCAGGATTCAGCATCTCCGCCATCTTGCTTAGGTTTACCTAAGCAAGATGGCGATTTGACCCATCTAAGATGGCAATTTGAAACCCAGCACAGCCAATCCTGTCCTGTTTTCTCTGAAATCACACCCTTACGCAAGTTAAGCCCCTCCCACAAGAACGTGTGACGAACGCCCCTCGACCAATCACGGTTAGAGCCTCATGGGCTCTTCTGATTGGTCAAAGATACCTGGAGCTGTCGAGATTGCCTTTCAGCTCAGAACAGAGACAGATGGAAACGCTGCGCCCTTGCGGTAGTGCAATTATGCTACACTCCTAAAGGATTATCAATGCATACTCTAACATTTAATCCAAAGAAAACACAGAAAAATTAGCATTGACTAGCAAAATCCTGCCTACAGCACCTTTAACCTCTCAGTCAGTTACTGCAGTAACAGACTCTCTGGGACTAACCTGTCCCGGAGCAGGTTTCCCTCAATGAACCTCGGGTTTCTCTCTGACTCCGCCCACTTTCAGCCACACATGGAGGTCCACTTCCTCATTCAGTCATTCAGCTGGCAAGTTTAACAGAATATTTCTGCTGTCTGTTTTTTAAACATTCATTTAAAAAAAGAAAGTGAGCGAGTCTTGCTGTGTTAGAAGTCCATTAGGCTCAGCAGGTAGAGACTTTTTTCACTAACATGTCGTGTCCTTTAGATAACGATCCGTGGATGAAGCTGCAGAGTTACTGCACAGAGAATTAATTATTAGTCAGATTGTTATCAGAGCAGTTTCACGTCATGGTTCATTATCTACATGCACAACCTGATCAGTCCTTTCTGGCAAATAAATTGATAGCCTACAATTCAACGAGTTTTCGCCCAGTAACATTATTGTGATCGCAAAGGAGTACATTTTAAACTGACGCACACTCTTAACACCGGGTAAAACTACTACGATTTGAACAAACTAACTCAAATCAGCTGTTCTGGAATCAATCGCTCAGATTTCCCAAACTCAGATCAGATCAACACAGACTGAGATTTTGTTGAACCTGATTTGTGAAATGAATCTCTGAGTTTCAGTCCAGGTTCAGGAGGTTTTGTGTGGTTGTTTCAGTGCCAGCGTGGGGTTTTTTTGTGCTCCTGCAGCTTCATCCCGCCCAACAAAGACATGCAAATGCGTCTGTAATTGTGTCTTCTCTTTATGTTTGCTGTTTCTGTACTTAACTAGAAAAAGGCTCTGTGACGGCCGGCCAAGTGATGCAGGAAGCGCCAGGCGAGCCAGTAATGTTCCTTCCAAGGTGTTGCATTTAAAGTGCTCCCCAGAGGTTACAAAACAAGTTCAAGCTGTATTACAAGATTACAAAAAATACATAAAAGCAATAATGAGGAAAAACTGACCAATAAAAACTCAGGACAAAAGGGAACTCAGGCCCTAACAATGAGCAGCAAACAGCTCTCCTCGGGCCGGCGGCGCCGCCGTCACTCTCACAGGAGCATCCACTGCAGGCCTGACGTAGGTCTGGATGTAGCTGCTGCCTCGTCCACTCCACCAAGACATCAACACAAATGTTCTATTTTACTTTTGGCCTTTTTTGCTACTCTGCTCGACTTGTCTTGACTCGGTTTTTCGGCTTCTCCGTTACTTTTTACCATCGGTCCAAGCCAACACGAGGCCCGGAACATACGTTTGGCACTGGACTGTATCCGCTCAAATACAATGCTAAGAAGGAGTTTTATTTTACTTTAAAATCTTGGAGTGTTTCGATACATGGAAGCATGTGGTGAAGGTTGGGGTTGTGTTTGAAAGGAATAAGCTAATTTGTGCTGCAAGGCAAGAAAAAAGAAGAAATCCACAGCACTGGCTCTTTGAATGACAAATTCCGGTTTGGTTGCAGAAATATTCTGAGCTCTCAGCTGCGTTCATGTTGGGAAAGGTAATTGTCAGACGGTTGCTCGGAATCAGGGGCCTCGGCCTCAGATAATAGCCGTTAAAATTGACTTTTCTTGACCTTGTTTTAGCATTTCACAACCCTGTCGTTTTTGCCTGTAATACCAGTGTCAGTCTCCAAATGAGTCCTGACTCCCAGCCGGTGGATTCAGCTTCCGTCCGCCCTGCTGGTGCTGAGCTGGCTGTGCTCACATCGGGAGCCACATAGCTCGGATCAATAATGTTCATAATAGAGCCGAGAAGGACTGAAAAGTCTGCAAACCGTATGGAAAATGTAGTGGTGCCAAAAAGTTTCACACAAGTAAAGACTCTTCAGTTTTACTTTTGTTTCAAATCGATGCAATTTTCACTGATTCAGCTCAATGCTCAAGCAGAGGATTAATCTTTAAAAGACGTATGAACTTCTGCTGCTCTATTAGCAGCAGGCGCTCAAACTGACCGACTCCACAAGTGTCCATAAATCCCATTGACCGACGATTCAAAGAGGCTTTCCTGAAGTCGGAAATATTTGGCTTTTCTGGGTCTTGGAGAGCAGCTCAGAGAGATTGGAGGAGCCGTGGTCAACAGCTGTTCTCAGTCCTCTTCAGTCTGCAAGCCACTCAAAAAACGGCCTTGAAGATCCGACAGCAGCCTCTTGTTTTTCTAGCCTTTTTTCAAGAAGACCCAAGGCTCAGAGATTTCTAAAATATGATTGAAATAGCTCAAATATGGACCATGTCTGTCCTTCTAATGTGAAATTCTGAGAAATGCCAGTCGTTTGATTGGCTCTGAATGAAGCCGCACTGAGCTTCACACATTGATTATAAAGTTTATCTTGTCTCTCACTGTAGATTCAGTCCGATTTGGAATGTGTCTGTGCACCATTTGTCAAAAATAGGTTCACTATCTTTGTAAATGGAAAATTCTTTTCCCACCACCTTCTGCAGAATGATGGTATTTATCAAGTAACCTTATGTGTTTGACCTTGTTTCTCCAGCTTTCTTTTTGTCCTCTGGGAGGAGAATCTTTCTTTTATAAATCTTTATTTTTTTTGGTTCTGTCTCAAACTATTATAACACCCTTGTCATTTTTAGAACACTGCGTTCAGAAAAACTGTTTGACTTTTGCTTTTTGCCACTTCATAAGCAATGTCATGCTGATAACTTATTCAAAGCCAGATAAATCTTTCTCTGAATTAGTTTTTTTTTTAAAGAGGAGTCAGCTTTTAAAAGAGTTTTTTGTCCTAATTAGTGTGACTGTTTCAATTGTTGTAATTTAATTTTTCATCTGAAATATTTCCTCATTTAACCCTTCATTGGACATTATACCACGTCACTGCCAATCATCGAAATATGGGAAATAAAGGAGTCTGAATTCCTTAAATGACCCGTCGTCCATCTTGGAGAAAATTACAGAGAAGCAAACAGGCAATGTCCTGAAATTACTGTAATGGGAGTCAGAATGCCGAGAGCCCTCAGAGCCGTTTACCCCGGCCAAGCAGATCGTTAGTCCACCCAGGGGGATGCCAAAAAACCCAAGGCAGGGATAGGCTGCATTTTATCGATGCCAGTTGGAGCCTCCCATTAAAACGAGAAGCCAGTGGAACTGGAGCTGTCAACAGCTGACAACCTTAATCTGTGTTCCAACCGAAATGTCATTATTATTCCGTCCATCTGTATGTTGATTCTGCATGTGCTGGAACATGCCGAGGCCGTTGAAACCATCACAAAAGAAGAAAATGTTCACATGTGACCAGTGCAGGATCGGTCCCCGGCTGCACTCTCAATTTGTTGCATTTTTACAAAGGAAAATAAGTAAGGAAAATGACTTGTTATTTTTGGGGGGAAACGCTGGTATGTAAGACGACTCTGTTGAGTGAAAATCCGTCCGTTGTGTTTGCTCATTGTCGGCACTGATTGGAGCAGATTCGGGTGAAGACGGTGACGCCACTGACAGACCAATAAGGAATGTTCCAGACTAAACATCGGCTCCTCGCCGCCACTTTGGCCTATCATCTCAGCCTCACATGTGTTTTATAGCGAGTTAACAGGCAATTCTGTGACTTTTTTTTTTTTTCCCCATTTCCGGGAGGTTGGCTGCGGATAACAGCTTGCTGACGAGCTTTGTGAATAGAAATGTTCCTGTTCAAGCCTCTGCAAAATTCTAATAAATGGTGAATAGAGAGTAATTGTTTGTATTCTATTTTGGAAAATGAAGAATTTCCATGAAATATGAGGTTTGCTCTCATTTTCTCACTCAAAAGACGTTCAGTAGCTCAGTGTCTGTGTGTCTCAGCTTTGTGATAACCTGGCGGCCTGTCCAGAGTCCCCGGTCGTGGATAGGGAAGTCAAAACGCCACAGTCTGAAATGTCTGAAAGGATTTTTCATGGCCGTAGCCACACCGTGTACGTCGTCCGTCCGCCAGCACTACCAGGACACTCCGCCAGTGAAGCGACATCAGTGCCGGAACACGAGTACTTCTTCGTTTTCAGCCAGATATCGTACAACTTCGGTGACCCGCAGACCTCGGCGGACTCAATATGTCAGTGTAAAAGTTGCTTCAGACCCAAACAAGCTGATCTTGAGCCTCAGTGCAAGATGAATCAACTCTTATTACTCTGATTATGCAACATGCTTAAGTTTGAGTCACTTTCTTCATGTTTTTTATGCTATTTTCTACCACAAGTTGAAAAAAATGCAGCATATTTACTGATAATTTCATCTCTTCAGAATACCCCCATACTCGCAAAGTAAACTGCAAACAACATCTAAAGCTGCTAATCTTTTGTCCTGTTTTCTCTATTTTCTATTAAATACACAGGTTTAAGGGCGGACTAAGTATTTTTATGACTCGACAAAGTGGAGAAGGCGACATCATTCATCCCGTTCCCGTACTTTTTCAGTTGGAAATAATTAAATTATTTCACTTTGTCAATGTAGCAATAAGATTTGTATTGACAGGGCCCTCTCAGCTCAGAGTAGCTGTGCCTGGCCCACTATTCAAAAATCAATACCTGGCAGCAGGATAATCACCAAGCGAAAGACTGCAGCCCAAAAAGAAAAAAGAAAAAAGGAGCTGAGCTGAGAGGTGGTGGCTTTTTCTCACTGCAGCCCCCCCCCCCCCCCCCCCCACTATGGAGAGGAGTGGAGCTCATGTGTGCATGTCATGCCTGAGAAGCAGATACATTTCTGCTTCGTCAAGATCTTATTTGTACATCTGAATGATAAATTTGGGTCTGCAGCCTATAACAGATATTCTTGCTGTGCTCTTATATAGTGAGCACCAGTTTGACTAAAAGGCCTACTTTTTTATTTTTTCCAGGGATTATCGTCCGGCTACAGCAGCTTGTGTCCACTGCCAGCTCTGTAATAGTCCCTCCAGGGAAATGCGATGTGGAGTCTGAGGTGGCTGGATCGTACAACCTCTCTTTTGGGTATACACGCACGTATTAGTGCGCTACACTCAACTGCACGGATGTACATGTAGCTGCGGGGTTGAAGTCATTTGTTCCATTTGACTTCATTAAAAGGTTTTGTTGGTCAAATAGGAAAACGATTGGGAGTTTGGTTTTTTTTAATGTTCCGACCATGGGTGGGTGGTTTCCTACCGCAGCACTAAAAACATGTCCTCAATTAGTCAATCGGTGACTCTGAATGGACCGAAGGCGCAAGTGCGAGTGTGTGTTTGACTGGAATGCACCTTGATTTTGTCTTTCGTCAGCTGGATTTACTTCGAGCCCCCTTTGTGTCCCATTAAAATCACCGAGGTTAAATGAGCTCCTGGTTCCATCGGGGGACAATGTGGAATTCACAAACAAATAACTTCTTCTTCTTTTCCGAACGCACACCGGCGAAAAAATGTGATGGCATGAGATTAAGAGCCCCGACAGCAACGCGCTGCTGCGACTGTATTAAAACTGGATCTCGGTTTAGCAGCACCCTGGATAAAAAGGTCAGAATTCACGAAGCGGAGTGAAATTATAATCAAGATATTAATGCTGATGTCTCCACTCCTCTTCATCCTGCTCACGCCTCCACATCAGACAAAATTTATTCCAAGAGTGTGTTCGGCCAATTTAAAGGCTTGTTTCACCAGACACTCGGCTATTGGCTCAATCATGTAGAAAGGCCCTGCTCTGTGGAGCTTTCTGTTCTCCACCGGGCCATTTGATCGCAGACATCAGGGATTCATTGATTATCTGCTGCTTTGGTCGACCTGACTGTTCACCATCATGGGGGCTTTGAAGATCTTTAAAAACGGCATCAAAACCGGCTGGCACACGATCGCCAGATTAGCTCAAGATCGCTCAAAGTGCCGTATTTTCTGTTTATGCCCTGAGCGACGGGGTTAACAAATGTCCCTGTTTGACTGTTGTGAGCTCTGTAATGGACTGACAGTCTGCACAGGTTGGACAACTTCAGCCCATCTATCCCTAAATTGAAGAATGGATGAACGCCGCAGTTACCTTTAAGAGCTGCGCCCAACGCGAAAAACCACACAACTGATGAAAAAGCACTTAAGTCAAGACCTGCACTGATTCAAAGTCAACAACAATGAACATTTCCAGTTTTCTAAAGGCAGGATTTATTGTAAAAGCGCTGCAGTCTGCACGGTGTTGAGGTTTTTCCAACCCTTTAGTTTGTCCCTGTTTGTCTTTTCTAAAGAAGCACTGAGAAATGAGGTACATTGGTAACATTTGTACAAATACAACTGTTTACAAGGTAAACCGCCGAAACGCCTGCCAGCCCTTCAGACCCTGCTCGGCCGAACATTTCATTGGAGGAACGATTTCCCTGTCCCGCTCCGGAGGAGCAGTTTGCAGCACCTGGCCAAGGTGAGAGCAGGCGTGGGATTTATAGAGGAATACGCATAACCCCAAGGTGAACCAGCTGGTAATGACACTATCTGTGCGCTCGGAGTCCCTCTCCCTCATCTTCACACCTCCTATAAAAGCGAGATGTGTCCAGAATCAAGGATCCCGCCAGCGCCCGCCATTATTTCCTGCTGACACTTTCCATCTGAATAAAGGCTTTTTTTCTTTTTTTAGAGCCGTCCCCCGCTCGCACCGAAGGGCCGGCGATGTTGTTGAATCATTCTACACGATGTCGCTTAAAGAGGCCTTTAAATCTCAGAGGGGAGAAGCAAGCCTGTAACTTTGGGGACATAATGAGGGTGAATTATTGATAAGACGGTTTCACATAAAGGGGACGTATGAGCGGCCATCAAAATTGCACGGGAAGATAAAACACAGGGAGTTACAGCAGATTTCGTGGATTACAGTACACAAAGCTTGCAAGTAGTCTTTGGAGTTGGGAGTGTGTGAGCAGGAATATATGTTTTGTAATGCAGATACAGAAGATATTACCTTATTACCTTGAGAGGATGTTCATCCTCATTACCTCGTTTGTTTGGAATCTACATGAAATTCTCCAACACCTAGCTCCGAGACCCAAACAACATTCCCTGATTATAGGATTCTGGAGTAAAGTGTACATTTATTTTTGCATTATTTAATAATTGTAGGAAGACACGGAGCAGAGTTTGGTAGTCCGGGTCCTGGAGGACCGCAGTCCTGCATGTTTCTAACGCCTCCCTGCTCCAGAGCACCTCAATATTTAATAATAATTGTGACGCGATGCAGTTGCGGCTTGATAATGAGCTGGTCATTATAATCAGCTGCATTACAGCTGGGAGGAGTCCCGAACATGCAAAGCAGTGGATTCACGTGTCGGGCATGGCGGGTGTGTGAGCCCTGAGACTCTGCAGCATGAGGCACGGCGTTGGACGGACTATCTTCCTCCTCCTCTTGTTTTGGCAGAATATATTAAAGATGTCAACATCAGACCGGATACTAGCATTCCTGCCGGTGCGTCTCTAATTTCTTCAATGCACATAAACATGCAGAAATTTGGTTTCACTGATACAAATTGGGGAAAACGAGCAGATTTCATTCCAGATACATGATGATGTGACTCAAACTGGCCACTATGCTGCTGTATGCAGCCTGCAGGTTGTTTTCTTTCATGTTTTCCTTGTTTCCAGTGAAAAAGCTTTACAGAAGGATCCAAAACCTGAACAACAGTTGATCCAACTCCGCTCTCATCCGGGCTCACAGTCGTCTGATATCGCTTTAAATACACTGATGAGCAAAAGGCCGTTGATGAGAGCCACTAAAGCCGAACCCATAATCCTTCATCGTAACGCTTCAGCGTGCCGGAGCTTCAGTTTGTGCTTTCTTTAGATTGTGCACATTTTGGTGCACGGGGCCATATGTTGCCACGCACGTGCATCCACACACAGTCATGCTGGGCCACGTACAAGCGAGGCAGAAATGCAAGGGCCAGCTGAAAAGATGAGACTTTATGTGTTTGCTGGATGAAAAGTAACTAATCAGCTTTGGGAGAGCACTTATTGGAGCATTGGAAAGTAATCAAAGTGAAGAATGGGGCTATTCAGGCCCAGGAACAAAGCATTTAGTCTGCGAGTAAAGACAACAGAAGACATATTAAAGAATTAAGAGTCCCTGCAATCCCAGCCACACCCTTCTCCTTCTTCTGGTGTTTTATTTACAGCTGAAACGACACAATGAAGACATAAAGACTTCCTCTGCAGCTCTGGAATGGAAAGCTGCCGCTCTCTTATCGAAAGCATTTGCTGCAGATCCTGTCATGTTTTACAACTGACAAATACTGTTTTAGCACTTTCCCCTCTGTATTGTTTCAGCAACTCAAGGAAATCTGTGATTCAAGAGCTTGTTTCCCATATGTCATTTAATGCATCATTTCACAAACAGCACTGAGGCGGCGTCAACATTTCTCTTTCTGCCCATATCCAAGGGAAACAGAATCACTTAAATTAGAGTAAGGAATAGGAGCGCCGTGCTCCCACAAGAGTTACGGCAAAGAAAGACCGGCTCCCCTTATTCACATATTTGAGCATGGGAAGATGTGATCATTTGACCTTAAACTGTCAAATCAATTCTGGATATCTCCGGGATTGGACGGGGTATCTCACCGTCCCACAAGAGGAGCGCTTTCCAATTCAAAGCCGGCCTCCGAGAAAACCAGTAAAGTACCCCAAAAACTCTTCGGATTTCAAATAAAATGAGCGAAACCTCGAGAGGGGATATTCACAGGGAAGAGTCACGATAAGTTCGAGAGGAGGGATTCAGCCGTGTGGAAAAAAAGGGAAGGTAGAGTTTCTTCAGAAGCGCGGCGATACACAGACGGCGTTAAATAAAACGGCACTTTGAATAATCCAGCAGGATTTGAGGGAGAAGAAACTAACATAATCTGATAAAAGAGCATTTTAAATTTCCACTGGAGGACAGTCTGTGGTGGGAATATTTGCACAAACACTCTCCCAAAGACACTGTTGACGCAGCGAGAATGCTAAATAAATCCTTCTGGATTTCACACAAATTAATGAACCATTTAAGTTACTGTCAGACTTTGATTTGTGTCGACTGGTTTTTATTTGGATGATTTAATCCTTTTTCGAGCACAGCTGGATGAATGATTGCTTTTCATAGTTGAACACAGAAAATATAAACAGCAGTGTTTACTATAAAGACCAAGAAGAGGAAAAGGTCAGAGGTCGACAGCCAGCGGCTTGGCTCCATGAAGCTTTCAAAAAGTTATGTGGAAAAAAAACATTTTATCTTATTCTGACTTTGTCTGCACAAAAGAGTCATTTTCAAAAGGAACCTTATCTTTTGGCTGGAAAGGATTCAGTAAAAGGTACAATGAGTAAAATGGGAAAAAGAGTAAAACCATAACAAATGGGGGAAACACACACACACACACACACACACACACACATAGAGAGAGAGAAAAGTGCTTTAAAAAGAGCCAAAATGGTAAAAACTGCTTAAATGTTAAAACTGTCGATAAAATACTGGAAAAGAAGGAAAAGAAGGATGAAACTGATGAAATCAGGAACGAAAACAGCTGAAAAATCTGACAAAATGTTCACCGTCCTGAAATGTAACTGAAACTTCATGAATGCAACATCTGATGTTGTGTGTCAAAACTACATGAGAAGCTGTGTGTCGACCTCATTTAGAAGGTCAGAGGTCATGTTCTCAGTCTCCACTTGAATTTGATTTGGTGGAAAGCGAAAAAAAAAAAATGTCTCGAAGTGAAATAAACGTCACAGAAATTCTATGGAACAATCTAGAATATGTGCATTTTACAAACAAACCCAAAAGAAGAAAATCTAACTGAGCAGAAGAAAGATCTGTGGATAAGAATTACATTTTTAATGTTTCTCCTTCATCTTATTATTCTGAATTGTAATCTCTGACTTCATTTAGGTTTATGTGTATTTTGAAAATGAACATTGAGGCACTCGGTTTAAGTTCCTCACTGAGATCACTTTTGGAAGCAGAGTGACTTCGTCTGGGACGGGTGGACGTCTCTGACAAGTGGACGGAATATTTCTATTCGATTTGGGACGCCAGATGCCAATATGTGAAAAAAACACTCTTACAAATGCATTTTTATTAGCTTCATTTAAAATGAATTATTGATTCTCCTGTTTGAATCGCCTTCTGCCTGTTAAACGTTCTTTCTCTTGCCTTCTGAGGTTCACTCTCAGGACAGAAACACCTCTATCAAGGCAGTTGTGAGGATCTGGGTTGGCAATGTTCTCCCGGTGCATGCTGGGAGTCAGCACGCGGTTTTGTTGAACATTGATCCAAACAGTAGAAACATTTTTAAAGAAAGGTGTATCCCTGCAGTGCATGTTCATGTAGGATTGAATTTACATCATTAATGTTTTTATCCAAATCAGGGGTGTCAAACATAAGGCCTGCGGGCCAAAACCAGCCCTCAAGACGCTCCAATCTGGCCCGCCAAACCACCAAGCAAAAAAAAAAAGAAAGCATAGATTTTTTTTTTTTTTTTTTTTTTAACAATTTACCTCATTGTGATCAAACTGGCCTCGGAGCCGTGCAGCCAGGCGGAGTTTGGCAGGTTCTTGGACATTTCATCAGATTTTGCACCAAAAGGTTTGATTAAAATTGGCTCCATGTTGAGATTTTTGTTTAGCAAAACTATTTTCATCACGTATACTCAACCACAACAAAGAAAAACCTCCGAAGTTTAAATGTAAAGGTGCCATTATGGTGTATATCATGGTGCCATTTTCCCAGTTTGAAGACGGAAGATGAAATCACACTGAACTAAAAAGATCTTGACACCCGCGCTCTAAGAGTGAAATATTAGCATGTGAGAGTGAAGCTAAACAGTTCTTCCTCTGAGGTTCACATCCCAGTCCAGCCCCAAAGACATCTGCAACTATTTCCCCTTTTTATGTTGCTTTCTGACAGTTGAATCCCGTTTTAAATAAAAGCGAGCAGAGAGATTCAAAAACTTGCCGTCAGATTTTATAATCTGTGTTTTACCAGTTGGCTGTCGCCGGTTGTTCTGACTGTTCGGTCACAGGGGTGATAAATGCTGTGGGGTTTTTTTTTTTTTACACGCTGGATCTTTAATGTGCTTATAAACCCGACCTCACCCCCGCCTGCTTCTGCCCCGCTCGCCGTCAACCCGGCAAACAAGAGAAAAAAAAACCCCTGAGTGATATGATAAAAGCCAGATAGCAGGAGGTAATGAGAGGAGGATTTCATTAAACAGCAGACATTCTTCAGCGAAATGGAGAAGGAAAACCACCGTGCCGTTCTTATCGCCAAATGACATCAAAAGGAGGCTTTTTGCGCCCGGCCGACTGATTTGCTGCGTGCGTCTCTCCTCCGTTTCTAAACACTGTTGACAATTTGCACAACTCCTCGACTTGGTGATAAGAGGGAAACAATTACAACTCCTGTACTTTCCCTGCAGGCAGACGCATAAAAGCAATTTCTGCGGCTGCCGCACGCACCGACTTACAGCTCAATCGTAAATTCTGTGAGTTATGAGATGGCAGCGCGGAATGAAATATCCAGATTTTAGATTCATGGATTGTTTGCATTTTGATGAGACGGGAATTAGAAATAAGGGCGAGTAAGAGGGAGTGAAAGGTGTGTGTGTAAAGTGTGTGTTTTGTGTCTTGGCGGCGGCGCTGCGGCAGAGCAGAGTGACAATGAAGGAGAGAAAAAGACAACATGATTGAGTGGGACATTTTGTCAGTCGCAGACGTGAGCTGGAGCCAGGATTGGGTGTGTGTGTGTGTGTGTGTGTGTGTGTGTCTATAGGGTATACCAGAGCCTGAGTCACCCTGGACCTATTCTTTACTTCTTTATTGGCATTCTAAAGCAGCCAGCTCTGTACTAACCCGAGCAGTGCCGCGGCCATTGATAGGACTGACAGTGTCCATTTGCGTTCAAGCGTGTGTGTGTGTGTGTGTGTGTGTGTGTGTGTGTGTGTGAATATGTGATCCCAACTTCTCTACATGGATTTCAGAAACAAACCCGCTGCCACAGATGTGCTTTGTTCGGTGGCACAAACCCCAGAAATCACACGTATCTCCCCTGACCGGCAGAAACAACCAATGTTTCCTTCACAGGTCGTCAGGAACAGGCGGCAGGATCCGTCCAGACAAGTCACAGAGCGTCACCGTATTCCGCTGACAGTGGGCGGAGCCCTGAACAGAGACACACACACATCCACACGTCCGCAGCCTTCGGAAGTGAAATAACCGTTTGACCACGATACGGGAAAATAAAAATCATCTGGAGCCACAACGCCTCATTCAATAAAGTCAATAAAGTTTTTTTTTCTCCACCCACCATGTTTTAGTCATTTCAGTGGATTCAATCTTTTAGCTGCAAACCGTCTTACCGGTGTTTGCTCTGGAATTCAGCGTTTGCTTTAAGTTCTCTCAATTTGTCTCTTTTAAGAAGTTTTCAGCGGTTTCTGTGATTTTTTTTTTTTTTTTTTTTCAATTTTTGACTCACTTTTTGGTCATTTTTCCTTTTTCCTTTTTTTTTTTAAATGGTTTTAGTCTCTTGAGTTGATTTTAGCCACTGTGGCTGTTTAAGCATTTTCCCCTTTTCTTTTAGATTTTTTTTTGTGTATTTTTTTTAATTTCTAATTTAGCTGTTAGTTGTTTTGAGTCTTTGAATTCTTGAATCAATGAATGGACCAAACAGCCAGATTTAGACTCATCATTTAACCTCAAAGGTTTATTTTGTGAATTTGAAACACGGACTTGAACTGCAGATCCTCTGTGTGTGTGATGAGAGCGTGCTAACCACTACACCACCGTGCATTCTCATCCCATCGCCACAAATAGCCAATTTTCTCTCTGCGCCTGATTTTAATCGCACTGATAATATCTCATGCAGTCTTGGGCCTGCATTGTTCTGCACGTTTCAATTTATCGTTGCGCGTATGTGACTTTGTGTGTCTGTCTGAACACGGACACACACACACACACACACACACACACACGTGTTTCCACAATCGGCTTTCATTTTGACGATCAGAACACAAATGAACAGGGATAATGACGGAGGTGTGTGTGATGGGCTGCGGCAGATGAGGCCTGTATGGTGAAAAATACGCTGCATTTACATCATTTCTCACCGGCGTGGAAACGTATTGATGGTGTAATTGAAAGGACTGTGTTGGCTGTTTTGGCTAATTGGCTGCGAACATGGATTTACTGACGCATTGTTATGGTGAGCAAATTCAATACGGAGCCCTCACACCTCCAGAAAAAAAAACGTGTGTGTGTGTGTGTGCGCGCACATGAGATAATGAATAATGTTTGCTTTCAAAGAGAAGTGCAAAGAGAAGTGGACATGAACCATTGGGCTAATTTAATAGTGTTTGAGGTAGACAAAGCCTCTTTTTTCCTACTAAATGGTGCCACTTAGGCACCAGAATCAAAAGGATTACAGTATGAAAGGGATTAAAGGGCTTTTGTGACAACAAATTAAACAACACCCATGGATGTTGGACGTTTCATGTCAGAGCGCCGCAGACGCACACAGAGACACGTGGAAAGACTGAGGCGGGACAGACAGAGGGAGAGGGACGGGCCGGTTCTATTTCAGACAGTAAAGCAGTCCAGCTGTGCTCTGAAGCTCAGTCGTCACCATTCTGGTTCGTTCAAAGCACAAAAAAATAGGAATAATTTGACACTTTTCTCCTCATTGACACCTGCATAGCTGCTCATCCCACAAATGCATGAACGGTATGTCAGAGAAAACAGATACGGACTTCAGTCAATCACAAAAAAAACAGTAATTATTACATTTGATTGATAAATCAAAGAAGCAAATAAAAATTATAATAAATCAAAGCACAGAAGCTCATTTTGTTTATTTTAGGCGTCGTCACCTCTGGTCATATTTCCACATTCATGTGGGCTAAACCTTATTTAAAGGTTTTCCATGTTTCTATCTTTTAAAAATACACTAACTTATGGAATATAAAGCAGCCGCATTCCTCCACTTCCTTTCTTCTTTCTCTTTTTTCCGACTAAGCCGAAATCACGCGGTTGGGATTTAGTTGCAAAATGTGCGCGAGGACATTACATGGTTGAACAAGAGAGCTCGGAGCCATTCAGTGGATGTGTTGAAATCCAGCTCGACAAGCGTATGTGGCCTTGTTTCCTCACCTCAATCCCTCTCTCTCTTCATCCCTGAGCATCTGTTTGCATCCCCTCTCTCCAGCTCTCTGTCTCCTCTCCTCTCTGCTTTTTGTTCTGTTCCCTGGTTACCATGTGGGCACAGTGTGAGATGAGTTTGTCTCCTTCGGCAATATGTTCCTCAGACAAAGGAGGAAACTGGAGACGGGCGCTCGCAAGGCAGCGTGCACGCATACATTTCGTACTCGCGCGCGTACGGGCAACGCTGATCAGGCTGCGCTGGTGTTAAAGCCACTCAAAGAGAGGCTGATATGAAAATCTCAGGTTTGGAACGAGATGGAAAGTGAGCTGGAAAAGAAAAAAAACGCGGCTGGCTTCCTTCACTCTTTATATACACACCAATGCGAGCTCCGTGCTAAGCCTGCGCTTCAATGTAACCAGGCACCTTTCCATTTGCGAAGTGTCCAACGGCAGCTGAGCTCGGTGAGATACGGCTCCTCCAACAATACGAGGTGGAAAATGGAAATCAGTGTCTCACTTCTCAAAGAAAAAAAGTGTGAACATATCAGAAGAGGAACGATAGAGCAATTAAAAACACAATTTGTAATAATTTTATGAATGTTTTTCCCAGTTACGTTATAAGTTAAGTCATATTGGACATGGGGAAATGTGGAGCTTGTGCAGGATTTCCAAGATTTATGTTAATAAAAAATCACAGACTTCTTTCTGAATTACATTTTTCTATGGTGAGAGCAGTGCTCTTCAATGTGTAAAATGTGGAAAAGGGAATGGAAAACCTGTTATGAAAGAACAACAATTTTATCGATCTTTATCTAGAGACATCTTTATGTCATGGTCCACAAGCAACTTTTTGAAAACGGGTCCAGAACGTAACTTTCCCACACTGCTCTGTTTCTCCGTTCTGCCAGTTTGAGCTTCCCAGTTTCTCATCGTTTTCTCCTGTGATCTTTAAATCTTTGTGATTTTGTTTGCTTTGATCGGTTGTTTTAGTAAAATGAGCTTCTGCAGCGAGTGCCGTCCTGGGTCTGGGTCCTCCTCTGATCACAGCCAAGCAGAACTCAGAGAAAACCATCGATACGTACCGGCGCAGACGCCAGGTGAAGACGATCACAGAATCAGACACAGGTGAAACACATCAGGACAACGAGCAGCAATCAGACACGAGGAGGCAAAGAATACATATCCTCGATTGGTCATGGCATTAGATTATGTTTCTGATTTGCAATATCAAAGTTAAATTTTACAATTTCCAAGTATTTAGGCAGTGATTTCTTTTTTTTAATGCAAAAGAGTGCAGTCTTACTGAAAGGAAATGGTTAATAGACAAATTTGCACCATCACTGTGAGTGAACTAAATAGAAAATGTAAAAAAAAAAAAAAAAAAAGTCCTGGTATGCCACGTCATCCAGATCAGGGTCAGGGGAGGCTGGATGCTGGAGCCGATCCCAGCGGAGGCCGGGCGGCGCAGCCTGGACAGATCCAATCCAATCCATCACCGAGCTATCGGTCTCTCATCAGTGCAATTACACAAAACGCTGGCTCGCAATACATTTATAAAGAGGTTTAAAATAACAATAATTTAGTGTTGTTCTTGTGCTCAGTGGGCCAGCTGGATGTTATCTGAAAACAGATGTTGGCCCTTGTTAGAGCTATGTGCCGGCTACAGTCTGCTGGTGGAAATGGAAGATGTACGTACACCACCTGCCTGATTATCTCCACTGGTGTGTGAGTGTGTGTGCAAAAATAAATCTGGCTGTTTTATCAGTAGATATTTAATCAAATAATGGAATTAATATCAAAACGTTTGGTTGTTATCAGTTCTTGTGACGCATTTGCAAAAACAAACATCTATTTCAGTTTTCCTTGTTTGAGGCTATTAGAACACGACAAGGTTTTCAAGTGAAAATGGAAAACTTTGATGCATTTTGTCTGTTTCCAAGACAGTGATCGTCAGTGACACTGAAAATGCAACTTCTGGAAAATGTCTTCCAAGGTTCGACCCTGTCTCCATGTAAACAGGTGAAAACGCAACTTTTCTGGACGATGGGTTTTCACTGTGGCACGCTCTGACTGACTGAGCTAAGCCAATGCCACCTGGGTGCAACATAGCAAATTTAAGAATACCTACCAGGAATTGCACATTGTGGTGTGTTTTCATCCCCAGCGTTAACTTTGAGCTGTGCAATCTGCTTTTAAATCCACATTCAGGAGCTGCACTGCGCTGGATATGGAACTGCTGGGTTTTTCTCTGGAGGCGGACTATGGCACTATATCAATAAAGCTGAATTGAAATTGGCATTGTTGGCTTTCTTTCAGGTTCCCAATTTCTTCAGTACACACATTCAAATCTGAAAACTCTCACTCTGGCTCATTCATTTCCAGTAAGGCACTCAGTCTGATGCATCCTATTGAAAAATTCTACAATCCCACAAGATCCATTAGAACTACTGCATCATTGTTCACTTTGCTCGACATTATCAAAGAGGCTTCAATAAACCATATGCTCATTTCGAAGAGAGCAGATTGAAATGTTTCTCATATTTTCACTACCTCTTGAAAACACACAAAGGAGAGCGTGTGATGCGGTGCCTCGCCGACTGCCCTTTGTTGCGTCACTGTCCATTTTACGGGGCTTCAGTGCATCAAGAGTGCTGTTGTTAATTATGTTTTTCCCCCAGAGCTCCACTGTTTTGTTGTATTTCATCACAGGGTTGAAACCCGTTCGCACAATCACAATGAAATGTTGCCAAATCGTCCACAGTCTGATAAGATCCAACGCAACGCCTCTGCTCTGATTTTCACCTCTTTATAAAGCTTTTCAGGTTTCCTCACGAATATAAACTCTGTTTTCACTTTTGAGGCTCTAATTTGCAGTGGTGTTGAGCTATAGTTTGACCAACTGATTGAAATATATAAGAGCAATGGCTGTATATGTCTGCAGTCCCTCTCCTCCTTCTATTTACTGAGTGATTGACTATTTTTTCAGCATTGCTTCTGATTTTCGGATTTTTTTTTACATTTTTTTTTAATTTAACTTCAGTATATTTACACTTTTAAGGCCGTAATTTGCATTGTTCAGCTAGATTGTGTTAATCTGAGAGATTTTGTGTATTTTAAACCAGCCTTTAAAAAACAGTCAGAGAGGCAGAGAACAGTTTTGAAAACGATGTCCGATCGGCAGCAGCAGCACATGCTAAAAAAAGAGAAATTTTAACGGCTCAAGCTCCACTCATCAATTCATTTTTTTTCCCTGACAGCTCACCTTTTTTCATATTTCATCAAAGGGTTGAACAACCTGCTCAAAGTCCAACCTGACAATCAAACTGATATGTTGCGTTCTCTTCAGTGTCGTGGGGAAAACACACACACACACACACACACACACACACACACACACACACACACAAAACCCCGATTACAAAAGTATCAAAACTTCACTCTGACAGTGCCAATTAAAACAAAGAAAACTTTGTACGTTCCAAAAATGTGATTAATTTCCTCTCACAAATCAACCTTGCTCCTTCGCATTTTAAATTTGACAATTTGATTTAGGACTTCACGTTTTAAACTGATGTGTTTTTTGCATTTTGATATTTTTTGTGTCACGAGGAGACTTCACTTTTAAAACCTTTTAAAAAGTAAAAAGTGAGAATCAAGAACTAATAAATACTTTGCAACTAACACCTGCTAATGATTTAAAGACAAAATGCACACGCGTGTCTGTGGCTTCATTACAAACAAAAAACTGCACCCTCTAGTGGTCAAACATGAAAACTGCATAATTTTCAGTGTTTCTGTTGTTTTTGTATAAATGTGAAACTTTTCTGAAAGGAAAATGGAAGAAAATTATATATGAACCTGAAACGTTACACAAATAAAATAAAATTACTCGTCACTGCATCTAAATCCCAGATGAAAAGTTTACTCTGAAATCCGTATGATTTTCATTTTTAGGGAAAAACAAAATTCCAGTTTTATAGAATACACTCACAGAGTGCTGGATATTCTCATTCTTTCTTTCACTGCAGTGGCTGAATATTTGAAAATAAATGTTTGTTGCAGCATTCAGCCAAACAACAGTGTAACTCTGTCATTGACTCACTCTAAACTCAGTTACCACACCCAACTCCAGTTCGCTCTTTAACTGAAAGTAAAATGGACACAAAGAAGCATCACAATTTATATGTAATAATTCACATTAAGTCTGAGAACCCAAGGAAAACACACACACACACACATACACACACACACACACTCACAAAATAGCCTACTGGTTTTTAATGCCATTAGCAATCAAAGCAAAAAAAACAAAAAAGAAAAACATTCATTAGAAAATTAAGTGGTTCTTAAATGAGGCGTTTGGTGAAATTTCACTGATGCAGTAGTTGTTGACGGTGACTCGGTTGCACTCAGCGTCGCAGGCTGCCGCCGCTGCTGCACTGAGCTCCGATCCTCAATAACAAGACCTGCCTCAGGTGGAGGGCCTGCTATCATTAATTTGTTAAATTACTTACTGTTATTGAATAAACCTGAGCTCTTCTCGTGCCGAATGAAGAGATCTGTGGGCGAAAAAGCCCGTGGACACAAGTTTAGCGTTTCATTGAGACGAATGGGCGCGGAGCGAATACCATGATTAATGAACACACGTTTGTTATCTGTGTGTGATCGAGATTAAAAAGCAGACATTTGCTCTAATTCTGCTTGAAATGTACATCCTGGACGTTGAATGGACTGAATTTGCTTATTAATTACTGCTCTGAATGCACATATGCACCCCCTGCTTACACTGGCAGTGCGATGAGTGATTGATTATGGCTCTAATCAGCAGATGAGCCGCAGCTGCTTCCTCACCTTTCAGAGCAAAGCGGACAGATGTTAAAAGAGGGCGAGGATATTAGGTCCTGGTGCTTTCTCCATCCATCCCCCCTCCCTCCTTCTTCTCCTCCTCCCCACTGTTTCCTCACCTCTGTGTAACCCCCCCTTAATAAGATTCCCCCCCGTTCAGAGGCAAGGTGATTCTCTTATTTCAACATTTTCCTGTAGGGTGCTCCATTCATGCTCAGCATGAAAAATTACCTCCCTATTCAGGCTGTCTATTTTGCTTCATTTCAGTACGTTACCCCAGCAAGGCCAAGTCTCGCTGTCAGCGCCGGTGCTCCAGTGCAAGTAAATGATTTCCACTCACCTCACAACAGAACTTAAATGATTAGTGATTGAATTCAACGGTGGAGAGAAAAGTTGATGCTAGCATGAAGCTGGTTGAGTCATTCAGCGGATGAAACATTGAAAGTTTCCTGGCCGGAGAGTCTTCCTGCTCTCCCCTGAGCGTGTCTTGGTTTTTCCCGTTGCACCTGTGACTTTGTGGCTGGAATGTTGCTGGTTTGAATCCTGCAGGAGATTTATGGGGCCTGTTTACACGGAAACATTGTCAAGTGAAAACACAAACCTTTTCTTGCATTTTGGGTGTTTGTTTAGATGACACCGGTGCTCAGGGCCACTGAAAACACAACTTTTTGAAAATGGCTCCCAAGGCGGAATATTTTGAGAACGCTCCAACTCTGTTACATGGAAACAGGGGAAAACACAACATTTTCTGAAACACTGCTACAGTTATTGTCCTTTAAAAAAAGGTTTATTGATGAATATTTTTCATCATGGTCTTCATCAAAGAAAGAGAAACTGCTCCAGTGAGTCATGACTTCCAGTCCATATCCTCCTGGGACTTGGTAGTTTTAGCGCTGGGGGTCAGATGTAATAGCAAAAATGCAAAAACCAATTTTCTTTGAAATGTTGTTGTGTAAGCGGGGTCATAACTGTGTGAATGCACCACTATCACTGTTGGCCAAGGTCATTTCTACACACTAAAACCAAAGCAACAGGCACTCAGTGTTTGGGCTTGCTCAGAGGAGGACTCAGAGCGCCAGGTGCTGCCACTGGTGGGGTGGATACTGTTATTGGCAGCACACAAAAATCAATAACCAGACATCCAAACGACCAAAATCACAAAGTCCTGGATGTCAGAGCAGACAACTGGACAATGGACACTGAAAAGCCCAAAGACGGAGAACACAGATGGACTGAATAACACACAGAGGCACCTCATGTATTCCACACACTCCGGTGAAACACATCAGGGCTGGGAGCAGCAATCAGAAACCAGGAGGGGACTTCAAGGAGCCTGAAGCAGAAGCTTCTTAAGAACAGCATGAAGTGAAATGTGAACCATGACGCGCCTCTCAGTGTTGAAACTTTGCTTTCTGGCCAAGTGCTAATGTAAAGTTTTTAAATGTTTTGTGCAAATGTCTTCGCTTTGTCTTGACTGTCTAAAGACCTTCAAATATCAGACTGTTGTATTACCAGTCCACTGAGCCCCTGCTGAAACATGGCTGACCTTCATTTTTTTTTTTTTAGGTGAAAATCTCCTCTTACCAGAGGCAAACGAGGCAAAAAGAGTAAAGACGACATGCTGCACCATGCTTCAATCACTGGACAGATCCAGAACTTTTCACTCTTTAGGACACTGCAACAAAGAGACTGAACTACTTCGACTACTTCTTTCTTCCTGGAAAATATTTTCTCACTTAGCTTTCATTTTCCCCACCTTTTGTCTTTTTCTTTTGTGAGCTTGGTGCATTTCTCACTTCCTCCACAGTGAAATCTGCAACCTGTCATCACAGCCAGGTTCAAGCTGTTGACATCAAAGGTCGGAGCAAATCATGAATATGTCTTAATGAAGGGTTTCCATCAAGTTTTCATTGATATTATAAATTCTGGACCCTGTCCAAGTGACATAATAAGAGCACGACTATTACATCCAATAACTGTAATCCAAAGCTCAAAATTGCTGTAATGTTGGTAATTGAACCGGCAACCTTCCAGTTTGGATCAATCACTTTACCAACTGAACTACAGTTTAGGGAAATAATGTCTTTAAGTATTTTATTGTCATATTTATTTGATTTAATATGTGAAGAAATGTGTCTAAATGTTAAGTGAGGTTTTAAAGAGGAAGTACATTTTAAAACAACATGCCTATCTGGACTTGAACAAGCAGTTTCTTTTCTCTTGAATAGCAACAACCTGTGTACCAGCGTAAGCCTTGAGAGTACGCTACCTGAAAATAACTGTGTGTGTGTTTGTGATGATATCCTCGCACACAAGTCTTCAAATAGAATGCAAGGGATCTTCTTTTTTTCTGTCCTTGTGTAAAAATGCATTTGTTTAAATGCGAGGGTACACACAAGCTGTCTCAACAAAAATTCCCCAAATTTGTGAAAGGTTTAAAGTTTTTGGATTTCCACTGGAGCCATCTGTTGGCTTGGCTGTGTGCTTAAACGCTTATTTATTACATTCTTCCCCAGCTCAGTCTGACTTCTCGGGAAGTTTTTAATGACTTTCTCGCAGAAGTTTGTGCGCCGACGTGAAATATCCTGTCCGTGGCCTGCATTGCATGTAGTTACAAATCACGGTAATTGCATTGGCCGTGTTGACTCGCAGGCAGCTTATCAAAGACATTCAAAATTCAAAATGTGGACGCCGCATAACTCAGTTTACAACGGCACAATAAAAGCGTTGAACACATTGAGCATTTTGACTTTTTAATTGATTTACGAAATGACCAATTTATATATCCAAGGTTACTCTTCTGGTGTAAACTATGGCATCCTTTGTTGGCTGTGTCTGTACATAATATAGAAATTCCCCGTGGCTTTCAGTGCTTTCTGGAGGGGTTTTTTATGTGCAGTTGCCAAGACGACAAAAGTAGTGGTAAGAAACTTAACAGTGACTGATTGGCCATCCTTCCAGGAAATTGGTTCAATCAACAAGGAACCACTCAGGGACTCATCTGATCTCGGCTGGTTTACAGCATACAAGCGCGTGTCCTCAGTGTCACACTCCTGCACACATTCCAGCCTTGCTGTGTGTGAACGAGGCCTGCGGCGCCAGCGGGGCCGGTTCGCCATCAACATTCTCCTGGGTTCCTTTCTGATCTTGTCAGGGCTCGTACGTGCAGAGGTGTGCTGCATTCTTCTTTAAGCAGCCATATACTTCAGATAAACAGCATGAATAGCATTTTGTGGATCCATAGTAATATGTAAATGCAAAACTGTTCGGGAAAAGCATGTTTTTTAACATACAGACATAAAAAAAAATGCAGTTTTGTTTTCTCTTTTCATAGCTGTCACTGTCCTTTTTCATTATTTGCTGTTGGAAGAGATTAAATACAAAGCAGTGTCCATTTAAAGGCAGACTCAAAGAGAAACATCAGCTAAGATTTCCTGCCAAAACAGCAAACATTATGGTGAGTAAATAACCATTGTGGAGTTCAATAACAAGAAATTCTGAGGGTCTTACTGGTCATTTATCGCTAGGAAGATCTGGGGAAAGGGAAAGTGTGGCCTTCAAATACAGAACAAGCACTGGCTTCATTGTCTTTAAGTTCCTCGTATTTTCAGTCATTGTGCTACTTTCATGTAATTTCCATCATGCAGGACTCGGCAACACCACCTTAAAATGTTCTACCAAGCGAGAGTCGTGTTACTTCTGTCTCACGTCAACACTGACACATCTTCAACACTGAACAATAAAGAAAGAAATATAGCACTGACTATCTGTTATCTGAGTATAAACGCATCTCAAACACTCCACAGACAGAAGCTGTGCATACAGAATCAAAAATCACCTCTACAGCACATACCTCCTGCAACCTCACTCATTTAATTCCACCTTTTTAAAAGCAACCATCTAAAGCTATGCAATAATAATGTTAATATTTTTTAAAAGTAAATGAAAACTGGATTCTGTAAAAGCATTAATGCTTCAGAATCACGGCCATTGTCACGTGTCATCTGCTGAAAGAAACCGAGAACGCCACCGCACCACATACTTCCTACAAGGCTGCACAGTCGTATTCAACCTCATCCAGCAGAAGAGTGGCAAGGACACGTTCCACGTGAGTGTGAACGCTTTCAACGGTTCGATTCCCTGATGGTTGCATTTATAGACCATTTCTTTTCTTCTGCTGACTTTACTTACAAATTATAATTAAGAAAAAATGAAAAGATGCAACGTGAAGCCAGGTATGGGAGCACGCTCCGACACTCTTGTCAACCCTAACCATTGACAGGATGACCTTCAGGTCAAGCAGCCGGAACTCCACAAGGTCCAGCTTCTGCCGCCACAAGGAACAGAGCACTTCAGAGCCTCTGGGCCTTTTGTGTTCAGAGTCCATGGAGCTAAACACCTGCTGGGAGCACATCAGTGACTCACTGACCCAATGGCAGACTCATCTTGACACTGGGAGTACTCCTCAGTATGCTGGGGTTAAAGGTCACCAAGGCGTCTGCTCATCATCTCAGTCTGCTGGTCAAGGCTCGTGTTTTTTTCATTCTTTTGTTTTTCATTGCAGGAAGCAGTGACGGCCGGATCCTTCAATCGCAGCCACGGGCTTTTTGTTCTTCAGCTCAAGGCGCTTTTTCAGAGAAAGTGCAGAAGCAGGCGCAGAGGTGGAGCTTTCTGCAGCTCCGGTTGGGGTTTGGGGATAGAAAGAGAGGAAATGAGAATGAGAAGACAGAGACGGAGCGGAAAGCAACACATTGTCACAACAAACAGATTGTTATAAATCCACTCAGTGCGGAAGGAAAGAGAGAGATGTTAGGCACATATAATGGTAAAATATGAATGTGTGGAGATTTAGAGGGGAGAGAGGAGCTCAGTGCAGTAAACATCTCCCAGCAGTCTAAACTTACAGCACACAGAGGTGATACTGTATCCGATTCTGATTCTTACAATCCACTGCAGACTCCTCCAGATTACGGTACAAGTCTGCAGGCCCAACAAAGAGTTGCTAGCATTCACCAAAAACAGCCAGCGCTCCCTTCTTTGCAGGATGAAGTGTGTTCTGTGAAGAAGCAGCAGGCGGAAGCTTCACGCTGTCCGATTGTGAGACATGCGTTATGCAAACACGAGCTTCCGAATCAGTTTTGCAAGCTGAGGCAAAATTAACAAAGCTGGGGGGGGGGGCACAAAAAGAAGGGCAGTTCGATGAGGGGCGGTACGTCCTGGGTCAACAAAAACAGTTTCCACGGCTGGACCCAAGGAAAAATCAGTGCTCCACCATGAAGACTAAATACCACAGAGAGGAAGCGCTCCGCTGGAAGATTCGATTGCAAAAACATCCGCCTCAAAACAGACAAAGAAGTTCTGGAAGAGAATCACCCAGCTTTGTAAAAGAACATGAGATCCCAGCTGGAATTCCCTCGACAATCCCTCCACCAACGGCCTTCAGCGCCAAACAACCATTAAAAGGCAAACGGCAAATGTGATTAAAAAAAAAGTAATAATTCAAATGTTTTTCACATCTTTTTCACTGCATATTCAAAGAATTCAGAATAATCTGAAGCTGTTCAAATGATGCCTTCTCTGCCTGTCAATAAACTCGCTACGCGACTCGTTCTGTATTTGTTTTTTCTGCCTTGATGCCTGATTCAAAGTGTGTGTCTCCGTTTGCTAATGTGTGTGTGCACTGTTGTGTTTTTCCACTTGTTAAATGTAAATCTGGGCGGGAAAGACTGCAGCCCGTAATGCAGAGGAATCTGATGAGGAGGTAAAACAAAGAATAAGTGAATAAAAAGCAGCCATAACGAAGCACAAACATATGGGCAGCTCTGGACGGATGTGGATTGAGCAGCAGACTCTGCTTGCCATGGGCGCTCGCTCATATTTCCCTCCTCTCCGCACACATCATTAAATTCACTGCGATGAGTGAGTCCAGTCAAACAACACGTTACATCATCTGTTTGGAAATGGACGGCGCAACTTTGTTATTGTCACTTTGATGTAACAAATGCATAGAATAGATAAATAAATAAAAATAACCGCAAGTCCTGCTGCTGCTATCAGAGAGGCACCGCCGTCCACGGTGTGTTTCCACACTCCACACAGGAAAAAATTAGTTCTAATGAGAGAGGAGGAGGTTGATTCGAATTTCATCAACATGGGATCGCAGCAGCGAGACTGCATTTCATCGAAGATTCCTTTTCTGTTTCACTCGCCGACTGTTATGAGAAAGAAATCATACTTTAATGTATCTCTGTGGGGGAGAAACTTTTCTGCGTTTAACCCCTCCGGTTCGAACCAAGGCTGAACAACTCACATTAAGAGCGATGGGCTTTCGGGGAGGAAGTGAAAGGTCAAAGGTCTCACTGAGGGACCCACAATGGTAACTGAATCTTTAAACACCTACTTCTCTAACTTCGAGGCCACTGCTGCCCAAATGCGCCTGTTGTTTGATTTGCAGACTCGTCTCTGTGACCATAAAAACATCTGCATTGCATTACTTCACTAGAAATCCAGATGAGGGTGTTTAGGATGGTTCTTAACCTTGCATGCCTTGTTTATCTACATTTTTCTTTTTTTTTTTTTGTGCATATAAATGACAAAAAGGCCTAATTCTATGTCACGCACCGTCACCGGTGTTGGGTATCTGGTTCGACGCTGCACTGAGCGCTCGAACATGTGAACGTTTTTCGATACATCCCGCCATCGTCGCCCTCAGGTGGACGAGAGAGGACGAGCACGGTCTGGAGAGGCTTTATTATGAATGAGAATGGCAAAGGCAAGACAGACTGTAAATTATGTTCCGGCCACAAAAAAATCAAGAGTAAGAGAAAAATAGTTGGTGCAACAGCAGCAACTTAATCAGCAGGGACATTTGGACCGGCAGAGTTAGCCCGATGTCGCTCATTAGTTTAACCGCTCGGTGGATCCGGCAGGATTTCACTCCCGACATGAGACATGCTACATGACAAATAGCGGTAGGGCTCAGACATCAGTGATGGTACATGCTACACATGAAGTATTACTGTCACATTCATTAACAGCGACAGTTCGTGCAGTGTAGATTTCTCTTCCTGTTTCATTTCAGCCAGATGGATAATTAACACCCTTCCTTTCTCTGAGAGAGAAGTGAACATGATATATTCACACTCTGTGCTTATATGTGTGGGTAGGTGGATGGCTTTGTGTGTGCGTGTGTGTGTGTGCGTGACTATTTTTGGAGCTGGGTATTTTTCAAACTTGTTATCACCTCACAGCTCTGATCGAAGAATCACCATACATGGCTGCCATAGCAACTTCACTGAGCCCGAGCAAAGAAATGAAAATGACTCCATAAAAAAGAAAAGGCACAAGTAAACAAATGTCGTCGGTACGTTGCAACAGTTTGCGGTGCGTTGGGTTTCTGAAAGCGTAGCAGAGACGTATGTAGAGATGATAAAGGTAATGAAGGAGCGAAGCGTTCCAATAATTCCAGAGACGAGCGCGGAACAAGTGAAACAGCTATTATACATTCAGCCTTGAGGTGGGAAAACAGCAGGTTGGATCACCGGTTATTCTCAGCTGCAACAAAGAGAAAAAAGCCCGTAAAATATCGGAAAAAGCCTGAACAAATCGGAAGGTCCAACATTGACAATCCTCGCCAAGGAACTTCCCGCTTGAATTTCCACAACATTAGCTGTCGTGGAAACAATTAGTAAAATTCTGCATGATCAGATCTTCCTGTCCAGTGTCAGTTAATTTTATGTTTCTTTCTAGTCTTTCGGTGTCATGAAGCAAACTTCTCCAGTGAGCAACGCCGCGTGAGCCACAGGCCAAACCCCAAACCCTCCTGGACGGCTGAGGGTGTCTGTTCTGATGAAGTCTTCATAGCTGAGGAGGACTGAATGACATGTCCTTGTGCTGATTGTAGCATTCAGTGCCTGCAGTGCAGACACAGTTTTTCCTCACATTGCTGTCCATCATAAAAATCTACCTTTTCATTTGGGTTAAACACCCAAACATTACAGAACATGTCAGCCAAGGCCAATAAAAACCAAAATACTTCTGTCTCTACTGTTTACTTCCATCGACTCTCATTCAACTCATGTTCAGCAGTCATGGAAACTCCACATGTTTTTGCACGATTTGGACCAAAGAATTGAAAGCAGATCCGAACACGAAAAGTGCAACTGAAGCAATACTTTGAGGGCTCTGAAAATAAGAGTTCAGGAGACCTCGCCTGTGTTTGGGCCTCAGACTGAGTGAACTCTGTTGCTTTGGGTTTGCCTCATGTGGGGGCTTGTGTCTGAAACTGGGCCTTTGTTTCTCAACAAGGCTTTCACCTGGTGAAATAAAGGATATAAGGACGTGTCTTCACTCGGGACACAGGTCTTCTTGCTCTCTGTGGACTGCTGCCTCCTCTTTCACAGGTGGTCTCAGGATTGTGCAGTTCTGGGTTCATGGTGCGTTGAGGTGTCGGTGGGTATGGAGGTGGGCTGGGTCTAAGGCCCCGTCCAAACGATGTTTCCAAGTGAAAACAAGAAAGACTTACGGTGTGTTTTGTGTGTCCGTTTACATGACAGTGGTGGTCGAGGCCAAAAAAAAGATGAAATGTTTTACTTGAAATGTCAGCTAAACAGAGATTCAGTCATATTCTATGTACTTTGGCAAACATTTGTCCAATCTAAAAAGTGAAACTCAGGCTATTTTTTTTCAATAATATTACATTATATTGTTGAACGTGAGCGCTCCACAGTGTATCAAAAGTGAGAAAAAAATGTGATGGGCGTTTCCAGATCTTAAATTAGGTATAAATTATTTTAATTGCAGAGTCGTGCTGAAGGTAAAAACATGAATTTTTATGAGCTGAAAACGTTCCAAAGTATTGCTTTGTTTCCTTACTGGCTTTACTGGTTCGTGTTTAATTTACATTTTCCAAGTATTTAAACGAGTGACCACAATATGGCTGAAACCCCTTTACCATGATTTCTTTTTGGAAATTACAGGGAAAATACATTCTGGTAAATACTGTCAGTTTCCAAAATCTTTCTACTGTCTCATTATATTTTCATGGTTGCTGGAAAACTAACAATCAATAAATGTTTTCTCACCGGTAGATTCTTTTTGAAAAACCGTAATCAGGTTATCAGACTATTGGGATCAAAGACTCTGATCGTCCTGTAACGTTATCCCTTGCTGTAGCAGCGGTGGGCAGCCACTGTGCACCAGCCGCCGTGCATTTCAGGGTCAGAGATCTGCGGTGGTCCCCTGTCAGCAGGAAGATTTAAATTCCTGACCTTCCGATCATAAACCCAGCGGTTTTCCAATAGACCACCGCTCACACGGGAGACATGAGGAAAGCTGATATCTTTCATAGCAGTTGCCTCCGTACGATCTGCAGTATCGACCGGTCCAACAAGGTCGCAAATGAAGTCAGAAAGTGGACAGTGTCTCTTGCAATTTAGAATCGCTGGCTGCGATGGCTGCGTCAGGTCCTGACGATGCCCTATGACAGGAAACCCAAAGTTCCCAAGAGAAAGAATCCAACTGGAAGGGGGAAAAGAAGCAGGAAGCGATGAGAGCATCACGGGGCAAACACAAGCCTCAGCTCTGGACAGGGGCGGGTATCAGAGAATATTCTGGCCTTATGTTTCCAGAAAGAAGAAGAAGTTAACTGAATGACCACTTATAATGTCAGGAATTGAAAGCCGACCATCTCCATGCATCTCACAGTGTACCCATTGCTTTCAGCCCACCAGCCAACCTATAAGGAAGGCCATGTCTCCTTCTCTTGCTACTTTTCTCTATCCACAATAATACTTCAAGGACTGTATTTGTCTTGTTCTGTTTAGCTTTGTTCCATTCTGATGGCTCGGCTTCACTTGCTTGCAGTGCTGTAATTCCACCTAAAGAAACAAATGATCGATAACAGGCTGTGGAAAAAAAATTCAGCAGCTAGAGTACTGACATGTCCAAAAAAAAACAAGGTCTTCGCTGCTATACAGCTCGGGCGGGGGTGGCCTAAAGGTTAGAGAGGTGGACTTGGGACTGAAGGATTGCAGGTTAGATCCCCATGAATTTGTCCCAGGTCATCCAGTTTCATCCAACAGTTTAAAATCATGTAACCTTGACTGTGTGACGGTGACTCCGCGGACCTGATCTGCCAGGTATGTGAAAACAGGTGCAGATGTGTGGAGGCAGATTTATTTATCATGATCTATTAACACTGTTGACCACACTATTACTGTTCACGGGAAACAGAAAATGATGAATGTTATTTACAATCACTGAAAAAATGCTTGTTTTATAACGTGTCTTGTTTTTAACACAGGTATAAACCAGCTCAGGCTTCAACAGATACTGAAATGAGAGGAAGTTTCCAGCCGATCGTTCTCATGCTGGACAAACGCAGGCAAAACCGTGAGGCAAATATGTTTGTGCCTTATTCCACTCATGGTGTTATTTTTAGTAAATCGCCCTCGTGCAAAGTGAAAGTGCCATCTATTCATGAAGGCATACAATAAACACGGATGATAACATGCACTGCAGGTTGGGTTGTCATTGTGGCATGTTGGCGTACAGTGAAGTTTGAGGAGTGAAACTCAATGTCGTCCCCAGGCTGATGAATTCCACGTCGCAGCGTCGCATGAAGCAAAACTCATAAGACCGTTAAAATCCTGTCAGGTCTGCAGGAGGGTTCGTGTTTACAGAGCTGCCTTTCTGGCGCTGACAGCTCAGTTCCTGAGCCTGTTTTCCCAAAGTTTTATTCAAGTATTTCATGGGAATGTAACTTTTCTTTAACTTACTGTATCACAGGTGAGGATTGTGTTTGGATGTGCTCAGTCGAGAACAGTCAACAGATGTGAGGGGAGTGTCGGCTGGGGGCCCCTTCTCCTCCGGGCGGGATACAAAGCAAGACAGATGCCGTGTGCCACCTTAAAGGGCTCGAGCAGGTATTTCACATGATGGAAGAAGACTGGTCTGAGCTGGAGGCGCGCGATAACACGCACACTCACACAGCCATTTGCGTCAAACTCACAAATCAATGCGCTCAATCACAAAGTCCCAATCTGTTGGCGAGCGCGGGCCTCGAAAACGCTCTCCTCCCTTCACTCCATCTGTGCTGGAATTTCCCGGAGAGGCAGAGGTTTTTGACTCCGACCGGCTCAGATTTCTCCTGACAGACTGCCTCTGCCGCCTGTCAGCCGGCGAGAAGGAGAAAGGTCAGCTAACGTGGAGTGCATTACCACTCCATTCCGCCGTCCTCTCCTCCCTCTCCACTCGCACGCCCCTGGCCTTGGGCGAAGAGATGCGCTCTAACTGAGGCAGCGTGTGTATTAAAAAACATAGCTTGTGTTGTCCATTATATAGCATTAGCATTTTGATAACTCAAGGCTAGTCCCCTCGTGCCACCCGACTCCCCAGTGTGTGTGTGTGTGTGTGTGTGTGTGTGTGTGTGTGTGTGTGTGTGTGTGTGTGTGTGTGTGTGTGTGATGGATTGGATGCTGGTGTGTTAACCTCATTCTGTCGCTGTCTCTCTGCTCTGTGGTCCTTCTTTCTCTTCTTCATGCAAACCGCAGATTGACAGCTGAAACCAACAAAGTTTATCTTTTCTTTTTCTAAGCTTCCTTAAGACTCTGCCGAGAGAGATTTTCTGTGACTTTTGGTTCTGTCTCAGACTTCCCGAGGCTTGTTCCAGGGCTTGCAAGCAGACTTCCAATTTTCTTAAAAAGATAGCGTTCCTTGAAACACGACGATGTGGGTGGAGGTATTGATAGAAGCAAATAAAATCCACTGCCTTCTAAAAACTGCTGTCTTGGGAGCACATTTATGATGATTTAGAAAAACTTATCCATGAAGTGTCTCTTTTTTTTATTTGTAATTTCTACATTTTCCCATAAAAACCTGGCTCCCGGGAAGCTGTTACTCATGTGATTTCTTTTTAGACGTCATCAGATCATGCAAGATAAGCTAATGATGAGAAATATCCTCAACTACAGACAATATTGTTTGCTCATGCTTTTGCATGTACTGTAACTTTGCAGAAGTTCTCCAGCTTGTACATCCAGACTTACCTGTCTCTGCAACATCATGTTATATTTATAGAGGCAGCAGCTTTTTTTTTTTTTTTTTTTTTACAATATCATTAGCATCTTTGTCGGTGAAAAGTGGCTTTACCAATTTAATTAGCTTCCAAACACTTTGCATGTGACCTCTGTGCCTGTGTGAGTTTACTCTAAGCATCGTGGTTTTCCTTCCACAAAGCAAAGACATGCTTCGTGTTCATTGGGTTAATCCATTCGTAGTTAGCTACAGTGTAAATTTAGCACAGGAATGCTGGAGCCCGACTGATCAGTCATCTCGCTACGTGATGCATTGGCAACCTTTCTGTGCTATATATAGTATTTTATAGTATAATAGGTGATGGTTCTCATGAAGTGAACTGTTCTGTGTGACGTTTGCACGATCCTCCTGTGCATGAATGAGTGGACTCTACTTAGATTTCTTCCCACGGTTGTTTGTTTCTCTGTACGGTTTACTGTCTTCTACTAGAACTGGTTCAACTCCCCTTGAAATTGGAGTGTTAGAAGATTTATAACGAGTAAGTCTGAGAGCTTCAGGGTTTAAAAATGGTTTCATCTCTACCTACGATTTTCAATTTTGAGTATCAAAAAAGATAAGCAACCTAAATGTGTGTTTGTTTTGTCATCTCTGTTTGAGCTATTTTGCAAAAAGGAATGGGAAAAAATGTCAGAGCGGGTAGAGACGCTCTCCAAAACACTGTGATTGCAGCTAAAGGTGGCTCGATAAAGTACTGACTCAGAGGGTATGGATGCTTTTGCACCACACACTTTTCAGTTTATCTGTAAACAAATTTAAAAAACCTATATGCCATTTCCTTTCCACTTCCCATTTATATGGCACATTGTGTTTCTCTGTCACATAAATAACATAAATTTACATTTGTGGCTGTAATGTGAGAAAATGTGTTGAAGGGCTATGAATCACTGTGCAAACCACTGCATCTCGTTGAGGGTCACAGGGGCAGCGGGGTCAACCACAGTTGATGATGAGCGAAAGCAGGGCACACCTGGATCCTCCTTATTAATATGAGAAGTCCAGGGTCACCAGTGAAGCTTGAATGTATATTTTAAGACTGGGGTAACAGAAAGAAAAAGAAAAAACAAGAACCATGACAAATGCATGCATGCATGCTCAGGGAAAACACGCAAACGCCAAACAGAGAAGCATGGATTTGAACCCAGGACCTTCTCGATATGACCCGAAAGTGTCAATCACTGCACCAGAAGCAGCTCCCAAACAAACCAAACCGGCTGTTCCACTGCAATTTCTCATTCACTGTGTGATCGCTGTGTTTATAGGTACATGGCAATGAGGACAAAAACCCACCAAAGTCCGGACTTTGGTGGCGGTGGCGTGACGCGGATGACTTTTCTCAGGCCTTCATGAATGTGAAACACTGAAGAAATCAAAATGCACCAACCAACAGTCACGCGCATACCTGCATCCAGGATACACTCCTGGTTGCTTTCAAAGGTTAAATATCCAAACATCATCTCCAGTGACTCATCCAGGTAAACAAGACATACACACACACGCACATATGCACAGTGAAAAAAACATGAGAGTCACTCTCAGGCTGTACATTTTTCTTCTCTGCCTCCATTTTAGCTTCTTTGTCTGTTTTCTATCAACGCCGGACTCTTTTTTGAAGATGTATTTTTCTGTTTTTTTTTTCATCTTCCACTGCGACACTGCAGAGATGGATAAGGACAAGATGTGATGCAGATAAATTGAGCAGTTTTATTGAATGACTGTTTCTGGTCGTGTGCAGCAGCATTCTCTGAGCATTTCTCCGTCTTTCTCATGTAACTTGAATGAATTGAACAAATGTGGATTATTTTTTCTTGTACTGCAGAAGCTGTCGATGGCTGATTATTGACACCAGTCCTGCCAAAAACATGCAGCAGACTGACTGTCCTGGCTTCGCTTCCACACCAGGTGAAGGGGAAGTACATCATACATCTGAATATTTTTTGCATACAGTTAAACAGCCAAAGCCTGGTGGGTTTACAGTGTTGCTTCTCCTCAGCTCTCCCATCATGGTCAACAGTGAAACTCTGCACCTATGCAACACATACTGTCTTACATCGCAGGTAACCATAGCAACAGTTCTCATGTTATGAGTACTTGATGATGAGTCTCTGAGTCTTATATGTGATTATGAAACTGGAGAACACGGAGGTGGAGATAAGTATGTTTAATATGTCGTTTTCTTCATGTCTTCGGGCTCTGGATTCTGGATCATCATCTTGATGAAAACAAGAGAATCCAGTCGAAACATGTCAAAGGTATGTTGCAAAAGCCTACATTCCCACAGAGAAGGAAAGACAAAATACCAAAGGAATCAGCATCCTCCAGCGACGGTGCACGTCCAGCTCGGCCTCCACAGCGGGCGCCACAGCAGTTATGATGAGCGGATTACCAACGACTGAAGAGCAGAGCTATGGACACACCTCTGCTACCTTCCAGCCTGGTGAGCAACTGAGTGTTTCGTTTCCAACAAGGGTGGTGGACTGAAGTTCAGTGGAAAGAAGCACGACACGTTGATCATTATGTGACACCCAGCTCTTTAATGCTGCTGTCTTTGAAACATCACAGCGCCTTTTATATTGAGAGGCTGTTTCGGTGGCCCAATAATGTCCAAATACTGATCAGTAAAAATGGTCAAACGGTTACGTTTTGATCCGTTTTGAAGAGAGCTTTATTTTGGCGCTTTATTCTTTCAAGTTGTGAGTGATTTGTTGAAATACACAGAAAAAATGAGAAATCGTAAAGAACATGATTATGTAGTGCACTTTTTCTAAAAGGCCTTAGACATTATTTAATAGACAAGAGTAATAAAGTACATTTAGATGATTAAACACAGTTATAGTTATGCTCACAATGGAGGCTTGACTACAAACATAATCCAGCAAAATCAATTACAGTATCACAAAACTGTCAGAATACTTAAAAAGACTAAAATGAGACTAAAACTGATTTCCATTAACTGAATTTTAACTAAAACAAAATAAAACTGAAAGACTAAAACGTGACTTTAAAATCCAGCCTTCAGTCAGGGACTAACACTAAAATGAAGTTAATGAGAGCTGTGTTGTGGCGAACCTCGCTCGCCCTGCCACGCCTCCTCTCCCTCGCCACGCCGCTCCTCATCAGCCTGAAACGCCTCCCGCTGTGCCTCATCAGCCAGCCAGTGTATCACCACCGCAGCTCGCTCTCTCTTCGCCAGATTGTCCGTAGCGTCCGGGCTTCGCCTGACTCCGGCCTGCCAGCCTTGTCACTTGTCTCATGACCTGGCTGCTTGATGCTTCTCGTCACGGCAGTGTGAGATCCCCCCCCCATCACCTTTTCTACCCGACACCACTGGAAGGGTGTCATCACTTCAAGTAGGGGCCTTCCCCTCAGCGACCACGTCTCCTGTCGGGCCGCCGATGGTGTCAGTGCCACTCCAGACCCGTTGATTGAAGGTGTTAGCCTCGCCGCCCTTGCAGGACAAAAACCGTGTTGTTCACCCGCTCAACTGCTTGTGCAGACAATAAATGTCAGGACCAATCAGTCCGGTCCAGTTTGTGCTGCTTTTGTGTCATAAACCAAACCCATACCAAGGCGATCCGTCAAAACCAAACAAGAGCGGCAGGAGTAATGAAGCAAAAATAAGTTCTAAGTGAAAAATCTCAGATCAAGTGGCCTGACAAGAAAATATCGCTCAGTCCAGCGAGGAAAACCATTTCTCTGAAGGATGGAGGCCATTTTCAAATGCATTAAAACAGTTGCTGATGTCTTCCTGCTTCCTGGATCCCTGACTCTAATGATTGTACCATCATCTAACTCTTGGGAAAGCCCGCGATACGTCCCTGATTGCAATCAGATGTGTTGCATGGAGGAAAAGCCTGAAACAGTAGACGACATCTCCAGGAACAGAGGGGAGACACCTGCATTAATGCAGATGCTGTCATAACTGGTTTCCAGCACTGCTGTTCACATTAGAGCAATGATTTCAAGTGAAAACACAAAACTTTGTTGTGTTTTCGGTCCGTTTACACAACAACAGCGCTCAGAGCCACTGAAAACGCAACTTTATAGAAACGGCTCCCAAGGTGGAACTTTTCGAGAATGCTCAGGCTCTGTCATCCTGAGATGAGACCGGAAACTTTCAGGGCCCGTTTCCTTGGAGACGGAGGAAACGGTGCGACTGCGCATGCACAGCAGAGCCGTGGGGAATCACTCTTCTGCACATGAAGAACAGCAACCCAACGCAGTCGCCCGTCCATGTGAATGTCCGAGTGCTCACCCTCGTTGATATTTATTGTGTGTTGTTCTGTGGTTTCGTTGCAAAAAACATACAAAAGCACCCACCTGTGGCCCAACATGAGAACTACGCCGTTTTCAGAACGTTATCGTTTAAATGTGAAACTTTTCTGAAACTGAAGCATAAAACAATGTGTTCTCATGTGAAACGTGTAAACAAGACCTCTGTTGCCCAGCTCAAGATTGTGTTATTGATGTTTACTTGCACATCAGGCTCCGTGTGTTCTTTTAAGTGTCAAGGTCGATCAAGATCGATCGAGGTGAGTAAATACGCCCGATTTCAGGCTCCAGCGGCGATTACAGCTGCACCAATAATGCCAAGTTTTCTTTAGCATCAATATCTAAGAAATATTCTCAACAAAAACGAAAAAAAAATCTGTCCCTTTTACTTCTTTTCAGGAACTTGAGAGGAACTACAAATGATTGACAATGAAAATTGAACACTGCACAAGAAACAGACAATTATTACTTGAGCCGTCATCCACAAATGGCTTTCCATGGTTCACTTGAAATGGAGTTAATTCTTCAGGGGGGCAGAGTACTCTGTCACCAGCAATCTCTGCAGAATCAGGAAGAGTAAAAGCACCGACTGCTCATACACGGTGCCAAGAGGAGAAGCACATCAAGATGTGGCGATAAGACACCAGAGATATATGATTATTATCGTCAGTAACGTACGACTCATTGTCAAAAGGAAGGACATTTTAGCCATTTCAGCTGTGAGCGCTCCTTCATGAGAGAAAGACCGCAGGAACCACAGTGATTCTGTATGAAAAGCATTTTTGAAGGAAGTTATATGTTGTTTATTTTTTTCTTCCTGATCAGCAGCATCTGGTTTCTAATCTTTAAAAAGTTTCTCAGAACCCTGTAAGCTGGCACAACATTTGACGTATTAGTCTCAGGCTCTGAACGCTGATTACACCGGACAGGCGCATGTGTTTTTCCACCTTGAGGTTTTATTTGTCACCAGAACTCGCAGATGGATGCGGGTCTTCACAATAGCTCTAAGCATGAATATATTTGCAATGGTAACAGATATTATCATTTCATTATCGGCGCGTTCGCACCGTGACGGAATAACTGGAGTCACCTTGCTGTCAACAAGCTGTGACCCAGAGGGGCAGCGCCGGGGTGTGTGTGCAGTGTGTGGAGGTGAGACTCTGCAGCAGTCAGGGTGGCATCCAGTGATTTTAGGAAAAAGAAGGTTTAACAATCCAAACCTTATGTTTTGAGCAGCTTTTTGAAAGTAAGTCATTTATACAGGGCAGTGTTTCAAGTGAAAACACAAAGCTTTCGTTGCATCTTAGGAGTCGGTTTACACACTAACAGCGGTGCTCGGAATTCTGAAAACGCAGCGTTTTGAAAATGGCTCCCGAAGCGGCACTTTTCGAATGTAGACGTGTGAAAATGAGACTTTCTGGAAACGCTGGGGTTCAGTCCTGCCACTATCGTCCTTACACGCCCCGGCTGTAGTGAATCATTCTCCTGCACATGCGGAGGCAGATGGAGAATAACATCGACGGCGGCTTGCAGAGCGACAGGACTCCCATCCAGACTGGAGCTGGGAAGGAAGAAGCAAAGTGGAACGATCCATACCGGGACCCAATTAGTGTCTCCTTCCATTTAGGGCAGGAGACCATATCGCTGCTTTACCATGTGACCCTTCTTCAATCTTTTATTTGTGCTTTCAGGTAGAATCGTCTTGGATTTTTAGACCTGACTGTATTTCATTTGATCCGTTTGGAATCTCAGGAGGTGTTTATTTCAGGGAAATTGTCTAATAATTTGTTGGGTCAAATACATTTTCCTCACCACATTTTTTTAATGTATCCACGGGCTGAAAATCCAACTTCAGCGACAGTCCACTAACGCGTCTTTCCCAGTGCCGCTCTGTGAATGACGCCACGCCATACCTGGGAATATTGTTATGGAGATTTAACACTTTCAGGTGCATATCGAGAGGATTTAGGACTTCACTTAAAGTAATTACAGTAAAACAGTAAACATGTCAAGCAGGCATGCAGAACCTGTCAAGGTTATTTAACACACAGCGCCCTCACCTTTGCTCACCTAGTTTATCAAAGGGGGGAGGGGGAAGTGGGGGGGGGGGGGGGGGGGGGGGGGGTTCCCGCCGAATAAAGGGCAGGACGAGCCACAGCGGGAAGGAGAGATAAATGACGTGTGTATTTTACCATTCCCACCCACCCTGTCGAGATGGGTGCCATCCATCACTCCACCACAATGACATTTCAAATTGGTTACGTCAAATTAACCTGATGTATCATGGCGCCACGCTGGGTTTTTCAAATTGGGTTTGTAGCCTCTTATGAGCAATGGGCAGGCATTCATCAACACTGGCTTTTACTCGTCCCTTGGAAGGTTCTGGCACACTTCCTCTGTTTTTCAGACCAAAAAGACACACACGACATCTATTAACCTGCCAGCCCTTTATTAAGGTCAGCACTGTGAAATAGGACGCTGTTATTATGCAACACAAACTCACATTGTTTTAAGATCGCAGGTATATTGTAGCAACAGGCACCTTCTTTGTGTCATTTTGAATTATTTATGTTTTATAATATTTTATTGACATATTAGTGAGTTTTTCAGATATGTATTCTGTACATAGCTATGTCAAATCTGCCAGCATATTAGTTTTCTGGTTTTCGTGTTTACTAATTATTCTCTGTTCCTAAAAGTTACACAACAAAAATAACCCTGCATGTGTTATTTAAACCTGATCGAATGAGGGAAGCCATTATAAAAGCAGTGCAATCCTAACTGTTCTAATGTATTTTGACTTTGCACTAACTCTAAAATAAAAAATAAAAATGACATAGTTTTCTTAATTTCTGCCATTTTGCTGTATCTATCAGTAAATACATCAGAAAAGTGTCGAGATTTAAATATTCTTTTCAACAAATCTAGCAAGTGAGACTAATAACAGCAGCACGAGTGTTTCATGCAAGTTAAAACGGTTACCTTCATCCACAAGTCGGTAAATGTCCTGCTGCCAGTCGCAGCGTCACTACTGAACAAAATATTATGTTCCCATTAGGAGAACAACCGTCAGAGGCATGGTTCTAATGCAGTGTTGCACGTTTAAGGATCAGTTTGGCGGGGTTTTTTTTTTTTGTCTTGTGGGTCCGATCACACAGACGTGATACATTATTTATCTTTCAACATGTTATGAATCCCCTGCTGCATTTATTCATCAGGAAGCAGTGGGCTGCTTTTCCCACAACTTCCTCTCAGATCTCAGATCGGCTGTCACACTGAGGCAACACCTGCTGCCGAGAGAGAGAGAGAGAGAGAGAGAGAGAGAGAGAGAGGGAGAGAGAGAGAGAGAGAGAGAGGGAGAGAGAGAGAGAGAGAGGGAACCATCACCGTTGCATTTCGCAGCGGCACAATCATGCATGTTGAGGCCACATGAACGCTCATCAGACCTGACACGGCTCACTGATCTCCATCCACACCTCCACACGAGCGGAAGCTGCAGCCACAAGCTGTGTGTCAGTTTAACACATTTCTAACATTTCTCGCCACTTTCCGTGGATGATTTCTTGCTTCTGACGTTCCCATAAAGCTCAGGAAAGACAGGACTCTGCAGCTGTTAGAAGGTGTCAGACTGCATTAAGCAGCGGCCCAGATCTTCAGGACGATCAACACCAGGCCAACACCTCATGTTTAATCTTCAAAGAACTTTGAGTTTATTGGGTTTTTTTCAGTTCTTACGGAGAATAAAGGAGCCTCGGGGGGAAGAAAAGCGAGAAACTTAGGAACAAGGTTAAAGCTGGCTGGACAAACGGATTTCAACAAAGTAATTTTCTCACTGTTGTTGCAGGAAAACTTTCTGGTGCCGTAGTTAGTCTGTTAGCTGATTGATAGTTTATGCGTGAGGCCTTTTTCATATCAATAACCCTCTTGCAATTTCCCATCAGTTTTAAGAATTCATGTGCATTCACACCTCGGATTGACGGCTCGACTGTTCATGTGTGAAGGCTGGTCCTGAAAGTTCACAATTTCACCTGGTGTCGGGAATCAGGAGGTAAAGATGTTTCTGCCGCCACGTGCACATCACCTGACTGAGGAGCCACACAGAGGTTGTGTGCTGCAGGTATTTATTAAAATCAAAGGAAACACATCCACCGGCATGCGGTGCTTTAGGAGCCACGCAATCCAACGTGCAGCTCTCAACACAAAGAACAGCATAAAGAAACTCCCTGCTGTATTTGGTTACAAACACAATGCCTTCTTCAAAATGGCAGTAGTAAAGATACAACCTTTTGAAAATGGCTGCTAAGGTGAAACTTTTCGAAAACACTCCCAATCCATCTCCACCGAAACAGGGAAAACACAACTTTTCGAAACCACTGCAGCTGTGTTCCTAGTGTGTCGTGCTCTGTGTAAGTGTGTGTGGTTTCATTAGAAACAGTTGAAAATACAAAAATGATACATTTTTATGTGGAACAGCATGTAAACGTGAAACTTTTCGGAAACAAAAACACAAACAATGTGCTTTCATTCATGTTGTGTTGGGCCTAAACTCACTTCATGATCATTTGGCTCAATCTGCATAATTTACCAGCTACATCTGCAGATCGCTCAATTTGGAAAACTACCTTCTCAATTACTGCTAAATCTCCTTATCCGTGACGCTGTGATATCCTGTTACGTTATTTCAGATCATTTTTCAGTGATAAATACGTGCACAGTGGTTACGATTTGAAGTTTTCTTCTTCATTTCACTGCATTGCTTCTCCAAATTGGCTTCAGTTTCAAAGAGACATGGCGATTTAAAAGACGCCAAAACAAAACAATGACAACGCATTTAGTTTTTTATTCCCCAAGTAATTAAAACACTCAGAGAGTTTGAAACAATTCTGATTCTAAATGGTTTCTGCACTGATTGGCTTCGAAGATTAATTCAAAAGTTAACTACCCCACACTGACACATAGTAAACAGGCGATGTTTTCTCATCCCTTCAGTAAACGGACCGATCAGAGCAAACAGATATAGTTTCTGAAGTAATGACTGTTATTATGACTCTCTGAGGAAGAATAGACGACTGTGTCGTTTCTGCAGTTCCACAGCAGCATTCTGTTTGGATGGAATCACATCATGATGATATGTTACCTAATCAATATACAGCGATATGTAGCCAGAAAAAAACTTAAAATGACAACTCACCTGTGGGTGGAGGGTGAACCAGTGAACCAGAATTGTGCAGATTGTATGATTTGAACAGTGTTTCTGTTTGTATTTGCTGTGACTTGGATTTTATGAAGCTGAACACTGCTCAGTGTCACTCAACATTAAATCACACAGTATGAGTTGTATCGGACGTGCTTTGCTAATAGACAGATTATAATTGTTTGTAATCCGTAGTAAACACACCTGATGACGCCAATCGGAGGTAAAAAAAATCATGTTGCATTGGTGTGTGAGGTTGCAAAAAGCTTTCTCGAACTCTGTAATTTCCTTTTTCCCTTTTACCAACTGAATCCTACCCTCAACCCGAACCAGGATTCCAGTTCCTCTCCAGAATCTGTCTGCCGGTCCAATGCTTTTCTCTTCTCCACCAAGCAGGACTTAAAACCAAGTGTACCGCAGCTTCCTGATAGTGATGATGGGTCAGTTAGGTATGTGAAACACAAACAGAGTAAACATCGAGACTGGAAAAGCGATTTATGATTGAATCAGAGTCTTAATGTATTCTCAGACAGCGGTGCTTTTTTCACATGAGGTAGCATTTACATTTAATGTTTGCTGTGCAGTCGATCGATTTGATATGATTGAAGCATGATGCTGCGATAGATAATGCATCTGAAAAGAACTCATGGGTTTAATTTGCAAAAGTCACTCAGCTAAGTTTAGATGATCCTTTCAAGGTCTGCAGGTGAGCGGATATCTCCCTGAAGGTTCTGTGCACAAAGCTATAAATATTGTTACCTGAAACCACAGCAGACAGTCAGGAGGACTTTAAAAGGACTTAAAAACCCTAATTAAATATTCATCTGTACAATGTGTTTGTTTTAAGCTTACTCTAGTAAAGATAACTTTAATTTGGGCTCCTGTGGAGCAGAAGTGGGTCACATGCTCACACCGACCCCACATGCTTTATGAATGTAATCCTCAGACCACTGCAGCAGCCAAGGTCAAAGAGGGGCTGATTGTGGGACTGGATCCAAGCCCATTTTATACATCCTACTCTATCGACCATTAATGTGGTTAATGTGAAACTACAATAATCACTGTCACAGGATAAATACTCATATGGGTGAGTTTGATCACAGTGAGGGCCATAAAGAAGTCACCCTCGCTCCCAGAAGTCCAAATCATAGCAATTTAACATTTATGTAATATTTATTGTCTGAAACCAATTTTATATCAAGAGTGTTCTTAATGGGTTATGAATCAAAATGTATGATTACTTCCACCTGAAAATGCATAGAGTTTTACAGTATTTATGCAGTTGATAAAGATGTACGTCGAAAACTGTTACCATTATCCGTCCAGGAAACCGTTCTATGACCTGCAACGCTCCCATGTGAGTCGAGGTGTGAACTCACAGTGCGTGCTGAAGGTCTCCAATGAAGTGATAATTAATGCTGCGGAGAAGCCACTTTTTTGTCCCTACAATCCGAAAAAAATAATTCTGAGGAAAGAAATAAATCACGCTTTGACAGCCAATCATTTTTTTGTTGTTTATTAAATAAACTGCTTCCTTTAGTAGAATCGAATTGTAGAAGCTTTTTTCATGTCTGATAGATACATGGGCAACTGGATGGAGCATGGGCGGCTTTTCATCACCCATATGGAACCTATTAACGCAGAAATCTTGGAGCCCATATATTGGTTTACCAGCAAAGAGCCACTGTGAGCATGAACAAAAGTGGTTTTCTCAAAGAAAACGTCTTTCAATGGAACTGCAGGTGAACTCATTAGCAGGAGATATTGCTGGGTACAGCTGACCAAGGCCAACGACGAGTTTCTCTCAGATACCAAGAGAAAGTGTCTTTATCCTGCCTCTGAACACATGAATCATGGGAGTTAGTGTGTATGTTCCTGTAAAAAAGGGATTAGTTGAAACCATTAACTCAGGTTGACTACATACTCTTCATGTATTAATCCACCAAATCTACCCAGGAAGGTGAAGGTATATTTTGTGTTAATCTTTCCTGTCAGAGCAGACTGTGTCCGGACCAAAGCAGGAGAAGCAAGATACTGAATTTTAGCTTTGTTCTCCTTAAATTTGCAGTCATTTGCCATATCAGAGCAAAGCCCGTAAACAGCTTTCTGGATGCTTTCATGCACCAAAACGTCCCGACCTGCCGGTACGGTGCAGGGGAAAGTGAGGCAAAGAGTCACAAGATGAAAGAAACGAAAACTTCTCTGCAGGACGAAGCCCACGGACAACAGCTGCTGTCATTTCCACGCAAAAATGATGGGATGTGTGTCCTCATTGTACAGCTAATGCACCCTCCAATCAGGCGGGGAAACACACTCCATGTCTGTTACCTCCGCCAAGGAGGTTATGTAATCACGTCGGTTTGTTGGTTGGTTGGTTGGTTTGTTAGCAACATTACGGAAAAAGTTATGGGCGGATCGCAGTGAAACTTTGTGGAAAGGTGGGCCTTGGGCTAACTTGGAATCCATTACATTTTGGTGATGATCCGGATCACTGTCTGGATCCAGGAACTTTTTAAAGGATTCTTTATCATTGAGAGATAGGGAGTCTTTCACATGGTTGGGCATAACTCAACAATAAATAACCAGGGGGCTTAGCAAAAAATTACAGTGTCAGTTCTTCAGTGACTCTAAGAGATATCAGCTGCTGATCCAGATCATGGAAGTTTTCCGGATACCAGGATCCAGAACAGACAAAAACAGGGGGATTCCGGAGTGTCAGTCACTGTGAGGAAACACACTGAGATATGAACATGCAACAAACAGCTTTCTCCCAGACACTGTTTGTGTTGGGGAGAAATAAAATGTTTTTTAGTATATATGGTGTTCTTATTGTTGTTGGTGACTGATTTGAGCTGTGGCGGAGGTCTGCGCTCTCCGAGTGCCAAATTCTAGTTTGGTCTGTTATTAGACTGACTTCTGGATCAGTCTGTTAAGATTCAGATCATATCTTGAAAATCCAGCATATTAAAAATTGCACTGTTACAATGCAAAGGCTTTTAGAAAACTCATGTGATCTGTTTAAAATTTGCCATTTCAAACAAAAAATTAGTAAAAAGAGGTACAGTTCGATTGCAGGAATGCTTTTATATCCAGTAGAAAAACCTGTCTTGCCTTGATAAACATTTCGAAATGCAAAATTCTCTTTGTCTCTCTGTCTTTTGATATTGTGGCTTCGCACAAAGCAGCCACTGAAATTTTCTTAAACTTACAACATACATTTTGCCTTTTTTTTTTTTTTTTAAGTATTCTCGGCCCACTCACTGCCTTTCCTGTCCTTTTTTTTTGCCCGTGTTTTATTTGGATATCCCTTAATGACCATTAATCTCCACAATATCCACATCAGAAACTCATTTTGAAGCAAGTTTACAGGACACAGGATACTATAAGCGAATCAACACCGCAATCCCAAGTGTGTGATTAAAAGTCGTCCGCTTCAGGGAACGCTTCAATAAAAGTAATATCCAGCGGCGGCAGGTGGTTAAGAAAAAAATCTAAACTTCTGCCAGATCGCCTCACTGCGCCCAGGATTATGGTGGAATCTAATTAAACAAGTTGGTTGTTTCTGCATTTCACGGCTGAGCTGCTCTCTTTCCTAAAACCTTGAGCTTTTTCCTTATACAAGGATTTTTCAGCCCCTCTGAGATCTATAAGTGTCCCAGATATAAAAGGACAGCAGCGACCAAAATAGTAGGAGACATCAAAATGGAGGAATCGATCCAGAGGCTCAAAGGTGTTGCTACGAAAGTGAAACGGGGCAATGCAATTAACTACAGGGCTACCTGGGACGTCAAGGCAAATCTAGCTCTAATCTTCTTCTGCGTGTCTGCATCCCTGCCAGTTGGCCATTTGGAATCCAAAACTAAAAGTCTTGCTTGTTTTATTTTCTTCCCCCAACCAACATCCTGCTTGCTGACGAATAATCTGCAAAACCTTGATGTGGAAATGTTTACAGGAAAACAAGGGAAAATTAGACTTATGGATGTGTTTTCATTTGAATCGCTGAGTGACGTACCTTAATCAGAGTCATCTGAGCCACCTGGATGTCGTCAATAGATGCATGCGTGGCACTGCAAGTCCAAGTTCCCTTGAATTGAAGAGATGAATAATCTTCCAGGACTATGTCATTCCAATGAATCCTTGTGCAGAGAAATACCTTCTTCAAACTCAATTCGATGAAAAATGTAAGAGCACAAAGAGAGCCCTTTTGTTTCTCTTTGCCCTTTCACCCTTTGACCCGACCTTTCGGTTCTCATGCAAAATGAAAGATATTTATTCCCCCCCGCTCTCCTGTCGCCCTCGATGAGCAGCCAATGTCAGCACCGATTATGAATTCCCACAAAGGCTTTAACACAGGAAAGGTGATTAATTAAAGCAATTAAGCCAATGACGGTTTCAATTAGGGCAGTTATGAGCTCTGGTTTGAGTGGTGCAGGGAGGGCTTCTGGGCCTCGGGAGGTGGCAGAGTGAGAGAGCACCACCGGCTGAACGCAACGAGGACTCCCACCTGACGGGAGATGGCAAGATAGAGACGCGGCCAGAAAAACCAGGAAATTAATTACCGCCCTGTTACCTTCCCCACGCGGCTGTGATTATGCTCGTTTTACCACATTTATTCCAGATGAAGTGATTCCTTATGTGTTTCTGTTGATGCTTTCCATATGTCATTATTCCTGAATGTGTTTGTGTGAATACAGCTTTGGATTCTGATGCGGGGGAAATGCAGCCACTGCCAATTACGCTAATGGCACGAGGAAAAGAAATTTCCGTGATGGTATATATTGACATGTCTTCATAATGATCCCATTTAGATGATTTAAGTACTGCGCTTTGGAAAACTATACTGTGAGTTTTACCAATCAGAAGAGATGCAGATACGCTTGGGTACAATAACAATGTTTTCCTTCTGAGTGTCATGACTCCCAATTCAGATTCTCCTGGTCCTGGTCCTGGTTCCAGTCCAGATTCTCCTGGACATGGTAGTTTTTACAGCCAGACGGTCACTGTAATCTGCATGTGTGTGTGTGTGTGTGTGTGTGTGTGTGTGGTTTCATTACAAAAGCAGACACCAGCACTTTCTAAATGATGCATTTTCACTTGAAATGCCTGAACGTGCTTCTTAAACTCCCCCCTCAGGTTCCAGGTGCTCATCTGGTCCCCGTCCCCCTCTCTGCCCCCTTGTCCTCGCTTGTGGCAGTTGTGCCTAATTAAAGTCTCACTCCCTCTGTGTGTCTCTCTGCTGTGTGTCTTTTATCATCTTAATCCACCGACCTTCTTGAATCCACATTTGTTTAGAAGCCTGTCTGTTTTTTTCTGCCCTTGTGCTTCTCATCACGTCTTTCTGCTTCGTTGTCACACTGAAGGCCTGATTTACCAGGATCCACACACAACATTCCAGCAAAGTCGTCAGAGTCGGGTGAGGAATTGCCTTTCTAACAATCACAGCAGCGTCTCTGCTTTGGGAATCACAATGAGGATTAATCTATATGCAAAAATGCTCGGCGACTTATAAACACCAATGTTAGACGTAAACATGCAACTATTTCGAGGTATTTCATGTTCTCGAAGGTCCTGTTCGTCGATCCACTTCCATCTTTGTGTGCACATAATATCAAAGTCCTGGCGGTACACATCCCTGCCTGTTTCTGACTGTAAATACGTCGTCTAAATCCTCATCCAACTCCAAGCATTGCATTTGATCCTCCGTCTGCCTCGTCAGCAGTTCTGCTTCACTTACATTTTGAAAAGCGTTTACTCATTGTTTTCGGTCTCTCGCTCTCTCTTTTTTTTTGTTCTTTTCACCCCGTCTGCTGTTCAAATAACATTAATCCCCACGGGGAGAAGATATAGTCTCCAGACTGAGGGAATTCATAGAATAAAGAGGTGAAATCGTCCCTGTGCCCCCCTGTATGAATACACCCTTGATCAGCCGCAATAAGAAAGTCAGCATTTCTTGCCAAGGTTTTGAAAAAAAGACCTCAGAATACAGTGATAATAGAGTGTTATGAGTAGAATACAATTAATCATGAATGGATATCATGTAGATTACCTGAATAATAAGCAGGAAATCACGATTTATCCTCATGTAGCCGGTATGAATAACACACAGGTGAGATATGCCATCCTAATTTCTATGACCATTAAAAATAAGTTCTCAAAAATATCAAAAGCAGCTGTGAGCATCTTAAATGAACTGAGAGAAGCTGCTGCAACAGCTTGGAAAGTTCTGTCTTTATACAATGACATGCACTGAAAACCAACTGGAGGTCGTTACATAAAGCGCTCATGAAAGTAATTATCACGTAAGCTGGCAATTTTCTCTGTTCAAAACTGGATGATAATGAAGCTGTCAATAAAGACATGAGATGAACACAGCACAGACTTTCTCAACGGTGAGAAATTTTTCCGCCAAATCACACGACACCATTGTAATCTGCAGGAATATCTTGGTAAAGTGAAAAATTTCGTGTTTCAGGGCCCTTTTTTTTTTTTTTTTTTTTTACAAAATGCAATTTCTTGCCATACCTTAGCGGAGAGAAGCGAGGTTACATTAAAGCTGTGTGAACTCTGTTTAATACGTCTCAATAATGTCGGCCCGTGCTCTTGAACTCCTGCTGGATCATCATGTGTATATTAAGAAGTGAACATGCCGCCACTTGCTGTGCTGCTCTTTGAAAACACACCACGCTGTACTTATATTTATTTACTTCTGTTGGAGCTCAGTTCTACCTTTTTGCAAGATTTAATCAAGGTTTCCACTTTGTATGAGGCGCACATAATTGCGCAGCGACGACTCGCCGCATGCATCCAAATGAACGGCTGAAAAGGGAGGGTTGCTTTGTGCTGTACGGGCTGCGCCCCGTCCTTCTGTCTGTAGCTCGGATGAAAGGCTCTGCGTAACTCAAACATGCTCTGTAGGCTCCTGTGAACGCCAGCTCTTGATGAGGCCAACCGAATTAACCTGTCACCAATCTGTGTGTCCTTGAAGGGAGTAATCACTTCTACTCTTCTGCATATCCGCTGAATGTTGATGGTAAATGGTGAAATACATGAGATCACAGGTTAGATTTCAGCACATTCAGGTTCGCCCACTCCGAGCTGCGCGTCTGCCGGGCAGGTCCTCGGCCTTGGGAGAAATCCTGCTCCAGGTCTTTGATCTTGGGACGACCCCTCCTTGGTTTTCACTCTGGTGTCCAGTGCCAGGCAGTTTTGGCGACGGAGCCTTCCTGATGGTCGATATGCCCGATCCACCTCCACCTCCAGCGCCGCTTCAGCAGGACGCCACAGATTCCGTTTTTTTAACCTTTTGAACAGCTCTTTGTTTGAAATGCTTTTTTCGCTAAAAGACGTGCAGAATTCAACGGAGGCTCTTAGTGTGACGTGTGGACATCTTTGTTTGATCCACCTCGGTCAATCGCCAGCATTCTGAAGCTCATAGAAAGTTGTGAGGCCACAGCTGCTGCGGAGTTTCAGTTCACTGTGAGTGCTCTGGCCTTGTTGAAGCGGCTGGATGTCTGCTAGATAACGTGTCTGAAGATGCTCTGTATAATGACTTCTGCAGCCTTTTCTTTGCGCAGTGTGGCACCAACGCAAACGCATCTCCTCAGTCCAATGGACAGACTTCCCCAACTCAAGCGCTGTCCTCACTGCTCTGCTGCCTGATCGCCACAAATGCCTTTGGAAACAGAAATTTAATCGACGGCTGAAGAGTCGTTCTTTTCCTTGAATGATGACCGAACCGAGAATTAACATCTTAGCAGCTTTGGGCTTTGTAATGGGCAAGTTTCTGTTTCTACTGTTACCCTGTAAACAGACATCATTTTCAAAATGTTGCTGTTTAAATGCAAAAAAGAAGCATTTTCACTTGAAGCAGCATGTAAATAAGATCTAATAGTCCAACCAGCGTTGCTCCAGGGGTCTAAGAATCACACAAACTGTCCCTCCACAGCAAGTCGCCTATCCCGTTAGGACAGACCCACTGGAACACGACAGAGGTATTCAATGCATCCTTTATCGTCAACACCGCAGGGACTTTTATCCAAAAAGAATTACATTTTCCACTGACTCATGCAGACATTGCAGCTACTTCAACAAGTCGGCTTTTTGCACTAAATTTGCATTTTTTCCACCACTTTCAAAAATGCAGACTCTCTGTTTTGCTTCCACTTTGTGGCTGACAATAATCAAAATGAAGCCCCGGAGCCTTTTTATCCAGCAGACAAACAACAAAGTCCAGGCTTCGCTGCCCATTTTTGCAAAGGATGACATTCAGAGGGAATTTGAAACCGTTGGGCATTTAATATGTCAGTGGACTAATTTGCCTAATCTTCTTGTGGCTTTGGCCCTGATGTGGAAATGCAAATCACAATGTGCTGGGAGACCTTTTACCCCTGGGAAAAATTCCCGGACATTAGTTTATGGTGGGAAATTAAAGTCACTTGGACTTTTTGGGGATAAAAAACAAAAAAAACATGGGCCATATTGTATCGTATTCACACCTCATACATTAAACTAACAGGATAATAAAGATCAGTATTACAAGTTGATGCATAATGTGGTTGTATGAAATTCAATCCATGTGGAAATGCAAACTGGGTCAGGGGCCAAAAGTATAATCTGTTTTTCTGACCAAACCAACAAACGAAAATGGAAAAAATGGCTCAATTTTCCTTTTTTCGTTTTCAACCAAAAAACGAAAAAACGGTTTTTTCTTTCTCAATTCAAAACCAAAAACAAAACCAACACAAGCAAATTACGGCCGAATTTTGTTTTTTGGATTTCAATGTTTCGTTTTTTCGTTTCAGGTCTAAAAACGAAAAAACGGAAGCACGTGACCCCTGAAGTCACGGGTCAAATGGACTCCCTACCAAAATAAAAGCCTTACTAATAAATGGGCAATAAAAGATAAATTACGTTAAATAGCGTTTTTATTTTTGCACAGCATTTATTGCATACACTACTAGGCTTGTAATAATGTTAGAAAATAATAATAATTATTATTATTAACAACAATGCTTGTGGTGTAGCTACACAAAAGCCAAATTTAAAAAGTTGCATGTGGCAAACAGTGATGCCTTTAGGCTTCTAATGAAGGTCCCTCAGTGGACCAGTGCAAGCCGGTTGTTTGTGCAAAATAATGTCAGAACACTGAATGCTGTTATTAGAAATTTTATTTTTAAGTTTATTAAGCGACTCATGGACTCTGATGATAAAATTATTCAAGCTTCTGTCAAACCTGGGCAGAGCAGTGTCTGGTACACTTCTGTGCTCTGGAGACACTGGAGGGAGTGTTTATTTAGTTTATATGTGTCATGCTGTTTTTCTGTTTTGTTGCTGTCTTTAGTATTTGTGTGTAATTTTATGAACCATTTCGAGTCTGGAATAAAGAATAAAGAAAGAGGAGCATGCCACTGTTTGTCCATAGGAGCATATGAACATTGTAAGATCCTTACGTCCCGAACGCACTGGAGGCACCGCACGCGCCGCGAAGTCTCCGCGCCGGCGCTTGGCTGTTCGTATTGGATCTGCTGCCTGCGCTCTCCGCTGGTCACACATCGACTGCACTCGGCTGATCCGTCTGCTCTCGGTTTTCCTCTGTCTCGCTCTGCCGGGATGGATGTGTGTGTTCTGGTGACCTTTGGAGAGACTTTTTCTCCTCCTGTCCTCTTTTTTTCTGCATCACGCGAATCTCTGTCGCTGTGTGTGTGTGTGTGTGTGTGTGTGTGTGTGTGTGTGTGTGTGTGTGTGTGTGTGTGTGTGTGTGTGTGTGTGTGTGCGCGCGCGCGCGCGCGCGTCTGTTTGTGTGTGTGTGTGTCCGTCTCTCTTGTGATTAGACCCAGTGACAGACGGACGAGCAACACTGTAACTAATCGTCATTTAATTTATTTTATTTTGAAAATTGACCGGATTCTCTTGCCTTTTCTGTTTCCAACTTCCTGTCTGGTCCGATCTGCTTGATCCAGCTTGACAGTTGCCGCTCACGGCGCTCGCGGTTCGCGTGAAAAATAGAACGAAGCGGAGTGGGCGTGCGGCGCCACTGTGCGCATTGTGTGCGGCCAGTCAGATAGGTTAACATGGGAGGCGATCAGAAGCGCCGTGCGCGGCGCTACCGTGTGCGCGGTGCTACCGCGTCCAGTGCGTTCGGGCCGTCAGTCCCTCAACTGAGTACTGGATTTTTCTTCTAAATTGGCTCACACTGCCATCTACTGGGCGAAAAAGGGAAACGTTTCTCATCAGCACCGCCATGCAGCTGACATGTCACAAAGTTAAAATGACCCACGTATTTTATGATCAACAGACATGTCACACTTATCGAAAAGGTGAACACTTAACGATCTGGCGTCCGCGAATTAGATGTATGCAGGCCAGGCAGCAGACCTGTAATCATTATTATTATTATAATTATTCTCATAGTAGTAGTAGTAGTAGTAGTAGTGGTATTGTTGTTAATAATAATAATAATTATTATTATTATTATTATTTTCCAACATTATTACAAGCCTAGTAGTGTATGCAATAAATGCTGTGCAAAAATAAAAACGCTATTTAACGCAATTTATCTTTAATTGCCCATTTATTAGTAAGGCTTTTATTTTGGTAGGGAGGCCATTTGACCCGTGACGTCAGGGGTCACGTGCTTCCGTTTTTTCGTTTTGAGACCTGAAACTAAAAAACTAAAAATTGAAATCCAAAAAACAAAATTCGGCCGTAATTTGCTTGTGTTGGTTTTGTTTTTGGTTTTGAATTGAGAAAGAAAAAACCGTTTTTTCGTTTTTTGGTTGAAAACGAAAAAAGGAAAATTGAGCCATTTTTTCCTTTTTCGTTTGTTGGTTTGGTCAGAAAAACAGATTATACTTTTGGCCCCTGACCAAACTGCTATAAATTGACTCCCAATCTCAAAAAACAAACATGTAAGTCTTACAGTCATTGGGTTCAGTGGTCATGCATCTTGAAGATCATTTGACAGAAGGTTCAGAAACTTACTCAGTTTCAACTGACTTTTAGAAAATGCTGCTGACCATGCGTGCCACAGTAAATAGTGATAGTATATAGGGCCACCTGAGGAAAGATGGCGAGGTGGAGTTGTTAGAAAAAGCAGAAAATGAATCACCTCTCCATTACCTTCCCCCCCGCAGCTGTGATTATGATTGTTTTGCCACATTTGTTCCAGATGAAGTGATTCCTTACGTGTTCCTGCTGATGCTTTACATATGTTATTATTCCTGAATGTGTTTTTCTAAATGCAGCTCTGGATTCTGATGCAGGGAGAAATGCAACCACTGCCAATTAAGCTAATAGCACGAGGAGAAGAAATTTACGTGACGGTATATATTGACATGTCTTAATAATGATCCCATCTAGATGATTTAAGCACTGCGCTTCGGGAAATTATACTGTGAGTTTGGTTGATCGGGAGAGATATTTAAAGTGACTTTTTTTCCAATTGATTGCTGGTTTATATTTATGATGGTATTAATGTTGATGTCAGCGGTTTGGAGTTTAGAGGTCAGTACATTATTTAAAGCTTGTTTCTATGTTTTGGGTCTGTTTTCGAGGCCCGTTTACACAGGTTTTAAAGTAAAGATGGAACACTCATGTTGTATTTCAGGTGTCTGTTCACATGAAAATGGTGCTGGGAGTCACTGAAAATGCTTTTTTTTTTTCTTTTTTTTTTTTTTTAAATATCCCCTAAAGTGGAACTTTTTGAAAATGCTCCAACTTGGCAGTCTGTCCATAACAATGTTCGCTCACTCCCATTGTTAATGTTGATAGAGCATCCTTTGATTGCAAAAACAAAGAGCAGCACGTGTTTTGGGATTTCCAGCTGTTTCTGTGAAATGATTTGTCATTTTCAAAATGTTACCATAGGAACGATTAAAAACGATCAGTTGAAATGTTGTGTAAACAGGGCCTTAGGGTCAAAAGATAAAACCCAATGTGAGTGCTCAGTGCTTTCTCCTTTTTGCATCATGTGATTCTACAGTATAAGTGTTTACTTGTCTGAAGTTCTCCTTGTTCTTGACGTGTTAGTCATCTCACGCCTGGCTCACTGATCGCCGTCCTCCTGCCTCCCTCTGTCCTGTGAGCATGAAGGGAACATGATATGTAAATCAGAGCGTGACAAATTGCCTCGTTAAAGCCGCATCCTTTAAGGAAGGCCATAACTCCAGAAAAAGTGACCATTAACTGATAACTGACTGATGAACTGACAGAGCGAGTCAGGTTGGATGGACACTTATCAATAAAACACATGGTGGGACTGACAAGGACACGCGTGTTTTTGCAATGTGTGGCTCTATAAGTTTGAATAAGGGTTCAAAACAGCCGTTTAATTCCATCTAACAGCTGGTTCATGGTGCAAATGAAGGTAAACGTGTCTTTTCTGAAAAACATTGCCATCGTATGTCCTCCAAGCAATATGCTATGCGACTTGTATGACTAACATGTCGTCCAATTTTCCATTATGGGGTCCGATTCCACACAGAACTGCCGCCCCGCCTGCCAGGTGTGGTATGTGGGACATGAGTAATGCTACCACGATATGGAGTTGGTGTGCAATCTCTCATTAAAAGGGTTTTTTACATGAGCGATCTGTAATCATGGCATGCTGTGAACAGCTTGTCAGAGTGCAGCTCAAAACATGCCTCGCCAAGGAAAAAGCCAATAATGACGTTCATTAGATGTGCAGGTATGTGAGGCGCCAGCTGCTAAGTGTACAGCTGCATGGCGTCCAAGCGCTCGCTTTATAAACACTGGAGCAGATTGTGTGAAGGCTCTGTAAGCTGTGGGAGACTGACTTTACATTATTTTTGAAACGTTTCCCAGGTGAAATGTTGGAGGAACAGAGGCCTCCTGGGGGATAGAACACACTGCACACCCAAGACGCAACCAAGTTCATGGTTTTCACCCTAATAGGTACCTGCAAGTGTCAGTCATGCCTTTCTCACCGTAAACCCAGCGAATGATTGCGTGGAAAGATTTTCATTGTGAGAATATGGAAAAATATTCCAAGCTGTTTCTTTAAACACATGCATTATTCAGTGATGGAAATTGGTAATATATGAATGTAATTCTGCAGAGACAGAGGAGAGTACACTACGAATGTTGTATGAGCATTGCTACAGGTGTGGTGGAGGTTAAAGGGCTTTTCCCCACGGTAATAAGCTCTAAAGGAGGAGAATGGCAAGCAGCGGACTTTGAATTGGGATTTTTTTTGCTGGTTCTCATGAATCCCGGGGGCTCAGTAGTTAGCTCGCTCGCCTCGCTATAAAGTTTCCATGTTCTCTGTATGCGTGCAGAGGCTTGCTTGAGGTACTGGGATTGGTGTAAACCATAGCTTTAGGACACAGACACCATTTATGCAACATTTTCAGACTGTAAATGGAAAACTTTGGTTGTATTTTGGGTTTCGATTTACTCGACAGTGGTGCTCAGAGTCGCCCAAAATTAAGCATTTGAGTGGCAGCCCCGTGTTATCGCGAAACTTCTGAAACAAAATTGCAAAAACAATGTGTTTTTACTTGAAATGGTGTTGTACAACCCAGGCCTAATTTGACTCTTAAATTGCATTGTGTAAATAGGAGTGTGTGTCATTGTCTGTGTTCGGGTTTGCAGAGTGAAAGTCTTGAATGCTCGCCCACAACCCTAAGGCCTCAAAGACTGACTAAAAATGGCGTTGTTCCTGCATTTCCGTTTCCTGTTTAGACGGAAACAGTCTGTATTCACACTCGGATGACAGAAACAACGCAGATTTCATGTGAGGCCACTGGTTGGTGCTGTGATTATGTAAATGTCAACCCTCTCTCGCTGATCAACCTGATCCCTCTCCCATTCTGGGTCTGCCTCCTTCCCAACAGGTGTAGCTGCTCATCAGCCAGACTCCCTGTGACGAGGTGGAGGACTGCAGCTCACACTCGGCTCATTCTGGTCTGGCAGCAGCTGCTGCAGCAGCAGAGGTCTTGAGAGTGATTTTTAATGTTGTCCTGTTTTGGTTTCCTTCTCCTTTGTGATTCCAGCAACTCAGTGTTCACAATTGTATTTCCTTTGTGTAGGTTTTAGTTTGTAGTTAGTTTGGTGGAGGTTTAATTAGATTAAACAGCATTCCAGAATATTTCATTTTTCAGATAGAAAAAACAGAGTCGTCACTTTTTACTTGAAAATGTTGCCATGTCCACATGGGAAAACTTGTATGGAGAGGTGTAGTAGACAGACTGATCATTGTTTCCACGATCGATAAACAGTTTGTCATCTCAGCTGATGAAAATGTTAAAACACAATTCAACACGATTGAGATGAAATGTTGCACTGCAGAGGGGATGCTGAGCAAACCCAGCGAATCGCTCTCATGCATGAGTCAACAGCATAGAAAAATAACCCTCCTCTTCCTCGCGTCTGCAACTTTATCCTTCTGTATGAAAGCTCTGCAAAGCAAAAAGCAGTGGAAACATTGAAACCGTACTTTTAAAGCAGGCCTTTGCTGATCAGTCCTGACAAACGATTGCAGCCACACACTTGTAATCTTTCACAGCCACGGCCTTGAGACATTTACGTAAAAATTCAAACTCGGAGAAATACAAAAAGTCATTTGTGGGCTTGTCAGCCGTGGCAGTTGAATAGACAGAGCTGAGAGCTGTGAAGTGCTGGGATTGTGGAAATACCTGCATTGCTAATGCTTTAATGCAACTGTTATTTTCTTCACGGTGTGCAGAGGCTTAGCGCGCTCGGAGACACGCGTACATGCACATGTATACACACAGACGACTCCGCCGCCAAAAGATGTTTCCATTTAGTTATTTCCCTTCAGATAACTTAATTCCATCCCGAAATTCAGAAAGCAGGCAGGAACCATTAAAAGCAAAGCACTGGTGCTGAAAACACACATTAAGGCTTACAGCTCAGAGAAAATTGACTCACAATCAAGACGCTCTTAATCCATTTTGAAGAGTCAGTGGTGAGCATTCTTATCTCCTCTGAGAGTTGAGAGCGGCCCTTTTGGGATTGGATGAGATGTGCCCGCTCCCATGCAGCCCTGCTTTCTGCGCGCATGTTCACAAGTGAACAAGCAAACAAACGGAGCCGTGAAGCCGAGCGACTGACGCGCCAGCCGGGGAACCATCACAGTCAGCCGCCGCGCTTTCAGTCATCATTCGTTTCACTTTCTCCCCTGAACCTCGTCCTGTGTATCGTCCTATTGATCCCCCCGCTGCAGATCAGTCCCTTGCTTCCTGCTCTCCTCTTCATTTGTCTCCTCAATTCCATATTTTCCTTTCGCTCTTTTCAACCTCGTCGTTATTCCCTCTCTCTCTCGCTCTCCCTCTGTCTCAGCCCGCTGACTGACGGCGCCGACACGCCGAGGTAAATTGGGATGTTGCTGCAATGACAGGGGCCCTTTGTATTGATTTGTTCGTCTTCATCATCCATCACCGCGTCTGCACACGCTTACAAAACACATGCGTGCGTGCACACACACGCAAACACACCGCTGGCGGCGAGAGGAAACCTGTTCAGGTCCCAGGCCGAGCAAACTAATCACATTACCTTGATGGAGTGGACCGGTGAACCTCACAAGGCCACGGCGCTGCAGAGGAATAGAGGAAGCAGCATATGCTTCTTTCTGTCAGTACTCGGGATAACTTTAAAAGAATAAACGGGCATAAAAGTGCAGCAGATTTGCTGCTCAGTGAAGAGTGGAGCTGTGCATTACTCCCAGCTTCCTGATCTCTTCCTTTAGCGGTGGTTTGCATTTCAGATCGAGGTTCAGGTGCTCTTCTTCTTCTTCTTTTATTTTTTATCACTTTTATGCATTTTAAACATTCATTAGACATTGATGTTACACATTTCTTTCCTGATTCACACTGTATGTCGATTTTTTGCCTGGAGCTATTAATCCATTTCAACCCATTGGTCACAATCTTGACCGCAAAAAAATATCTTTCATTTTAAGGCTCTAAAAATGTTACTGAGTGATTTTTTTTTCCCATGCATTTTCTGGAATTCCAACAACAACACAGTGTTTATATGAATAGTGTGCAGTGACACATGTTTACAGTAAACAGTCACAGAACCAGACCCGTTTACTGCCGTTGAACTTGGTGATGAACCTTCATGAGATTCAGATGTGTTGAAGCTGAAAGACATGAAGAAATCTTTATATTTTACAACATAACATGACAATTTCTGCAAATGTGAATGTTTCAAAAAGTGATGTGTGAAAGTGTTTTTTTTTTTCATTGAACCAAAGTTAACAGATTTTAATTAAGTAATTAATCAATGAAATAAATCCATTTTAATTTATATTCGTGTTCAAGGTTTCCAGCTTGGAAATTTTAATGTCACCGATTGAGGTCAAAATGGAGAGTAATTTACCGTATTTTACCAAGAAAGTACTTTTGACACCTTAAATGATCTCTAACATAATATCTCATAAAACACAGATTTTGAAAATGATTTTTTTTTGGTTTTTTTATGGTTTTTAATGGTTTTTTTAATGATTGTGGAAAGATATGTGAAAAACATTTTTTTTTTTCCTCATAATTATTTCTTAAAATTATTATTTATTTTGCAAAAGGGTTACCAAAGACATACTATTTGGACGTTCTCTGTTCTGGGAAAAATTTGGATTTAAATGACTTAACTGCTGTTTGTGCATTGCTTGAATGGACATAACAAGGACAAACGTTTACTTTTTTTCTGTGATCATGCTTCCAATTGGAAACAGCTGTTGGGTTTATATTTCCGTTTGTCTATGTCTGTCTGTTTCACTGTGCGAGGCTAGAAAATATCTCCATCAGTTCCATTCTTTGAAGAGTGTCACTCTGGAGGCCTCAGTCAGTCAGACACAACCCTGACAGCAGACCACTGGGACTAAAGGGAACGCAAGTGTGTTATTGAAATAATCGTTGCATAAATGTTAATGAGATATTGTGGATATTCATTCTGTTTAATTCTTTAAAAACCCCCATCAGCTCTGGGTGAGCTGCAGAACATTTTTGGATTTTCAAGTGAGCCTTGACTTGCTTGAGTTTGGGGATATTCAGCCTGTTAGCCTCTCTGGAATAGAGTGGTGGTGTAGTGGTTATCTCTCTCACTTAACCACAAACTAGTGAGCATCCTTCACCCTGACAGGACATGTTACCACTTGAGTGGTTAAAAGATGCCGTACATGATCCATCACAATCATCCAGTCACTCATTTGATCATTTGGTCTTTTTTACAAGGACTCTTTGAGAGATTGGAACCTGCTCCACTGACTTATGGTACGTGCCCGGTGAATTGGTCGGTTTTTCTCGCATCCCATTCGTTCATTGTCTATGTGAAACGCACCGTGATGCATCCTGGGAGCGGTGCAGTGCGTTTTGAGATGCGTTGCGTCTTCCGTGGGCTGCCCACAGCTCATTTACATAAAATCGAGTTTTCCAAAACCTAATTAAATGAGGCACAGGGAGCCGAACACATCGCAAAACAGAAAACGTTTAAGCTAGCGGTGTACTGAAACCAAAATAAGGACAGACTCTCCAGCTGCACGGCTTATTTCTCGCCTCAGATGTTTCTAGACTGACGGCAGCATAGCACCACTGCATAGATGGATGCTCTGCACTGCACTGAAGAGGTGCAGTTGAAGGACAGAGGCTTCTTATTGACTCATCAAAAGTAAATGTCCACCCAGCATACAGAGATGTGGTGTTTAATGTGAGTAACAATAAATAAATAAATAAATAAATGACTGCTGAAAGCTGTCATCATGGAACACGGACATAAAGATCACCAACTGTTCTCCCTCGCATGTCTCCTCCTCCTCGACCTCCACAGTGTTTTAATTCCATCAAAGCTACAGACACGTTTATAACTACAACATACAGTTCGATTTTACTCCCAAAAATCACCAGACCAGCAAGAATTAAACTCATTCCGCAAAAATTTTTCTTCCTTTTAAAAGTGATTTTTTTTTTTTTTTCCTTTCCACAGTCGCTTTCTTTGCTCATGTGGAACTTTTGGGTTTTCTCTTAAAAAGTGCCAAGAAATGATTGTGTTGTAATTAGATATAAAGCTGAATCGAATCGAATCGAACTGAACTGAACTGAACTGTATTGAAGCTGAGACGGTTGCCGGGTGAAGTGTGATGTCATCAACTTTACTCTTATGTCATCAGGACTTTCAGACATTAAATCCATTTGTTCCAAGTCTGTGTACATTCAGCAACATTCCCAGTATCAGGACAACGTTTCTAAAGTAACAACAACTGTAAAAGGACAGCCCCGGTACACGATGGCTTCAGTTGAGGAGCTCCGATTAGCTGGACTGTTTTGCGATGCGGTTCTTAAAGTTCAAGACTTTGAATTTCCAGTTCACAAAATCATTATGTGTGAATGTTCTCCATACTTCGAGTAAGTTGAAACAGAGAAACGATGTTTGTCCTTCAAAGTTCTAAGTTTCACCTGGTATAATAGATAGAATATGAAAAACTGCTGAGCATTTTGTAAATTGTACAAATTTAGCATAAATGTGCTGGACCCAAAAACTTTATTGTGGTTTGAGTTGTTGTCTCCGTGCCTGCTCCTTTTAACTGTTTCACAAAAGTTTAAAATGTTTTCTTTCACTTTTCTCCTTCAGAGCTCTTTTCCTTCGGTGGTCCAGCCCAAGCCAGAGGGTTTATAACATACCTGGCGTCGCTCCTGTGATGATGGAGCGTATCATTAAGTTTGCATACACAGGCTCTGTTCCTGTGGCGCTGGACAACGTGCTGGGCCTCATGGTCGTGGCTGATCAGTTTGAAGTAAGGGAGATTGTACAAACCTGCAGCCATGTCCTGGAGGAACAACTCTGCCCAGAGAATTGCATAAGCATTTGGCAATTCACAAGAACCTTCTCTTTCTCCGAGCTCCATTCTAAAGTCCACCACTACATCCTGGATCGCTTTGAGGAAGTGGTTTCCAGTGAGCAGCTGCTGCAGCTCGGTGTCCATGAATTTGCTCATTTCCTTGACAGAGATGACCTTATTTTAAGGACAGAGAGAATTGTGTATGAGGGTATTATGAAGTGGATCGCCAATGACCCAAATCAACGAAAAGAACACCTCTGCTATCTGATGTCAAAGGTACAGTAATCTGTGTGACTCATACTCTTCCTAAGCACTCAGGTGTTGTCCTTGATAAGACTTTGGTGAACTATCTGATAGACGTGACACCATGTGTTGTAAAGAGTGCTGTACACAGGGAAAACCTTGTGTTTCATAGACAAATAGAGATAACTGACAACAAGTGCCATATTTCAAAAGGTAATATTCATGAATTGTGTCCATTTCATTGCTGTTTAGATTCGGCTCTGTCTGATGGGTTTACCTGACATCATGATGAATGTGCTGTCAAACGATCTGGTGAAGAGCGACTCTCGGTGCCTGGCCATGGTCACCAAAGCCTCCAGAATCCTGCGTTACCTCATCAAAAACTATGGTGATGATATCGTCTCCAACCCCTTTGCTCGCCCGCGCCTACCAAATGCCATTCTGTTGGCCATTGGAGGCTTTCGCGAAGGGCATCCCATCAATAGCATCGAGGCATATGACATCCGGGCCAACCGTTGGTCTAAGTTGACAGCCCCTGCAGAACCTCCTCGTAGGTCCCACGGCACCGCCTTCCTGAATGGATACATCTATTACATTGGTGGCTACAACAGAGACGAGATTTTCAACAGTGTGCGCAGGTTTAATCCCACCATGAACGTTTTTGAAGAGGTAGCACCGATGCATTCGCCCCGCACCCACGTCAGCGTGACTGTGCTGAATGGGCTCATCTTTGCCCTGGGAGGCTTTGATGGGGAGTGGCGTCTCAGATCTGCAGAGCACTATCAGCCCGAGAGCAACCAGTGGACCCTCATAGCACCCATGAGCGAAAGGAGGAGTGACGCAAGTAGCACAGTCCTCCACGAGAAGGTGAGTGACTCCAAGGAGCAGCTGAATTGAAAGTTTGATAGTCTGCACCTAACAGGAGATGGGATTTATAACGACCTCTAATGACGAAATAACTAATTTATAATTTTTTTTAATTTTATTTTCTCCTGTTCAGAATACTAATCATGATTACCATAACACTGTAGCTCAACATTGACATAGGAAACATTGGCAACACTTGTGGCCTAAAATGTAAAATGACTTCCTGTCCTTACTTTAATCTTCAGATTTATGTTTTTGGAGGATTTACTGGGTGGATGGTCCTGCGAAGCGCTGAGTGCTACAACCCACAAACCAACCAGTGGACAAGGATTTCTAACATGATTAGTCACCGCAGTGGAGTTGCAGCTGTTGCTTATAAGAATCTCGCCTATGTGGTAAGTTTACCAAACCAAGCTGACACTCAGATAACATGTAACTCACTCATAGAAAGCGTGGAACCCTGGATGAGCTGGGTTTTGAATCTGAGTTATCCTGACCACTGATGAAGAAAGATAATTATTTTAAAAAAGTATCCATTCATTTATATAATTAAGAACTTTTTTTCAAATGCTTTGTTCCTTTTTCTTTCTGAAGGTCGGTGGCTATGATGGCGTCAGCCGTCTGGCCAGTGCTGAGGTCTATGATCCGTTGACCAACACCTGGCGCATGCTGCCCTCCATGAGGAGCAGTCGCAGCAACCTTGGCATCGAAGTGCTTGATGATCGCATCTTTGTTGTTGGGGGCTTCGACGGCTTTTGCACCATCCGTTTTGTGGAGTGCTTTGACCCGACGTTGAATCTGTGGTCTGATGTCCACGACTTGCATGTCTCACGCCACACAGTGAGCTGCTGTGTGATTTACGGACTCCCCAACATGGATTTCTACACCTTCAATCGAGACAGTCTGCCATTTATTCAGGCAGACCAAGAGATGGAGGAGGACGATCAGGAGGAGGAGGAGAAGGAAGAGGAAGAGGAGGAAGACGATTAGAATGAGGTGCAGGAGGAGGAAGAGGAGGGAAGATCAGGAGAAGGAAAAAGAAGAGGAAGGGAAGTAGTGGGCGGAGTCGGGGCCACTTGCCCGCCCACTACCGATAGAAAGAGAGAAAAAGATAGGACAGACAGATTCATTGACTGATTCAGCGTCAGGATGTGTTTTTAGAAAGAGGGAGACAGAAAAAGAGAGGAACAGAGGGTATAGAGGTCAGATGAACAGTGAAAGGGAGTCAACAGTTATTAAAATACAAGACAGTCCCAACAATGACACTGAAAAACCAGGAGAAAGAGAAAAATCATAAGGGGCCACCCGCATCCAGCGGTGCCACAAACGCCGACCCACACCGCGGTCCATGAACCATACTGCAGGCCTCCCACCAGTCAGGCCAGAAGAGTCCCCAGGACGACACCCTCCACAGGCAGACCAGACACATCTCCCGATGTGGACGGCCCCCATAAAGATACACTGCAAATGAAATAATTAAAAAAAAAAAGAGCATGAAATTAAAACAAGTATGTAGCAAATCCAAACTGTTTTGCCTCGCAGCTCTCTTTCTGTTCTGATGGTACGCTCCGCCTCACTTCAGTGAAAGTCCAGGACTTGTTTGTGCGGTGTGTATTGTTGCGTTTTTGCGCTGGCTCCAGGGTTATTTCCGAGCGGTGGGGGCGCTGCTGGAGCTGCTGAAGACGACAGAGGACCCATGAAGGAAACTCTTGCCACCCCGGACCACTGTCGTCAACCTGTGATGCTGCTGAAAGGTCCCCATTCACAGAGGAACACTAAGAGAGGGATTCATCCATCCTTTTTCTAAACACTTCTTCCTTTTCAGGGTCGCGGGTGGCTGGAGCCGATCCCAGCTGCTGCTGGGAAGGGCAGGGTCACCCTGGACAGGTCGCCAGTCTGTCGCAGGGCTAACAAAGACAGGCGAACAACCATTCACACCCACACTCACACCGAGGGGCAATTTAGGGTCACCAATTAACCTGACATGCATGTTTTCGGACAATAGGAGGAAGCCGGGGTACCCGGAGGGAACCCACGCACACACAGGGAGAACATGCAAACTCCACACAGAAAGGCCCCGAGCTGGTTATTGAACCCAGGACCTTCTTGCTGTGAGGCAAGAGCGCTAACCACTGCCCCACCATGCAGCCTGTGATTGTGAACTGCTGGTGTGAATGTGTGTGATGGATGTTCTTTGGTGGTCTATGATGGACTTGATGGATCTGGAATAGGTTTAATAACATTATATATCGAATACCTGCACGAAGAAAAGTCACACTGACTGTCTGCCGAGAAAGAAATATTGAACAAACGCAGCAGAATTGGTTCAGAATTGACAAAAACTACCTAACTGAAGCTGATTGAGATGATTTTAAAGAAACCAAGAGAATTTTCCAGAGGTTAAACTCACCTTGAATCCACAGTTTAGTGTCAGCTCACTCTGCCAGGGTGGAGTTTAACAAATCCCCTGTTTATGATGGACCCTCATCAGTGAGGCGACATGTGTTACATCGAACTTCTCCCCTGCCAGTGGTCAGCTTGACATTCACAGACATGGAGCTGACACTCGGGGGAAGCGGGCGAGCAAGACAGCCTTCTCAAATACGGCTCTCTATTTGACCAGAGGTAAGATTGACTCGAAGAGTGGATTTTCTCATTTGTAAAACAGCAGCTTAGGGGTTTTAGCTCAAAATAAAATGATTGGAAATTTTGAGAATAAGCCTCTCTTACTGGTCATCATGACTTAAAATGTTATTTACCATCAAAAATGTGAAATGCTAGCGCCTTTCAAGGCTGTGCCTCTTCTATGGGCTCATGATGTGATCAGATTACCCTTATGTTGTGATTCAGTGACTGAATCGTTTCATAGATCCTTTGCATTGAAAGCTGCTGCAGCCTGGCTGGTCTCTTTCCTTTCCCTGAATTGGGAGACAAAGTTGCCAACGCCTCATAAATGTTCGGCTGGGCTGGTTTCGCCGTTTCTTTAATAGTGGCAGGTGTTCACCTCTATGACTGAAAACAGCTAATGTGGTTCCTGACGTTGGTGGTATTTCTAAGATGTGTAGTTTGTGTGTAACAGGCTCTTACAGGTGTGTCTTGTTCAATTTATTTCTTACAGCCTGAAATGTGTCCCAATGTCCACTCTCAGGAAACAGGGCGCATTTCCGCCTCTCTCCGCCACGTTGTAGCTCCACTCAGTGTTACGTTGTTTCAGTGTCTGTATTTTGAACTTGACAACTTTATTGTTCCTCTAATGGAAAAACAAAAAATGCTACCAATACTCGTAAAATACTAGTAAAATCAATAATCAGTTATGGTTTATCGCTGCATAGATGCAGAATGGTCGAGGTCCTCATCGCAAATGATTTAATACAACACCCCTAAAGAGTCACTCTATAGCCATATCCTTCTGTGAAAACAGTATTTTTTTTTTTATTCATATACTGTATATTTTGACCACGCTGTGCTCATGAGGGCACAAACTGCCTTTTTACCAGGAAAGCTCAGATAATCGGCCTTTTCAATGAGGGATTCATTCTTATCTCCTCGACGCAATTAAGCAGCAACCAAGGCAACAGGCGTCCAGCAGTCTCTGGATATGGACGGCATTTGCAGTTCTGCATTTATATAACAGCTCATATTTCTACAGATTTCTTTGTATTTGATGTGGTTTTTTTTAATCTTGCATTTAGAAAAAAACACTGCAAAGCCAAATGGATGTGTCAGGAAATGTAAATTCATGAATCTATCAGCTGCAAAACACCAAATCGTTCGCAGGCAGCTGTGAAATGTATCAAACGACTTGGAGGATTTTCTTTATACATATATTTCTGTCAATGAACAGCTGGCTGGAGGGTCACAGAAGCTTCACAGCACAAGCTGCATCTTGTCACTGTAATTTGGCAATAATCACAGGAATGGAAATATTGTCCAGCACTTTCAATACTGGCAAAAGGCATTTGTTCAAGATAGAAGTGTGATTTATATCACACAGGAAGTGCCTCGTGCAGCCAGCGAGGTGTCTTGGCAGAGTCCACGAAGAGGCCGGACTGTCTGGCTCCACGCCTGACAACAGTGCCACAAGTATATTTACAGTCGCTCTCATCCCCGGCAAATGATTGTCATCTCGAAAGACTTCATTGAAAAGTGACCTTTGCCAAACCTTCAATTACTTTTAGTGTTTTAAGACTCTTTCTGCAGGCCGTGTGACAGAGAGATACAAGACATCTTTCTCCTTCACACCCAGAAGACAGGATAAGTGCTCTCCCCTCCAAGACCTCGAATTATGCCAGTCAGTGAAGCCGCGCTCAGCGCCCCGGCTTGCGTCAGAGGAGTGTTTCGCAGGGGTCATCAGATGTACGCGCACGTGGAAAATGAGCCAATCGCCGGCCGAAATGCTGAAAGGATGTTCAAAGAAGTCTGAAGGCTCAAGCAGAAGTGTTGCATGGGGTTACAAGAAACCTGACAGGAGGTCAAACTCTTTTTTCCGAGACATTGATGAGACTGTGTGAGTGTGTGTGTGAAGGCAGAGTGAAGCACTGACCGAACCAGAAAGATTTGGGAGCATAAAGGAAGATATCTGATTCATAGCCACCTCTGATCTCACATTTCTTTCCTCTCTGAATTTAAAAGAGATTGAATCAAAACAAAGAAAGGATTAATGGTCAGATTTGACCCCAGGCAGCGCTGTGAGGAGGCGCCCGAGTCGACCAATAGAAGACACGCAGGTTGATCTTTTTATCAGACATATTATTTAGCATAATCCTTCCTCGGTTTTCTTGGAGACAAATCCAATTTTATTCTGGAGTCTTTCCGAGCTTAAAAGACGTCACACACCTCTCATGTAGTGTGTTCTGTGAAAACAGTGGAATTGGGTGTCAAAGATAAGAACTGCAGCCCACCAAAGAGTCCGCTTCCGTCTGTGGGATCAATTTAGCTGCAATGTTTAAATGGTTCCGTTTCTTTTAAATGTCACTGTGCTTTATGGTCAATACACTGGGCTTCGCACAGTTTCAATAAAAGGAGCGGGCATAAAAGCTATCTCTCCTTATTGCGAGGCACATCAGCATTAAGTACACTACTTTGTCTACAGTAAGGCTGAACAAAGCGCCGAGCTGTCCTGAGCCAAGGCTGCAACTGTATTTTCTAGATATTTTGCACAAACTCTGCAGTTACGCCTGCAGGTGTGCAAAGCAGCACCGCAAACACACGCTTTCGCACACAGTCACCGCCCTTGCGGTCTGTACTGGCCTAACTCGAGGCCGTTGCAGAAGCACGCGGCGTTGACGGAGAAGAAACACATAACCTTGGCATATCCTTTGTGTTTGGTCGATAAATCAGGCTTTCGAACGCAGTGATGGTGGATTTCTGAACATGTGCATGATGAAGGATGCAGAAATGATGCTTCTGAAGAAATTCTCTGTTTTAATCTGTATGAGTCAGGAGACAGACACTTGCACAGAATTTTGTGTGTTGTGGTTTTGGGTTCGCCCGCTGCTTCTGCACTCTCTCCTGTGTCTCAGTATTCGTGTCTGTGATCTCCTGGTTTTTGGAGGTTTCGTCTTTCTGTATTTTTTGAATACTTGTTCCGAAAAAAAATAACCACAACAACAGCAGTGTCTGGCCAGCTGAGTCTCCTTTCAGCTTTCATTTCTTTCCAATAAAACAGCACAGAAACAACCCCACAGTCAGTGTCATGCCTTAAGCTGACCACTTCCTGGAGACGGTTTGCCCTAAAAGGCTTTCCATAGACAATCTGAACCTTACAGGCAAACCACACGACTTTAATGAGGCATTAAATATGATTGTTACAGATGATCGTTTCATATAAATTGGGAAGTCCTTTGAGCAAATCCTTCATGATCGGTTAATAAGGAATTTGGAAAAATAAGAAAATCTGACTTATGAAAGCAATCAGTTGCTCACCAAGACATTTATTTTTTTTGCAATTTGGCAGCAGACTGAGTATCTACATTTTCCAAGCGTGCTATTAAAACAATTCTGTTCCTGTAGCAAGATTGAGGCAAGTCTAATTCTTAAAACCAAGTGAAAAAACATTTATTAACACGGAAAAAATAGTATTATGTTTTTAGCAAAAAACACAACTGATCAATAGAAAATCTATAGCTGCTGAGCCTTGATTTTAAATGGCATGAGACTGAAAACAGAAAATAGAAAACAAATCTGACTTTATTCACCCTAAAACAAGGGAGTCAGATTCAGTTTAGCTCAGAGAGAACTCACCAGTAAGAAGACACTGTAATAAACTACCGTTTAACTCAGTTTTACTGCAAAAGAGTAGAGTTACATCCTGAGAATGAACTCCATTTGAAAAAAGCAAAACAGGAATAACACGAAAAAATAAACTGAGATTTTGTCATTTAGTCTCTATCTAGACACAACTTTAATTGCGGTTTTGGTTCTGAAAACAGACTAACTCCACAGCGGATTCCGACCTGAGCACTGTTGCAGTGAGGCGCCAGAGCTCCCCGCTGCTCGCTCCGCAGCCTGCCGTGGAGCTCAGCTGTTCTGGGCTGTTCTGGGCTGTTCTGGGCTGAACTCGTTCCCTGCAGCTTTCCTGGAGTTTCTCTTCCTTCCGCTCGTCTCTCATATTAGTGATGACAGAAAACACATCATGTCTTCTTTTTTGTTTCTCTTATCAATGCTGAAGAACACAGAAACCTGTTTCAGTGTAATGACTTGTGTCTATAGGGTCCTCATAATGGCTTTCACACACACACACACACACACACACACACACACACACACACGTACAAAACAAACCATTTAGATAAGATCAGTTCTCCAATATGAACCGACCTTAATCCCAACGGCGCAACTGTTTTTTTTTTTTTTTATGAAATATTCACATTCAAACCCTCGGAACATCAGTGTGCATCTCAGTCCTCTGGGGGGGGTTTCATGCCAGAGAAAACCGTCTGCTGTCCACACACACCTGAATCACACACTCACACAGGCGTCGGATTACTCTCCCCACATGCTTGGTTACCAATTACCGAAGGAAATGGTTTGGCATTTTCTTTCATTACCGTGGACCGTGTCCGAATCAAAGGGAGACGGGTGAATATGTTTGTGTGCCGCTGTCAAATTATTCCGCAGAGAGACTCTCTCCCCTTTCTGCTTAAATCAAGGCCATCATACAGAAAATATGAAAACTTTCAGAGAATACCGAAGTAGAACTCCTTCCATCTTTTTTTAAAACACGATTTCATCCACCTCAGGGTTACTGGAGCCGATCCGGCTGACGGTGGGGGGAGGCAGGAAGCCCCCCGGCACAGGTCTCCAGTCCATCGCAGAGACGCACAGTCACTGTAGTGTTACAGGGCTCAAGAGTGGGCTGGGTCTCAAGACCACATTTTTAGTGTTGGCATTCACTTGGTCTCTGTTCCATAAGACCTCAGTCTTGATCTGGTCCTGGGATGTTTTGGTTTTGGTCTGGAGTCAGACTTGGCCCCTCAAAGTCTTGGTCTTGGGATGGCGGTCTCCAGAGTGTCATGACGCCCAGTCCAGACGGTCCTGATCCTGGTCCTGGTCCTGGTCCCAGTCCAGGTTCTCCTGTTCCTGGGAGTTTTAGAGTTGACATGCTGGTTTGTCCATATGAATGTCTGGGTTCTCCCATTGTTGATGTTTACACTGTATTGTTCTGTGTGTTTCTGGTTTCATTACAAAAACAAACAAAACCAACTGGTGGTCGTGTGGACAGGGAAAATGTTGCAGATCTTTACTACACGACGCTTGTGCCGTCTTCATCTCTCCATGTTGTTACTGGAGCTGTATGAATGGAACAGAATTCATGTTTTTGGATTGAGACTTCCTGGAAAAGTCACACATGCACAGAGAAAACGAAATCAACTTCTTTAAAGCTCGTGTCCGGAGTTTTGAAAGAGAGAGGTTCTTTTTAATCCAACGTCTGGAGGTTCCGCCCTCCCTCTGCTTTCATGAGCGACCAAGCCACGCCCCTTTAATTGTGCACACGAATTATCTGTCGGGTGAAAATGAGAGCCTCTGAGTCCTCCAGCATCCTCCATGTTTAGCTGTTTACGGTGGATGTTCAGCAGACAGTGGATATATCCCAGGGAAGCGTGGCGGCTGCTGCGGAGCTAACTCTCCTCTGCTGGGCGAGCGGCCGTGCTCTCTGGCTGCTCCACACTTTGATTGACAGCACAGCAAGGCGGAAGCTCGAAATCTATTGGCTGACGCTGACCGGCGCTTTTTCGGATAACATGGGGGTCTATGAGACGAAGGCGGGGCTCATAAATAAATTTTTATATTGCTTTATGCTAATATTATAGTAAAGTATCGAACCAGACTGACACATTGAAGCTCTGTTAAAAAATGATACATACACTGGAAACGAACTGAAACTCCGGACACCAGCTTTAAGTGTCTTTCTTTCTTTTTTATGTATTTATGGTTCAGGTTCAATCATCCCTTTAAAAACACTTTTTTTTAAATATTTAATCTGCTTTCTCTTATTAAAAATGTTTCTCTTATTTATCTGATAAAGGTGACATATCGACACATGCACCTTTAAAGAGTTTTAAAATACTTAGACCGGCCTTCTTTTCTCTGTTTTCCAAACCCATCAGACGGGTGGATATGAGGGTAAAGGATTATGAATGTCTATAAACCATTATGAGTGTCTCTCTCTCTCTCTTTCTCTGACACACGCACACACAACTACAGAACACAGACTATAAAGACGTGAATTCACACTCGCAGCTCTGACACTCGATCAATCACTCTGCTGGAGGCACAAGGGTCTGAGGGTCTGCAGATGTTCACCGTGCTGCAGTGAAGCCTTGGTTAAAGCAGTCAGCAGGCAGTTATTGCCCCATTAAGTCTACGAGAACAGTCACACACACACACACACACACACACACACACACATTGTATCTACACGCGGTGTGAGCCCATGATAATAAAAAAAGGCTCCTAAAAGTGAAATGAAAGCATCGGTTTCTTAACTAAAACAATCAGCTTCAATGTCAGATTTTTTTTCTTAGTGTAAAAGTTGAAAAGTCTGCACACTGAGCAACAATCATGACCAGATTACAAATACTAGTAACTAAAACACTGCGGCTAATTTTCATTGTGAATGAAAATGAAAAATAATGAATTCCACTCCTCTCTCCCCGTCAGAGCTTCGACTAAATGCAAACGACGATTTCGATTCCCTCATTCAGTTCTGCCTGCTGGAGGAAGATGCTCTAAGAGCGAACTGATGATCGCTTCTGGGATCAAACATGTTTGAACTAATAAAATGAAGAGAGACATGACGAAAACAGCTGTTAAAAAGCAGACAACAGGAACACGATCCCCTACGGGGAACTCAAAGCTGCTAATGCTAGTTAGCCTGTATGTTAGCTTTATAACTGTCAGACAGTTTTCATGTTGCTGTCTGGAAGATTGAAGTGACTGGGATAATTAGGAAGAGGCCTGTTCACATGATAACGTTTCAGGTTTAAATGGTTCTTCTGTGAGTCAATCCCCACATGCCAACTTCAGCATTTTCAGCCGTTTCTGTTTCAGCTGCACATTGTTTTTCAAAAACTTTGCCATGTAAACGGGATTTTTTTTCCATAACAAAATTGCAAAAATATTGTGTTTTCACTTGAAACTTGTGTAAACGGGGCCTGAAAGTGGAATCCCGTGCATGAGCGTGCAGTTTAGCATGCTTCCTTCAGGATCTTAGTAAATCATCACCGGGGTGATGCAACAAAACATTCAGATGTACCGCCGAAGTGAAGGAATCTTTTCTGTAGAGAGTGCTTTTTGCCGACGTTTTTCTCCTCTGATCTCTGTCATGTGTGAGAACGAAGAGTTTTTTTTTTTTTTTTTTTGGCTCAGGTTGAGCGGATGGCGTTCAGCGACTCGCGGTACGAAGTGCACGAGACAGAGAGACGCAGTGATTGTAAGGATGACACGCAAGAAGGGTCGTGAGCCAGATTCATCCCATCATCCTCTGCCACAGCGAGTACCTGCTGTTTGCTTTAGCGAGCTGAGCCGCCGTAACACTCCTGAGAGACGGTGTGTGTGCGCGTGTGTGTGTGTGTGTGTGTGTGTGTGTGTGTGTGTGTGCTCGCTGGGCTGTGATGATGACTTGTATGTTTGAGTGGGCCTGGGGCTCGCTGCACAGTGTGACTCAGACTGAGCGTCCTGTTCGCAGCGTGCTTCTCAGACATGTGAGCCCGTCAGGAGCCGAGCGGCGTGGAGGCCGGCTGTGTGCGCTGATAACTCACCAGAGCTACAGTATGTAGGCGTGTGTGTGTGTGTGTGTGTGTGTGTGTGTGTGTGTGTGTGTGTGTGTGTGTGTGTGTGTGTGTGACTCTCTGACACACCTCTCTGCCTCCACCTATTCTAATTAAAAGAAAGTTCATCCTTGTGAATCATCGTGTCTTCTCTCAGCCGAAATATGAAAAGTACTGGTGATGCACTGAAGATTTCTTTTTTCAAACGTGTGTACTAACCTTTAGGCACTCGCTGATATACTGTATAAGTACCGATAGGAGTACAGACTAAATGCCATGATGCACAATTTATGCTACATACGAAAACGATACGTAAAGAGTATGTATTGACGTGAACCACCTCCTCTTGACATTAAATAATTCATCTTATTTATCATTGAATATCATTAATATTAGAGACATTGCTCATCTTCTCTTGTTTTTTTTGTTTACAAGTATGAGTACTTGCAGTGTGGAGCCCGGTACTGGTAATGGTGTCGGCGAATCCCTGAAAAGTATCACGTGAAGCTGAGCTTAACTCGTAGATTGTCTGATTAACATGTCCAAAAATCATTTCAGGGTGAGTTTATTTCAGATGTGACCTGATAAAGCAGAATTAAAAATGTGTCACTAATCTATCGTCATGTGAAGAAAAATGACTAGATGAAAGATGTGCTCTGTCGATCTCGACGCCGATACAGTTTCTGTGAACAAGAACATCTTGTTTTTATTCCACGGGTTTAAAATAAAGTGCAGGTTAATTTCAATCCAGCCCAACAATTCCTTTGTAGCAGAGAAATACATGATTAGACTCTATAAACAGCCCACTTGACATGAATACAGGCTTGATTTTTCATTAATAAATGTTTTAAAGAGAAAATAGGGGGTGTTTTTTGGGTGTTTAAAATAGAACTGTGATGAAAGACATGCATCTTTAAAAAGTATGATACGATGCTCTAAGGCATAAAGATGAAGGTCAAGATGAAGGTGAGTTCAGTTTCACTGAATGTGATTTGGTGATTTTTTTTTTTTTTTTTTAAGGAAAAACTACATTCTGTTCTGCCAGTTCATTAAATCAAATTCTAAATGGGAAAAGTTAATAAAGAGTAATTTTTTGTCCTGATAAATGGGTCAATTTGAAGGCAAACATTATCTAATCTTACAGCGTATAACGGGAGCTGCAGCGTCAAACACATTTTAGTTTAGGGGACGTACAGCAAGCAGGCCGAACCAGTGAATTTGTACCATAATAACCTTTCATTTTCAAACGTAACATTTTTTCTTTCGTTCGGTGCAGAGCATGTTCAATGGAAATTCTTTTCAACGTTATTTCCACAAAAACCAAAAGATTATAATAGAAAATGACTGCCACCTCAACATAAAGTCAAGTTTAATTAACCTTCTTGTGCAAAAATACAGTGAAAAAAACAAGAACTTCTATAGCCGTTGTGTTATAGATGTTTTAAAAACTCTCCCTGACAGCATGACCCCCATCAACTGAAACACTTATCAGTTTGAAAGCTTTCAGCGGCAGCAGTGAAAACCACAATTTTCTCGTTGTTTTGGCCCGGACTGAAGCCTGTTGTGGGCCGGTTTAGGACCACGGGCCTTATGTTTGACAGTGAGCTGGAGCCTAATGACTTAAAACACGTGCTGTGGTTTTCCTGTGTTGAAAGGGTTTTGTGTGAACTTTAAAATAATGTTTAGTTTCTGGCACATGAATAATGTCTTTATTGTGATATGATGCATGTATCTTTGCAGATTTAAATTTACCGCAGGAAAAATGTGCTTTTATATCTACAGTGAAGAGACTTGCAAGCGTTATTTAAATTGAGCGTCAAATGGAAAATCCACGAGGTAAGCTACATGTTTAAAATGTGACGATATTTTCCTTTCTTTTCTTTTTTTTCTCCATTTGCTGAAAATAACTACGGCTCACTGACAAGTAATTAAAAGAAAAACATAAAACACTCATTTCAGGGGGAGAAAAAAAAACCCAGCTCATTATCGTGAGCACTTATTTTCAACAACACCTGCCTACGCACACATCACAGCCGGGTCTATTTATGAAAACTTAACCAAATCCTGAAGAGGCATCTGGGTGTGTTTTCAGAGGAAAACACAGGGAGGTAAGTCGCTTTCATTGGGGAATGTGCTTGACTTTGACTTCCTTTTTTTCCCCAGTAGTTCTCATCGTTCGCGACGGCACAGTGTCGCTGCGGCAGACTCACAGAAGTCCCAGCTGAAGGTCCGCAAGGGATAGTCTCAATGTCAAGAAATGAAAATGAGAATAATTCATGCCAAGGCTCCCACCAGTGGGAGGGATGAATAAACCAGCGCAGTCGGCCCGGCTCACCTACAACCAAGGACGAACCCTCAAACTCCTGCAGCCGCTGATTGTGTCACCCTGAACCTGAGCCTCCATTAAGCCGGGACCCGATAACTTTACCGCGCTGCAGAGTCACTCTCCCCTCCGGAACTGTATTTCCGTCTCGCGTCTGCGGGTATCGCGGTCCGGTCCTTCATCGCCGACATACACGGCCTGCATGAAGCCAGTGCTACAGAAACTGACACGAGTTTAGGACGACAGCTCGGAGCGTGGAGACTGTTTTAACTCTGGCAGACGATCTCTTTCTTGTTTTCTTTAATCCGAAGCAGTCCTGCCAGTGCAGATTGGGCGCAGTCGCCGAGGTTACTCCTGTTCACACATTTCCTGCGCACTGTGCTTAGTTAGTTCTGCTCTCGTCGTCGGGAGTCAGTCGGCTGATATGTGTCACCACCGACAGCTGCGAAGCGAAAACTTTATCCTCGACGTGTGACAAACCGCATTTCTAGATTATCGTCGGAAACAAGACGTCGACACTGAGAGGAGCTCGTAGAGGTGGCTCATCTGATCAGGACGGATGAAATATAGATTAACTCGGGTGGATGTGGGGGGGTTTCGCACTGCGGACGTCCCCCTGAAGTCATCCTATGTTCAGATCATACTTAGAGACGCATTAAAGTCAGATGGTGGTTAGAGGTGGTTAATAGTTGAGCAGTAAGTGAGGAAATGTATGTCAAAGTCAATGTTATGCTCCCTGAAGGCATAAATAAAGTAACATGGTGGGATCTGAATCCATGAAATCTGTGGAATATTAAAACACGGGGATAAGTAGCTCCAATAAAATCCATAAAGCATAAAAAATGGCACGTTTTTTAATATTTCTTTCAGCTAAACTGAACTGAATGTGAGCAGGTGTCTCCAGGTGAGAGGCAAAGCACGTGGACAGGGAAAAAAGAGGGTGTGGTCACAGTCACTCACATCCACAGTCCCTCCTTCCTCCTCCTCCTCCTCCTCCTCCTCCTCCTCTCCAGGTGCGACAGGACCGACGCAGGCCGCTGGATTTTGGTGAGCATGTAAACAGAACCGAAGCTGGGAGGAACCTGGCAGCATGATAAGCAGGACGGCGATGGATTTCCTTTGGAGAGTAAGTAGCCGCTCGCCCTTCAGTGTCGCATTTTAAGCATGTAATCAAGTCTAAGGTAATTGAATACGTGGCGAGCATGCCAAGGTGTGCACGGGGAGGAGAGAAGAAAGGAAAGTAGGGTGGACACGCCGGCGGGAAAAAGGAAGTGGAGAAGGGAGAAGCTGAGTGAGGACCAGGAGAATCTGAACTGAGACCAGAACCAGGACCAGGACCAGGAGGAATCTGGACTGGGAGTCGTGACACTCTGGAGTAAAACACTGTTTTCAGGAAGTACCGACTCCTGGGCTGTAGTAGCATTTCTAAAAAGTTCTGTTTTCCACCGTCTTCATGGAGACGAATCGGATCATTTTCACAAAGTTCCACCTTGAGTGCCGTTGATGTCAGAAACGGATCCGTTTCTGGGAAGCTCTCCGTACGCTGACCGTGGGCAAATATAAAAACATGAATAAACACAAGCTGAATATCTACAGTGGATGGAAATAGAGTGAAGAAAGAGGCAGAAACGAGAAGAAAAGGGAGGGAGGAGAGTGAAACAGGAGGGAAAACAGATGGAGACGTAACAAAAGAGGAACAAAGAGAGAGAGAGAGGAGGGCAGAAAGAGATGGAAAGAAATGTAAGCAGCCAGATATTCTGCCCTACATCTACAGCTCTGCGTTTTGGATAATGAAGAGGAGCAGGTGGGCGAATAGATTCTGTCACAGTCTACAAGACACGAGGACACTGGCAATGTGTGTGCACGTGGGTGCGCGCGTGCATGCGTGCGTGCATGTGTGTGCGCACTAGAACAGATTCACACACACACACACAGACACACAGACACACAACCGCCATGCCACCATGCCAACAGATCTGCCATCGTTACATCGCTACTTCCAAGGATGGAGTGTGTGTGTGTGTGTGTGTGTGTGTGTGTGTGTGTGTGTGTGTGTGTGTGTCTATATCTTCTTTAGACAGGCTCAGCGAGCAGACTACAGAGGTCTAGGTAATTATCTCCCAAACAAAGTGCCAAGTACAAAACTGTTTTCCTCACTCCACCGTGAGTCAGAGAGAGAGAGAGAGAGAGAGAGAGAGAGAGCTACAGAATGTGTGGCTGGAGGAGCGGGTGAGGAGAGGCTGACATCCGCTGAGGAGGTGTGTGTCTGCCGTCTAATCCTCCAGCCCGGGAACATTTCCATCAAACTCTTCCTATCTTATCGAACACAGACATGTCATCGATATTCAATTTTCTGCTGCAGACATTTTTTTTTTTTCTGGTCATTTACCAGCAGGTTCTGATCAACCGACGATCACAGAAGTGATGAACGTAACCAGTCACAGAGGTGAGAGGTAATGAGGTACAAATAGTTTGTCATCGCACCTAATTAGACGTCTACATTTAATTATTTTTATTTGAACACACATATTTGTACTTTAACCTCAGAACTGGCTCGTTTAGCCTTGTTCAAGTGTTGCAGCATCACAGTGAGGAGAAGCTATGAGTTCAGTTTGCAAAAAACAGACAAACATCCGGAATGTCTTGTGATTGTGTATTTTTAACTTGCACAATTTAACCAGTTTTACTTCTGTTGCAAAGTTTTAACATGACCTCATTTACATTTATTAGCTCATGCTTCACTTAACATGTTATATAATCCATTCTGCAAATGACAACAAATCCCTTAAAATCATAATAGTTATTCACACACAGCTCCTCCAGGTAAAATTGACATTTAATTTGTGACCAAAAGGTGATCATAACTTGATAAGAATTGGTCAAGTTCAAGCGTAATTACAAATACAATGTGGTGAAAAGTAGCTTTGTGTGATATTGCATATTGATCATCTATATTGTAAGCTATGTTTTGTAATTCTATTGCACATTGTGTCCCTGGTTTGTATTATCTTCTTTGTTAATCTTATTTGAGTTGAGTAATATATTTTGGTCTGTATCTTCTACTTTTATTTTTGAGGGATATATTATTACACAGGGCAAACAAGACGGAATTCAGAATTAAATTCCCACTTATTGTCATTGCACATGACAATAAGACTCTGTTGGAGCAGTCTTGGAGAGGAGGATGAGGGCCCTAATGCAGAGTATCTTGAGGAACTCCAAACATCCACTGCACAACACAGTTGCAGCTCAACAAAGTGAGCGGAGTAACAGGCTCCTGTCATTGCGCTGCAGAACTGAGCGCTTCAAGAGGTCGTTCATCCCCTCAGCAATCAGGCTGTATAACAGATGTGCCTGAGCCAAACTAAGTACACTACGAGCACTTTTATTTATTTATTGTACTGTTGTCATTTGCGTGTGAATGATTTGTGTGCTGCTGGACACCGGAATTTCTCCCTTGGGAGATTAATAAAGTTTTTATCTATCTATCTATCACATATACAATTACAGAGTAATTAAAACTCATATGTCTTGCATGTGCAGCAAATAACAATAAAGCTCAGTTTGACTTTGACTTGATTTACAGACAGTAAAGATTGTATTGCTGTTATTCTCCATCAACTTGCACAGGTATCTAAGATCTATTCTTCTCTGGCTGTGGTGCTCATGTGCAGCAGCAGTGCTTCAGAAAAGGTGTGTTTTCCTACATTTACATGGAGACGGAGTCACAGTGTTTTCCAAAAGTTGCACCGTTGTTGTGTAAACGGCCCCTCAGAATGCGTCCAGTTTTCCATTTTCACTTCGAACCATCGTCATATAAATGCAGCGTTGATGCTAAACAGCCAAGACTTTCTTTAGACTCCCTGCTCGACGCTATATTATTCAAACCACCAGAGCAGTGAAAGAGATCCGACGGCGCCACCGCTCTCATAATAACTTGCTTGACATGTTTTATACAGAAGCCAGATGATTATTTCAAGCAGGCATTGAGACAATGTACCTCAAAAATCCCCAAGACGTGCGTCCGTGCTGACGGATGGGACACGATGGGAGGCATGTCAGTTCCAGTGTGGCTGCAGCCGGCTAGGAATAGTCCTCCACAGGTCACCAATCCGCACCGGTGGATCACTAATTAATCCTGCACGCGTTGATATTGTGGGAGGAAAGACGAGTCGCCCGAGGCACAACCAGAATATAACAACTGTGCATCGAAAGGCGTTAACGAAGTGGACTGAACTGCTTCTGTACCTTCAGGAAAATAGAGATCGTACAGACAAACAGTGTTGCGATGGCAATAAATAGTTTTCCTAGCAGTGGATTGTTCTTGTGGAGCCTGCCTTCATAGTGCTGCAGCTCCATTCACCCACTCTCTTTTTAAGTCTTTTACCTTTCGTTTCACCCCCAAGTAGTTTCAGCTAACTCCGTCTGCCTCCTTCCGCCTCTTATTACCATCTCTGTCTGTGTTTCCCTGCCCACAGAGGTGGCAGATAAAGAGCCGGCCTCGGCGGAGAGAAAGGGAACACGCTGCTGTGGATATCTCTTCGCCGCTTGGCAAACGGCAGCTGCTATTCTCTTACCCTCAATCAGTCTCGTTTTCTCTCTCCCTCTCTCCAACCGTCTCCGTCGGCCTCTCTCAAGTGTTCCCAACGCGCGCTCTCCAGAAAGGAAGAAAAAAATAAATAAATTTAAAAAATCACACACAGTCGCCCAGCCAACCAGGAGCTACTTACAAATTCAGAAATTAAACTAAAAGCTCCTGTGAGGCGAAGAAAGGGGGGAATGTGTGAAGGACGGACTGTTTCCAGCTGGGGGGGTCGCAACTCCACGACGATCAACAATCGGGAATATATTGGTTATTTGTGAGGAATTACTGAGCTCGGGAGAGTTCTTTTTTCTCTGTCTTTCATCCACTAAGTGTGTTCCCATGCAGTCTTGGCTGGGAACATGTGCCGCCTCCCACACGAGCTCCGACTCCGCCAAACCGCCGTGTCACTCACTTCTGCTGCATCAATAAGTCCAGTCATTCATCCCTTCTTACCGATACCAACTGAATCTCAATGCAGCACTGAAATAGAAACACCAAGCAGAGAACAACACATCCTACTGTTAAAGTAAAGTAAAGGTAGAGCCGACGTATGGTTTTGGTTTAAAAAATCAAAAAGTGTCTCGTACCAAGCAGCTTTCACAAGGAGGGTCACAGCTGGCGTTTCTCAACTGTCTCCCTGAGAGCAGAGAGAGATCATGTCAGAAAGCAAAGTAAAGCCATAAAGAGGCCAAAGCAGTCATGCAAAAAGTATGTCAGTAAGTGGAGGATGAAAGTGTACATGATTCAGTGAGAAGTGAGCGAGGAGAGAGCTGCTCGGGGACAGAACTCCCGCTCAGGACGCCCAGGTCGTGTCCTCAGCGTTTGAACTTTAAATGCTTCAGCCATGCACAACTTCAACATGCAATTATGTTGAAAACATTTCAGGTACGTATAACTGTAATTCGGACAGAAACTGCTGACAAAATTATTTGTTTGGTGAGATTTCCAATGTGTGAATGGCTGAATCTTTCAGCAGCATCAGGAGCGAACATTCGCTCGCAGTAACAAGATTATTCAATGTTCTGATTGATACCTGCTTTTCCACGACAGAGTACAAAATCACCACCAAAAAGTGACTTTAAAAGACAGGTTTGTCCTCAGCGTCTGCTGCTCTATTCCACATAGTAGAAGACAAACACTTCTCCGCACTTGATGCTGATGTAACTCAGTGTGTAGCTTTCTCAACCAGCTTAGCAGACACCCACAAAGCGGCTCCACAGGACCGCAAACGCTGTTCATCCTGACATTTCTCAACAAAAAATCCTCTGGAACTGAACATTACAGTAATCAACAAACAAAGAACTACTTGTGTATGGAACATACATGTATATAATATTCCATCCTCACAGACTGTTGGACTGTGTGAGTTATTTTTATCAGCTGAAGTCCTCAGTGTGGCCTGTTGGGTGACCAGAGTCCACCTGTTTGGGTCAAGCTGGCAGCCGTCTTGACACCTTTAGTAGATAAGGCTCTGAATTTAAGAGAGAATTTATCTCTCCAGCACTTTTCTCAGACAGGATTTAAGATTTTGACTGAATATGCTTCCCTCCGCATTCAGAGGGAGCGCTACTCATCTCGAATCAGCAACAAGAGAAGCCCTTGTTTTCCCACCAGAATATTTTGACTGCTGCGGCGCGTGGTGCTGAATCATGACCTTTGGGTCACCGAGCAACACTGTGATTAATCCATTCATACCAGGCTTCAGCCGATCGGAAGGCTGAAAGGAGTGTGGGAGGGCAGTAATGAAAGGCAAATTCAAGAAGCTAATATGCTGCAGTTTGTAGCTCCCTGTGTGCATCATTCAGAGTGAAAGGCTTGCTTTATTCTCATAAACCTTTTCCATCAAGAAAAATCAGGTGCGAGTCGGGAGTTGCTGCTACTGTTTAGTTAAATCTGGCAACACTTAAGAAATGGTTGCTTTTCCACCTGGAAGGAGTCAAGTCAGAATCACGCTGCTGCATCAATAAGTCGCTGCACACGCAGCTGTGTACCCAACAATGCTGGAGCCACGAGGAAGCAACTGCAATGATGGAGGAGCTCACCGCTGGTCCTGGATTTGCATCCAGACCCCAAAAAAACACCAACTGCTAGTGGATGAAATTTTATCTACAATCTAGGCTGTCGTTTTAAAAATGGCATTTCTGCATTTCCACCGGTCTCGTTGGTCATGATAACCCCGCCCCCAGCAACCGATGCACCAAAGGATCTCTGGTAGTTTATGCATTTATTCTTAAACACGTTGGTCAGCTTCAAGCTGCAGCTATATTCCAGCAAACAAATGAAACACAAACATAACAGGAATGTCTCAAATGCTTTGGCAATGACACGTTGCTTACAGCATCTTTCTCGCTCTTTGTTCGGTGGTCTCTTTTGTCTGTGTGAATGACTCACACGCCAGAACTTTCCATCCTCCTCTCTCTTTCTCGTGCTCTCTCTCCACAGGGGTGACTGATAAAGAGCTGGCCTTCATGCATGAGGAGGGAATAAGGGATCTTTCTGTCTTTCACTTCCAAGACAAAGAAGTAAACAGGGAGCACACAAGTGGAGAGATAATCAGAAGAATGTGCACATTTTGACAAGCTTGTTGTGAAAACAGAAAACAATGCACGGTGGTGACGGTTTGGCACAAAAGGAGCTGCCGCAAATAGAAATACATCAAGGGTCATTTATGAGTTCATAGATATACTGACACTTTAACTTAAAGTGTGAGTTTTCTTTTCGGGGTGAGCTTCAAAATGATTTCTGTTGCAGAATTGCGATTAATTCAGCAAAACAGCAGTGCTGACCACTAGCAGTCTGGTACAAAGACGGACCGTCACGCTGTAAATTTCAGCCGAAATGGAACACGTTTGTTGCGTTGCGAGACACTGAAAATGCAACTTTTTGAAAACGCTTGAACTCCGACTCCATGTAGACAGGAAGAGCGATGCTACTGTTCATACATGAAACAGATTTACTGCACAAGCAGATCAACAATGCCAATAATGGCAGATTCTGGAGTGGCACAACTCTCCTGGGATTTGTTTTTTTTTTCCAGTTGCAGGTAACATTCTGTCCATATGAAGGTCCGTGTGCGCGTTTCCGAGCAAACGCAAAACTTGAACAATGTGTTTTTACTTGAAACTCATGAATGGCGTTGTTCTGAATACTGTTAATACTCATTTTTTTAACTAGTCACTTTACCTCCAGTAAACAGGAATTTCGATACAAAAGTACATTTAGGACAATAACTTTAACTCATGCTAAAGCTAACAGGCACTCTGCAGCCTTTGTGACAGTTTTAATGTACAACAGCAGTATTAATGAGAAACAAGACATCTATAAACTGATTTACTTATCATATAGATAGCTACTGTTACTCGAGTGTTAAAGCCAATAATAGAACGGTGTTGCTTTCTGACGAAAATAAATCAAGAAGAAAATGGATTCACCATTAAGTAATCTGAAAATGTCAGGTACTTTGATAGGTTCCAATATAAATCAAATCACCCGGCTGAGAGGGCTCTGTTGTCTTTCATTGCAATGAAGAGTCACTTTTTAATAAAAAGTGCATGCTTTTGTACAGATTTATTACAAAAGACAAAAAAAGAAAACAGTGTGCAGAGAGGGCAGCCAAGGCATCAAAAGACTTCCTGATCACATGGTCTCCTCACCTGAAGAGTGGCGGCTGCTTTGTGTGGTGAAATAACGAGGGACATTCAACATGGTTGTACACCACTGAACCGTAAAAAAGAAATTCGCCACAACAGGTCAGTGTGGCGGCGTCGGGGTATTGTCTGGAGGCTGTTATTAAAATTAGTGCTGCAAGGAATAATTAAGACTTGGACTTCCAGTGAGTGAAGCAGCACAGTGAGTTTCTCGGTCACTGACTGCATTACAGAGTTGGAAAAACAATTACTCAATGATACGAGTGTATTTTTCAGTCTGTCATCAATGAATGATACAATTAAATCACATGAAGAGAAATGAGTGAGAATGAAATCTGCCAAACCTCATGATTAAACCCTGAACCCTCATAATCTCGCATCCACTGCAGCTGTATTTACCTGCGATTCTAGAAGAGCTCCTATTGAATTTGTACCTGAGTCGCACAATGAAATGGGCGTGTAAATGGCGGGACACAAATTGTATGTTCCGACCTGCCGCTGAATGATTGCTTTCACCGCGCTCGCACGTTTCCACCTTGAAATCGTGGCATTTATTGTGGCACAACCTAAAACAACAGCGGAGCAGTGGGTGAAGGCGCTTGTGGAGGTTCATCCTGATGAATCGTTCTAATATGATTCCCTGACTTAAACTGAATTTATGCACGAGCGTCAAGGTGCGCCGTCACCTGCCGTAATCTGGTTTTCAGTCTGTAAATTGTGACATGGAGACAGAGAATCTCGCTCTGTCTAACCAATGAATGGGTGATTAATTACCAGGGAGATGGAATGGAGTGTCTGCTGACACAGGATGTGTGCAGCAGGAGAATGAAGGCTTTGCCGATGGCCGACTTGCGAACATGATGAGACGATGAGGGTCTTTAACAGGGGGCTCTCAACCTTTTTGACCTCTGGGCTCGGTTTTCCCAGTATAAAGTGGGCCGGGCCCATTTAAACATTAACCCTTTCATTTCAGCTGATTCCAGTCGTGCACTGAGTTGTATTCAAGAACTAAATCAAATCCACTTGCAGTTTAAAAAGCTAAAACCTTGCAAAATGAATGATATGATACACTGTGATAATCTCAAAGACACGTCTTTGTATGATGTATGTAAACCTGCAGGTATTCAGGGATTCTCAGTCCTGGTCCTGCATGTTTCAGGTCTCTCACAGTTGAAGCACACTTTATTGCCATGAGGGCTCATCACTGGGATTTTTTACATCCATGAGGAAGAAATCGCATCATCGCTTCAATTCATTAAAGTTGCAATAAGAACAAATATAAAGGCTTAAATCAATATTATCTATAAATAAATCAGAAATCACAAAATATTTTTGATTTGGGTACTCTGAAAATTTGGACAAATAAAAATTCAGTGGCAATTAAATAAATTAAAAAGGGTAAATGTTTAAAAAATGTCTAAACAAAACTGTAAATAAAAATTTCACAATGTACAATTGAAAATTGAATTTGACAGTTTCAGTCTTCATTATTACTCTCCAAAAACAATAATTCTTAACAAACTCTACAAATTTGTGACAAACGAACATTAGTAACAATCAGAAGAGTCTTTTTTACTTTTTAAATTTTGCTCTCAGTGAAACGCTTGGTCCTGCCTCTCAGACATCAGATCCGGTCTGGGTGGAATGGGGGATGGGTCCAGTCTAAATGCTCTAAAGGTAAATGGATGTCACAGTTTATAGTGCTTTTCCACCTGCAGTCCCCGAACCGCTTTACGGGTAATCACATTCACTTGTTCACACACACACACATTCACACACCAACAGAGGTGGCTGCCATGCACGTGGACTGGAGGAGATGATCGCTCTACCAACTGATCCGACACAGTCATTGTCATTGTCAGGGTGTTATTTCATAAAAAGAAAAAAATGAAATTATGCAGCAAGTGATCGATTCTCCAAAAGTCTGAAATTTGAGCTGCAGAAGGAAGAATTACCAAAATACTTCATTGTGCGTCATCTCCAGCTTCATTCCAGTGAACCAAAAAATAAACCGTAAAATGTCTTCTTTCATCTGTTACTAGTCAATCTAGTATACAGTCATATAGTCATATTAGCTCGTTAATTATTTTATTGACAAGTGACCGTATTTGGTAACTTCTTCATTTTCTTGCGTCAATTCTAAACTACCCATAAATCCATCCGTTCACTGCTATCCTGCTTTATCCTGGAGCAAATCCCACTCTACTATGGACGAGTGCAGAATCCACTCACACACACACACACACACACACTGACATTCACATCAGGGTCAATATCAGGTCATCAATTAACCTCACTGCATGTTTTTGGACTGTGGGAGGAAACCAGAGTACCAGGAGGAAACCATGGACACGGAGAGAACACACAAATTCCATACAGGAAGGCCAGCCTGGACTCGTAGTAATTCTGTTTCTGATTGCTTATTTCTCTCTATTGCTTTCTTTTAATTTCATAATATTGTGTGTAAACCTTTACTAATTTTTTTCCCCCATATACTTTTGTTTTTGCTCATGTACTGTATGTTTTTATGGGGACCCCAGGGAGACGAGCTGACTGCCATAACACCAGCAATTCACTAAATACAGACAGTACCCATAAGAACTTAGCGATCCTGAGGCCCTTTTACATAGAAAAACACTATTAGTCACATGAGCGACCACAGCCAGCGGAGGAAAGGGGAAAAAAATCCTTTTAACGGCAGAGTTAGAGCCAGAGACGGTGGCGACGGAGGTGACAGATTTCTTCTGTTCCGATCGGTGATATTTGATCAGCAGCAGGAACCAGTCTTGCAGTGATGTGATCTTTCCTGCTTGTTCCTGTCAGGACTCTCACTGCAGCGTACTGAGTCAGCTGAAGACTTTCTAACACTTATTGGGACACTCTGGTCACAGAATTAAAACAGTCTGCGAGGATCTCGTGCGCGGATTCATTTCTCAGTGTCACTCGGAGTCAACATGTTGATCAGTGTCATCTCGGTTCATAGGTGAATACATCTGTTGACGTAATTATAAACTTTTAAGTTGGAGGAGGAAATAGATCCGCGGCTGCCTTTTCTGTAGATAATAAATAAATACCCAGAATGCACCCTGCCTTTACCCGCTTACACCTGGGAGATGTCCCACTATACAGAGTCGCGCAGTGAATCAAAAAAGCATCTGAGGCTCAGAAAGCAAAACTAATGCGACGCATTGTGCTAAACTGCCAATTTTCACAACAGACAAGGGAGTTTGCGTGTCATTCCGCAAACGTCGACATGCTGTGAGAAGCGTATTACAACCATTCTCATTCCCATCATGTGCGTATCCTGTGATTTACATGCTTACAAATGTCCAGGCTGTGTGTGGATAGTGGGAGGAGTCTCTCTCTGGAGTGTCATAAACAGAGGCAGGTGGTATAATAGCATCGGAGAAAAGAGATATCTTCTCCTCACTCGCAGGAGTGCTAGCCAAGGATTGCTGGTGCTCCTGAGGGCAGACAGCTCATTGCCAAGGAGAGAATTCATTGCCACTTGTAGTTTGGATCAGCGAGATAGACAAGAGCAAGGAGGAAAGAGAGGGTCTGATAAAGATGGAGGCGCGGAGACCGGCGTGCACGATGCAATATAAAAGGCAACTGAAGGGAAAGATAAAATAGAGGAATGGTGGGGAAAGGAAATGAAAAAGAAATGCTAAAGAGAAGTGTGAAGAGAGTGAAATTACAGACTGGGCTTGGAGAATAGGGAGAAAGGTATGAGAGCTTAACAGAATGCCTTACCATCTGCATTTCAATTTTCTCCAGCTTAGCAAAGCTGTGTTGTCAGTCATTTTCCATCCTATCCTCCTCCATTCCCTTTACTTTTTGCCCCAATTTACCTCCGCGCCTTTACGTCTTCCATTCCTGTCCGTCTTCATTATTGTAATTCGCTCTTCATCCCATGACAATTTGTTTCGCTTTTGAAATACAGTGTCGCTCTTAGCCGCAGCGGAGACAAAAGAGACATTTTCCAACAGCCCTGTCGTAATTTACAGATCGACGCAGTCATACATAAAGCTGTTTCTGCCCGGACTGTTTTATGGTGGTAAGTGCATATTTATAGTGGCGGAAGGAGCATTTGCATCCTCTTATTTGAAGGGAAAAGCAGCAGCACAACAATGTAAAAATGCATTACATTTCTGCACTGACAATGCTGCTGAAGTAAAAAAGGCTCCCGGGATGGCTCCCCGTACGCCGAGTATTACCCGGGCAGGACGAATGACATTATGAGGAGAATGCATTATTAATAGGCTTTCTCTAAATATAGCTGGCAAACTACTCCTACTTTTTTTTTTTTTTTTTTTTTACGATTCTAACTTAATTACAGCATCGTGGAAAGAAACTCACTCGTTCTCATGAAGTATAATGACTCAGCGGTCTTTACTTTGATAATGTATTGAAATATATTAATGGTTGGAGGGGAAAAAAAGACAGACGTGCCTCAATTCAGAGAAGCTTTAAATTGATTAATGGAAAACAGCCCTTCATTGTGATTTGGGTTGTCAGACATAAAACTGTCGAGAGGTCATAATGCAACACTGAACCAATATTGGTCAATAAGAAACCACTAAATTAATTTGAAAGCTGCCTGATTGCTGGAAAAATGATTTAGATTCATGATTTCAAGAATTTCCCCTCATATTTCTGTTCTCCTCGACCGTATTGTATTGTGTGAATGTGTGAATGGATGTGAGGACAAACAAGCCTCCAGGGGATTTAGAAATTCTTGAAAAATATCCAGTTTTCAATAAACTATTCAGACTGAAATTGATTGAAATTGGTGTTTCTGCTACGTTCGTGAGCGGGGAACAGACGTCAGAGCAGCAACACAAAATGCCGAAATCCGAGAAGGAACTGAAGAAAAACACGCCGCGTTCTGGACTGTTCACGCCCCAAGATGGTTCTTAAGCGTTGATGTCTAAACAAGGTCTGGGAAACCTCAGAGTTCACATGGACCCACAAAAACACTAAAGTAAAGACTGAACTGTCCACAGGCTAATGTTGGTTTTTTGAAAGCAGTGATAGTATCTGCTCAGCCCCGGGGTCTCAGAACTGTTACTGTCGGTCTGATTGAAATGAGTTTGTAGCAGTTAAACTTCTTCCGCTGATGTGGATCTGATGTGTGAATCATCTGAGGGAAGAGAGATCATCAGGGTTTCTCTGAACCTGGAGGGATGAGTCACTTTTGGTATTTAAAGGCAATGAAGCTGTCATGTAAGAATTAGTCCAATTAGGAGAGGAAAGTTAGGGATCAGCTTCAGTTTACAGTGAAAAGACCTCTATGCAGCTGTGGCTGCACAGCTGTGTGGCGGTTGACAGTCTTGCCTCACAGGAAGAGTAACCTTGTTTTGAGTCTGTGCTCATGGCTCTCTGAATTTAGGGCGAGTTCTTTATTTCTACTGATCTGGCAGTGTGGATGTTTGGAAGCGTTGTTTGCCTTTACCCAGTGTGAACTGGGACTGGGTCCAGTCCGTTACTTGTCGGTGCAAACCCGAACCAGGACAACATGGATACAGCCGAAGCCGTGAAGAGAAATGCAGGTTCACACTGCTTCCTTGTGCTTGAGAAGCTGTTCTGTCTCTTGCTGAAACAGCACCCCCTGGTGGTGGCAGCCGACAATGCAGCGTCAGAACTGCCTCCTGGTCAGAGATGTCTTTATTTACTGGGCCTGTGGAATCATTTAGATCGAGCCGAGATGGGCAGCCGATAATCAGGAGAGGCTGCAGGGCAGAACTGGCACGGAATTGACTGAGAAAATATCCCTTCTCTTCCATCCTCTCTCTTTAGAGCTCTTTCTTTCTGTAGCTTCACGGGCGATTAGGAAAAACAGACCAGATATGACTAATTATCATTTTAAAGCACGTGGTCTAACTTATTCATATGTACTTCAATCATATGTCATGACAATGTCCATTTATTCTCCAAACCACTTTACACAATTCAGATGATTCCGACACGACACAGACGGGCAGTTTGCAGTCTCTGAGATGGATGAGTCTCAAATTCAGAGAATTTTTTAACTTAAACTCAATTTGAATATGCGGCAAAATCCTGACTCCAGAATGATTCACTCTGGTCATTTTACCACTCTGGTGGTAACATAAGATTAAAAAAGGAACAGTAAAAGGAACAGTAACTGAAACAACTGCTGTTCCTCCTCCGTCCACTGGGAGCTCCACTGCTTCTTTAAGAGTACATGTCAAAACAGAACACTGAATAAAAGTTATCGCCCAGAGATTAAAACATGATTCGCATTAATCCCCAGTAAATTCTCTCTGTGATGAAAAGGAGCAAACCGCTGCAGCACCATGCAGCCTCCAGACCGGAGGTGTCGAACAAGGTTTGTTTCAGGGGCCACATGCAGACCAGGTCAGTCTGGAGGAACTGGACCAGTAAAATACAGTCATATTAACTTTTTCTTTGTTGTGATGCAGATTATACAGGATGAAGTTTTTTGTTTTTTTTTTTCTTCCAAAAACCAAACAATTATCACAGAAATCTGGTGCAAAATGTCCAAAAAAATCTTCCATAACAGTTGCATGATGCGTGTTCTTACAGACGCTCCCTGTCAGCATGGCTTTGAGGCTCATGCCTGTTTGCTCGCAGTGATCTCAGGGTCTCGTGTTGAGTTGTGTCCTTCACTATTAAGAATGTTTTCTACAAAAGAAAATAACGCTAAAACTGTGAAATTTTTCTCATTCACTTGGTGGTTTGGCCGGATTGTGGACTCTTGCAGGCCGGTTTTGGCCCACGAGCCTTATATCTGACACCTCTGCATGAGACAATATTTGACTTAGTTTATGCCCAATTTAACTTCAACAGTTCCTCGATCCATGATTTGTTGGATCTATATGTCCTTTCCTGCATGTCACAGATTCAACAACCTGCATTTGGACTGAATGTTAAACGTGATTTGTTTTTACGAAACTGCTGAACTCTTGCATATTTCCTTTTATTTGGGGGAAGAAGTCTGATTTTCACATTCACATGCTCGGGTTCTAATGTTTAATGCAAGTTTTCTGTGCAAAACTTTGCATAAATTCAAACTGCATATGTCTGCCACACAATTTCCAACAGTATTCTGTTTAAATAGATTCTTGAAATGTGAAATGGGGTTGAAAGAGAATAAAAGAGGAGCTTTAACAGCTTGAGCGGCTGTGAGACTGTGTCACCTGACATCACACTTCATCTGCAGCGAAACAGATCAGTGATTAACACCAAAACGCTATAAAAAGACATTCAAAACAAGCCTGATGGGACACATCATAACCACAAACACAAACAGAGCAAGAGAAACACAATCCTCACAAAGAGAGGTACAAACGGCCACAGCAGAATACAGAATGAGCACAAAGAGACATTAGAAGGGGGAAAAAAGCAAATAAAGTCTCTTTTTTTGGGGGGTGGCCCTTTTATAATCCAGTGTGGAGCATCAAGCCCGCATCGACTCATCACAGGAGGGAAAATATGACTTTTTCAATTAGCTGAACAACAGAGAGTAGCCGGGGGCTTCAGTGCGGTCAATGGACGAGGCCGATCCTCCCAGGAAAGATGGTTTTCAGGGAGCTCATTCCAAATCTGTGTAAGTGTGAAGTGTCGGTGTGTAACTGTTGTCACAGTGCCATGTGGCTACAGTGAGAGCCCCGATGAGTGGCGAAGTACCAGTAATTGGTTCCATTTATCCTCTTCAGACCTTTTGGGCATCCACACAAAAGAAAGCGTTATCACAGAGGTTCCCATGCATACACATAACACACTCCGAGACACACACACACACACACACACACACACACACACACACACACACACACACACACACACTACTAGTTAGAGCCGAGGGAGCCTTCTTTGGATTTCGCCGGGTTTATGGGGGGATTCTGGGGGTGCAGTCCAAAGCTCCTGGACAAAGACTTTAGCGTTTTTCTTTTTTGCCAAGGAAGCATTTACTGCCCGACTCATCGTATCATCTTCCACTGACGGAAACAATTCGTCCTCCCGCGTCTGACAGCCCAATGCTCCGGCGTGATTTCTGAGAAAAGGAAAGAGTCGCGGTCATTTAGAGAAACGATAAACTTGCCTCTGTTCTCTTCTTTACGCAGTTTACGGACAGCGAGCTAACGCCGTCTGGCATATGCTATTAACCAGAGTGACTCACGGCCCAGAAGAGGCGATTCATCCCCACTCGGGCCCGGCCCGCTGGAAGTGGAAGTGAGTGGTGTGGCAGCTAAAGGTGTTAGCGTCACGCTCCGTCCGATGAGCTGAACGTCTGATAATGGGACGTCACTGCTCGCGATAATAGATCGCATTCTGGTGAATCCAAGTGCCGCCGTTACACATCACTTAACCGTCGGAGAGCTACGGAGGCTAATCTGCTAAAGAAAACAGCCTGATGGCTTTTTAGCTCTCAAACCCTTCCGCCTCTAATATACTTAACTGAGCTGAACGCTTGGGAACGCCATAAAAATGGATTACTTACGATTTGTGTTTTAATTTTCATAACTGATGGAGTCAGGAAATGTTGAAGGCTGACAGAGTTGCACAGGATTTACTGCGAGTCGAGGCCATAAAAGCACCTTGTCCTGGATTTTGTACTCGTTCAATGTATAGTTTAGATAATTGATTGTCCATGTCCACAGTTTTCTCTTAGATTTTTGTAATAAACTATAATATGGCTGCTCAAAGAGCAGAAGAATTGATGTTTGATTCAATCAACTAAACCTTTAGAGCTCAATGCTGAACCACCACTGCAAGTTATTCCTGACAGGGATGCATTGATACCACATTTTAAAGGATGCGTACTAACCTTTCTCTACTTCCCGGTGCCATTAAATGCAATTCATACTCCGTACAAAAACACCTGCAGAGGGTATACAGTGCCGTGAACTACATCCACAGAGGCTCTGCAGCGCTATGGACGCTGCCCGGTGCGCACTGAAAGTGCATGAAACATGAATGATGCTGCACTAAAAGTAATTTTGTAGAAATCAAGGGATTTAAAAGTAATTCAACACAGAATACTAACTGTTCAGCAGCACCAATACTCCACTGTTTGTTTGGGGCACATGCACTGGGTTTACACTCGAAAACACAATTTAAAAGACAAGGTAGGGGCAGATAAGTCAGACAATGAAGTTGGTTGTAATGATTTAACAAGGACAGGGTCAAAAAACTCTTCACTAATTACTGCTTCAGCGTATACATTGTTCGCAGTCGAGCATTTTCCTTCCTCATTTGCCGATTCTCTCAGAGAAAAAAAGGCCCAGACAGGAAAGAGTCCACCCGGAGGTGTATTGGCTGTGAGAGGAGCTCTTGTCAAGGTAAACCATTACCATTCCATGTTTACTCACAAAGGTTTAGTCAAAACAGACAAATTGTGGTGCAATTGAACATCATTAGTGGGTCTGCAGAGGGATTAGGGTGTTGAAAAGCTAACAAGGCGAACGGTATAAGGTCACACATTTCGGTTTCCCCCGCTCTCCCAGAAAACACACCGCTGCCTCTCCCCTCCAGCTCCGGATTACACATGTGTACACACACTCCTGGTTTGGCTGCGAACACACCGACAAATACATGCTAATACATGTGCATTTTTTAATCTTTGTCTTCCACTTCCCTCCTGCTACACGCACACTTAACACAATACACTCCCACAATGCAGTGAGAGCAAGTCTCGGGGTTGTCTCTGTGGCTCCCCGTTCACGCCGCTGCTGCTCCTCCGTTTGTAATGATCATTATTCAGCTCCCTGCACACCATGCAGGCAGCAGCGGCCAACAAGGGAAGCACGTACATGCTGGCTATTAGAGGCAATTAAAAAAATATGTCAGCGTGTGTGTATGTGTGTGTGTGTGTGTGTGTGCCTCGCTTGCTGCGTCCATGTGGGAACCGGTGTGTGTCGGCGTAGGAGGGGAGAAGGGAGACCTTTGTGTGCGCAAACGTTGTGCAGAGATGCCAACATGTTGTCAGGATGTGTTCCGCTCCGTCTCGGCTGAACATACAGAAGTGAGGAGCCGGGAGCGCGTCGCGCGCTCCGGCGTCGCCATGGAAATCAAGAGCAGCGCGGGAAGGTGTCGAATGGCTGACAGCGCCGCCGCCTCTCACGGCGTCTCTGCCACCAAATGCACCGGCGCCGCCTCTTAGCTGAGCCGAACTTGCGCGTCCGTCGCTTTGGGAAAGCCATAAAAATGGATTACTTACGATTTGTGTTTTAATTTTCATAATTGATGGAGTCAGGAAGCGTTTGAGGCTGACAGAGTCAGACAGGATTTATTCCAAGCGAAGGCCGTAAAAGCACCTGATACCTCCGGTTTCAGTCATGATAATGGACTTGCTTCCAGATAGATTGTAATTGATTGCCGATGTTTCAAGTTTTTCTTACATTTCCGAATTAAATCAACTGTAATATGTCGGCTCAGTGAAGCAGAAAAGCTAGATATGGGATTCAATCAATTAAACTAATGACCTTTGTTTCCACCATTGTTCCAAAGAAAGTGTATCAGTGAGATCTTGAGGTTGAACTACAAATCGTGGCGATGCAACGATATGCTCTCGTAAAGGCTGAGTGCAAGTACGAGCACAAACCTTTATCTGCCCTGAAATGCTGTAGCATGTAGCTTGTGGCCCAGTTCAGCGGAAAATCCTCCTGCTGATTAAGTTGCTGGTACTATCTTTGTCTTCCTCTTGATGTTTTGACGTATCGTGATTTACAGTCTGTCTTGCTTTTGTCGTACTCTGTAATCATCAAGGATCTCCAAACCGCCCACATCACTCGTCCGCTTAGCGTACCTGAACATTAATCAACCGTTTTTCACTGGTTTTTCTGCTGGTTGTCGGAAAATATCACACACTCTAACCCAGGAACTCTTAAACCTGTTGGTATTATTATCGCCAAGCTTTGACAAACACGCGGAGAACGCGATCAGAAAAAAGTACAACAGCCTGAAAAAGCACCTGGGACCCCCCAGTAATGCTCTGAAGCCACAGAAATGTCACACAAACTGGAGTAATGGTGTCAGTAATGGGAAGTCCTGGTGTTGTTGTGATACTGTTAGTGGCGAGAATCCATTTCCAGTCCTTTGTGAGTGTTCTGGATGTGTTTATGACACAGCGGGAAGCGGAAAAGTTCTGACTTCCTGGTGGGAAATAGCATGTAAACACTTTTTTCAGACGTAGAAGAAGAAGCAGGCTTGACATTTCTTTCCACGGGACGTTCTGAGCTTCGTTAATTGACTTGGCCGCTCACACACATTCAAGAGGTAAACACCTTCGAGCTATTTGGAGTGGAGGACGACTGAGAAGCAACCCTGTGAGTGAAAGTTCTCTGGTTTGAATCCCAATACTGACAGCTTACTTTGAATCCCCATTTCCTTCTTTTGAGTGAAAATGCATTGTTTTCGTGTTTTTGTTCGTTTTTTTTTATTACCTTTAACAGTGAAGACCCACATCGACACAAGGGAGAACATGCAAACACTACAGAAAAAGGGTGGGGCTTGCACACGAACACAATGGTAAATAGATAGATAGATAGATAGATAGATAGATAGATAGAGCGAGCACATGGCAGTGAAGGTGTTTCTCATACTGTGAGCCAAAGCCTGGGAGGAACACTGTAAACAAACATCATCACACAGGCCTGACTCCGCTTCCCAGGAATCCACCAGAGATGCTGAGATGTCACTCGGACCACGTCTAACCATATCCGTGTGTGTGTGTGTGTGTGTTTACCAGCGTCATTTCTCCCATCCCAGAGAGACTGCTCTTGATTCCCCCATTAAAAACAGAACCAGCGTGTTGTTTTTTCTGCCACCCCCGCTCCGTGAAGACGTGTTTGGATAATGTAAACCCATTAGAGATGAGAGATTGCTTTTGTTATTGAGCATTTTCCTTCAACAACCACAAGTTAAAGAAATAGACGGATTCAGACAGACTGTTGAAATCTGTTGCTCCACAAGAAAGCCATCAAACCAATCTACACTCAACATGACTCAGGGAGTTATTTTTCTTATTGGTAACTGCTTCCCAATGTGTTTACTGTGGGCTGAAAATTGAGAAACATAAAATATTGCTGTGAGTTTTTTGTTGCACCGAACACGATGTATTAGCATGCCAGGCCACTAGGGGGTGCTGACGGTTGTTCATGGAATGAAAACACAAGAAGCACAAGTAAACAGACACCCAAAATAAAACAGAATTAGAAAACATTGTCATGTAAACAGGAAACAGGGCCTTGGTACAATAACTAAAGAAATGAGGAGGAAGAAAATAGACCCACATATTGAAATGCAATCAAAAAGTGTTGCGGTAGTGAGGAATTTTTCTATTTCAGGAGTCACATGAGAGCAATTCACACGCCATGCTTCTCCATAATGTCGTCCTTGGGACGGTGAGAAATCCTCCATCAAAAGTGTTAAAATGTCTCACGGCGATCTCACGGCGTAATAGCCGAACTCTCACGAGTCAAATGAGAAATCTTAAAATCAGTCTGTGTTTAACGGGCACCTTGTGCAGAGAGGCCGTTAACAGGAGACGTACAGTGTGGGAACCATGTCTGGAAGCTGCGAGGCAGCCTGAAATAAACCAATGCAGAGGACAGATTCTGCTGTCAGAAAGGCTCTTTTGGCGTTCTGACATTCTGACTTCAGAAGATACCAAACACAGCGGGCATCACTCCTGCAGGTGTTTAGCGTTAAACAACTGCAAGGAGAAACACGGAAAAAAACACATCCAAGAGATTTATAAATGGTTCTCGTTATTCGTTTTCATCTGGCCTCATAAACAGAATAACATTGGTTTGAACTTGGTCGTGTTCATTTTGTCATCAGTCGAGTGTCCTGTGCATTGTTCGCTGTCTGGTTTCATGATAAAATCAACAGCACCCACTAGTGGCCCGAAAACAAAACTACTTTGTTTTCAGCACTTAAGTTTCTGTGAAACTCTTCTGAGACAAAAACGCAAAAAATGCTGTGCTTCCTTTTGTTTAAATGATAGTACAAATTTTAACAAATACATCCAGACGTGGAACATATGAACATATTCTGATGATTCTTTTTTCTATGATGTTTTATTGTTTGGTTTGTGTACAGCAGCATGGTCGTTGTGTTTCATGCATACAGGTTTGTGATTTATTTGGATAAGATGCAACTTTTTCCACAGTTAAAATCAGAAAAATTAAAAAAAAAAAAAAAAAAAATTGCACAAAGTGCCATAGGTGTGTGTTTGTAGTGAGTCATACAGCCTGACACATGGACCTACATACACTTCCACAGAAATAGTTCTGCTTGTTGAAATACCCACAGGGTTTCAGGCAATGTTCTCCTCAATAATGACAATTTTGACAAAAAAAAAAAAAAAAACCTCTGGACTTTTTCCATAATAACAAGGCATTTGCCTCCGTTAATAACAGCTAAGGGCCATTAGGAAAGGCTATTGGACATCATTTTGTTCCCATCTGTTTGGAAGCGTTTCCGGCACTTTGCACATCTCTTAATAGAAAGCTTGAAAAAGTGCTTCTCTTCAGGCGTCATATACATCTCTTCCTTTATTATATTTCTTGCATTAGTACTTAGCAGATTCTTGTAATTGCATAGCAGCGTTTTTTTGGTCAGCAGAAATGATGCAAGCCGGGGAAATTAAAAAGCACTCTCAGATGTAATTAGTTGGCAGTTTAAAAAAAAAAAAAAAAAAGCAGCTATCTGTTAATAAGATTTAAGCAGATAGTAGAACACAGCCTTTTAAAAGCCCTGGAACATTTTTATGATGACTGTAGAGAAAATTAACATTATTTACCGTCCAGTGAGATGAGAACGGAGTCTGCTTACAATAATACAAACTGAAACCCCCGGCAATGACAAGTGAGACCATGTCTTTTTATTTACTTGTTGTAACTGTCTGGGTACCTCAGTGAGCTCAGTATCTTCAGTAATGTTCCTGCGATAACTGATCGTGCTTTTCTAGATTTTAACTCTGATTCATAAGGCTCTTGTTTATCTCGGTACCTTCCCTATTAGTGACTCCCTCCTGACATTCACTCCACATCTGTGTCGCAGCCACCTGACAAACAAACGCCCACATGGACACCTGCTCTCCATCACCTCCTCATCCATCCGGCAAACATGCCGGCCGGAACCCCAAAGCAGCTTGTTCTGACACGTCTCTTTCCTTTTTCCCGTCACTTTAGCCGACCTCGGCTGCAGGAAATAACAGGTGACACTCGGTGAGGGGTGAGAGGTCACCAGTCCGTCAAAGAGTGAACACAGTCAGACGATCACTCGCGTTCACGCCAGCAGTCAATTAAATGAGACTGAAGCCTCGTTTACATGGCAACGTCTCGACGCATCATTTTTACGTTTTCGTTTCAGGAAAGTTGCACGTTTTCACGGAAACGGCACAAAGACTAAAAACTATTTAGTTAGCATGTTACTCCAGGAGTTCATGCTGCTGTTTTTTTGTTTTTGTATTGAAACCACACACATGCTGCAGAGAACAGTGAAACTTTTTTCACTCGTGTACACAACGGTGGAGTCGGAGCATTTTCAAAAAGCTCCGTCTTTAGAGCCATTTTCAAAAAGGTGCATTTTCAGTGGCTCCTGATACCATTGTCATGTAAAGGAATACCAAACAGTTTTGCATTGTCACTTGAAATCTTTGGCTCTGATTGACCTGAAACAAGTCAAGTAGGAAATCCTACTTATGGAACACACACAGATCCATGTGAATCATGTGGGTCATGTGAATAACCGAACAGTTATGTGTCAGTCATCTCTCAGGTCAAACCATCACGAAAGCATCTGATCCAAAGTATTCCTCCAGAGGAGAAATCACTTCCCACAAATGCAGCCGAGGTCATGAAGATGAACTGTGGGTCGGTGCAGTGGCAGCGTATCCAATCAGAGCAGCCATCTCAACAGGGTGAAGTGTGGCTGGGGGTAAAGGACGAGAAGAGGGATTTATCCATCCATCCGTCCATCCATCCATCTTCTAGACCACCTCTATTCCATTCAGGGTCGTGGGGCACTGGACCCAATCCCAGCTACCTCTGTGTCAGGGCAGAGTCACCCTGGACAGGTCGCCAGTCCATCGCAGAGCCAGAGGGATTCGTTTAAGCCTACATCCACTGACAAGCCGTGGCCCTTTCTCCAAGATGGCTGGAAAAAGTTCTCTGCAGAGTTCCTTCAAACACTGCCAGAGTCGTGAAAGGAAATAATGGAAAGTGAAAGTTCTCCAAACGCTGACCTTCCTTCACGACCAGTCATTTTTCAGTCATCCACTTTAATCCACCTCATTGTGGAGACGTCTGATGTAAACAAGCCCAAACTCATTGTTATTTATTGATGAACAGCCTGTCACGCTGCACGTTTTCCATTCCTTCCTTTATTTTGAAATCTCTCTGCTGTCTTGTTTCGCTTCTTCACTTCTACTTCTCATCTGTCTGTGAGCCTCAGGGACCCTACATTTGAGTTGGTGTGTGTGTGTGTGTGTGTGTGTGTGTGTGTGTGTGTGTGTGTGTGTGTATGTGTGTGTGTATAAACAGAGCTTCAAAATCCAGTACCGTTTTTGTAAGGATTATTAATTTACACCATGATTAAATCTTAAAGAGCTTGCTGTAGAGCTGAAGGAAGAGTCGTTAAGGTGAAATAACAACCAAATATCACACGGAAACCTTTAGGACTTAGTCAAGATTGCCATAAACATTCAATATTACTGTAGAAACGAGCCATGCCACCCCGGAGGGCTGTGAGCTGGAGGCAAAACTGGAAAGATGACCTACAGTAGCATCACCTGCTTTGCACTTGTTATACGTTTCAGCAACAGAGGGGTGGAAAAAAATCCTATTCGGTCTGCTCTTTAAGAAATGCACTCCAATGCATCACTTCAAACTGAGTTCGAGTCTGGCACGGACTGAACAATCTTTGATCTCAGCTCACCCCTGGGCCCGTCATAACTCATCTGGACTGTCCACACAGATATCTGTCATCAAAGTGTCTGAAAAATGCGGGAAAAGGTTTCTTGTGAGAAAAGATCAACAAACCATGACATTAAATGTTTGGAGGGAGCACACTTTTGCTTTTTTTTAATGGAGAAGCAAGGTTGCACTTCTTATCTTAATTATTCATGGGCATGTTTTCTGCAAATCATCAAGCAAACCACTTAGATTGCCATCTACCTATTCCCAGAAGAACTTGCATGCCGCATGCATGATATAAAGGCAGGTCTCAGTGAAACAGAGAGCTGGAGCTCTGCACTGAGGACAGTAACAGACCATGACGATTCCAGCTCACCTGTCTGAGGCTTAGACGAGCACGTCACCTTCTGTCGCGACCTGACTGATTCTGTCTGCATGGCTGGGATCAGTAAATGACTGCCGTGCATGTAAATACACAACGCCCTGCAGGTTCTGCAACTGCAGCCTCAACTATTGTTTGCCACGCTGCTAAATCTCTTGTTGAAAAAAGCTGAGGGCATAATATATAAGACCCAGATTCAGTTTGTGAATAGCTTATCCCCTTTTCTTTGCCTTAAAGTACCTCGAAGCTGCCTTGTTTTAAGAAAGGCATGCTGATAGCAGCACAGATGCCTGCAATGATGCTTTTTACTGCGCCACATGTGAGAGCCAGATGTGGGAATATTAAATAACCGAGGCTATTCCATCACCCTGCACTTCTGCCTGAGTGCTGGGTAGGGTCTTCTGTCTCTCGGTCTTTTCTAGCCACATGCATCTGACCTTGTCTGTGCTGGGTTTTTGCTTTGCTTGCTCCTTTTGGCTGGATGTATACGGGCCTCTGTGCCTGATCTGGGCAAAGAGCCATGGTGACAGGTGGAAAGCGCTTCCTTTGAATTCTTCTCCTTCTGAATGTTTATGGTTTCAGATCATTTACATGTAGCTGAAAGCCATTTTATGCAAACATTAATGCAGTTTGCAATCTGATGGGCGGGTTAATACCTCCTCTGGTCCATGCATCCCCACTTCTGATGAATTATTAATGGTTCAAACTACTTCACCAGTGGCCTGGACAAAAATGCCAAACGAATCTGTTTTAAAAATCTAAGTAAAGCTATTACCTCTCATGTATAGAGTGAAACTCAGAATTAAATTTAAACTTAAACTCACGCCACACACCCACTGCCTCATACCAAGTAATGCCATTTGCTATAATGCTAAATTTTGTCACTGGCATAGCTACAGGTGATAAACCTAATTTGTTACTTACAAGTCTCCAAGGTTCTACTTACTTTCCTGAGGTGTAGGATTATTATTACTCACCAGGACAAAGAATCATCAGTCAAAAAGAAAAAAAAAAAAGACTGAATAAAAAACATTTTAGCTTCATGCTTGTGCAAAGCACAGAAAGCTGGGAATGCATAGTCAATATTCACAGCCCGTCCCGTGGTGAATTCCCTCACGAAAAGGTCCTTTCACATCAAATAAAACTTTGCCAGCGTATTCTGTGTGTAATTCAGATGGAAAAGCCCGTTTCAGTGTGGAAAAGAGTTAGTTTTGGCACCTGAATAAGAACTGCCCATCTTCTTGTTCTTTGTCTTCCCTCTTCAGCTGCAGCCCCTTTGCTCTGAGCAGCGTCTTTCTTAAAAGGCAGAGAACTCCCCCCGTCGGGTCCCGAGATTAACACTGACAGCCACACTACAGGCATTTTCCCCTTCAAGAAGATTTCGCTGACACCAGGGCTCACAGGAGCTTCTCGCAGATTGAATGCTTTAGCAAAGCACCTCTATATTTAGCACTGGTCCACATGTTCTGCGACTGACTCAGGGCTAATCACTGGTACGCTGCTGCGCGAATAGCGAGGCTTGACGTGTTTAATGTGGCGCTTGCTATGCAGATCCCTCGCCAGGTTAAACGATGGCAGCAACTCAGGACCTAATGAGAATCGACTTTCATCTGCGGCAGCGCAAGTACATGATAAATAAGGGAAAATCTTTACATGGGGGTCATTTGTTCAAGGCTGCAGCTCTGATTATGAAATCAGCTGTTTTTCTGAATGGGCACTTGACTGATTTCCTCGTGCAGACCCATGTGTACTCAGCTCTTCTGGTAATTCCACAGCCTGATCATTTACTGGCAGTGATGCATCGGGACATACCGCAGTGTTCCAACACGGCAGCAGAGCCTAAACCCGCTGGATACAACGGTTACTCTTGCAAACGTGCAAGTTAGATGAGCTGGATAAAGATCACGTCTGGATGGGATAACACATCCCAGCCCGTGCTTGCTGGGGTAATTAGAGATTTTAAACCTGCCCCTGTGTGTGAAGGTCTGTGGGGGCGATTATCTCTCCAGAATAGATCAGCAGCTCATTGATCTTTTCTAAGCAATTGTCATGTTTCATTTCAGCACACAGATGTTCAGAATCCTCCCTGACACCAACAGGCATCATTAAACAGTAATGATGAATGCAGTTTTGTGATTTGTTGTGGTTGTTGCCTTCCTTTCAGCCTGAAGCACAACTGGGATATGGGAAGAATGAATTATCACAACAGCTACTGGCACCGTGATTTCAATCAATACGTCAAAACTGATTCGGTGTGGAACGGGATTCTGTGGAAATTCTGTGTCCGACCCCCCGCCCGTGATGGCCAGTGGGTCGCCTTTCATCAGGCCTCCGCACCACGATGACCCCAGGGGTCACTGAGACACGCAAGCCTGACAACCACTGCAAGGTGGCGATCCTTTAGTGAGTCTTTGCCCTCTGATGGACTGAAAATCCGTCCAAATGGAGCCGCGTCTTCACGTACAACCAGCTGGTAGCAGCCCCAGCCCACCAAAACCGCAGCCTTGACCAAGCAGAGCATGAAAGAATGTGGTTTTACTGTGTTTGTTCAAAAAATCCGTCCAAGCGAGAAACCCCAAACACAGAATTTGTATTGTGGTACCAACAAATTACGCCCATGCTCTTAGCTCCAGCAGTGCCCATCAGGAGGTGGAGGCATGACTTTATATCAATGGGGTCTTTGTGTCTGACAAATAAACTCCTTTATGCATATTCCCTCATTAAACATTAAATTGGGAGACCGTGCGTGACATGCTTTAAAAAAAATAAAAATCCTACTGCAACTTCTAAACAAACGGAGAAACTTTGGGTTCTGTGGATTAAATGGCTGCTGCAACATAATGTTGAAGGATGATAACCCTCTTCTACAGCTGCTTCACTCTGCCACAAGCGACAGAAATTGACAAATAAAAAGCTTTAGACTTTGTGCAGATAAACAGTGAAGGCACAAATGTAATGATGTTGACCCTGTAAGCCGGGTTCATAGTATTAAATCCTCTGCACCATTTCTCATTCTGTGAGCAGCATTCAAGAGCTGCATTTGTGAAGGAAAATATATTTATCTCCTGATGGTGCTCATATGACCATGAAGCTGAATAGTGCATGTATGACTCAACCAGGTAGAACACAATGCTGCATGCAGGAACTGAACTGGATAAAGGCATTCATGGAAAAGCCACTATGTTGATGATCTTTTATACAGATTGCTGAAAAGAAAAAAAAAAAAAGAAAATACGATAAAGGTTGAACATTGACACAATATGAGCAATAATAACAGCAAAATAATTCTCTGAATGCGATTTCTTCTTTGTGGCTGTTCATGTCTTTTTGTCTGTGATGCTCATCCGTCTTCTGCTGCATTTTCTACCTCATTATTCACTCTCTGTAAATGAATGAACAATTAGTTTAGGAAGCTCCTCACAGTGATAATCATTCTCTACAGTTTTTTAACACCTCGACCGAACTAAATTACATTTGACTGAGCACGTTATAAATCGACTTGGCAAACGCAGCCGACTGACACAAAGTGGAAAGGCAGTATTGTATTTCAGCCTTCACTCCCATTTCCTTTTTTTTTTTTTTTTTCCGTCTCATTGCTTGGCACAACTGTCCATCCACACTAACAGATATTGACTTTTGTCAATTTCACTCGGCCGGCGCCAGCGAAATGAATTCATAACTCCACACTGATTACTGCTGACAACGAATTTCTCATCTCGGATGAGATGTTAGTCCTTTGTAAGTCAATACATAAAGCTAAACAAACACGGATCATAACGGCTATTCCGTTTTTAGCTCAAAAAGACGCCACTTCTCAGCCACAGTGCTCTCAGTGTGATGTGAGACTGGTGACCACTACATTGCTGTCCATTCCATTTTTTAACGCTATCCATATATGTATGTTTCCTGATGATACTCACATTTAAAGATCTCTACTATCTCACCCAGTGGCTGGTTTTCTCAGGGAAATCGCCCTCTGTGCCTTTCCTATTGGCAGCTATACCAACCAGACCCACGAAAGAGGAGTGGACAGACGAGCTGGCGTGCTGTGAGTCATGACACAGCCACTCGAGGTTTGTTGTATTTGTTCACAAATTGGTTTAAATCAGTTCAATATGCGGTTAGTTCACCGAGAAGTATTTTCTCTTTGTTCTCCTCAGGCGAGCATGTTTTTACAACATTTTCGACTGGATTCTCCCCAATTAAAACAGCAAAATCCAGTCGAAACGTGTCAAAGACATGTTGTAAAAACCTACCGTTGAGAAGAAAGGTAAAAATACTCCCCTGTAAGTATTTGGGTTTTCCACTTACACGTTCTTCTTTCGCTGAATTTCACTCTCGAACCATTACTTCTAATTCCTCCACCAACAAACAGAAAGTTCCAAAAGTAAGATCAAAGTCATGGCTGGGCGATCCACCTTGAGCATTTCAGCATTTGACTTTTTGCCGGACTCAGCACGCACCCTGCGGCCCCTGGGAGCCTCGTGCGCCGGCCGTTTGCTGCTCTGCGGCGTGTTAACGTTTGTGTGGCCTGACTCTGGCGGCGTAAAGTCATCCTTACTTCTCATTGAACCTCGATGGTCACACAGTTCAGAAGCGGTTAGCCTGCAGTTAGCATGCCACGCCACCAGTTGGCGCTGTTTGCTTTTGTAATGAAACCACACATTTCACAACATTTCAGAAAATGAACTCGACTTTTTTTTTCACATTTTTGACAATATTAAACTACAGAATTATGATTCCATATTTGATATATGTACACAGCGCACATAAAATGGGTCCAAGTTCAAAAATGTAACTTTTTTTTTGGGACATTTTTAGGATACGGAATCAAATGACATAAAACGATTATCTCCATCCTGACTTTAAAGAGCCTCTCATAGGAAATAAATTCTAAACCACGGTATGACACAAAGAAAGGTGAGATTTTCCCATTTCCATCTGTTCCCTACAAAAGGTTGAAATATCAACTCTTAAGATCCCCAAATACTCAGACACAAAAAGATTAAGACGAAGAAGTGAAAGAGAAACTTTCTCAAAGGGAAATAATTACTCTTTCAGCGGCTGTCGAAGCTCTGCCTGCCTCGATCTCTCCGGCAAAGGAAAGTGGAGACTTCCAAAACTTTCTCCTCCTTGTTAGCTCTCCGAGTCGTGGCCTGCAGTGTCGCCGTCCACGCCGCCGCGCACGCCGCCGCGCACGGTGCTGAGTCAGTCCCACACGAGCCGCAGCCTCTTCCTCCAGCTGCTGCTTCATCACAGCACCGACTCATTTTCTTTATCTGCATGTTGAAAGGACTCGTTCTGTGTCGTCGAGGTGAGAGTCAAAACTGACACCAAATGATTGAGTAAAGCCTGAACTCAAAACGAAGAGTAAGTTGAACATTTACTTTAATGTTTCATCTGTGAACATTTAGCCCTTTAAAGCGGTGGACATGTTTTCAGCCTGAACTCTTTAAACACAGTATAGAAATAGAAATGAAATTTTTTTTTTTACATGTTTTGAAAAAAGAACGACTACGCCTTTTGACAGTTTTAACAGTTATGTAAATGTACAGACGAGGGTCTCAGATGAATTAATGAGTTCACCACAGGCGGCCTTGCTTTTCTCTTAATTTGAAAACAGTGAACATATATTTTTTGCGTTTGTTTTATAAAGGTTTTGTGTTTACATGGAAACATTTTGAAAACGATGTCTGTTTCTACGGAAATGCAGGAATGCCATGACCGACGTAGTTTTTGTTTGTTGTTACGCAAAGTTCTTTTTAACACAACAAAAGTTTTGTGTTTCACCTGAACACATCATGGAAATGCAGATTTAAATGGATGTGATTCCATCTCATCCTTAACCGTCAGGATAAAATATGTTTCTAAGAAAAATAAATGTGAAATATTTCTCACTGCAATAAGTACCAGGATACCTTTAGAAGGTTAAGTGCATTTGACAGACTACATGTGGAGACTTCATGAAGATTTTTGGTCTCTCTAGTACAGCACAACTCCGTTGATTATTCCCTCAGCAGATGTTCACAATAATATATTAAATTTAAATAAAGAGGACATCCAGTCCAGTGGGTGTCAGCCATTTGGTCAGAAGTGTTTGAATACATTTCGTTTTCAGTGTGTTTGGTTCTTTTTTTTTTCCCCTCCCAATCAAATAAGCACCAGCCAGTGTATGCTCTGTTCACAATAAAGCAGCTTTTCGATTCTTTTCTAGCCTTTAAACCTGGGTTGTTTCTGTGTGTTTTAGATGGGCTTTTCATATTCCAGGTAACTTTCCATTCAGTAGGTTCCACAGTCGACACTTCCCTCCAGCTACTACCGTTTCAATAATTTCATTCCTTCTTGTAAGTAAAATCTCATTACAAAAATTAATGCCTTTATGGTTAATTACACCTTTTTTTTTCCCCTCTTATCATTTTTTGCGATTACCAAGCCGTGTCTTTGATACACGTGCAGCAAAAAGCTTCCATCTATTCATCGGAGTAATTACGTTTAATGTAATTATGCAGATAGTTTTTCATCACCGTCCTTGGGGTCCTTTTGTGGTCATGCAATTACAGTAATGAGTGGAATGACCAGAGGCCCGCGCTGCACAAAATGCTTTCATCTCGCAACTTTATCGAGCCGCCAAACATGAAAAATTCCTCCTCTGCACTTCAGGACGACCCCCTCATTACGCGGTCATGTCAGCATGGCTGTTGTTATTGAGATGAACTGTTTGGGCTCATCTTGATGCAGGTGTTTACTGCCCGGGTCTCATCTCGGCAGTGCTTCAGGGCCCGTTTGCATGGCAGGTATCCATTTGTACTCATGAGGTTATTCATTTCACTTGAGTTTCGCAAGAGCTTGAGTCGATTGTTGTCTCTTTTCTCTGTCGATTTCCAAATGCTGCATGTAATCCGCGCAGACAGAGACAATACGCTGCAAAACCCATGATTAATTCTTCCACATTTCACTTCCTCAATCATGTGTTTGTCAAACCACATTCACACTGGGTCAAAATGGCCATTTCCTGTCTAATACAGAAGACAAAAGTGACAACACTGTGGTTATTGCCCTGACCGGTTTTAGTGTTTAGTCTGATGCAAATATTTGTTTGGAACAGTTTGCAAATTGTTCAGTTTCAGTTTTTTTCTCCTCACTCCAAATGATGTTATTTGTCATTTATTTCAAGTGGGGAATTCATCCACCACCAAAATAACAAGCAGCCGAAATCGCACTGATAATGAATGTCAATCAGTGAAAACTATGAACAAACAATGAATAACAGTGAAAAGCCATAATGAGGAAAAAAATACTCAAAAAAATAAAATAAAATCATACTTTTTCCACTTAGCATTTTTTTTATTCTGTCTTTCATCTCCAAAAAGTTATCTCTGAATTCATTAGAAAGTTGTGTAATATGTATGTTTTCTATTTATAAAAATACTCACTCTAGGATCAATGTAGATGCAAAATACTTACCACATGTCGGCACTGACGAAGAGAAGAGCCCTCATCCTCCCACATTCCTGACAAACATGGCAACATTTAAAATGGGAGTAAATTTACTATACAATTGACAGCAAAAACACATTATTACAACTAAAAAACGAGCTACCAAGCACAAAACACCAAAAAAATCACGAAGAGGAATATTCTATAACTCGCCACAGTTTAATAAACGAAGCAATGTGACACCACACAATGCCAGACTTGGCTCATTGAGACTGTTTGCGTTACAGTTTCTTTGATTTTAATTTCTATTAAACTACAAACACAACAAACATTCAGAAATGACAATGTCTACCTCTCGCTGTAATTTTTGCTCCTTTTAATTAACAATTCATTAGACTTGCATGAAGATTTCGTAATGTGTCCTTGAGGAACCTCGAGAGGCTTAACAACTTGAAAAGTTGGTGTTCTGCGCCTGATGTAACCGAAGCCAAGTCTTGGGAGATGGAGCTGATGCAGCGGCGCTGGTGTGACAGCTCCGACTTTCTATAATTATGCACCGAAATTAGAGGTGGAGATAAGAAGCAGATAATTGCAGATACTTCAGTGACTGAATAAGAGGAGCAATTATGCAGAAAGGAGGTGACTGGATGAAAACTGAAACAGGTGGATGTCCTGGAGGGGGAAAGAATGGGCTTGAGCCGGGAAAAGCATTGATTTGAACCACCAAAATGAGCTGTCAGAGGTCTTCACCAGGCTCCCTGAAGGCACCTACAGCCGAAGCAACAATTATCGCTCCCTCAGGTGCCGCGGCTTGCATAGTGGTTGGTAGAGTTACCATGGATACTGGTCTTACTCCAGACATGTACTTTACTCTCTTTTTCCCAGTAATTTACCGTTTCAACTTATGTTACTGCTGTAAGTGGCGGAGCTCCAGACTCCGACTAATTCCCAACTTTTAAACGCGCAAGCGAGTTCCTCCGCTGTCAGGTGCAAAGCAGCTACCGTCTTCTTTTACCAGCTTCTCAGCAGGATTTCCAGCTGCTGATTTGAAGCTGATCGAAGGATCAGGGAAGGGCAGGGAAAAATACTGATTAAAATGGTAAAGACAGAGTAATGACAGGCCCATTTCCCGGTTATCCCGACATGTTCAGCAGGCGTGAACAGAGGGAGACCCAAAAACAGAACTTCTACTCCATCTATTTGCAGTTTAATTGATGGTCTATTTGCTGCAAGCAAAACATGAATATACCAAATTAGAAATGTGAAAGACATCTGTCTCACCTCTGGATACATGTGCCTCCACTTCCTGTGAACGCTGCCCTCTGCATACACAACCTGTGTGTAATTACCTCCACCAAGTGTCCAAAAAATATCTACATAATCTGCCAGCCATAAGCAGAAATGACCACAAGATATGGCCAGATGACATAGATTTTTTAGGATGTGATTTGGGCAGAACGGCATCCAATGAGGTTATTTTCTTCAGTTTATAGAAGTTACTGTATCAGTTTTAATCTGTCCTTGTTGAGAAGAAAAATCCACTTGATGTTTACACTTTGCGGGATCTCTGAAACTGACCAGTGATCCACTGATTTATGAAGGAATCAGTGTGATGAATTGACCTGAACACCTAAAGTTTAGAAACTCCCTAATGAGTTGTATTCATTTCAGGCGCTGTATTTGGTGCTTAAGCAGCACGAGGCCTTGTGTCTGACAACTCCCATTTTATTACCATTTTCCCCCGCAGTGAATGAGACCTTCTCCTTTTATTGATTTTTACTCAATAAACGCTGAGGCCCTGACGTGTCCGCTGGAGATCGTGAGTGATGTGAGAGCGGGAGCTAAAGTTAGTAAGAGATCGTTTAATCCATTTAGGAGTGTGTTATAAAAAAGAGAAAGAAAGAAAATGAACTATGGCATCCATTTATCAACCCTGAAAAGTCCCATCTTCCTGTCACAGGGACAGTACAGGAGTCTGAATATAATTTCTGTACCATCTCCTCAACCAAGAGACACAGCAGTGCGCGCACACACACACACACACACACACACACACACACGCACAGTGCATTTGAGGCTACAGACCCCACGAGATCACTGATGGGTTTTGAAAAATGTACTCGGATTCGTCTTTTACTTACAGTGACCATGACAGGAACACTTTAAAACCCTGTCGACTCGGTGGTATCCTTGCTTGACTTGACGCTTGCTAAAATGAAAATTGAAAAGAAACTGCTAAAGCTTTCTGTAGAGATCCGGGAGGGGAAACACCTATGCTTGACTTATTTCCAATGTGACCTTCAGCTCGCCATCTGCCCACGCCACAGTCCGAGAAGGAACGGCGAGAATATTGGAGGAGGTTGGTTTCAGTCATTGGATGTATTTCAGATGGAGTTTATATATATTTAGTAATACATTAGACAATAAAATACCCCAAAAGCACAGCAAACGTCAATCATAGTAACAAAAAAAAACAAAAAAACAAAAAAAAAAAAAACCTCATGAAAATACAAAAATAATAAAAATGCTTTGAACCAAGTTTTCAGATTTATTTTAGAGTTCAAAGTTTGAAAAAAAAGTATCTTGACAAAAGCGAGCCCAGCAGGGACTGAACGTTGGCATTCTCCAGAGCGTTCTCCCGATTCATTTCATTTAATCTCATAATGGACAAAATCGGGTTTTCGGCTTCGTGTCGTCAAACTGAAGCAGGACTTTTGTTGCTCGCTGGAGTGATTACACCAAAAGTGAAAAGTCTTCGGCTTGTTGTGACCAGTTTTCCCTGCAGAAAAATAACAAGCTTGTTAAAAGAGAACTGGGACTAAATTGCTCCGCCTCGTCGCATTGATTCAGAAAGATAGTTTGAACATAAAAACACTTAATGATAGAGAAAGGTTCAAACACGAATGTCAACAATAAATCACCATTTATCCACGGCTGGCTTCGGCATACACCGATAGAAAAATCCATCTCTGATATTTCCCTTTTTTTTTCATAAAAGCTTTCATTTTAATACATTTTCTGAATCGACGAGTTGCTTTTATTGAGCAAAAAACAGTTTTGGCTTCAACAAAGAACTAAACAGTATGGAGAAAATGGCGTAATCCTCCGCTGCGAGAAACAGCTTTGAAAGAAACTTTGACAATGGAGAGACCGGGCGGGGTCGTTACTCAATCGTTGTTCGGTTCGGTGCAGGATGAGGCAGGTGTGGCGGCGCCGCGTGGAGACGAGCCCACCGGGAGAAGATTTACCGGCGCCAAAGTCAAAGGTCGATTTGGAAACCAGAGCGGAGCGAAGTGAGCAGGAGACACAAATGAGGAAAACATGAAAGGAAGGAGGAGTAATTGACACGGAGAACAAAACGCAGAACATCCCATCGCTGTCCTTTCATTTTGTTGTTTTTTCCTTTTTTTCCCTCCACATACGATAATGGGCTATTCCTCTTGCCGTTGATTGTGCACCTGCACAGCTTTTATGAATGTGCAGCTAATGAGGACTGGAAGAGGGCAGGCTCCACAGGAAAGGCAAGTGCAGATTTTTTACTGCGTAGAATATTAAGGAGACGGTGCGGGGAGATAAAACAGAAGCGACGCGGTGGGAGCAGGAAAACGACAGAAGGTAATAAAAGAAGAGCATGTATTGTTTTAGAAGCGAAGGCCTGCAAAGGGAGGGCAGTGGCTGTTTTATAACCGCAGCAGGAAATTGATTCAAGAACAAATGAAGCATCATGAGTATATTAATGTGGTAATAGTATTCAGACTAAAGATCCGCAGCGATAAGTCTTAATATTTCCATAAAGGAGTGCATCGACTGATTACCCTCATTTTTAAAGACTAAAGGAAAAAGGAAGAAAAAAAAAAACGGTCTAAAGTACAGGATTCCAGGTGAAAACTTGCAATTATTGATTTGACTTCATTTTCTTTCTTCTATTTTTTCTTGTCTTCTCTCAGCCTTTCAACTTCAACGCCCCAGTCTGGATGGCGGTAGCGAAGCGTTGGCTGGCTGCGAATCCCAAATGAAATGCAGGTACGTGTTGAGCTGTGTCGCTGCACGGCCTTCAGTCGCTCCTTTGTCTGACTTCATTTGCCATCAGGCGAGTTAGGAAAAGGGTGACGGTGCGACTGAGTGCAGGCGGAGTGGCGATTCAGTGAGGAATGGTATTCAGGCGATTGGTGTGTGGAAGGAGGATACAGGAGAGAAGGGGGATTGCAAAGAGATAATCCCCGGCTGAAAAAGAAGAAGAGCCGGAGTATTTCATTGGCGGTTTTGGCCTTGGACACCATCCTGCCGCTGCTTTCAGATCATTATTCTGATTTGAAAGGTGTGAATTTGCTTCCTCGGTGCCTTCAAGAGCTTGGACAGTCTTGTATGGAGGCGATATAGTCTGTAAACTTTCAAAGCACACTTTTCTTACTGCAGCCTGTATTTTCCTGGACAATCTGAAAGGAGCTGTGTTATGCTTACATACACCCCACTTGTTAGATATGAGTATTTTTCCAAAAAAAAAAACCGTATCAGGAGCTGATGTCTGCTGCTTCCAGCTGCTTGTCTGAGGCCTTTCCTCACATTTTATTCGGAAGCTGCAGCAGGATTTTTGTGTGTGTCTGCGGAACCGGACAGCACACATCATTACGAACTTATCAGCGCCGTGAGGACGGGATTGGTCAGGAAGAGCTTATTTGCTGCACAGCAGCTGTTTACAGTCCTGAGCTCCAGGTGTCACTTTCACCAATGGGAAAGATGTAAACATAGCGAAGTTCCTAAAGGGTATGAAAGATGACTGATTATTAGGAAACACGTCGAACGCGTCAAAAAATCCAAACCTTTTGAAACTTGCAGCGAGACTCTGCAAGCAAAGTATGCCCATAAAATATAAAGAGAGGACTCGGGCATGCATCTGTATTCATGAGACCGTTATTTCAGGATGTCAACTAAAATGGGAGTTTTGAAAGAATAGCCGACACATACAGTACATAAAGTACCACATATTCTAGACTCTGTGGTGCTTTTGCTTTAGCTGTTTGCTCATGTGACTTATATTAACGTTCCACATTTCTTATGAACGCTTTACGATTTTCACATTCTATCCTGTGGATTTAAATCATAATACGTCTGAACTTGTTTATTTGAGGAAATGACTTTATGAAGCGATGCCCAGTGGGTTTGGCTCCCTGATTACCAAACGGCGCGACGAGACGTGAGGAGGCATTTCCGTGAATTCAGACTGGCTGCTAAGCTAAAGGTTAAGCGGCTGGCGAAGAAGTGGTGATACAAGCATTCTGTACCTTCTGTGATCATGGGAAACGTGAACTCCCATACCGAACAAGATGGAAACACTAGCTGTGTGGGTGAAAAACATCAAGATTTACCAGGAGTGCAGTTTGTTGTGTTTTTATGAAACCTGGCTCGACAGAGCTTCTTTCCATTTCGGGCGAGAAAATGAAGTGTCTATACATGGCCAACAGATAATCTCTTCTTCCTGTACAAAACTTCACCAGCTGAGGTAGAGGCTAAAAATACAACAAGGCTTTCTTCTTCAGACAGGCCACTTTCACAATTTGCGTCTCAACGCAGCAGCAGAGCAGGTGGAACGGACAACATCAGCAACGCCTCATTTTTTAGTCATTGTTATTTTTAAAGCTCTTAAACCACACATTTATAACAGGCATACTAAAGCATCCCAGGAAACCGCGCGCGTGTGTGTGTGTGTGTGTGTCAGCAAACACAAGGACACCTGTATTTGATGAGTCATGATGTGTGATGAGGAGTGTTTTGAGAAATGTCAGCAGGTGTCTTCAACAGAATGAATCAGAAAATTAATTAATAAAATTAATTAATGTTGCAACATGCCTGATTTCAAATGTATGTTTTTTTGTTTTGTTTTTTTTAATGTGTTCATTATTAAAGATAAACAAGTACCCTTCCCACGAGGTCTGCCCTTCTGGGCACTTGTCCTAGACCCCACTGATACCCCTTTCCCACTGGCCAAAAAACCCGTTTAAACCCGCTAAGTCATGGCAGCGGGAAAAGGTTTGACCCGGGATTTCGACCCGGGTCGTTGACCCTGCAATCGACCCGGTAAATTCCCGGGTGAGTTTGTAGCGGCTTTTAGTGGGAGGGACACATCCGGGAACTTACATGATGACGATGACGCAGCGCGGCTAAGTTAGCGCGCTAGTTGCTGTTTCTGGACACAGCGTGAGATTTCCTTTGTCAACATGACCCAGCAGTGGCAAGATAGCGAGACCAGAGAGCTTCTCCTGATCCGTGGGGAGGAGGAGATTCGTCTACAGCTAACAGGGACTGTTTTCCGCTGCTTTGTTTACCTTCGTTTTGCTCCGTCGCGCTGATGATGTCATCAACGTGGGACACCATCAGTGCGGGAAAACGCGGCGACGCAGCTTGCCAGCAGGAGGTGAGACGGGGGTCTGCAGGCGGTGGGAAAGGCGTCTAAAAAGGCGATAGTTAGCGGGTCGCAGACACGGGTCGACCCGCTAGATGCGGTGGGAAAGGGGTACGAGTTGAGCTCAGACTCCAGACCTTGGAGAGTCTCCTGTGCATGCCTGATGTGTGGTTGCATGTTTGCTCTCACCTCTCTTATGGCTTATTGAAGAAAAACATGCATAAAAAAAAAAAAATATATATATATATATATATGCTGAGGTGCTGAGGTGTGGGGGGAAGCGCGGTACTCACATGCAGCGTCAGAGCATGGAGTGTCGGGTCGGAGTGCCCCTTGTACGGCCATGTTGCCCTCGGCTCTACACTGCGCCCGAGGCGGCTGCCTAGTTCCCCTATTCCCATTCAAACCGCGGCGCACAGACGACGCCATGACTGCATTTGCACTTCATGCCACTAGGTGCGCTGTTTACATGTTCAACCTTATTTTACACAGACACCACAGAGGAAGAAGGGCGCCGCAGCCGCTGCAGGCTCTCTCTGCATGTTGTTAGAAAAAGAGTGTGAGCCGGTAAGACGTGGTAAAATGTTCATTGATGCGATGCACCGTTTTTTCAATAAAAGAGAAGAACTTAACGACCGTTTCCGCACATTTTCTTTACGTCGTATCAATTAAACTGTATCACAAGTAGTTTGTGTACTCAAAAGACCAAGATTCCTTGCAGATAGAAGATGTGCAGAACAGTATTTCATGTCCTTTTCGACCGGATTTTTAAATATGAATATGAGCACATTCAGGGTTTTGCACGTGTTTATATGGCTGTGCGCCATGTAATGTATCATTCCGTCAATATTCCAGTTAATAAAGAGTTTTTGCCTTTATATAAACGTACTTCATCTCGCGGCATTCGATCTCGCGAGATCTCGCGGCATTGCGATCTCGCGAGATCTCGTTACACGAGATCTCGTCCCATCCCTAATATATATATATATATATATATATATATATATATATATATATATATATATATATATATATATATATATATATATATACATGCTCTTAAAGCAATAAAAACATGACTACTTTTATACTTCCATGCATTGAACAATCAATTCAACATATGGCTCAAATCTGTATTAACATACTGGACAAATACCAACACGAAGAGTCGAGTTCATTCGTGAGAAGAAGGATGTCAACGATGGCTACAGGCCATTAAATACTCCCCAGGTGTCACACTGCCGCTTTTCAAACAGTTCCACAATTATTTTCCACTCCAAGTGTCAACACTGCCCCCATGGTCACTGGAGGTATTACTCCACTGGTCCATTTCCAAAAGCTTCAATAAAGAATTACATTAAAACAGAGTATGGCCTGAATGCTGTGTGCATCGAGTATTCATGAGCTCTAAATGTACTCTTTGTTAATGGCCTCAGATCATACAATTTTAGACTTCTTTATTTGAAAGTTAAGCATTTTGTTTATGTCTTAAAATTAAGTGAGTTAGTTTTTAATGTGTCACAAAAATTCTAACTTTAAATGTTTACACTGAAATTGTACACAGCAAGAGGAAAAAAGGTGGAATCTCTGGCTAACGACAAACATGAATCAATTAAAAAACATAAAAATACAGTACCAGGAGAGTTACATCCAAATGGCTTCACTGGACAAATGGAGAAAAGTAGACACCAATCTACCAAACACCCCAAAGAGTTTATCCTCAGAAAAGGGAACTGAAATTCACATATAATGTTATGAGAGTCCTTAAACTTTCATTGTAACTGAACAGGAAATGATAGAAAAGGGTTTTTTTGGATTTGCAATCTTCAAAGAAATACAACGGTTGGGAATGACTGTGCTAGTAGACCATTTCATGTGGGCATGACTGTTGGATTTCTGGAGGCTAATGGACTCCCTCTCTGACTGAGGCTTGTGTTTGGGTCAATACAGCAGCCTCCTCTACGCCTTCTGCCAGTTGTACTGTTTGTTCTTCCAACACTCAATTCCCATCACACCGTGTGACTCTGCCTTTACACCTTTCCCTAAAAGGACTATCCTGTTCTTCCATTCCTCTGTTGTGTTTTCTGTCTTTTGCTCCACCACTTCTTCAATTTATTTGTTTTGTTTGATGCAGTGTTTCAGAACCACATGACCATGAAGGTTTAATACCGTGTTTAGTAACTGAAGCTCTGATTCTGATCGTGGTCATCACTTATCAATACGTTCTTGACTTGCTGGGACACAGAAATAAACGGTGTTGTTCGGAGAGGTTGCTTGCTTTGAGGACCTTGTGTTGCATCCCCAAGGTAAGAAAAAGTCAAACTAACGGTACTGCCATCAATTTGAGGAGAAGAAACAGTAGGGGATGATCTGTTTACAATTTTTTGTTTATTGGAGCGACTTTAAAAAATCCCCCCGCCAAAAAAAAAAAAGTGAATAACTTTCCTGCTGCAATGAATCAGAAAAAATGATTAAAAAAAAACTATTTGATAACTCTCTGGCAGTTTGGCCAAAAGCCCAGGGTTAAAAGACAATCTCTCCGAGGCCGAGACGACGACGTGTAAACCAGAAGAAGACATTTCAATAATAAAACAGGTATCGATTGAGTGGAGCTGCTTCTCTCAGTCAGCTGCTGGGAAGGCGGCTGCTCCAGCCTCTTGATGGATGAGTCTCCACCGCGGTGGAGTGATTGGATGCTTGTTGGTGGCTCCACACCAATCAGGGAAGGAAAGCAGAGACAAAGGAGACGTTTACGCATTTTTTTTTCCTAAGGAAAATGTTCATAAACTTCATAACATTATGATTGACAAAGCAAGTCCTTGTTTCTCTGTGATTAATAATCTTGCATCTGTGAGTTTTTTTTGACAGCTATACTAATTATCTCTCCTACAGTCGCTTCAAAATCCCTCAGGAAAAGATGATTGAAAGCTACGCTTCTCTTACATTGTCGATTTGAAACAAACAAACAAAAAAAAAAAAAATCAATAACTTGCTGCAACGCTCCAGCGAAGACAAATACAGTCACACACCCGGTCCCACACGTCTGCAGAAGAAAAATAAGAATACTTTTTTACAAAAATGAAAATACTGTGCTTTGCATCATGTGAGATGACTGATGGTGCTGTGAGGAGTTTCCATGTTGGTCCAAGCGCTTTTGGCTTTATTGCTGTATTTGCGTCCAAACGTCCAGGAGCAGAGGAGAAAGAGTGCTCGGACATCAGCGTGTTTTCTCCCATCAAAACCAGTGACTGGACCAAGGCCAGCGTTGTCACTGCTGCCGGTTTTGGACCAAACCACTGCTGCTTCTAAAATGTCTGTGTACCAGTTGTGGAAAAAACGTTTGGGAGGCTGGGCGCAGAGGAGACCGACTTACTTTCACTCCTGCTGGAAACTGAGATGTGAAGTCAAAACTTTTCAACAGCAATCTTAACATCTTGGTTTGACAACAGTAATCCTTTTTTTTTTTTTTTTTTTTTTTGTACGGCGCCGAGTGCTGGAGAGTAACGAAAGGTGATAAGAGAAAGGTTGGTGTCTTTCATAACAGCTGCCTGCAAGATCTGCAAGATCTACTGGATCCCAAATGCAGAACTGATTAAGCCTGACTGCAAACTGTGATTTTAACAATCTTATAAATTCACAGCGAGACACTCTTGTAAAGCATGAATCTAATAAACTTTGGGCGCAAAACGGAAGTTTTCTGTGTGCAGATTGCAGGATTAAGACACAAGCTGAATTGCAGCCAATGATGTTCGTGAGCGTGAGAATTATACGCCATCCATTTGCAGGAAAGAAACTACCGGAACATGAGTGGAGAACCTCGCTCCCGTGGCATTAATGGAGGAGGAAGAGAACACGGACGAGGTCAACTTAAGATGCTCATTCTGCAAAGGGAGTTTAGCTGAAAACCAGTGTCGCATTAATCAGTGTGTTAATAAACACTGCATTCCTACTGGCGAGAAATCGTCAGAATTTTATTAGTAGTTGTCTTTATTCGGGAGACCGAGACAGCAGAGAGACGCCTCCATCATCCTGTCACGATTATCTTCCGTCTGAGACGGAAATCACTCGGTGGCCTTAAGCAGGGCTGAAAAGGCAGCGGACATTTCCCCGAGATCTGCTCTCGACTCCAGAAAGTGCCTTCTAGGTTTCTTCCATGTGTCTGAATCTAATTCTGACAACAGTTTTTTTTTTTTTTCAGGGTTCTCACCTCCAATTGTGTCCCTTGTACTTCAATCAGCCATTTGAGGATGAGTCAGTCTCAGTCTCATTACTTAGAGAGGTCAGACATGGTGGAAGAGAAAGAGAAGATAGGTGACACATACAAAAAGAAAATGTTCTGCCTCACAAGGCAAATGGCACTATAGCAGCAGGAATACAAGATTTTCAGCCATTAAACTCGGATCCACCCGATGTGTCTTTGTGATTCAAATTTGTAATGGGACAAACCACTTTAATGGAGCCGTTACAATTCTTTTTCCGATCAGACTTCATGCGGTATACAGTATATTATAGCATGCTGAAATGCCTCAGTGGAAGCCCATCACGGAAATGACTGTGGAGATGTGTCGTTTTGCTCTTTTCTTTGTTTTCAGTTGAAACTACAGGGGGACAACAAAAAAAAATCTGATTTGAAATGTCAAATTGCTTTCAATCAAATTAAAGTCGTCAATTTTAACCGTGAAGGCCTGCAGTGATGATTACCCACTTTAAGTTTTAAAGGCACATCAGGCCGCTGCAATAAAGGCTATTGTTTTTCAAATAAAATGAAAATAGCACATTTTGAGGAAAAGCGAGGTCATTTTCAGTTTAGGCGACAAGCTTTTCCCCACATAATTAACAAATATCTATAATAAACTTGCATTTGTTTCCTAATGTTTAAATTAATTAAGAGAAAATCACCTTCTGTTCTCCACGTAGACAGGAAAACATAAATCACTGGATGTGTGGTTTCATGACAAAAACAACCCAACAGCGCCAACTTAATGCCTGCGCGCCAGCTAACGTCATTTTAAACTTTTCTGAAATGAAACGATGGATTTTCACTCAAAACGAGGTTTACGGGGCTCCAGTAAGTGTCGTGTTTGTCATTCAAGAAAAACAAGTCTGAAGTTCTCATATCTACCAGTGATTTCTCATCGTCATGTTTGTTCATATTACATCTTTTTTTATGGCGCGTTCATGAGCAACCGGGAAAAAAAACCATCTGAAAAGTGACTGATATGACACGAATCACAATTAAAGGTGTATTTTCTAAGCCTGTGAAGTGAGAACAGGTAGACTTTATTTCCCGAGCATACATCATGATCCGCTGATATTTCTCTGTGAGTGAAAACAACACCTGAGCCTTTAAATGCATCCTTTCTACAATATGTTGGTTTATTTTTCTGTTGCATACTTGCTCAGACCCGTTTGTGTTTCTTTTACACAATCCCAGTTGGAGAGGAGGACTTTCCCAACGAGTTCCTGGCTGCTTGGATAGTTTAAAAACATGATCCCTGGAGAGGAGGGAGTCCAGTTATTCTCACTGTTTGGTGATACATGTTACTATGATGATGAGTTGCTTGTATTTTTGTGTTTTTTAGTCGTCTTTGAAGTATGATTCTCTTTCTTGTGAACATATTATTAGAAAACAGCGTCTGGTTTACCACAGTGTTTATTTTTTGCTTGAGTGGAATCAAGCTAGTAGTAACTCCCACATGACCAATTGCCAGCAGCCCTGTTTCAGAACACAACTGTTGTACATGTTTATTTTAATTTCAATGAAATGAATAACAAAATTGCCCGAATGCTTTTTTTTTTTAATTTTTTAATTTTATTTTTTTTTATTTAAACATAAATTTCTGTGTGTCTGTGTCGCCCCTGCATCGTTGTTCGAAGCATTTCAGGAGGTCGAGGCAGGAGGAGGCACATCCAGCTCCGACTGTGCGGCGCAGAAAAAGTTGACACCGACATGCCTGTGTGCTGCGACGGCATCCCAAACACATGAGAGCCTAAATATAAACCCACATACAGGACCTGAATATTTTAAAGAGGAGTGTGTTTTTTGTGGATGCTGGCCCACATCCTCCCACATCACACTTCCTCCGTATCAGAGCTGAAGCCGAAGCCGAAGCCGAAGCCTCCCACTGCTCACAGCAGGTGAGAGGAAAGATTCACCATCAACAGGTTGTCAGTCCATCACAGCTCTCACACACAATCACACACTATCAAGGCTCTGGTAAACACCACCGGCATATGTTTGAATAACCCACTCAACTTTAAATTACCGCAGCAGGATGTGAAACAGTGGAGTTTGAGCTCCATGGAAATTTTTAACAAATACAACAACTCTCTCCTCTGAGTCTGGTTCTGCAGGTTTCTTCCTGTTAAAAGGGATTTTTTTTCTTTCCACATTCCCCTCTTCTTGCTCATGTAGAATTGCTGTTTGGGTTTTACTTTGTAAAAGTATCTTGAAACGACTGCTGCATTTGGTTCTATAGAAATGAAATTGAATTGAATTATAATTGAATATAATGATATACATAATTTACATATTGCTGATATAACATGATGTTACACCTCATTAAAAAATAACTGCTGTGTTGCAGGTATGATTTGAGAATTATATCAGTGCTCTTTGGCTAAATAAACAGATCTGCTTTAGTTTTTCTTACCATTCCGAGTGTTAATTGATGAGGCAGCTTTATCCCCTTTAACTTTTTATGACTTCAGCTTCCCAAATCGAAACAAAGACCTCCAGTAACAAAGCATTTCCTCCCTGCTGGAGCTCGGCTCTTCACTGAGTACCTTGGCTTCCTCCCAAAGTCCAGAATCGTGCCTTTGAGGTTAATTGGTGACTCTCGAGTTGCCTGCGTTACTGTGCGTCTCTCTGGACCGGTCTCCGCTCCATCACACATCAAACACAGAGTGTACCGGCCGTCGCCCACGCTCAGCCGGGAACACTTCCAGCCCACCATGCATCCTACGTTGGATAAATCTTTAAATGTGGAAAGTTTAAAGTGTCATATCTACACAGAAAAGAGATGCAGCAACAGCAGCGAGAAACATTCAAACAAATAGATAACCGTCAGGGGAGGAAAAGCACAAAGAAAGCAAAGGGAATGAAAGATGGAGGAACAGAAGGAGGAGGCAGGAGACGAGGTGGCAGACGAGAAGTCGTGTGGTGGAGACAGAGCCAGCTGGTGACACCCGGCAATGACTCCGACCTAATCTTAATTAAGATCTTCCCGTGGTCATTTCTCCTCTCTTCTCCTCTTTCCTTCCTCCCTCCGCTCACTTCTTCTCCCTTTGCCTCTCGCAAATATGTTCAGACGCTTGAACAGTGAAAGTGATTATAAATAGAAGAAGAAGCTCAGTCAAATATCTCCTCATTTACACCATCATGTTCACTGGGGTTTGATTCTCCAGGTTCAGCTTTAGCTCCGTTCTGTAAAGTCAGAGACTGAGCAAAATCAGACATATCAGTCCTGAACGTGATGTTTTTGTCTTTTTCTTTGTGAAGTGGCCCAAACGTTCTGACACTCAGCCACCTGCCTCCGTGCAGTCCCTCGCCTCCACGGACGGAGACGTCCGCATGTCCGGATGAATCATACAACAGAAGCTCGACGCAATAATACCAAACGAGGTAACGCAGGAGGCGAAGCCCTCGAAGTACAGCCGAGCCTCATACACGCCCAGGATATGGTTCTCCTGAGAGATCACAGCTTGACGGACCTCGACTCACAAATCCCAAGAACATGAGCTTCTCAGTCTTAACGGACGCAACAGAGAGCTGGACAGTGAAAGTAAAGTTTACTTTCATTTTTTTTTTACCTGGGCAACAGACCAGAGACATCCCAGAAAAGTTGCTGTTGCATCAGAAATGTGATATTTGGGCTTGTGGAGTGAGTGTTGGCATCCCGTATGGATGCATGCCCTTGGATTTGTGATTTATATATTCACATGTCGAGGTGGTGTGCCAAGTCGAAATGACGCAGTCACATGGTGCACAGCCAAGAGCTTCTCCGTACACATTAAACCTGCTTCGGCATACTTCACAACGGGGGAAGATTATGTGTGCACTGCATGCTTGCCATTTCAAAACCACAAACCAGTTTATTTTCAGTTTGCTATGGCAGATGTAGTTTTTAATGTTTTCGAGTGTCATAATTTTTCTGCGCTTTTATGCTGTATATGAAACAATGTTGGTCAGGCCTGTACAGGAGAGCGCCAGAGAAATTCAGAGATACTGAATACACCCACTTCCAAACCCCCGCGGATGCACCACTCTGAAGCATCTACCAGCCAGATTACCTGCTTTTTGCCTCTGATTGGCCACTGATTTAATGTGTGTTTACCATTCAGCTGACGAGCCAATCAGAGGCAGAGTCAGGAGTCTTTACCAGGTAAATATTGCTAACTGATAATGAAACCAAAATTATGAGAAAACGAGTGAATACTGTGAATGGTTTTTTGTGGTTTTGTTTATATTTGTATACAAAGTGGCAGCAGTTATGACACTGATTGATGAGACATTGTGCAAAACTGGAAATTGCCATTTAAAGGTGCTGTAGGCAGGATTTTGCTAGTCAATGCTAATTTTTCGGTGTTTTCTTTGGATTAAATGTTAGAGTATCCATTGATAATCCTTTAGGAGTGTAGCATAATTGCACTGCCACGAGGGCACAGCGTTTCCATCGGTCTCTGTTCTGAGCTGAAAAGGAATCTCGACAGCTCCAGGTATCTTTGACCAATCAGAAGAGCCCCTGAGGCTCTAACCGTGATTGGTCGAGGGGCGTTCGTCGCATGTTCTTGTGGGAGGGGCTTAACTTGCGTAAGGGCGTGATGTCAGAGAAAACGGGACTGGATTGGCTGTGCTGGGTTTCAAATCGCTATCTTAGATGGGTCAAATCGCCATCTTGCTTAGGTAAACCTAAGCTGTAGGCAGAATCCTGCCTACAGCACCTTTAAGACTGGAAGTGTAAAGGGGGGAAAACCACAATTCTTTTTCCACTACTGCTATTACACATGCACACCATGACCATAGTAGACAGTTCTTCTTCGCGTGTGTTGATGGACAGTGAGAACAATTTTTCCCACCAGAGTGTCATGACTCTCAGTCCATATTCTCCTGGCTCTTGGTAATCGGTCAGCGGTCCATATGAATGTCCGTGTTGTTGTTCAGCTTCAGTCTGAATCTCCTCAGTTATCCTCCGGCTTTCCCATCAGTTTGCTTTATTACCCCTCCACCGTCAAAGGTGTCATTTAAAAAATAAGGTGAAATAAAACTTTCCTCCTTTTCCCTCCCATCCCTGACCCCCCCCCACCCCCCACCTGTCTGTCACTGCGCACATGCAAGGCATCTGCATTAACTCCCCAGACTGCTCAGCCCACGGCCTGACAGTAAGACAGAAAATGACTCATGTTGATATCAATCCTCCTCCATGAGCACGGAGCTGCTTTCGTCTATACAATTATACTGTTGAAAGCCTTCACGCTGACAAATGGCTTAAGGAGCGAGAGAGGAAAAGAAAAAGGAAATCCAATTAAGTGAAATATGAGAGAGGGAGGAGGAAAGGTGTTGCACGAATTTGCTTCAGAGGCGACGTGTTTTTGTTTAACCATCCGCCACTTCAAATAACTGCCAGAGAGTTTGTTTGGTGAACTCAGAAAGCACAGAACAGACCCAGAACAACAGTCAGGGATCAGGAGGCAACTGACAAGGTAATATTAGGCTTCTATAAATACACCGCCTGCATTAGCGCTCACCGCGGTCGCCCTGCTGGCGCATCGATCACGAGCACACATGATATCGACTGCCCGGCGTCGTACTGGCAAACAAATGACCGAGAGATGGCACCAGTTGGTGGTGCGGCCCCAACAGCTCGCCGACCACATCTCGCTGCTTATTGGCTTCCAGTCAGGCTGCACTCGATGAGCCGAGAGCTTCTGCGAGAACACAGAGGAAAACAACACGGGGGGCAAATAAGAAGTGGACGTGAGAGAGGAGGCTTCCCGCTGGATTTTCTGACCTATACTGTGGTCCTGCTCCGCTCAGTGACATTATACACACTCCTGTCAACGATAACACATTATTCCAAAATATTACTGTGCCTGCAAAGGTCAGAGAGAGAGTAACACAGACGCTTCAAGATGTCACACTTATTTTACTTGATTGCAACAGCAAGGTCCAGTAAAAAGTGAATAGATTTCAGTTATAAAGCACATTTTCAGTGATTTCCAGGCAGTGTGGTTCAGGTTCAGTGTTTTTCTGTTGATTAAACAACCGATGATGAGATCACTACCTGAGCCTCACCCTCTACTTCCTGAAAACGGTAAATCGACATGACAGATGCAGCGATTGATCACTGCTTCACCCAACGTCTGCTCACTTTACAGAACCATCAGAAATATAAAGTTCTAAGCAGCAACCATTGGGAGAAACCTGCATCTGTTCGGAGTCCTTTCCAAAAGATGCAATTCAAATTTAACACTGATGAGTTTAGAAATGTGTCAACCGAGCCCAAGTCAAGGTCCTGCTCGAGTTTTTGTTTCACTGATCAAAATGTAATTTTCCTCTTCACCATTATCAGTGCTTGATCATACCGGATTTCCTGTGTTTTGTTTTTCACCTCCACATTTTGTCGTCGCGTTCGGAGCCCTGATCCAGCTATGCTGAAAATGGAGTTATGTAATTAAAACTGAATGGAACTGAATTACATGGCTGCGGTTTGCCTCCGTTCCATCGGGTCCTCTGGTGGCTGCAGTAATTACATGGGCCGTTTTGCAGTTGACATAATTGGTTTGCACAACAGGAACACCAAACGTAGCAAGCAAACATGGATCAATGTAGATAATGGGAGTCTTAAATATGTGCAAATAAAATGTAATAGGATGTGCATTTATCATGTGAAGCCATAAGGATGCATAATTGTTTTATAGAAACAAGGTAATTGCCATTTCTTGAAAGTAATCAGATCTGGTGGAGATAATGCCGCATAAGTGTTGAAAAGGAGGATGGATAACGGCCACAGGTGAACCTTAAAACACACACACACACACACACACACACGCGCAGTCTTGTATTTCTATCCTTGTGGGGACCGTCCATTGACTCCCATTCATGTCTAGCCCCTAACCCTGACCCTTACCCTAACCCTAACCCACACCACAACAAAGCCTAACCCTAAAGAAATGTTTTTGCACTTTTACTTTTTTCAGTAACAACAACATGGTCAAGAAAACACTGTTTCTCCTACTTAGGACCGGAAAAAGGTCCCCACAAGGCACGTCGTTCCACGTTTTGCTATCCTTGTGGGGACATTTGGCCCCAACAAGGATAGAAATACGAGAACACACACACACACACACACACACACACACACACTGTATTAAAAAAAAAATTGGTTGAATTGATTTTTCATAGGGTGAAGCGTTTCACGAAATGTTTTGAGTTGACTCAATTACTATTTAAAAACATTGACTGAACGAAAAACTCTTTGTTGGCTATTAATTCAGCCAATTGCTTAATAATCGTTGACAGAACGAATGACTGTTGGCTTATTAATTGAGCCAGTTGAAACAAATTAGTTGACACCATGTCATATTCCACATCATGTGCTCACTCAACTAGGACTTATTAGTCATTACAACTATAAAGTAATAATTGAGTGAATAACATAATAATGACTGCATGAATTAATATTTAAATGATATATACTCAACATACAATATAGCCTAATTAAATAAAGACTAATAAAGACAAATTTACTTAAAATTTTTATTTTTCTGTGTACAAAACAAAACATTTAAATTCAAATTCAAAAAATTACACAACATTTGGAAAGAGTGCAAAACAGAGCAACACCAATAGCTGACAGTATAAGCTGTAAAGGAAAGTCTGGGGTTCAAGGCTCGTAAGGAGGTAGCAATGGCGCAGCTTCCAGGCCTCCCGGAGGCCCCACAATCTCCAGGATACCCACTGGCATGGGGCTTGAGGCTTCGTACACACCATCTGGCTATAGATGGAGCACATTAATAAAAAGGAAATTAAAAACAATATCCAAATGATATTGATGGACAGATGGATGTTCTCCTTGAAATGCTGATTTCCCTGGCAGGTCTTGAAAAGCTCGGTTTTCTCCCCCAGGTAATACTGCAGCCCTTTGACAGCCACCACCCTCCCGATCTCTGTGGTCTGGATACACAGGACAAGTCAAGTCACATGCATATTGTTCATACATGTACATTATACAGCATATTTCATACAAGACGTGTAAACTCAAAGTGCTTAAACATGAAAACAAAGTAAACAGTTCTAAATTAAAACAAAAACCAACAATGTAATGCTGTCACTGTACAATTTTTTACAATGTCGACTCTTTCAGACATAGTGTGGGAATGGAGTGGGCAGGCAGCTCATTTCACATCTAGAATCTAAAGGCTGATTCATTGTAACTGCATACATACATCTACTGTATGTACAGTGTACTGAAAACAGCTTCTACTGAAAATAGCAGACTGACAAGCTCACTATGTGACATTGTGAGCTTGTCGATCAGCTATTCTCAGCAGAAGCTTTACCCACAATAACAGAAAACACTATTTTCAATCGTGAGGGACTCCGGACACCCAGTAGGGTTTAAGTGGTGAAGACACATTTGTCTGTTATTTTCCATCTTACCTGCTCGTCTAGGTACTCCAACAGACTCCTTAGTGTCACTTGAGTGGGGTGGTGAGCTACGGTGTGGTGTGCTCTGGTGTGCTCATCCAAGGAGGGGAAGAATGTTTCCATGAACTCTTTTCCTGTTACTCTTTTGAATTCTGCATGTACCTGCAAAACAATTAGATAATGAAGAGACAACTTGTGAATGTACAACCTGTAGACAGATCATAGCAAAAACCACAGATGTAGCATCACGTCACTTGCTCAGGACAGATCAGAGTGACCATCTTCAATACCAGGCTTAAAGGGCCATTCCACCTTTGAGGCATCAGACCCTTTATTTAATGTTAGGGTATAAGAAAAATGGCCCTGGTGTTGTTTTTGTGTTTATTCTGCGTTTCTAGAAATATTAGTCTAACTTCCTCTTGACAAAATCATTACATCCTATTTCTCTTCCCACCTACAGTTAGTTCCACCCCTCTCCAGTGCATATGGTTGTCTCAGTTGTGTGACATTTTATGTGTACTTTGAGGAAGGAACAAAGTAAAACATACACAAACTTACCTGATCCAACAAGAATAGGGCTGGCCATCTCTGGCTGATTGTGGAGACATGCACATCTTCAGCAACGACCTCCTTTCATCTGAGGGAGAAGATACATAACTAAAGATATGCGACAGATATTTACAGGGTAGTGCAAGTCAATGAGAAGAAACTGTGTCAAGCAGAAGAAACTGCCCTGAGTAGAGAGATGCCAAAATAAAAAGTTAAGATGGAAGCCAAAGAACGGCACAGCCAATTTATTTCATGATGTGTTGTGGGCTTGTGGATCTGTTGTTTTCACTAGTTTGGGTCCTGGCAAATGTCATAATTCCCCTTTGGGTCACAGGCAAAAAGGTTTGGGAACCACTGCTTTAGGAGACTGTGAAATGACCCTTACAAGTTAGGAAAAAGTGTTTTCCTTAAAGGTATAATGGACGATTTTCTCGATAAAGTCGAAGCCAAACGTCTGTTGCTTGCTTTTTGAAAAACGCGCATGCGCCAGACCATCCGACCTGCTCTGCTGCTCCGACGAGCGCGCTTGACGGCGTGACGCAAGCATTTCTTCAGCGTGATTGACATGTCAGAGGACCAATAGTTGACGCTCGCATCACGCCATTCATTGGCTAAAACATTGTCCATTATACCATTATATATTCAAACAACTTTAATGGGACTGGGGTCCATTTAGTTCAATTTGTACTTTGTCAGAGTTAAGGGAACCCAGTGGTTTGAGAATGACAGGATTACAGCTACTTCCAGAGCAAGTATTGATATAAATACAAATGCGAGAAAAGCTGACCTTATTAAAGGCTTCATAGCTAGCTTTCCCGCCTAGACGTTTGCTTCCCGACAGATGGTTTGCTTGCTAGGCTGTTTACCAGGCAAAACCATATTATAAATCTATGCTAGAGCAAGCTGGCCAACGAGCTGACGGCGTTCGTCCGCCAACAGCTCTCGCACAGAGGCGCTGCTATGCCCGCGCCGGGGCGAGTGTCAGCTAGCCGGCTAACGGGCGGACGTGCCGCTCGCGGGACAAGAGCTATAGGCGTCAGCTAGCGGGCGGACGTGCCGCTCGCGGGACCGGAGCAAGCGTCAGCTAGCGGGCTAACGGGCGGACGTGCCGCTCGCGGGACCGGAGGTAGCTTTAGCTAAACCCTGCCCCGCGGGTTTAGCTAACGTGCGGACGTGCTGCTCGTGGGGCCTCGGGCGGTGTTAGACGGCTAATGCTGTTAGCTTGTTAGCTGGCTAAACATTGACCTTATGAATTAGAGGGGTAATATGTAAGTTAGCTGCCCGGCTACCCAAGCCAAACGGCTAGCTAGCAAGCAAAAAATGTTACAGTCCCCCAAGAACAGATTCCACAGAAAAACAAATTTCTTTTGACTCTGGTTTCAGAGATTGACAATGTTAATACGCAAACGCACAGTGTTGCTTACCTGTCACTCCTCGTCCCTCCGTGAGGCCATGTCGACAAACTTTGTGGCTTTGCCGTACTTCCTTTGCTCGAAGTTCATTACCGTAAATGACGCCGCCCACATTTGTTCAGTCAACAAATGCACAACTTGTCCAATCCATTCACTCAATTACTGTATGTTAGTTGAGTCAATATCAGCCATTGTGGGTGTTCACCCAACAACAATTTATCACCTGACTTAATATTTTTTATGAATAATTGTACAAACATTCATTAACTGGCTTTCCCAATAACAACACTTGAGCCAATGGTCTATTTCAACTTGTCTTAGCAATCTTCTAATTGAGTCAATGTTTTGGTAATTGGGTTTTTTACGGTGCACACACACACACACACACAAGCATAAAACCTAACCTGACCTTTTATTTACCCCACCAGCTTTTTTATTACTATTGCTGTCTTTTACCAGACTTAAGGAGCGGCCTACAGCTGCACAATCAGTGTTGTGCAGACCCGGACCGCCAGCTGCTTCTCAGTGTGACGTCTCCATCTTTCCTTCATCCCGTCGTCTCGATCTGCCTCTCCCTTTCTCTCAGCAGCGAGGTTCCAGTGTCCACGCGTCTGCGTTTTTACAGACTGTAGAAAAAAACATTTCTGCCGCCTCCCGGATGGACGGCTGTGGTAAAACGAATGCGTCTGGCACCGCGGGTCATCTGATTGCAGCTGTGATGAAGATCGGCCCGTCTGCCTTTTCATCAGCTCATCAGTGCTCTAGTGCGCACAAGTGATGCCAAATAGCGGCTCTCTTCCTTGCCCGAGTGTTGTTACTCTTCTTCAGCCGGTGTGTTGATTTTATTTTTCACGGCGAGCCTGCCAGATTACGCCGTTTCCTCTGACCTGAAATGACTCGCTCGTCTTTCGACCTCACCTATCCAGCCTGCTGAATGCCTGTTTCTGTCATATTCCAGCAAATCACCCTCCGTAATGCATCCGTCTGGGGTGGATGACTTTGTTTCACAAAGCTGCTCTTCTAAAAACGCGCATGTGACACAGGGACCATACGACGGACTTGTTGACAAAACATACATTGTGTAGTGTGTGTGTGTGTATGTCTGAGTGTGTGTGTGTTCATTCCCCTGCATTTTATAAGGTCAGTCAACACCTGAAGGTTTCAGATTCTCTAATAAGATTCTTCTTGGGCTGAAATTGCGTGACAAAAAACTAATATCAAAACAAATAGGCATGCGATTCTTCACTTTGTCGAACTGCCAATTTATTTTTCCCCTACTAAACAAAAATAGTTTTCAACACCACTGATGTAAAAACTGACTCAGCCGTTGTCTTACGTCTTGAGGCTGCAGAAATTGAAACCTCAAGTTCATTTGGAATAGAACCGCAGCTTGACGAGGCTGAGCGGTGGAGGAAACGCTCCACAGCTGGCCAGGATTGGTCACAAAGAGCAAATAGTAAAGAGCAGAAATGAGACAAAATCCCCTAACGCCAACCGGCACAGCAGGGAGTTTCCTACCGGTCAGTCTGGATCTGTAGAATCTCTTCACCTCTGACTTTGGTTCTGCAGGTTTCTTCCTGTTGAAAGGAAGTTTTTCCTTTTCCACTGTCTGACTGTGCAGCTAAATACCTACAACCATGAAGTTATCATGTGAGCGATGTAAAGGTCAGTTTTGGAATGTTTTCAGCACTTTGCCTTCATATGAAGGTGGTTCTAAAATGAAAGTAGTTGAAATCCTGGCAGAATGTCGTCGTGACGGGGTTCCCTCCGGGAAAGTCTGTTAACGATAATGTGTGGAAGTTAGTTGTTTTCAAAGGTGTTTATTTACAAATTTACACAACACTTTGGACTGGTTTGAGCCATAGTTCATTCCCCCAATCAGAACACAGTTACCAACAAAACGGTGACACAATGCAAAGGACTCTGGGTATCTGCAAATGCACCACCGACTCTCTCACCAGTCAAAATGGCCGCCTTATATTTGATAAGCCAGCACGGCGTAACACAAAAGAAGAAAATCGAAATCAGCTGATTGTCTTTCATAGTTCGAACTATACTCTTAACTGACAAAATAAATAAATAAAACAAACTATGCGCTGGTCAGGTGACCATTTTACCAGATTTTCTTTCCTGTGTTCCACAGTTGGAATCAACTCCTCCTCGTGGGTCAGGAACATTTCTCTGAACCTAATCCGTCTGTGATCGGTCAGATAGAAACGACCCTCTCAACATTTCTCACACAATGAGAAATGCTGGCAGCTCAAATGAACATGAATTGATATTTTCTTTATTTTCTTAGAGACACATCGGTCCCAAGGCAGCGGCTCTCGCCATAATCCTCCAGCCGAGAGCAGCCTTGAGACGTCTGCCTTTCCATCCATCACGGAGCGAAGTGTTGGCGCGGGGATAAACAATGTATGTATTGTCGGGCCTTAAATGTCGCGGCGCACAAACAAATCGTGTCACGGAGACGAACTCATTGGTGAAAAATTTTGCCGACCAAATCTGCATCCCGCCTTCACGTGCCTGTTTTACGATGAAACCCGGAAGTGTTCAGGCTGTCCCTCCTTCCTGGAAGTCACAGACTCTTTAAACACGAAGGGCTCATCTTTTGAGACCTTTTGGGTGATGGTGGCCTCTTCTGAAGGCTGCGCTCAGGGCTACAGCTCCACACAAGGACGCTGAAAACCTCCACGCTCCGTGTATTCATTCTTTTTTATAAATTCTCCCTCATCTCCCAGTCAATTGTGCTTCATGTCTCAATGGCCATCAGGTATTGTTTGAACAATGTGACAGAGCATGGAGACATAATATGTTTCCATTCACGGAAAACACACAGGGACACGTCTCTTTGTTTGGACGCTCGCTGAATCGCTGGTCTTAGTGGAGGAATTACCCCTCGAGATGTTTGTTGTTCGGCGAGGAGACGTGATAATTTGTTGTTTCTGTTGGTTTCATTTTTGCCCCCGTTGAAAGTGTTTATCACCGATACGCCGCATCCTTGAAAGAGATTAACTGCTGTGTGCGAGCCAACTGCTTGAGTAGCTTATTCTGCGGGTTCAGATGTTTTCATATAAAAGGCTTTTTATTGGGAGAGTCAGGTTCACTTTGGGACAAGCAATTCCACAATTTCAAAGCTTTCTGCTCAGCTTTCTGTGGCTATCTTCTGTGCTCTGCTCTGCGGGAAGGTCAAGCGTTTCCAACAGCATAAAAAATGATGATTTTTTCCCCCTTTAGCACAGGTACCTGGAGTTTCTCTTTTTTTATCTAACTGCAAACTGAAAACATTGAATTCTGACTTTGCTGTTTGACCAATTTAATGTTTCATCAACAGTCTGGGGACAGCGTGAACGAGTTTGTCATTTGAATAAATCCATTTATCAATTGAGCCTCTGGTCACACACAGGTAGTGTCACACACTCACATTCACACATCCAGGCAACTTAAAGTCAGTAAGAACAATCCCACACACATGCACAGGGAGAACACGCAAGATCCACACACATTTTCTTTGAGTTTCCATGTCATTATGTGGGATATTATGTGTGAAAGCAGACAAGTGACTCAGTATGTCACAAAATTAAATGATTTCATGAAATTAATGTTGTCCAAAGACTAGTTTAAATTTTAATTTCACCAAAATCTAGTGATGATCACTGGTATGATTTCCAGACTGTTTCATTCACTTCCACATTTGAGGCTGGATCGATGGATGGTTGGATGTTTGGACGAGAAAAAACCGTCTGTGGAACAGAAGCTCGTTTCACTGGAACGAGAATCTCGAGAAGCAAAATGTGTCCCGTGAAAAAAACTCTGTGAAACAAGTGACTCAACATCGCCATCTAATGCACAGCAGGGGAATTACCTGATTACTTGACAAAGTGCCTCTTTAAAGCATAACAGCGTCCATCCATCCATCTTCATCCCGGGCAGGGATGAGGGACTGAATCACCACGAGTGGACAAAAACAAATGACACTGAAAAGTGGAAATGACCCCGATGATTAGTAGTAAAATTCACCGGCAGGATACTTTCCCTCCATAAGGACTACCTCTTTTCTCCTTTTCTGTCTACTTTTTATTACTTATTACCCTCCCTCTCTCTCACACACACTCATAACTGTCTGCTCTTTTCTGCAGCAGCAGATAAGGCAGCAAGGTGTGATCAGCGAGACGCTTGCTGTTGGACACCATTAAGCCGCCGTCTTATCGCACAACCAAAATCCTTTTGGGTGATGTCCTGTTTGCTTCCCTCTCTCCTTCTCTCCTCCCTTCTTCTTTATGTCTTTCAAGTTACCTTATCTCTCCAGCTCTTCTGTTTCGAGTTCTGATGTTGTTTTGATGCGTCTCTGTGGCCGACGGACGTCTGCAGCCTCACTGGCTCTGACACATCCGACAGCGGACAGTCGCAGCGTGATTCTTGAGTGGCTGCAGTCTCACCTTTTATCAATAAATTACATTCAAGCAGGATTTTAAAAGTCTTGATCACATACAGTCACATTTTCTTCCCACTTTAATCTAAAACTCACAAGAAGGAAAAACTCGAGTCTCGCTACTAACTTGCCTACAAGCTTTGAAAAAGCGATTACAAATCAAGAAATTATATAAAATTAAGAGGCAATATAGGGAAAGAAATGAGTTCCTTCTGGCAGATTTGGGATTGTTGTGCTCTACTATGTGACGTTTTTTGTGAGATTACACCATCTGGTATAATGGATGAGGAAAGCAATTACACAATCTTTTGTTCTGGGACAAGTATATTATCAAACTCATAACTTGGAGTCATTCCAAAGAAAAACAAAGAGTTCAAGTCATGAAAGTTTCCAAACCGTGTTCATTTCCTGTAAATGAGATGATATCAGGATATCTGGAGAAACACGGGTGGATTAATACGACCTACGTTGAGGAGATTATCATACAGATCAAGAAAACGATCAACTGTGTGGATAAAATCTGTTTTATGTTAAATCAGATTTTTTCAGAAAACAACTGTCAACAAAAGCAACATCTGAACAGAGTGGAACGAATCCAGAAAAATAAGCCAGTCCATTTGAATTTCTTTGAAGATCAACATGGAAGGACGAAGCCAGTACGATTAGTTCAGTCATGAAACGCACTCGTCGTGCCAGAAGTAGAATAATCAATAAAGTGTATACATGTCGGCTCCCGACTGAACTCTGTCCAGATAAATGTCCCGTCCTCAGCAGAATGTCCCCCCTCCGTGACTCCCCCACCCCGACGACTTGTTCTAAAAAGCTTTATTTCTAGTGTGTGTGTCGTACAAGCACTTCCCACCTTCACTCATTCATTTTCTTGCCATAATTCTTCCCGCCTGTGTCCGGTTTGTTCCTTCACACTCAGTGATTTCCTGTGTTTACTCGTCCCTTGGTGTTTGTCCTTCTCTCTGAACCTTGCTTTGAGTGACTTTTGATGTCTGGTTTTAGATCATTGAATGTTCTCTGTCCTGTCCTGAGCCTTTGTTTCTTTTCGCCTCATTTCAACTCCTTCCTTGTGTGTTAAACTTTGGGTGGATGGTTGTTGTTTCTTTTCCACTTTTCCCTTTAAGTGTGTGTGGTGACTCTGTGTCCTCTTCCCAGTGTTTACTCTGAGGTTTGCTCCCATCACATATATAAAACCCTTTCCACAAATATTAGAATATCATGGGGTGTCAGTTTATTTCTGTATTTCCATTCAGAAAGTTTGACTGTCATAGCTTATAGATATAGGGCCGACGATTTAAACAATTTGAAGCATTTGTTTATTTTTAGATAATTTTGGCTTCCAACTCGTAAAACACACGAAAATAGGACGTCAAAAAACTTGAATACTGTTAAGAAATCACCATGTACTTCTCCTTTTTGCAGAAAAAAACAACAAAAACAAATAAATGCCAACCGTCGGTACGTTACACATCTGTATGAATCTTGTGGCTCAGCTGGTAGAGCAGCTGATCCTCGGTTCAAGTGGTTGAAGATACTGAAACCGTGTATGGATGTTTGAATGGGTGAATATATCTCTGAGAGTAAAGCACTGAAAACATGACACATAGGCGAAGTCCACTCCCGATGTAAAGGCCGTCACGGGAAAGATGTATCTGAAGCTACAGCTAATTTAATGCTAAAACCACCATGAAATCTAGAAAGATAACAAGCAATGCAGATCTATTTGTAGTCCCCCTATTAGAGCCTAATGAGTGACGCTGATCCCATTACCGGATTGTAAAACATAAACAACATAAATACGATGGGGCGAACATGAAGCGGCGGTGGCGGCGGCGGCGGCGGCAGCGGTGCATGGCCCTCAGCAGCTCACCATCTTTGTTTCGTTCCCTTGAACACAGCATATTATTGTGGCTAGCTGCTAATTAGACGCTGTTAATACTCTCATTCATCACGATCAGAGCTGCTCAGCACAGAGCCCATTATACCGAGCGTGTGTGTGTGTGTGTGTGTGTGTGTATGTGTGAAGAAAATTCCAGATGAGGTTAATGACCCCTCTCACAACACAACTCATTTGAATCGGTGTGGTTTATGCACCTTTCTTTCAACTGTCCACACACACACACACACACACACAGACGCACACAAGCTGTTTTCCTTCCAGTTCGGCATTAATATTCCGCCGCTGGAACCGGGCTGAATAAAACATGGTGTCAGGTAGCTTATGTAATGTCTTGAGCTGTGATGCAGCAGACCAAAGTCAAGCCTTGATTACACTTCAAGGTTGTTCTGAAATACGCCCACTGGGCAGTGTTTGATATCACAATAGAGAGAGGAGAGCAGAGTGAGATATTGATGGGGGAAAAGTTGAGAGAACTGAGGTGGAAAGCTGTGCAGTTGATGATACACCCAAACGGTGAGCACGAAGATTGAACGCGACTGAGGATTCAGAAGCAGTGTTGACCGCTCTGGGGAAGAAGAAAGAAAGAAAGGAAAGAAAAAAAAAAAAAAGACTGGGGGACTGTGTAAGGCTTTTTTCTCCAGATATTTCATCATGAAGTCCAATTAGCGTTTCCACCCGGCTGAAGTGGTAGACAAGGTAGAGCCAGCGAGAACGGCGAAAGCTAAATTTATGTCGTAACCAATCGTCTGAGGGCAGCTTTCATTTTCATTTAAGGGTCCAATGGGTTTGTAACTAAAAAGGTCACCACTTGTAATCCCCCTGCCACTGCGGGACAACTCTGCCCAGCAGTGAGTAATGTCCACCTCTCCCTCTGAAAAGTGTTGGGAGCATCCGCCGCTGCAGTGGAAATGCTCAGTTCCATGCTGCGCGGCGCTGCTGCAAGGTGAGAACGCCACACTTGTACCTGCTGGGACTGCAGGCTTTGATATTTCCACCATATTTCGGTGAGCGCCGTCGCTGTGCGGAGCCTGCGTGGAGATCTCGGCTCCCAAGAAATAAATGAATTAGAGCTAATCGGTGATTCAGAGGCGCCGTGCACATGACAACATTGTTGGAAACGTGTTTTTGAAAATGGCTCCCAAGGTGAAACTCTGTCGCTGTGGAAAACTCAACTTGTCCAAAACGCTCCGTAGTGTTGGAGATCATCAGTGGAGACACACTTACCGACAAATTGGAAATACAGTTTGGGAAGAAACAGTACTGAGAGTAAATCTGCACATACACAGGGAGAACATGCAGAAAAAGTGGGTATTTTACGGGACATATTAAGTGAAAATGCATCATTTTACATGGCAGAGGACGTCTGTTCACATGGGAATGGCGGAAACAATGAAAAGGTTTTCGCGTTTGGCCACTAGTGGGCGCTGTTGGTTGTTTTTGTGAAGAAGCTGAACGTTATATTTTTCTGTTGACTTGATATACGTAAAAAAAAACCACACACAAAAGCAAAGCTCAGGACTCTAATAAGAAATGCGATTAAAAGCTTGTTTAGTTTTCTTACCTAATGCTAGAAATAAATTCAACAGAAAAAAGGAAGCTCAGTCAGAAACACTGTTTAAAACACAAAACAGCAGACTGGGAAACTGGTAATGATGCTAACTTCTTTTTTTCTAAGAAATTCTTGTGAAATTAGTGTGGTTACCACATATATTTTTTTTAACAAAACAACAGCTATCGCACCTCTAATTTCAGACCCTGACAATCAGAAAACAGCCAAATTAAATCCAGAAGAGACGGAAACGCCACACCTGTAATCAAAGCCTCAATCAACGCAGAGGTCATGAGTTAAACACCCGGGTCAATCAGGTGAAGCTGTTTTCAGTTACATTATTGTCACAACAATAAACATGCTGAGAACAGCAAACCGCAATTAAACCCACCAAATTGGACGCAGGTCAAAAGTAAGTGGAAATGCAATCAAATTTATTTCAGCTGCTTCAAATGTGCTGCAGTCAAGTGATTGCTATTTTTTGAAACATATCAGCTGTGAGTGAACAATTAGGAGGGAATTGTTTTTGAGATGAAAACACTGATAAATGCATCAAAATATAAAGGGTTTTTGTTTGTTTGTTTGTTTTTAATCAAGAAACATCAAGGCTTGTAATTTTGACAAACGTAGTTTTACACAATTTTACTATTTGTTCATTTTTACTGTTATTGAGTTGAAAATGTAATTCAGTGACGTCTGTATTGAATGACTGAGACTTCAAAATTGTTAACAACCAAGAAAAAAATGGTTTAAAGTGAAGAACTTTTGTACAGCAGTGGAATAAAACTCCCTTGACTGATGAGTTTGATATTTTCTGTAATTCTTTATGGATTTTTTCATTGAGATCAGCAAAGTCACACTTGGCATGTAACGGCATGAAATTAATGGAGTGATGGGTACATAGTGGGACTTCCTACAGATAATGGTGATTCATAATAATAATAATAATAATAATTTGATGATGAAGCTACTCACATGCACACAGAGAACAATATGCAATCAACATTAACAATGAACTTACATGACATTCATAGACAGTCATCAGGCCTGCAGGGTGATTAAAGCTACTACAACCAAGAAAAGAGTAAAGAAAACACATCCAGTGACTTTCTATAGAATTCTTAACAGTTTCCCTCTTTCACATATCAAAAATGAAAGCCAACTCTGAAGTCACAGCTACATTATTTTGTCCAAGGCTATAAATTACACTTAACGATGACTGTTTTAATCAAATCTGAACTGTTTTCACTACTTTGAACCAGCTGCCCTGATGTCCTCCGCCGCCGCCGAACCCGTCCTCCCCGCTCTGTGGGTCTGAGGCAGTTGTCACTTGCAGTTAGTCCGCCCCAGTCTGCAGTGGATGCCATCGTGTTCAAGAAACAAACCATCCATTTTCTATTTGGGCTCCATCCAGAATAAAATTGCAGGGAGCTGGAGCCTATAACAGCTGACATTGAACAATGGCCAGGTAAACTCTCCACAGGTTGTGCAGGAACAATTCCCCAATATATTGGACTCCGTCCTTGGAAAAGACAAAAATAACAACAACAAAAAAAAAAAAAACCTCAAGGTGTGTTGTTTTAAGTAATTCGACATGCCAAAGTTTGATATTTGAAGAAATGTTTCTTTCCTTTATGTCCGCAGAGGACAGCTTCACCTCCACCCTGAGAACCTGGAAGACGGCGAGAGAGGACTGTTGATGTTGATTCTGTCCAGCGGGAGACTTCATAACGTGACTTCCTGTCCTGTTTTCTCCCACGATGATGCTGTGATCTGACATTCTCGGTTACGATTTCACAACATCGCCGTCTAAATGCGAAAGCCTTTCAACACAAAAACGCAAAAAACAACAAACTTTCACCTGAGATATTGTCCATTAAACGGGGAATAATGCCTCCTGGCTATGTTTACAAGATATTTTTAATTTATTTTTGATTCAGAGTAAAATTAAATCCTCTTTAAAAGGATTAAAACTACCTTGTATTGAGTAAACCTTCACTCCGCTTTAAATGAATTCCCGTCGTTCTGCTCATGCCTCCTTGTCCTGTGGCGATGATGCACATATTCCAAGACGGCCGCCCAAAACAAGCTGATTTATTGTGTAGGAGCCTTAGAAGAAATGGACACGATGAAAAGAGTGGAGTGACGGAAGGCCTTTTAACAGCTGTAGCGTCAGAGTTAACTGAGAAAGAAAGAAAGAAAGAAAAGAAGCAGGAAGTGGAGTTTGTTAGATGTAAAGACGTAACGCCCGCCTGGATTCGATGGTTGAATAGATAATCAGACCTCAACTGGACTTTGTGCAGTGAAGTTTCTTCTCTGGTCCTGATTCAACCTTCCAGGAGTGCGTCAGAGAAACACTAACAGTTCAGGATCATTCCCTGACATGTTTCCCCGAAAACTGATCCCAGTCGTTAAATATCAGTTGTTGAGCTGAGATTAAATCTACTTATGGAGGAAAGACTCCCAATCCTGCAATAATCACATCATCTCAACATCTTAAAATGATTGTCTACATGATCTTCATTTAATCTCCAAAAAGACATGAATGACACATTATTGAATATTTCTGTGCTTCAGAGTGTGTTTTTGTTTTTGTTTTAAAGAAAAAGGTTGCTTCTTATTTCAAAAAAGCCCTGAAAAGTTGTCCGTTATCTCTGCAGCGACGGGAGGAAACGGGAGGAAAACGCAGCCGCTGCAGGAGCGAACCTTCCCGGGAAGGAAAGAAAAGGAGCAACTCTTCACTGGGGGATCCAGCAGAGCTTCCAGGTTAATGGAATGCAGCTAATCCGCTCCGAAGGAAGAAAATAAATAAAAAAATCCGGTGACAAAGAGTCTGAAAATTGATCGTTAATGAACCTGAGCTTTTGTACAGTTCCTAATTATGGGCGCAGAGGAAAGGTCATTTCCTCCCCAGACTAGACAAATGTTTGTACTTAACAGAGCACAATATATGAAATACCATTTTAAGCAGTGAAAGTGAAAATTAGGCCACACGTGGAGCCGCGCGAGCCGGCGAGCTCCAGAACGCCGCCGCAGTCAAATTAAGCAAAACGGGCGCCGTTAACAATGGTTCAAACCTGCACGGAGCGGCGGCATTAACCAAATGAACTTTCACAGAGCTGCTCACACTCCGCTGAGATTAGCCGCCGACGTTTTACCGTTTCACAAATTCGGACTCACATTCATCAGCGCCGGCGACAGCGCCGAGCGGAACACACTCCATTACGTCCCGCGCTGCGGCTGAGTGTGTGCACGGCCGTACGCGTGAGGGGAGCTCTGGGTAATGGCCCCCGCTAATGCACTGCGTTGGAACGGTGTGTGTTGAGCTCGGCGCCGACGGCACACAAACACACCAACACACACTTTGGAGGACTTTGGAGTCGTTCATACGTTTACTGGAAAGGCCAGTTAGGCTCGATCAAGGCGAAGAGACACGACGTAAACATGAACAAGGAGAGAATCAGCGTCACTGCAGTAAATAAATGGATGATGAATAGAAACATAATTAACGACTTGCTTTTAGTTCACGTCTCACTATTTAATACATGAAGCCAAGTTTAGCAGATCGGTGATTCCAAAAGTTTGTGTTCAGCAGAGGTACTGCGGGTCTGTCGAGGTCGTTGACAGGTTTATATTCTGTATCACACATAGAAAGTACAAACACATGAAAAAATAGAGAATAAACAAGCTTTTACAGATCCCAAGTGTTATAGATAATCTTCACTTAAGTTTTGACAGAATATATTCTTTGTGCGGCTTTCAACACAGCTCTTCATCTCCAATCACTCTTAAAAGTGTTGCTTTATACTCTATACATTTCAAATCCATGTAAATTCAATTTAATCTCATCAGTATTCAGTTTCTAAATTGATCTTAGTATTGCTACGAGAAAAATAAAAAGGTACAGATACGCTATTCCATCAAAAACGATTCATCCTGATGATAAACAATGCAACAGTGATTCAGCGTCATTTTTCATTTCGCTCAGTAAGTTTTCTTGAAGTTGTTTTTTTCATTACAAGGCGCTGAAAAAAATCTTTATTGAATTATTATTTTGTCTGTGTTTGTCGTCTGATGAGTCAGTATTATTTCAGGAAGTGAAAACACTTTTTTTCACTGAAAATGAAATGTTCTGTGCTGGAGTGAAGTTTAAGAAGATTACATATGCAGTTTTTTTTTACACAATAATTGAGAGTCCCAATGTTTTAGTATAAATGACTCAACATACTGTATGCATATATATATATATATATATATATATATATATATATATATATATATATATATATATATGTGTGTGTATGACCTGTGTTCTCGCCAACCCGGCGGTTTGTGTCTGCCTCCTTCAAGCTCGGGTCCTCTACCAGAGGCCTGGGAGCTTGAGGGTTCTGCGCAGGATCTTAGCTGTTCCTAGGTTGACGCTCTTTTGACCAGAGATCTCAGGTGTTGTTCCTGGTCTGTGCTGGAGCCATCCTCCCAGCTTGGGGGTTCCTGCTCCCAGTGTCCCGATCACTACTGGTACCACTGTTGCCTTCACGCCCCACACTGTCTCTATCTCTTCCCTCAGCCCTTGGTATTTCTCCAGCTTCTCGTGCTCCTTTTTCCTGATGTTCCATCACTTGGGATTGCTACATCTATCACCACAGCCGTCTTCTGCTGTTTATCCACCACCACTATGTCTGGTTGATCGGCCATCACCTGCTGGTCAGTCTGGATCTGGAGGTCCCACAGGATCTTGGCTCGATTGTTCTCGACCACCTTTGGAGGTGTCTCCCATCTTGATCCTGGGAACTCCAGTCCACACACACACACACACACATATATATATATATATATATATATATATATATATATATATATATATATATATATATATATATATTAGGGCTGTCAAATGATTAAAATTTTTAATCAGATTAATCACAGCTTACAAATTAATTAATCATGATTAATCACAAATAATCACAATGTGCAACTATGTCTGAAATACACCCTTTTTTCCTGTATTGCATTAACATAAAACGACAGGACATGATTATATATATTTAACACGTGATGTGTTTTATATTTAAGGCTCCAAATAAAATAAATATTCAAAAACTAAAACTTACACACCATAACATAATGTCTGTGTGTGTGTGCAGCGCTCCCTCTGCAGTCCGTCTGAAGTTGGCTTTTGGCAGGAGTTACATTGTACCACAAGAAAAGTAAAACTAACAGATAGCACACTTTTTTCTTGCACAATTAAACAGGACATTCTTATCCAGTGTTCCTTTTTGTGTGGAAAACAGAAAACTGCTTCAACATTTTTTTAATCAAACAAGTAGAATCCATGGGGCCAGCCGGCTTATCTCCCTCCATATTGCTTTCTTCTTCTGTTTTGATAAATGAGTTGACGCCAGGCCTCCTCTGCCTCCTGTCTGCTGCCCGTCCATGCTTCACATGTCCGCGTGGACGCGCGCTGCGCGTTGGTCCGCGTGACGTAAAAATCATCATGAATTCCTGTCCGCGAGGGTCCGCGCGGACCGATCCGCGGACGTCGGCGCAGCAGCCAGAATTTGAGACCGCGTTGCGCATTGCGCGCAGGTCGCGTGCGCGTGTGCATCGGTGGTGCGCGGACACTCCAAAGCAGACGCGGAAACGCGTACATGTGAAGCATGGACGAGCCGAGGCTGAGGTGAGGCTTCTTCTTCTTCTTCGGTTGTTGGCAGCTTGCAGGCAGCTTGCATTTCACCCGCTGGTAGAGGTGAGGCTTGTCATGATGCGCATGCGTTAAACTGCATTAAAAATTTTAATCAGATTAATTACATAAATTAATTAACGTAATTAACGCGTTATTTTTGACAGCCCTAATATATATATTTATATGTGTGTGTGTGTGTGTGTGTGTGTGTGTGTGTGTGTGTGTGTGTGTGTGTGTGTGTGTGTGTGTGTGTTGACTCATTATTTAAACCAGGGGTGGTCCAAGCCGTGGACCAGCACCAGTATGTGATTCATTTGGTACCGGGCTGCAAAGAAGAGAATGAAAAGTTTGATTTGGAAAATGTCCTTTTAAATTTCCGTTAGTAAAAACCTTGCAAAATGCAAAACTTTTCTGAAGCAAAGATTCTCAAACAACACATTTTCACTTGAAACACTCCTGTATAAATGGAGCTTTTCTTCTGCTTTTAGTTTTAAAAATAAAACATGTAAACAGCTGTCATTAACGGCCACTCAGCAGAACCCCCAGAACAAATGTAAGCAGAAATTCTGGACTAGAACTGGTTATATTTCGTTGCTGTGTAAATGTTTCCGCAGCCTCTCCTCCATCAGTCTTCAGAGACTGTCGCAGCTTCGCCCATGTTCGTATCCCAGTCATATGCCTTAATATTTCCCTCCAACGTGTTCATTTAACTTGGAAATGTAGGACATTATGGAAGCAGAAGTTGTTCCAACTGCCTCTTTGGTGGGACTTGGCATGAAAATACCAAGGGTTTGAAATATAATCACATGCAACATTCAGTAATGATTACAGAATTCTGGTGGACAGGCTAAATTTATTCCATTTATATGAAAAGGAGAAAAAAAAAAAGCCCCAGTGCGAGTGGGTTGGTGGATTTCTGTGAGACAGACTTTGTTTACTCTTAGCAAATGAGCCACACAAAGCACAGATGGAAAATTCCTGAAATACGATATCCCAGGTAAAACCCATCAGATGTGAGCGGGTCTAAAACAGCCACCTGAGCAGGAGTGTGTGGAGTGTGTGTGTCGCTGCTGCCAAGCTCCGTCTCCGGGGGGCTTTCTGACACCGCTGACAGGATCCTTATTGACGGCCGCGGCTCCTCGTCACGCCGCAGATTAACCTGCGTCACGCCGCAGATTCACGACGTGCCGGGAACATTTGGCTTCGTGCACGCCGTGACACATGCAGCTAAGTGGCTTCCTGTGAGATTTACACTTGACGCCATGAATATGGAAATGCCCTCGTGGCGACCTATTGTGCCGTGGATTCCGTTAGCGTTCTGCAAGTGTCCATCATCCAGATCCTAAAATAGGCTGCGGGAACAGACGATGATAAGTTCTCTTAAAAAACGCTAAATGCATCAAATGGGAAGGAATCCTACAGCTCTGCACACCTGAGCCGTCGACTTGCGTCTCGTCATTTGTGCGTTTCGGATGATAACGGCTCAACAAAAGAGGCAGAGCGAGCAGGGTGAGCAGAAAGTGACAGGAAATAATTCAAATGTACCGACGGGGCCTTGAAGACGGAGCTGTGTGCTGCGACGGGGTGATTTGTCGATCTCGACCCTGACACCCGTCCCCGTAATACTCCAGGCAACATGTGACCTTCCCGTCCTGATGACATTTGTTATACCTCAGCCCGTGTCTCCGGGGACGCCGCGGTACCGCGCCAGGCCTCTGGCTTTCCCGCCACATGAGCCTCCTAGCTGGATACAATGATTTAAAATCACACAATCAAGACGACCATTCAGTCCGAGCAGCTTCTTATCGTTATTATTTATTGCAGGCGGTATTTTACTTTGGGGGTCTAGAAGTCTTGACGGCAGATTAAATCAGGAGAATTTTGGGTTTGGAGTGGACTGGATCAATGCCGCCGGCTCTCTCTGACGTTAATGTCACACAAACCCTCCTGCGGTGCTTCGTCAATAACGCCTCATGTTTTGTTTTGTTTGCCGATCAATGTTGCATTACGTCGCCTCGACCTCTTCTCTTTTAAGCGCAGAGGTCCGCCGAGGTGAGATTTAGCTGTTTCTGCCAGGGCGGCACTGCACAGTAAATAAAGCCGCTCGCAGGCGCCGCTGATGACCCGAGAAATCACTCGCCAAGACGGACCGCAAATCATCGGCTCTGCCACAAAAAATCTGCTCACCTCAGCACTGGAGATATCAGTATCCTTAAGGATGATGGATTCAGTCGTTCTGCAGCATTTAAAATGGGAAAAAGTCAGTTTCTGCCTGAATTACATTCGCCTTATGATTTATATGTGATTGGATGCATTTCAACATGTGATTTTGTGGACATTGGAGTTTTGACCTTATTAAAAAGTAACAGTTGTGGAAGCAATGCAGTTTGGGGATCATTTTGTGACACTGATGCTTGGAGCAACTGAAAACGCAACTTTTCGAAAATGCTTGTTCTCCATCTCCGTGGAAATGGGAGAAAATGCAGCTTTTCCAAAACATTGCTGCTGGGCTTACACAACACGCTGTACCATGTAGTTCACGAGTGAGGAGACGGACAGTACCAACACTGGAGGCCAGAAAACAGGAAAACTGCATCGATTTCGTTTGCTTCTGTGTTTTAACGTATATACGTGACGTTGCAGAGTAATGCCAAACCTTTCTAAAACCAAAGTGAAAAAAAAGATGCATTTTAACTTCATGGGGCCAAGTGTATCTGTTAAAAAAACAAAAAAAAAAAAACAAAACACGTGAACAGATGCAAGCTAACCATATCAAGACAAGGCAACTCCTCGCAAAGCACGCAGGGTTCCACACGATACCCAGCATCCTGAGGCTGTACAGGAAGTGCAGTGAGGGAGGCCGAGGACCGGTGAGCGTCAAAGCCACCGTGCAGGAGGAAACAGCATCCCTCCTAGAATACATCCAGAAAATGGCCACAATGACAACCTGCTAAGTGAATGCCTCAGACAGTGGAACCCCATGAGAAAGAGGAGCCAGAGGTGGGATGATGGAAAGACAAAGCCCTACACGGCATGAACCACCGACACATTGAAGTGGCTGACAGAGAGAGGACGTACCAGCGGCTGGAAAAGGCAGGACTGAAAGAGCACAGAGGCTCTGATCATGGCTGCACGAGGACAGACACTAAAAACAAGATCAAGAGAAGCCAGGGTGTATCATGTGAGACAAGACCCCAGGTGCAGACTGTGCCAAGAAGCCCCTGAAACAGTCCAGCAGATCACAGCAGGGGGCAAAATGCTGGCAGGAAAGGCAGACATGGAACGCCATAACCAGGCTGAGGCAGAGTATACAGAAACATCTGTGCCGAGTGCTGACTGGAGACCCCAGAGTGTAGACGGAGAACACCCCCGAAAGTGGTGGAGAACCACCAAGACAAGGTCCTGTTCCTGTGGGACTTCGAGATTCAGACTGACAAACTGGTGAGAGTGGTGGTGGAGAAACATGAGAAGAGAGCAGTGATGATGGAGGCAGCAATCCCCAGCGACAGAACGTCAGAAAGAAGGAACAGGAACGGCTGGAGGAATACCAAGGGCTGAAAGAGCAGCTGGAGAAGATGTGGGCTGTGAAGGCAACAGTGGTGCCAGTAGTGACGGGGCCACGAGGAGCAGGAACCCCCAAGCTGGATGCATGGCTCCAGGAAATACCGGGAACAACATCTGAGATCTCCGTCCAGAAGAGCGCAGTGCTGGGAACAGTCAAAATCCTGCAGAGCCCTCCAGCTGCCAGGCCTCTGGTAGAGGACCCCAGCTTGAAGGACACAGAACACAGAATGTAAACTATATATGATGTCAAGCATCTTGTACCCGCATTATTCAACGACAAAAAAACATTTTTACTTTGCAGTTAAAACTTATGCAATTTTCATCTATTATTTCAAGCTCTTTCATGCAGCTGAGATTTAAAAAAAAAAATGCAATGGGACCTTTTTCTAAATGTTCTTTTGCAAAAAGCAAACAAAAAAAACAATATGGCTTTTAAAAATGTGTTGAGGTAGGGTGTGAGTTGGACAAAAGACCTACAGTTGTTAAGAAATAATAATCCCTGGGTTCATTTCGCCTTCAGTTATTCTGTCAGTCCCTGGGAAGAGGTTACCATGGAGACGGTAGCGATGGGGAGGAGGAGAGGTTCGGGTGGGGGTGTGGAGGTCTCCCCACTCCAAGAATGACTTGTTAACTGGCAGATTATCAGAAATAGAGGCAGCTCTGCCATCACAAACACACAACTCCTCCATCTGAAACAGACAGGAGCAAGAAAACAACAAATGAGGGAATATCAACGCTGAACACTGGGAACTGGCTGGCTGTCAGCCGCTCACACATCCACCCTTAATAGCTTAACTGGACGGGGTGGCAGATTGCTCCGGGGACGGATCCTGACAGCCGGCAGGGACGGTGACACCATGAGACGGAGACGGAGACGGAGCCTCGCAGGGCTGCACTCTGACTCACCGAGGGCGGCGAGGAGGAGGAGGAGGAGGAGGACGGCGCCGGGTCAGAGACAAACACACTCCTCTCTGCTGCTGAAGGAAGGTTTTGTTCTCCTGCCCGGTGTGAACCCAGGCTGGGAATTTGCCCGAGCATTTAAAAAGTCCCTGCTGGTCTTGTGATGTTACTGATCTCTGGAGGACGCAGTAGACGCGGCGGCTGCAGGATCGGCTGCAGGGGGACACGGCGGGCCGAGTGGGGGTCCGGCTGCCCTCCACAAACACATGAACCAAAAAGCTCTTTCGTCCACCCCGTGTGCATGGAATATGTTTGTCTCGCTCAGCTTTCAGCTTTGTTTGTGTTTTTTGCAGCGTAACAGTCGAGTTAAACAAGATGCATTATTTCTCCCTTCTTTCACGGCGGCAACAATCATCCTGGACAAAACACCGGATGTTATGGAAATTTTATACATCGTAGTCACAAGTAATATGCATATGATCTGATCTGAAGAAAAAAACTCTGCTTAAAATACATAAATTAGAGGCACATTTGTGAAGTATCACAGGTACAAATAAAACTTCGAAAGGTTTTTATTCAATGGATTTTCCCACTTCAGCCATCTTCAGCTGCTTATAGCTTCACTGTGTTTCCTGATGGTTAGACTAATGCAGTTTTAGCTGTATTAACAATTTTATGTATTTTTTTTCTGTAATTTTTCCTTTCTCATTTTCCCTTTGTTGCTTTCCTCTTATCTTTATTGAGCTCTCTTTTTTGACTTTTAATTTTTTCCTTTTCTCTTCTTTTATCTTTTGCTTTTCTCAGAGCCGTTCTGGCTGTTTCACCTTATTTGGCTGTTTTTAACCACATTTGTTGAACGTAGACGATGTTTTTTTTGTTTGTTTTTTTTCAGAAAAAGTACGTTTTACTCTGACAGTTTCATGAAGCCACTGCAGAGGAGCTGAACAGCCACAGGTTGCAGACCCATGAGCTATGTAATCTATTTCAGATGTCTCCCACGCTCAGATGCATGTAACGTGGGTATTTTTGATCCGACGAGCGCTGACTTTTGGCTGATCGCTCTCAAACATGGCAAACAGCAATACAGTCTCTAAAGTTAGTAAACTTCCTTTTCCACAGCCAGTGTCGTTCTAATGGAACCTGGGAGCGGTGGTGTTTAATAGCCGTACCCCGCCGGCGCTGTGGAAATGTAAACTGCACCCCTGCTTCCACTGTACAGATTAAAGCCTGCTGCTAATGTGTGTTTTCTGCTCCCTATATGCTCCTATTAGTTAATGGCCTCAACAGCTTGGAGAGAAATGCTCGTCTTAAATGTTGCTGTGATTGAACCAACCACAGTGAAGTCCATCCAAAAGTTGTTTTCCAGTTAAAGAATAAAAAAAATAAATAAAATAAAAAAGCTATTACTATACATTAGAAAAAAAAGGGGTTAATCTCTGCAGGGGCATTTTCCACATGCCATGACAATAAAAGGGATTAGAGGGAAATCAGCATATGCGTTAAAGGTGGATGGAGTGGGCGTTCACACCAGAAGCCATTAGTAATGATGATATTGCCCAGGTAGCCATTGAGCTCGGAAACACTTCGGCGACATTCACAAGCAGTTTAACAATAAGCACCGTAATGACCAGCAGCCTCTTCGCCCCGCTAAATGGACCCGCGTTCCTCAACCGTGCAGCCCCGCCCCCCCCCACCCCCCGCCGCCATGTCGACTCTGTCCTCTCCTGCCACGCAGCTTCTCTCACTGCTCAGCCTCTGCAAATTTCACTAAATGTGTAGACGTGGAGGCACGCACACACACACACACACACACACACACACACACACTGAACACTGTTGAACTTTGTAATCGCAAGAGTAGACAATCAACATAAAAAGGAGATTACGCTGCGCTCCCAGAGTGGGTGGGAGTCACACACTCATGCAGATGGCATCGTTTTCTGTCCATTGCAGCAGTTGCTTTGAAAAGACTAAAAGAGGAGAGGAGGAGTGGGGGGTGGGGTGGGGGGGGTGGGGGGGGGGGGGGGGGGGGGGGGTTTAAAGGGAGCTGTTGTCGGCCGTGCGCCCCCAGGCCAGCGGTGTATCTCATGGCAGAGATAACGAGGGTTTAACAACCACGCTGCTGTTAATTCACTATTAGTGTCAGAAGCACACTGGATTCAGCGTCACGCAGGAAGAGCTCGGCCGCCCGAGTACAGTGACGGCCGTTTGTTTGGATTTCAAGGTTTTCAGAGGCGATGGATGAAAAGGCGGTTCATTCGAGGGTGCAGATGCGTGTTTCTCTGCACTCACATGGATGAGTGCGTTGGAGTTCTTTAACGACGGATTTAAAAAGAAGAAAGAAATCCAACAACAGCAACACAGAATGAACAGAGGGAGGACAGTGTGGACTAGTATTTGGTCTCCTTCCCTCCCCGGCGGTTCATGCGGTGCAGCAGAGGGAGCAGGGGTCAGCTTTTATGGATCTGAGATAATAGAAAACGATAAATATGGCCTTCAAAGCAAAGAAAATAAACTCAGCCCTTCAGTAGATTTAATGTTCAGTCAAGCAGCAACACTGGCACCGAGTCAGAGCGAGGGACTGCCAGAAACACACCTGGGTGAGCGCGCGCGCACACACACACACACTGGATAACGGCCCCTTCAAGGGTCATGTCAGTGTTTAGAGGAACATTCACCACATCCTTGTTAAACAAGACAGTTCTGGAGATTACACAGAACGGAGAGCAGGACGAGAACAAATCAGTTCCTCCTTCAAACGCGTTCAGCCCTGGAACAACGGAAGTGAAACTGCAGATGTTGACGAGACTTACTACAATTTGTGGATCTGTTGCAAAACAACATATTTATCATCGAGCATTTTCCCCTATTGTTCACAGTGTAAAGTAGATTTTTTTACATCACTGTAAGATTTTCAGCTGTAGTGATGACTCTTATGGGCCCAGGATGGCCAGCACGTCCAAGAACAAGAAATGAACAGCCCGGAGTCTTGCAGAGCTCTCCCATTTATTCTTTACACCAGGACACAGTGGCAGCATCTCCCCTTCACAAACAACAGGCAACCCAGGTGTGTGTGTGTGTGCAAACCCCTTAAATACCCCGGGACTAAACCACCCCACCAAAATGCAGAGGGCTGTGCCCAATTACATCAGTTACTGAATTCGTGGTATTTACAATTAAGTGTTCTATTTACATCATTCAACATTCACTCTGTACAACAACAAATAGTCCTATCCTCTCCATCTTAAGTAATACATTTAGGTTCCCTTAAAATAATACATTGCAGATCCCCCCAAGTGAAACCTCCCCTCTCTTGGGCTCCACTTGGGTCAGTCCAATCAGGGTGATGTGCAGCTGGCCTGCACTCACATGGGCGCGCCTCCATGCCAGTGCCCCAGCCAATCACCTCAAAGAAAGAGAACTGGTGACAAGTCAACACAAACAAATGGATGTGAAAACTGAATAAGGATCCAATCTTCAGTTAACACAAAACCATCTGTAAAAGAAATGCAATGTATAAACCCAAATAAACAACTAAATAAATGTGTGAAGACAGACACTAAATGAAAATGTACATAATAGAATGTGGGTGGCAGAATACACCTGATTAGTGAGAGAAGGCTTCCTCACAATCACAAACCGATTCCTCTTTAAAAATGTGCAAGAATTTCAGATGATAATAACAATTAAAGCTGCTTGCAGTTCATTTGACAACACTGGAAGCCTGTTTAGGCAAACAAATCGTTTTTTCATTTTCGCTTCAAAAAAGTTTGGTCTAAACACTGAAACGTTTACTAAATGCTGCTCCTTGACCACGAGTAGGGCAGAAACGCTGAAAACGGAGAAACTTTCATGGGAAGAATTTAAAAGAGCGCGTACGTTTCTGTCCAGGTATAACGGTTTCCTCCACCTTCCACATCAAGTCAATCGGTGATTCAAGTGTGAACAGCTGTGTGTGTGAGGGGCTGGTGTCGCTGCAGCCTGCCGTCACCTGGACGGGTTGGAAGCACGATGTGTCCCACAATATTACTGTTTGGGTTTTTCCAGGAACCAGTTAGCATCTTCCTCCCTGCTCTCATTAAACCTGTGTCACACGTCCCTCCGTTTCCAACATTCAGCCTTTATTCTACTTTAATTTGGAGCATCACACTATTATTGATCTGCTGCTTATTACCTACAGACCTTCTTCTTTTTCCCTACGAATAAATAAAACCTCTCCCTAGAACTGCCACCTTAACGTGGTGGGGGAGTTTGAGAGCCCGCATGATCCCAGGAGCTATGTTGCCGGGGGGCTTTATGCCCCCTAGTAGGGTCTCCCATGGCAAACAGGTCCTGGGTGACGGGCCAGACTGAGAGCAGTTCAAAACCCCCTATGATTAGAAAAAGAACAAAGGTCGTTACGTCGCCCGGTATGGCGCAGCCGGGGCCCCACCCTGGAGCCAGGCCTGGGGTTGGGGCTCGTAAGCGAGCGCCTGGTGGCCGGGTCTTTGCCCACGGGGCCCGGCCGGGCTCAGCCCGAAGGGACGACGTGGGCCTGACCTCCGGTGGGCTCACCACCCACCGAGGGAACCGTAGGGGCCGGGTGCAGTGTGGATTGGGTGGCAGCCGACGGCAGGGTGCCCGGCGACCCGATCCCCGGACACAGAGACTGGCTCTAGGGACATGGAATGTCACCTCGTTGGCGGGGAAGGAGCCCGAGCTTGTGAGGGAGGTTGAGAGGTACCGGCTAGATATAGTCGGGCTCACCTCCACACATAGCCTGGGCTCTGGAACCCAACCTCTCGAGAAGGGCTGGACTCTCCACTTTTCTGGCGTTGCCCGCGGTGAGAGGCGGCGGGCTGGTGTGGGTTTGCTTATAGCCCCACAGCTCAGCCGCCATGTGTTGGAGTTCACCCCAGTGAACGAGAGGGTTGCATCCCTGCGCCTTCGGGTCAGGGATAGGTGCCTCACTGTTGTCTCGGCTTACGGGCCGAACAGCAGTGCAGAGTACCCGGCCTTCTTGGAGTCCCTGGGAGGGGTGCTGGACAGTGCTCCGACTGGGGACTCCATTGTTCTACTGGGGGACTTCAACGCCCACGTGGGCAGCGACAGTGAGACCTGGAAGGGGGTGATTGGATCGCACGGCCTCCCCGATCTGAACCCGAGTGGTGTTCTGTTATTGGACTTCTGTGCTAGTCACAGTTTGTCCATAACGAACACCATGTTCGAGCACAGGGGTGTCCATAAGTGCACTTGGCACCAGGACACCCTAGGTCGGAGGTCGATGATCGACTTTGTTGTCGTGTCATCTGACCTCCGGCCGCGTGTTTTGGACACTCGGGTGAAGAGAGGGGCAGAGCTGTCGACCGATCACCACCTGGTGGTGAGTTGGATTCGCTGGCGGAGGAGGAAACCGGACAGACTTGGCAGACCCAAACGTGTTGTGAGGGTCTGCTGGGAACGTCTGGCGGAACCCTCTGTCAGCATGGCTTTCAACTCCCACCTCCGGGAGAGCTTCTCTCATGTCCCGAGGGAGGCTGGGGACATTGAGTCCGAGTGGACCATGTTCTCCACCTCCATTGTCGAAGCAGCTGCTCGGAGCTGTGGTCGTAAGGTCTCCGGTGCCTGTCGTGGCGGCAACCCCCGAACCCGGTGGTGGACACCGGAAGTAAGGGCTGCCGTCAAGCTGAAGAAGGAGTCCTATCGAGCCTTGCTGGCTCATGGGACTCCCGAAGCAGCTGACGGGTACCGGCAGGCCAAGCGGACTGCAGCCCGAGCAGTTGAGGAGGCAAAAACTCGGGTCTGGGAGGAGTTCGGGGAGGCCATGGAGGAGGACTATCGGTCGGCCTCGAAGAAATTCTGGCAAACCGTCCGGCGCCTCAGGAGGGGAAAGCAGGTCTCCGCCAACACTGTTTACAGTGGAGGTGGGGAGCTGCTGACCTCAACTGGGGATATTGTTGGACGGTGGAAGGAATACTTTGAGGACCTCCTCAATCCCGTCGCCACGTCTTCCGTGGAGGAAGCAGAGGCTGAGGTCTCAGAGGTGGACTCGTCCATCACCCAAGCTGAAGTCACTGAGGTGGTTGGCAAGCTCCTCGGTGGCAAGGCACCGGGGGTGGACGAGATTCGGCCTGAGTACCTTAAAGCGATACTTCAACATTTTGGCAAATTGGCCCATCTAGGGCAATTCGGTAGTCATTTAGAACAGCATACTTACTTTTTTTGTGAGGGCGATCTGTTGTTTATTCAGCGGTGCGTCTGAGGAGAGCTTCACGGCGGACATAATGGAAGTGGACGGTACAGTTGCTTCCCTCGTCAAACTCATCAAATACACAATCCAACAACCCCAAAACACACTTTGGTGGACACGTTATAATCCGCACATTCACTACGCTGTGAAACACCAACAAATAATATTCTAGCATTACGACATTGAAGCAAATATTGGGAACTACTTTTTCTTTTGAGATCACTACGCCCAGACGCCATGTTTAGTAAGTAGTTCCGTCTTAGCAATCTTCGCAAAAAAACACTCAATCTCGTAATTTTGCATTAATATTTCACAGCGTAGTGAATGTGGGGATTATAACGTGTCCACCAAAGTGTGTTTTGGGGTTGTTGGATTGTGTTGGATTGATGAGTTTGACGAGGGAAGCTACTGTACCGTCCACTTCCATTATGTCCGCCGTGAAGCTCTCTTCAGACTCACCGCTGAATAAACAACAGCTCGCCCTCACAAAAAAAGTAAGTATGCCGTTCTAAATGACTACCGAATTGCCCTAGATGGGCCAATTTGCCAAAATGTTGAAGTATCGCTTTAAGTCTCTGGATGTGCAGGGACTGTCTTGGTTGACACGTCTCTGCAACATCGCGTGGCTGTCGGGGACGGTGCCTCTGGATTGGCAGACCGGGGTGGTGGTCCCCCTGTTTAAAAAGGGGGACCGGAGGGTGTGCTCCAACTATAGGGGGATTACACTCCTCAGCCTCCCCGGGAAAGTCTATTCCAGGGTACTGGAGAGGAGGATCCGACCGATAGTCGAACCTCGGATCCAGGAGGAACAATGCGGTTTTCGTCCTGGCCGTGGAACAGTGGACCAGCTCTATACCCTCCATAGGGTGCTCGAGGGTTCGTGGGAGTTTGCCCAACCAGTCCACATGTGTTTTGTGGATTTGGAGAAGGCATTCGACCATGTCCCTCGTGGTGTCTTGTGGGGGGTGCTCTGGGAATACGGAGTCCAGGGCCCCTTGTTAAGGGCCGTCCGGTCTTTGTATGACCGGAGTAGGAGTCTGGTCCACATTGCCGGCAGTAAGTCGGACCTGTTCCCGGTGCATGTTGGACTCCGGCAGGGCTGCCCTTTGTCACCGGTTCTGTTCATAATCTTCATGGACAGAATTTCTAGGTGCAGCCAGGGGCCGGAGGGGGTCTGGTTCGGGAACCACAGGATTTCATCTCTGCTTTTTGCAGATGATGTTGTCCTGTTGGCTTCATCGAACCCGGACCTACAGCATGCACTGGGGCGGTTCGCAGCCGAGTGTGAAGCGGCAGGGATGAGGATCAGCACCTCCAAATCCGAGGCCATGGTCCTCGACCGGAGGAAGGTGGCTTGCCCCCTCCAGGTTGGTGGAGAGACCCTAGCCCAAGTGGAGGAGTTCAAGTATCTTGGGGTCTTGTTCACGAGTGGGGGACGGATGGAGCGTGAGATTGACAGGCGGATCGGTGCAGCGGCTGCAGTGATGCAGTCGTTGTGTCGGTCCGTCGTGGTGAAGAAGGAGCTGAGCCGAAAGGCGAAGCTCTCGATTTACCGGTCAATCTACGTTCCCACCCTCACCTATGGTCATGAGCTTTGGGTCATGACCGAAAGGACAAGATCCCGGATACAAGCGGCCGAAATGAGCTTCCTCCGTAGGGTGGCTGGGCGCTCCCTTAGAGATAGGGTGAGGAGCTCAGTCACCAGGGAGGAGCTCGGAGTAGAGCCGCTACTCCTCCACATTGAGAGGAACCAGCTGAGGTGGCTCGGACATCTGTTTAGGATGCCTCCTGGACGCCTCCCTAGGGAGGTGTTCCGGGCATGTCCCACTGGGAGGAGACCCCGGGGAAGACCCAGGACACGCTGGAGAGACTATGTCTCTCGGCTGGCCTGGGAACGCCTTGGGATCCTCCCAGAGGAGCTGGAGGAAGTGTCTGGGGACAGGGAAGTCTGGGCATCCCTGCTGAGACTGCTGCCCCCGCGACCCGGCCCCGGATAAGCGGTAGAAAATGGATGGATGGATGGATGGATAAATAAAACACTCATTTGGTAGCACTTCGGAGAGTAAATACTTAAACAGCAATAAGGCCGTCTTGAAACATAGAGATCCTGTTGACCATGATCAGAATACATGACGTGCAGTTTTTCATCCGTTTGAAGTGAATTAGTTAGAACTTTAAAAATATTTGCAGAATTAATTAAAGTTACAGTATTGCGGAGGTTACAGAGAGGAAGCAGTCGGGTATGTGTGAAGACGGCCTTTATTCGATACTCCACTGACGGCCACTCTGACGGGTTACTCCCACCTTTTTAACCCCCACCACCAGTGCACCACCCCTCCCCCCGTCACCAAGCCCCGCCCCTTCTAATGTGAGAATTCGCAAATCCACAGAAACCACAGGATGGTGATTTCTCCTAATTTGACACCACTGTGGATCAGCATATATGGATTAATCCTTCTCACCATGTGGACCAGTTACCCATGAGTTACTCATTAACCTTCTTAAAGTATCAGTCAATGCCAAAAAAAGCCTCCATGAAAATATCAGAGTGCTTTCAGTTTGATTCAACTAAGTTTTGTTTGACTTTAGCAAGTGGCAGAATTACTGCACAGTCTCTAAAAATCCTCATTTAACCCAATTAGCCCGTCATGTTGCACGGAGACTTTTCATGTGTCCCGTTAGACTTTCTATTTAGATTTCAAAAGCCATCAGGATTGTTTACGATCCGACGCCCCATCGGGAATCAGCGAGCCTTTAGAAGCCAAAATAATTTAAAGCTAATTGGGGTTCAGGGAAAAAAATAAATAAATGCTACGAGGATTTGTTCTGAAGCCAGAAAAAGAAAGAAAAAAAAAAAGCTTCTTGTTCTTTGCTTTGCCTCCTCCCGTCTGTCTGTGGAGGAGGTTCAGAGTCACAGCTGGAGACGCAGGAGGCCCAGGTGCTGGTTCCTCCAGGTGCAGGACGGAGGACGGCGGTCCCAGACCAGCTGGGAGACGCCGGGTCCGCCTCATGGCGGCGTCCGTTCATTTGTGCTGGCAAGGAAGCTCCTCTGTGGTCCTTTCTGAACACAGAGAAGCAGCTGCCGCCACAAAAAAGCACAAAAACAAATAAAAAAACAAAAACAAAAACCCCCCACAAAGTTGTGAAACGGTCTTAAAGCAAACCAGTGTTCCCCTGGCATCTCGTTCCCTCCGCTGTCATCCTGCCTGGTGCTCACTGTCCCGCCTCATCGGCACGGGACTCGGTAATGATGATGATGTGGGAAATACGTCCATGCTTTTTGATAAGCGCTCTTAAGTTGATTACGTCAATCTATGTAAAGTGGTTAAAATGCTCTCAGCCACTGCGTGCCTCCGTTCCATCTTCCACTTGGGTTATTTACTGATGTAACCAAGATGGATTGCTTGATTAGGCTGTCTATCTGGCTTAATTGCATTTTGCCCCAAAACCACGTTAACTTCTCCAGAGGACGTCTGTCAGCAGAGATCGAGCTCCGGTCTTTCGGGTTCGGCGCTCTCCGAAGGGAGTCAAGCTTCTCTCACACGTTCGGCAGCGAATTTATGTTTATTCATATCAGCCGTGTTATGTAACGCTCTTCACCTCCCAAATGACACTCGATCATCTGCTCAGCGCTGATATATATCCTCTAAACCAGCGCCGGCCTGGAAATAGACTGTGAAGTGGACCTCGGGCCTGATGAGGGAGTCGATTCTGTTCAGCTGATGATAAATCTCACTACATAATTTGAGATTACAATACCTCACTGCTTCTCTCCAGGCAGCAGCAGTCAATACAGATTAGTCTCTATCAACAGAAATGAAGCTAATAGTTGTTTCCATGGATTTGTCGCCGCACGCCGTTGTATTTATTTTTATTTTACCTTCATTTACGAGGAAGTCTCTTGTGATGATATCTCCAAAGAGCCACACCAGCACTATTTAAAATAGCAGAAACAGAAGCTGATATACGTGCAGTGAGGACAGTATTAAAAAAACCAAACAAACAGGACATGTAATCCTATTTAAATGAAATTGCATTTTCACCGTGGGAGTCAAACTCATTTTAGTCCCGGGGCCTCATACAGTCCGTTCTCATATTGAAAGGGCTGGACTGGTCAAATACAACCATAATAACCTCTAATTTCTTTTTTAAAGTTTTTAATTGTTTTCTTTATTTTTTCAACTTTTGTAAAGTATGTAAATCTTGGAAACAGTAAGAATTTTTCTGTTACTTTGGGGGTGTCAAGGATGGTGGTGAACTGCCATGCATAAATCATTTCATGTTAATGTTTTAGTGTCAGCGCGGAGCCGTGTCGGCCTCACCTGGCTCTTTGTGCTTCTCTTCCCCCAGCCCATTCTTTGTGAACCATCCAGCATCCCTCCGCTGTCCTGTCAGAGTAATTCCTCCCAGGAGCGCCGGAAAGCCATCCGCTCCAGACCTGCGGGCTTCATAAATTTACAAGGCGCTCTGTTTTGTTGCTGTGCTGCTCTGGAACATCCTCCAGACATCTTCTCACATACGAAGAGGCAGGGTTTCTCAGACTGCAGCTTCCGGCTGAGGAGTCGGAAATCTAAGGCTAGTCAGGAGAATCAGCGCTCTGGGAATGATTATCTGCTTCACGCGTTTCCCCCGAGTGCCACTGAGCAGCCAGGAAGCTCATTTTATTAAAGGCTGTGCAAGAGGTCAGGACATACTGTTTATCTATATGGTGCTCAGAAACTCCTGTCTCAAGTCTGAGGACAGAATAGAATAGAATTCAATAGAAGTTAATGCATCAATATGATAGAACAAAAATAAATGTTAAATATTCATTTTCTGCACAGTATTTATTAGTTTATATTAATATATATGCCGAGAATATAAACACATGTATAACAAGAGGCAATCAGCTGAGTAAAGAGAAACAACAGTCCATCATTACTTTAAGAACTGAAGGTCAGGCGGTCCAGAAAATGCAAATACAGCCTCAAAAAAAGAAGAAGAAAAAAAAAAAGAAACCCATCAAGACCTCAAGAGTGAAACCACGCCAGAAAAGGACGACCAGCAGTCGCCTCTGCTGCTGAGGAGAAGTTCATCCGAGTCACGAGTTAACAGCAGCTCAGATTAAAGCCACACAGAGTTCTGGGAGCCGGAACATTTCTACATCGACCGTTCAGAGGAGTCTGCACCGATCAGGTCGAATGGCGGCGAGGAAATCAGGAAACCACAACGAGGGAAAAGCAACAAGCAGAAGAGATTTGTTTGGATCGACAAACACAAAAACAGACATCAGACAAGAGGAAACGTGCTTTGGTCTGATGAGTCTAAACGTGGAGCTTTTGTATTCACGCTGGATCTTTTGGATTTCTGTGTTACTTTTGTGTTTGTGTTGTAGCTCATGGACCCTGTCGAAGCGTTGTATGTCTTCGTATTGACTCTCTGTCAGTCATGTTGTGTCTTTGCAGCTTTGCTCTTAATGTTGCATCTTTTGGATTTGTGTTTGTAGCCTTGGTTTTTGTGTTTTGACAATCTTGTTGCAGATTTTAAATGTGTAACGTGACTTGTGGACCACTGTGGAAAAATCCCTGTTTAACCAGCGACGCACAAAAAAAAAAAAAAAAAAAAAAAAAAAAGTGGAGGGAAGAAAACCCCCTAATACTCAATACTTGAGTCTTTACCTGCAACATTTTTCTGTGATATTTTCAGTCAGAATAAAGCCAGGAGCTCTGAGGTGCACTGACAAGTTTTGCTTTAGGGAGAAAATCCAGCCAACATTTGATGATGAATCTCTCACAATGTGAATTTCTGTAAATTTAACTTTTAAAAGAGTGCCGTACGGCGGCAACAACGAGCTGCAAGTGGATGAAAATTATCTACGCGCCACAAAAAATGTAGGTCCGTGTAGTTTTGCAGTGAAAACGCACTTGGCTGAAGCTCACGGCTGCATTCCGGAGGCATGAGACCAGTTAATCGCCGATGATTGGTGAGGCAGTTTACTCGTGTTCGGGGAGCACTTGATTTGACGCACTGAAGTAGTCCTGCCAAATGCAAAATGTCAGTATCTCACTTGATCAAGCTTAATTAATTGTGAAAGGCAAAATCATGATTACAATTAAGTCGGGATTAATTGCAGCGCTCCAAAAAGCAGGCGGCACGCGGAGAGACCGGGTGACGGGCGGATATTGATGAACGTGTTCGGTAACAGGTGAGGCTGCACAGGAGCGGACGCGGGACGGGGGCTGGAGCGAGTCCAGCAAGCCGGCGCACCACTGCCAACGCCGCCGGAGTCATTACACTCTCACACAAAGTTAATTTCTTAGCTATGAGCCGGGATGCGAGGTGAGGCGGCGGCTGTGGGGAGAAATCAGCCTCCCCGCTTCAATCCCATCTGCAAAACAGAAGGCGAGCAGCATCTGCAATGTGACTCCAGTACATTTCATTTACATGCAGGCATAATAACATCTGCGGTATTTACTGGAAATGCCGTTAGCGGCACTTGATATCTTAATATATGTGCATACTTTTTTTTTAATGACAAATTTGAATCAGAGTTTTTCCGATTTTTTTTTCGTGATGAAACAAAATTGTAAATCTGGACATGAAAGCAAATAGAGCGAACACAAGTAAAACCAGGAGTGTCAGACACGTTTTATTTCAGGGGAAACATACAGCACAATTTTATCTTGGGTTAGCCGGACTGGAAGAATAGTGCATAAAGTGATAACCTTCAAATTTAAAGTTTTTCTTTGTTCCTTGTTGTTTATCTAAAGTTCTAGAAAAGCTACTGCTGGGTAGAATACAGCATATCATCTGCTCTGCAGACAATCAGTTTGGGTTTAAGACAAAGCATGGCACGGACTTATGTATATCTGCTCTGAAAGAGCTCATCAGGAGGTATCATAGTCAAAGTTCATCAGTGCTAATGTGCTTCATTGATGCATCAAAAGCATTTGACCGTGTTAATCACCTAAAGCTGTTCATGAAACTGCGTCAGCGAGGAGCTCCTAAGTATATTTTGAGGACCCTAGCCTATTGGTCTGCCCACCAGGTGGTGCAGGTGAGGTGGGGCACGTGTGTCTCAGCTTCATTTGGGGTAATCAATCGAGCGAGACGGGGTGGAATCCTCTCTCCTGTACTGTTTAGTTTGTATATGGATGAATTGTCGCAGCAGTTACATCCATGCAGGAATGGCTGTATGATTGGTTCTACTCTTGTAAATCATTTAATGTATGCCGATGATCTTGTTGCACTGAGTCAAAGCAGCGCTGGACTACAAGATGTGTGCACCAAGTATGGATTTGACCATGACATCAAATATAATGCGGGAAAAAGTGTGATGATGATCTGTAGAACACAAGGAGATAAATCTCTGAGTTTTCCACACTTCAGATTATGTGGGAATATTCTTACTGTGGTCAGCAAATACAAATATCTGGGACATTTTATCACTGATGATCCGACAGACGAAGACGTGCAGCGGCAGTGTCACATGATGTATGCACGGGCTGATGTGCTCGTGCGCAGGTTTGGGGCATGCTATTTAAAGCATATTGTACACCGTTATTTATAGCCCACCTGTGGTGTAACTATACGCTGTCAGTCTGAACGGTGCTTCACTGGTACAGGTGTCTACTTTAGACCCTTTTAAGTGTGTTGTCTGTTCCTAACCTGGACCTCGTGTCTGTAATAAAGTTTGGTGATGATGATGATGAAAAGTTGTGATGCAGAGTATTTGTGATGAAAATGTCCATATTTTTACAAAGTAAAACAATTACCAGAGGAAATGACGACAGTCTCTGAAGTTTATGCAATTTGTTTGACAACATTAGAGCCTCTTGCAGGCCAGTTTTGGCCCACAGGCCTTATGTTTGACACCAGTACGTGAAATTATTGCAGTAATCCGTAGTGCAACACCAGACACAGCAGCTGGAGGCCAGTATAAATGGGCTAACGCACCGGACTTGTTATTGCAATGTAAAAACACATCTCAAAAAGTAGAACAAGTGTGAGTTTAAATCTGAATGCAGGATAGTTGCCCACTTTAGATGTAAAAGATATTCATTTGATCTTCTTTTTTTTCTTCCCTGTGGTTTGCAGGTGAAGATGTTTCATCAGGGATGAGGAGGAAATGGATATAATCCCATTTTGTGATGGTAAAATAACTCTGCACATGGCAACTATGGTCACACCTTTTCAAAAATGAGGTTACGGCTTAAAGTACATATAAAACATCCAATATAAATGCAAAGATATGACTTCATCAGCAATAAGTTGGTCAGTCTTATACACAAACTCCACCTAAACATGTTTATTATTCGTTTCCTGGGAGGGAAAGCAGTGCTGCACGCCATAGTTTCCAACAAAATGCTGAGTTTAGTGCAGCATAAGTGACAGATTCTGCTTTTGTGATGTTAATGAGGGAATATTTAAGACTTAAAAGTGCATATAATGCTCTTCAATATCAGTCTGCTTCCGAGGGCTGGTGTAACATTACGCTTGTTTGCAATTACTTTTTTAATTGCCTCAACTTACAGTATGCTAATGAGAGAAAACTTAAGAAAACAAATAATCTCAAATAGGCTGTTCCAAAAACAGCTTCAGGCGCCGTCAAAACAAACCTTCCTTGAGTTGTTTCTGCAGCTCATGAAGGACACACAGTGGCATCAATCGTGTTGCGCAGCCCGTGTGTCAAAACTCCAGACACACAGTAGCTAAAGTGTTACGACGGACTGTTTGTCTCGGCATCACAGCCAGGTGTAGCTCAGAGTTTATGGTGCAGATGAATATTTTGATTCAGGAACATCCACAGAGGTTCAGAGTGAAACTGAACGAGCTACAAGATGTAGCATCAGTCTGCCGTGGTTTATGCTTCCTTTGTTATTTTGCGATTCGAACTGCCTCTGTTTTTGACAGTGCAATGCCTTTCAAGTGAAAGCAGAAAACTTCTGTTGTGTTTTTGGTGCTCGTTCACACGACGGTGGCGAAAATGCTCAGCGTCATGTCTTTGCTGATGGCACCATGTGGAATAAGTACGAGCTCCTATGACTTAGATCCGGTTTGCACGACGCTTCAAGTGAAAACACATCGGCCCTCATTTATCAAACGAACGTCCTGCAGAAAACTGGATCCGCGCTAGGACCTGGGTTTGCGGCGCAGCCCTGAGTCCAGCTAGGCTACCAGTCCAGCCTGGGTCTCGGCCCTGGGTCCGGCTCGGTCCTGGGTCCGGCTCGGTGGGACCATCACCGCTCTGTGGAGGAGACCTGGCCGCGGTGCGGCTGCCATCTGGCTCTAAGACATTATTAAATGAAACCATGAAAGTGTCACCTCTGTAACTTGAGTTAGCCTCATTATTTGTAACAGACAATGTTATCTGGGTTAAATTAATGAACCTATAACTTATGCAAACGTCAGCCGGTGTCCGTTCATCCACAGCGACGCTGTTCACTGCTGCTGTGATCTTTCTCCAGAGAGAATTCTCCGTTAATTCCAGTTTTCATTTTTCTGAGCCCATCCTTATTTTCCTCCACCTCAGACATGAGGGGATCAAATTCTAGCTATGAAAAGTTTGTTTTTTTCACAAGGCTTCTCCTCCTTGTGTTTGACCTCAGTGGGCGGGGCCTCTGAACCATGGATATTTAAGGGGTGACACGTTAATGATTGGACAATTTCAGCTGCCGTATTTATCAACACCAGAAGATTCGAACGCTGAGATCTGTCAGGTACGACAGTTTCGTAAATCTCAAGTGTGTCCTGTCGTACGACGAGATTAACGCTGAAATCCGCACATGACCAGATTAACTGAACTCATGACTGATACGGCTCAGCAGGGTCTTCCTGACTGGACCCAGTAAAACCACCACACATTCTGCCATAAAGAAGCTGAAGTCAATTAAAAAAAATTAAAAGATTACACCAAAAAAATGAACTAAAAAGAAGGATGTGCAGCGTGAGAGTTCCCTGTCCTACATTACTTGTATTTGCAATATTTTGTATTCTTGAGAAGTTGCTTTTCTTAGAATAAGAATTGGATATAGTATCTGATCATTTATATATGTGCGATCAAAATAATTCAGCAGTTGGAGGAATATGACGTCTCGGATGGGTGTATTCACTTATTCCCCTCCAGAAATTTCTACTCAGCTTTATTATTATATAGAATTATTTCAAGAGTGCATATGCCCACACGGCACGCTTCCAGTATCAACCAATATCTATTTCTGCACTAAATAACTAAACGAACAGGAATATGAATCCATTAAACATGCTTACATTAGCCATGGCTGTCCCACTTGTCTGTCTATAATTGGCTCCTCAGCTGTGCTCGCTGGTGATCAGCGGCCACTGCTGTATGCATGAGCTGGGTTTAAGGGAAAATAACACCGACGCTAAATATGCATCAGATGAGACGCGTTCGCAAACGCCAGTCCACAACTGTAACTTGAAATTTACGGCCCGCCACCCGAGTTCACCATCTGCCGTCTCCGTGCTGCGGTGGGCAAAACAGCCTCGGGCTGCGTGCGGAGTACGGACTTCATCACGACTGTCAGTGTGGAAGGAGATCCCCGGAAATGAAGCGAGAGATCGATCAATGAGTTAAAACTCATCAGCTTAAAGCTGAACAATTCAGATCCAGACTATTATTATGATAACAAGTGATTTAAGTGAAAGTCAGACTGCACAGCGTCCAAAATGTCCAAATCAAATTAAATCTGTTTTTTTTTTTTTTTTTTTTGCATACACACACACACACACACACACACCAGTGTTGTCCAATGACTCATGTTCTTTGTTATCAGGTGAGTTTTTGGGACGACCGTGGGAGAAATCTGACTGCAGCGATTTGATCCTGTTAAAGTAGTGAAGCTGGTTCCCAGCATGCTTTTCACTTCATCCCCTCTGTGGCCCACCTCTAAACTCTGTAAAGTCCCATCAAGTCTCCCTCATGAAGCTTTTGGAACCGATGAGATTTATCGAGAATCCCGTTAAAACACCTTCCCACACCACATATTTAACCCAGATTCTCAATATATCAGCATCATTATCTGCTGTATCATTAACTTCGACAGTTTACTTTCTCTGAAAGCACAAAGTACACATTTAGGATTCAATTAACAGTTTTTGCATTCATGCTAGTTGAAACTGAATTGGATCCAGACAAGATACTGAAGTTAACAGACTCGTGTTTCTTTCATCTGGTTAATTTTTGTTTGTTTGAGCTTTTTCCCAGAAAAGAAGCTTATATTTGATGAGAAAAGGACTTTGAAGAGTCGTCTGCAGGCAGTGTGAGAGTCCAACTAGGGCATTTGTGCCTCATTAAAAATAAACTTTCTTGATTTCAATTTCTGGTAGAGAATCTGGAATTTGAACATGTGTATGTAGGTTAGATGACTACTTTGCTGTTACTTTAGGCCCAAATTATACAACATTTTCAAGTGGGAACAGAAAAGTTTAGTTGTATTTTGTGGGTTTGACACGACTACAGTGCTCAGAGTCCAACAGGGAGTTTTTTTTTTCTTTTTTTAAACCCGATTCAACTCTCATCTGCTTGTAATGTTAGAAAATGTTACTTTTTGATAATGTTTTATCTCTGTCTTCACCAGGGATGGGTACTAAATTCTACTTTCATCGGTACCGACTGAATCCTGTTGATACTAAAAAGAAGCGATTCACGGAAACCCAAACGGGACCATGTTTCGGTACCCGAATACATCCTTGTGACTGTGAAGGGGTGGATGAGTAGGTGATTTTACCAGAGCGTAACGATGTCAGTAGCTCCCATGTCAACAAAGCAAGCGTGACTACAAAGTGCTCGAAAATATAGCTACACTTTTCAAAATAAAATGCAGATTACTCTTGCTGCAGTGGGAATACTTCTAATCTAATACCCCTTTGCCACTGAAACCATCAATCAGCTTCAGACTCCTTTCCCACTGCCTGCAGACCCGGGTCTAATTGCCTGCAGGTGAGCTGCGTGGCTGCGTTTTCCCGCGCTGCTGATGTCTCACGTTGATGACATCATCAGCGCGACGTAAACAACGTAACAATGGAGCAGAGAACGGTCCTCATTACCTGTCGGCAAATCTCCTCTTCCCCATGGATCAAGAGAAGCTCTCTGGTCTGGTGCTGGGTCATCTTGACGAAGGATATTTCCTGCTGTGTCCAAAAACAACAAGAATGCTAATGTAGGCACGCTACGGCGACATCATCACATAAATGTCTGTGTCGGCACGAATCGAAACGCCACCTAAACCCTTTCCCTCTTTCATGAGGAGCTGATTATTAGCGGGTTTAAACGGGTTTTCTGGCCTGTGGGAAAAGGGTGTAAATCTATATAGCTCTATTTTTCTCAAGGCTGAGGATGGCACTGTGTGCATCTACAGCTACAACTCCTGCATTCGGCACCATTAGCACGCAAGCCTCCGTTAGCATGCTAGCTTCCAGTAGTGACTTGTCTGCACCCATCAACAAACTAACATTTCTTACCATATAAACACACACAAAAGTACCATAAATTGGTTCCATTGAGTACTGGTACTGATTCTCAGGTATCGGGTATCGGTACTGAATCAGTTTAAATGTGAACGATACTCATCCCTGGTTTTCAACGACCAACAGCATGAATTCATGGCCCGGCATGCTAACTACACCTTTTTCAGTGTTTCTGTCATTTTTCTGGCATCATTTTTAAAAACATTGTCATGAAAAACTCAACAAAGAACTTATGTAAGTTCTTTGTTTGCCTGACTTCACTGTCCTCTTGCATTACATTTCAGTTATCCCTACACCAGTAGGCAGTCGTTAGCACTCTCTTCTCTCGATGAGAAAACTCCCGGTTGGAGGCCAGGCGTGAAGGCTTTCGGTTCCGGTTCTGTCCCATAGTAGAAAACTGTGTTGGGATCATTTGATCAAACTAAAACTGTCCATAGGCGTTAGTATTTCTCTTTGTGTCTTAGCTCCAGTCTCTGAATGGTATAAAATCAACTTTAGTTCTGTCTGTCAGCTCATCTCTTTCGGTTCATTGTTTCCACGGCCTGTTTTGGATGTTTTGGTTTTTCCCTCTCTCTACCAGTGTCCTTTTGGTCCCCAACACTCATGCTGAATTTCAGAAAGTTAAATCATTGCCAAATGTTTCCAAGCCATGAAAGTTAATTCCACAAAAGCTATAACGACACAGATATGAGTATGGAAATGAGGAGGTGTTCCGCCTCACAGTTGGGATGATATTTTCTCCCCTTTCATCCATCAACTCTGATCACAAACCTGGCACCGATATTGGTTCATTTTTCAACATATCCCAAAGGACAGGGCAAAAGAAGAGAAGGAAACTGCACGCCCAGGAAAACTTGATTTATCTTAAAATTGATGAGAGACATTGAATAATTAGCAATAATTTAATAAGAGAATTTAAAGAAAAAGTCGAGAAAGCAGAAGGTTCTGAAACATGCAGCAGTGTTTAGAATGATTTTGAAAAAAAGCATCCAGAGATAAACAAGCTGAGCGGTGATGTACAGCCATAGCTCCAGGAGAGCACACATCAGCTAACACTCCTCTTTGCAGTGTCAGGACCACCAGCTGCCTGCTGAAGATCCTGCAGCTGTGAGTTTCACCTGAATGATCAATGAGCGCTTTGAGCTGCAGAAGACGGATGCCTGCTGCACTGCAAGCCCCCCCGCCACCACCACCTTTTTTTTTTTGTCAGAGTTTTTGTATATTAAAACACAATGCAAAGTTTGATTCCGCACACTGCTGCTCTAAAGGAACGATAATGCAATTCTGAGCAGTGGGTTGTTAAAAATGCCTTGCAGTGAAACGTTAGTTTTCACAATGATTTCAGTCTCAATAACAAACATGGTATCTGCATCAATGTAAGAAATCCAGAACAAATTTTGGCTTTAAAAATGTGAACGTAAGACATTTGTGGAAGGCTTTAAAGGACGATTTAATTCAGACTGGAGGAAACTGAACAGACACATTTACTCAGAAACCATCCAAACTCCTAAAAATGCCGTGAAGCCCAAACTAAACGGGCATCTGGAGGCATGAGCAGAGAAGTATCAACTACTATAAATATCGGAAACATCCGCGTTTAATGACTTTATTCATCTCCAGGGGAACTTCCATTAAAATCTGGAGCCATTTAAAGGGAAGAAAATTTAAAAATAGCCGTAGGGAACAGATGAATAAAATAAGACAGAAGAAATGACACAAAATCAATTTTTAGGAAGCACAACATCCAGTTCACAAACAAATGAAGCATGCATGGAGCATGCGGAGACCACACTGCAGGATAAATACGACACATTCTCACAGCTGCAACACCCGAGCCGAGTCACGAGCAGCTTCAAGAAGCCCGACGACCAAAGGAAAGAACAGAACCTCTGACTAATTCCGTGGTCAGAGGGGTTTGAATGATGTCAGATTAAAAGCTGGTTCCTCAACAAAGGCCTCAAAACCTGAAAATAAAGTCTAATTCCTTTCTCCACCTTTAACCTTGATTCAGCAGCACTGAGAGCAGGAGGCGTGATGTACTGCTGGTTTGTAATTGTGAAAACAGGCAAAAAAACGTGTGGAAATGTGGGGATGGTGAGGATCGTGTCTGACAGACACTCCAAAAGAAAACACACTTTCACTTTAAAACATGTGAGTTTTAGTGTGTCTGTAACTCATGAATATGGGGCGTATGTCGGGAATGTGGTCCATAATGTTAAAGACACACAAGGAGTTTACAGTCAGTGACTTTTTAAATCTCTATTTGGAATTAAGTTTAGTCCAAAATGAAGTTTTATTCGTGATAAACTGGCTGGTTTACTCTATATCGGGAGTGGAATTAAATGTAAATTGGGCTTGACTTTATTCTGGTCGTTGTACGGTTGCTTTGCAGTTGCAGTGATGCAATATTCCAAGATGGCGGCCTGCAGTTCGACTCATACAGGAACGATATATTTAATCATCGCCTTAGAAGAAATGGATATCATGAAAAGAGAAGGTGGACGGACGGACGACAATGCAGAGATTTTCAAAGCTGTAGCATCAAAGTTAATGGAGAAAGAAAGAGAGAAAAATAGAGTGACTGACGTCAGTTCCTCAGCTGGCCCCCCACAACTTTTTCAAAATATTTTCTTTGCTGTACGTTTATGTCTTTTTCTTTCTGAATCAACTCATCCATTTCTCTCAGAATTGACTTTTAGACGGATCATCTAGTTTCTTTTGATCTATCTGCTGTAAACATTTCGATGCATCAGAGAGCACCCTTCACTGACACGTCCCGCTCCGTGGCTCTACACTTCATTATGGGTTTCTGGGGGAATTCAGGATTTTTCAAATTACGTAATAGTAAACAGACTGTTCATTTGCTGACAGTCAGTCAGTGCATTACAAACATCGAGGATTTCATGCACAAAACGAGTAATATGCCATCTTTACAGTGACCAGCATGCAAACTTACAGATTAATCAACTCTACTGTCTCAAAAACACAATTAGCCAATGCCACCACTTCAGATTCTTTAACCACTTTTTCTTGGCTTTGGTTGGAGCGCTGGTCATGAAATATATCTATTTTTTCATTCTCCACTACTGCTGCTAACTTTGTCAATTAGTCTCTCTGGCAGCAAATTAGAGGATCAGCTGAAGAGAACAGGTAACTGACCTGTACACTTAATATGACTGAAAGCTGAAAAAAAAAGAAAAACTCCACTGAGCTGAATCGCTGTTGTTGCCCAGTTGCCTTTCATATTGCGTCAGGCATGCTCAGGAGCAAAAAAAAAAAAAAAGGAAGGAAAGAAAGAAGAAATGATTGAGCTTTAAATGTTTATGTTTGAGCAAATTCGTATTATTACTTCCACTTTAATAACAACCTCCAACAACAACAGCCGCCGTGTCAGAATTACCTGGAGATGAATCCACGCCCCTTTGACCAAATGTTATGAAAACTGAAAATTAATATCGCTGAGCAGACAGTGTTTACGGCCGTCGCTTTCATTTGTGTTATATAAGTGTTCATGTCGTCGGGTATCTGCAGCACCTTGAGTCAGCGAACACACAAAAAGCCCACACAGTCTCCGGCTTTCTGTTTGCCTGTCATGGTTATTCCCTCTGTAAAACGTCCACTTCTATGAAAAGGTGATTTTCATTTATTTATTTATTTCCCGAGGCTCGGGCCCCGGAGTGCTACATAAAAGCTCGGTTTAGAAAACATCATCTTGCCTGCCAGGTGACACAGCAGCGATGCCGACAGCCCCGAGGCAGAAAGCGAGACATAAACTCCAAAGGAATGGGTTTGAACTAGTTCCCACTGGGCAGGATGACCGTAAACAGGAAGGATGACAGTTGCATTGGTATTTTTTCCACCATCCTCAGTACGAGCTCATGACTGTCTGCGCATATTTGGTACAAACATGTAACATTTTAGCTTCTCGTGCATTAGTGCATCTCTTTAATATCCTTCATTAGTTGTTAAAGTGAATAACAATCAACTATTTCTGGGAACAGCTCGTGTGAAGGAAAAAAAATAAAGCCACAAGACCCTTTTCTCTCCAAGTCCAGCATCTCAGATCAGTTCTTGTCGGGACAAGAATCAGTAATAATTTTAATAAGAACAAATTTACATCTGATCTTTGTTGAAACTCTGCTTTGAGGCGATCTCAAACTGTGCAGAATCAAAGCCGGTTTACACAAGAACAGACTGGGCACGACAGGAATGGGAATCCTGGCTCGACGGCGCCTCCTCACAGCACGAAATGGTTAATGACCCGCAATCCTGGCGCTGACGATCACCCCAGCGGTCAAATTGCCGCTGACTGAAATGCCAGTGGTGTCTGAATGCTTCAGCTTTATTGGACACATCAGCGTCGGAGAACACTTTAATGTCAGAATGCAGGCATCTCAATTATGAGGCTGTCACCCGTCATAACATCACAGACGGAAAACTTCTCTGTCTCTTGCAAACTGCGCTCGCGGTGGTGAAACAGCGACGTTCCGATTTAAGAAGGATGGAAAATGAAACTCTACATCCAGAAGAACAGTCAGCGCCTTAATGCTGTGTTTGGTTTTGGACCAAACAGAGGTGACAACAGACGAGCGAGTCATAAAGTATTGTCGACGTGTTTTCAGATGTAAACATGAAGCGAAAACAGCTTCGAAGTGGGAGGATGACAGTCACTGAAACTGGAACGCGTTACTCCTTCAAGGTAGAACATTTCAAACGGTTGTTTGTTGATTCAGCAGACCTTCTCACGAAATTACCCGCCATATGTGGATGGATCTTTGTGCTAGCTGTACAATGTGATCCTCCAGTGAGGATAATGTATTCCCCGCCCACAGATCAGAGTCACACATATCTCGTGCAGTGGTTTGCACTCTCGCCTCACTGTGAGAAAACTCCAGGTTCTGGTCCATTCGGTCGCCTTTCTGTGTTTTCTCTTGTGGACACTCCCAGCTTCCTCCCACGGTCCAAAAACATGTGTTTTAGGTTACCGCTCAATCCAAGCCTGTAGGAGTGTGTGTGTTTGTGTTTCTCTGTTGGCCCTGTGACTGACTGCTGACCTGTTTACGGTTTGCTCTATCTTTTCCTTTAAGTTTGAAGAAGTAGGAAAGAAACTGCGTGCAGTGATGGATAATCCATTTCTCCCTGTTTGTCTGCAACATTTCCCACTTTCAGACCCCGACACTGGCTGCACTAAGACCCTCTGTATGAAGAGTTTGGATGATCTCCTGTGCCTGAACGGGATTTCTCTGTACCGTTTCCTCCTTTGCTTCAAAGACATGTCAAACCCTGATTTTCATTGGATTTGGCTGAGATGAGCAACAGCCCCTTTCCCTGTTGTCTGGATGAGGCAGGTAGAAAGGACGGGTGAAAGAGGGGATAGAAGGTCTGCATGGATCAGAAAATTTCACCATTTGATCACAGAATGAAAATGAATTCAAAACCCTTCCAGTGTGGAGTTTGGATGTTCCGCCCGTGCTAACATTTTGTCACCAGCAGCATCAAATCGATTGACAGGAATGTATTCTTCCAGGTCAACAGGCACGGCCCGAGGGATCGACTGACTCAATATCAAAGTGATGAGGATCACATGTGGGCGGCACGATGGTGTGATCCGGTTTGTGATCGATTGCAGGCTCTGCTTGGAGTTTTCTGGATGTCTTCCTCGTGCCATGCACGTTCGAATGATCAGTGACTTTGTATTGACTGCAGCAGTTCACTTGCATGCAAAATTGTGTCTTTGTGTCGGTCCCAGATGGACCAGTCCTGGATGTCTCCCGCCCTCTACCTTTTTTCCACATTCTGAAGCTCTAAATTGAATAAATCAGGTGAAGAGGATCATTTGGCATCTTGTTAGCAGTCACAACACCTCAATAAATGCATTTTAGAGCAGGGACCTGCAACCTGAGGCTTTTTAGTCAATCTGCAGCCTTCACCTGTTCACACACCGATGGAGGCGGTTGCCATGCAACTAGATGGAGAATCAAACCTGCAACCTTCTGACTGAGAGTCAACCTTTAGACCAACGCAGTCACAGTCGTTCTGGAAAATATGGATGGCAGCATTAATATCTGAGTTCTTTACACCATATCGTCATCCAAAAGACTTAAAAACGACCGAAAAATGTAAAATAGTAAAACTACAAAATGGGAATCACTGTTAAATGACTAAAATCTACTTGAATAATTACTAAAATAGCAAATAAATAAGAAAAAGGGAAAAAAAATGATATGACTGAAATGGCCAGTCAAGCAAAAAAATGGATGTAAAAGCTAAGATGTCTTACATGATACCGATGAGGTTCAGGTTGTACGTACTCCTCTGAAGGTCATGAAGATTGCAGTGTTCAGCTCCGCCTGTGATCGTGATCGACAATCCCAAATTCCAAGCAGATTTATTACCGGCGCACACGGCTCTAAAACACCACATGTATTCATTTCTTTCACCTCACCCATGTGAGAAGTTTTTATCAATAATCAATGTGTGTGCTGCTGTGTGTTTTCTTTATTGGTTTGGATACTCACCAGGAAAGAGCAAAAAAAAAAAAAAAAAAAAAAAGATTGAATATTTCCCAAGCTGTAATTTAGGGCGAGGGTTGAAACAGAAAAGTGTGTGTGTAAGCATGTGCAAGAGGGAGCGTGTACAAATGTTCTGTGCAATTAATGTGCTAACCGCGACGCAGACGCCCGCACAGCATATTGATCCCCTAAGCTGTGTAATCCGCTTATGATGAATGAGTCAGTGGCTGCCGGATGGCCCTCTACAAAGATAGACGTCCCTGCATGCAATTAGCATGTTGATGGCATCGCGGTCCGCTTGATGCCGCTGCCGCGCGCCCGCCCGGTGACAGAGTGCGAAAGTGGGAGCGGCGCCGGTTTCTGCATTATTCAACAGGACGACGGCGGATGCTGGCAGGGGAGCCGCTGTCGGGATGATGGGGTGCTGCGGCAGCATTTGACACATCATTTCGGCTCCAGTGCGGCGTGAGAGGTGTAAGCATGTAAAAGTAAGTGCATCCAGACATTTGCGCCGCCGCTGCCGGTGGCGCTTTTCAGAACGCGGTGACACATTTACAGCGAGACAACATCTGTCAGCCTGACGCACGGCTGTAGATCCCGCTAATACAGCCGATAATTAGAATGTAACCAGGCAACCTTCATGTGCAAGATTAAGCTGAAAGGACGAAGACTGGAAAATCCACACGTCATTATAAATCACTCGAACAGGGAGGAAACTTCCAGGCTGTGATGTTTAATGGCAGCGATTTTCATTTCAGTCTGACGCAAACCCAAGCTGACGTTGCCAACAGGAACACAAAAATAATATATCTGAATCAGATGACTGCAGAGGAGACCTTACCTTCTTTTTCTGATTTTGTAAAAACGTTGATTCTGATTTTTAAGATTTTTTTTTATTTATTTATCATCGTCAACTTGCTGATCCTTGTACACCTGTGTGTAGTTTTCACACAGCAGGTGTTAATGTTGAGGCCAACGTCGCAGGAAGAAGAAGAAGTTGTTCTACACCTACAATAAGTTCAGTTCACTTCATTGTGCCCTCAGTAGGTTTTTAACAACATATCTGTGACATGTTCCGAAGGCATTCACCTCACGTACACACCGCGTCGCAACAAAGAAAACTTAAAAATGGAAATGTAAAGGTTTTTACCCGTCTTTTCCCACTCTAGATGTAATTGGATGTGGCCCCTGTGTTTGACACCTCTGCCTCAAATGGAACCAAATATGTATTTTCTCACACTGAATCAACACTTGCAGCAAACCAGCAGCTGCAGTCAGCACAGGTGAGCAGAACAGATTCTCAAGGATCTGCCAGACAAAAGGAATATGTATGCTTCAATCACAATGCGTCATATCAAATTCAATTAATGTGTGTTTCATCTGGCCCTTGTTCAGAAGCGGCTGCCAGCAGCACAGAGTGCAGGGCTGGAATCCAACCCAGTGTGTAGCTGCGCGCATCGCCGGGTTCTCACGGGTCACATAAACATTTTGAATTATTCAACACAGACTTGGAAACAAAATGTATGGGATGCATGAGTTGGCCAAGTTGGCAGCAGCACGGAGAAGAAAGAGCGACGGAGGAGAAAAGAGGGAGCGAGGCATTATGGAAACAGAGTATAGAAATAGACTAACAGAGGACTAAAGAGTGCAGACTCCAGGCTACGACGGAATTGGATTATATTCCAGTCAGGCCGCCTGGAGAGAGGCTTTGTCACTGACAACATCACAGCTGATTCATCGACAGCAGAAAGCCACTGTGAAGGAAGCCTGTTGTCGCTGACATTACTAGACTGTTTTCCAGATGATACTGTGTGTTTATGTTCACATGTCGAGCTGAGATTCACCTGCATGAGCCTCACAAAGAGGTTACTGCGCTAGACGGACACAACAGACCCTCAACAAAGGAAGTCTGCAAAATGTCATTCTTGGCGTCTGACTGGCGTAACATGAAAACAAGTGATTTCCAGATTTCACATTCTTCAGACCAGGCGTGTCAAACATAAGGCCCACGGGACAAAACCAGGCCGCATGATGCTGCCAAACCAAGGAAACTGGAAACATATCCAAGAAATAAATACACACATATTTATTACATTTCTTAAGAGTAGAAGACGAGACCTGAGCTGAGGTATCGGCTGTTGAGTTCTGTGGATGTTTCAGTATGTTTTGCACTGAACGCTTTCTTTAGAACTGGCCGCATGTTGACGTTGTAATAACTGTTTAGTTTTGTGTAAATATAGATATTTTTACACATAGTCTGCGCCACCACAAAGAAAAACAATCAAAATATTATTATGGCTCTATTTTACTAGTCAAGCCAGTGAGAAGGGGTGTGTCTGGAGACGTCACGAAGAATAATCAACATCCCTACACAAACTATGACATTTCTATTCTATTGTATTTATTGTGCGCCAACAGTGTAAACCACTGTCGCACCATGCCACCCTACACACACACACTCATCATTGAGAACCCAGGAGCAGCGGCCTTTCCTGACCTGCGCATTAGTCAACACACAGCAGCACACTCCTGCTAATTGAGTGGGAAACGCCACTGGATTAGTCGGTGGTCCGTGGTTTCTGTGGACGTTTCAGAGCACAATCAATCCCTTGGGTCAGCAGTGAAGCACCGACCTGTCCGAGAGACGCTCGACTCGCATGTATCTACAGAAAACAGGAAAGAAACTCACCATTCATCTTAAAAGGAAACTCAAACATACAGAAAAAAGAAGAATTTAATAACCGATGTGTTTCAGTGACACAAAAAAAAAAAAAAACAAAAAACAAATTTGCCACATTTCTCCAGAGTCTTGAAAAACTTAGATGTATCTACTTGATGTCACCGTGATGAACAGTCTATGGGCCGAGCGGGAAGCGTGGATGTGCCGCCGAGGGAAACACTAATGTACCTGTGCGGCGAGTCGTGCAGCGTGGAAGCAAACCCAAACTACTCCTGCCTCGTTGGGCAAAATAAGCAATTTCTATGTAGAGGTAGTGGGTGTGCAGGTTTCGTCTGCAGCCTGCACAGGGCAAAAGTTTCAAGGGTGATGTCAATGAAGAGGAGCTTTCCCATCGATAATCCCCCTTCTCTTCCCCTTTCATCTTCGCACATACCCAGACAAGCATCAATATACGGGCGAATCAAGACTTTCTTCATGCAGTGTCTTTAATCAAAGGGGAAGAAAAGAAGGGGCCGCTTCGCTACACGAGTGTAATCAATGGCTGCCCGGCCCTTAATGAGCTGCAGGCAGACGCGGGAGCTCGGAGGTGTACATACAAACGCCGCGCTTCAGGAAAATCACGCACGTACACACAAATAACGCCCGACCCGCGAAGCCTCATCTGCATGTGAATCAGAGCTCTCTCACATGGGAACTGCACGCTGCTGGCTTTGTCCCAGTAATCATACAAGCTATTTTTTTGATATCTCCAACATTAAATGATCTAAATCGGTAATCCATACGTGAATAAATAACAGAAACAACATGCATTTACTGTGAGAGCTGAAGATCTGCGTGTGCCACATGATTCATTCAGAGCAGGGAAAGATGGACAAACAATGTTAACACCGACACAATCATCTGCATGAAATTGGGCCACTTGGATCAAATTGCGAGTTACGTAAAAGCTTTGTGAATTATGGCATCCCTGCATGATGTACACTCCAAAGCTTTGTTTACATGCAATTACATGTTTCCTCTCAAAAGATTTCTCAGCCTCTGAAACACCTTTTGTTGTCTGCCCTTCGAAGAAAGCGGATGAATCAATGGCAGGCCGAAAATCTCATCAAAGGGAGGCTGCGTGAACGCCGCATTTGCCTCAACACACACTGCATAATGCAAACCTTCGTGGCTTGACAGATAACATCCTGGAGCTCGTCTGAAAACAGTTGTGAATATTTGTTCAACATCTCTTGCATCACATCTGATGATTAATGAATAAAGATCAGGTTAGACATGAAGAGCACTTAGAAAACGGGGGGAAAAAAAAAACTGGCATTCATCAGCAGAGTTTTCATTGAACTAATAGACAGTGAAATGCTGCAATCATGAAAAATGCGTTGAGAGTCCATCAAAAAAATGTCTGTCCTGTTGAGCAAGTCCAACATGGACTTGGTGAACCCGACAATCATGGACTTATTCGGGGATGTTCTGGTAAATTGCAAGTGAAAATACAAGACTACTGTTTACTTTTGGAGGTGTGTTTTCATGGCACTGCTGCTCGGACCCATTGAAAATGCAACTTTTTGAAAATGCCTCACAAGAGGGATCATTTTGAAACCGCTCCAAATCCGTCTCCACGTAAACTGGAGAGAAAGCCGTTTCTCCGTAATGCTGCTACAACACATGCGCACTTGTCCGCAGTAAATAGAGACGTGATTCACAGTCCATGTTCTCCCGGGACTCGATAGTTTCACAGTTGAAAGTCACTATAATAACAAGCCAAGTCTGTCCGTCCATGTGAATGCTGGCAAGCTCCCCAATGTTAATCTTTTATAGTGTGTATTGTCATTACAAAAACCAACAATGCCCTCCAGTGTCCTTATATGAAAACCACATTATCATCAGTGTTTCTGCCCTTTCTTAGTAAAGTGTCATCATTTTCAGTCGTAGCCATGAATACACATTTTCCTGAAACAAAAACACGATGCATGTTCACTTGAAACGTAGAGCAAACAGGCCCTCGGTGTCTTGTTCAAGAACATTTGGCGTTTCTGATCTGCCGCCGTGCAGCTGCAAGACGCATCTGAGCTCCATATGTACGTCCTATTCATAATTTATGTCTGAGGATTTAATTATTTTTCATTTTTGGATAAATCAGGCAAACTGGGCAAAGATTCGCTGCTACAGAAAATTGTTCAAAAAATCCCCGCGGCATCCTGGATGTCTGAATGTCGTATAATACATTTAATTCACAGATCTTTGTTTAGACGAAGCAGGATGACTTGTCCCATACAGGGTTTAAGGTGGATATATAAACAAGCAACACAGGCAGGAAATAAACACACGATATTCATTTATATGGCCAGTACCTTAAAAAGTGTCCTTTTTAAAAAAAAATGTTCTGTAATTAAAGTGACTTATTGATGGCGCAGGTTAAACGTGGGAGCAGGTTACTGCTGTTCCTTTTGAATGTCAAGTGGCCGGATCACAGAGACGTGTCTGAAACAGCACAACAAGGTGAAGAGCTCTCCGGCTGGCACACACACATGCACTCCAGTGTCTAAAGTGTCCTTTGGAACCGAGTCACTTTGTGACCGCCTGAGATAAAACGCTGCAAATGTCAGTATGCATTACACTTTCCATCTGGATTTTATCTCCTGTTCTCAAGGTCAGGGATGAGCTGTTAAGCTCAGAAATTGTGAATCTATATACAACAGACATGTTAAGGGAGAGACTTTGATCCTGTAACTCTTCGAAACCAGCAATCTTGCTTCACGCTGTGAAGTTCTGTGGCGGTGAAGCTACAGCGTCTCCCACACCGCGGTCTTTTGTTGCTTTTTTCAGGCGGCTCAAAGCTTTGAATGCGTTTTATTTTCACTTACGCTCATGTTTATATGGCAACATATTCATATATTCTGGGATGGATGCCTTTTCTCCAAACGTCTGGCCACATTGTGTCATATTTGGTCTGATGGTAAAGTTAATCCTGCTGAATTCTGCACATACATTCTGAAAAGCAACAGGCTCCAGCAATTCACCTTTTAGTCACGTAAACCCAGTGGCGGACCGTGCATTTCACACGAAGGCCTTCAGAAGAGATCCGCCTGAACCAATCCGCCTCTCAATAACTATTCTATTTCTATAAAAAAAACATCTTATTATACAGACATGCATATAAAGAGCTGTTGCATAGCAGAGAGACACTTGTGCAGCCAGAATAAATGCTTTTACTGAAGTGCACAACTCTCCTGCTACATCTAGTAAGTAAGTAAGTAATTTTTATTTATATAGCACCTTTCACAGACAAAGAGCCACAAAGTGCTTCACAACATATATAAAAACAACAATAAAAACAACAATTAAATACACATAAATAATCAACATTTAAAAGGAGATCATAACAGGTACAAACAACTAAGCAAATGTAAGCAAATCTGTGCACATACAATAAGCATCAAATAAAAAAATAAAATAGCAATATTATTCAGCCAGTACCATGAAGCCGGTGCTGAAAGGCGAGCTTGCCCTGTGGTTTTTCTGGTGTAAGTTTTAAAGGAATACTCCACCCAAAAAACGATTTGGCCTCATTTTCTACTCACCCTCATGCTGAGAAACACTCTGGAGCACTTTTTTGATGTTTCAAATGCAGTTGGAGATGTTTGGGGACTTTAGTTGTCAACAAACAGGGACCGACAGAGCCCGACAGAAAAAATGGTCCATCAAGTCCACAAAAACGTTCCCATTTTCCTTCATACTGCTCATCCGCTGTAATCCAAGTGTCCTGAGCGCGTAACGTCCTTAATTAATTCTTAACGAGGTAATTTAGTATATTTTAAGAGCTCAAACAGTGCGCTTTCATACTGCTCCAGTGTATGTCTGCGCGCGCACCCTGAACTACGGAAGCCACAGCAGACCAAGCAAATCGCTTGCGCGCATTCAGCGACTGCTTTCCTAAATAGTAAGCGTAGAAGAAGAAGTTCCGCTGTTTATATTCTGCTGTGAGTAACCGAGCTGTGGACAATCACAAAAGTGATTGGCTACTGTTTTAAAGCTTTGAATTCGGTGTCCTGCTGAAAGGGCACAAGCGTGTTGCTTGGTCTGCCGCGGCTTCCGTAGTTCAGGGTGCGCGCGCAGACATGCACCTGAGCTGTACCAGAGCGCACTGTTTGGGCTCTTAAAATATACTAAATTACCTCTTTAAGAATTAATTATGGACGTTACGCGCTCAGGACACTTGGATTACAGCGGACGAGCAGTATGAAGGAAAATGGGCACGTTTTTGTGGACTTTATGGACCATTTTTTCTGTCGGGCTCTGTCGGTCCCTGTTTGTTGACAACGAAAGTCCCCAAACATCTCCAACTGCATTTGAAACATCAAAAAAGTGCTCCAGAGTGTTTCTCAGCATGAGGGTGAGTAGAAAATGAGGCCAAATCGTTTTTTGGGTGGAGTATTCCTTTAATTCATATGAATTCACATCAATTTCTCCTCCTTCCGCCATTGCCAAACTGTATTTTCTCCCTGCGAGAAGGCGCTGAGTCGGCAACTCAGAATCTGACTGGTTGAAGCAACTGTCTGTTTGACTGTTTACGTTACTTTGCCGAGCCAGCAGAACTGACCGTGAAGGCCTCCAGGCAGATTTCTTTGACCCTAACAACAGATGATGGCAGGAATGTGATTGGTTAAATGGTCCGTATGAAAAAAACATGTCTGGAAGCAGTGCAACCACGAACTATGAAAGGTAAAAAAGGAAACCCACGATGAGCAGGTGGACTTGCTCTGAGTCCATCACAGCTAACACACATATTTAGCATGGGTAAAAATGTGAGATTTTGATAAAGAGGACTACACTCTGCCAGAGTTCAAAGCATCCCATTGAGAAAAGCATGAACATTCTGGAGTTTCCAGCTTGTCGCTGGAGTTACCGGGAGCTCGCCAGGTGGTGAATGTCAGTGAAAAGGTCAAAGGCCTCGTTTCCATGACAATGCCCAAGAAACCAATGTTGGTTTCGCCTATGTAGCTCAGTATTGCAGTTGTATTGGTAATTTAAAGCCCCATCCGCACACAGACATTTTCAGGTGAAAACAGAAAACCTTTGTTGCGTTTTGGGGGTCCGTTTACAGGTAAGTGCTGCTAATGCACACCACGGCCATGACAAATCCCTCTTCTGCACATGGATGGTTTGATGTACAATGACAGTGTTTTCCTCCAGAGTGTCATGACTCCCATTCCAAATTCTCCTGGACCTGCCAGTTTTAGAGTTGACAGTCTCCATAGTAACAATGCAGCTTGGCGGTTTGTCAGTATGAATGTCCGTGTTCTCCCATTGTTCTGTTTCCCATGTCTAGAGCGTGTTGTTCTCTGCACGCGTGTGTGTGTTTCATGGCAGGACAGCCAACGGCAGTCAAGTCATTTTCAGTGTTCCTGTTGTTTCTGTGTAAATTGAAATCATTTTCAAAACTTTTCAGAAATTACAGCTGTGTAAAAATTATGCATTTTCACTTTAAACGTTTTCATCTAAACGGGGTCTGAGCCTTCCTGGTCCAATTCCCTTCTTGTTCCTGAAGTTACTTACTCTCATTGGATGAGTTCTAAAAATGTCCGTGGTCACAACACCAAACAATTACTCCCAAAACTTACAATCTCAACATGAAGACAATTTGAAGAAACCTTAAAAACGGACATTTAACCATTTGACTGACTTGATCCACGCATGCAAAACCGCAGCCTGATCCAGATCTGATCAGCGTCTGCTGTTCATCGACCATCCTGAGACGGGCGGTCCTCACAGTGGGAGACGCAGCGTCTCTCCAGCTGCTGCCTGGCTTCAGGAACGTCGGTGGGAACTGATGAGGGACTTCATTTGTCTCTCCTGTATGGTGATGTTGTGCCGTGTTTGTTACAGAGTACGTGGTGATTGATTATAAAGGCTCTCCATCTATAAAACAGATTGCTTTCAGCCTGTCTTGTATTGATTGACTAATGTTATTTCTTCATTAATGAGCGAGTCGGGGATTTTTTTTTTCCTCCAGCCTCGTTGACATGAAGTCTAATGATTTATTTGACCAAAATCAGATACGTGGAGTCCAGAAATGGCACAGTGGTTTATCTGTGTCAAAATATTAAATGTTTTCTCCTCTGCTCCACAAATGCTGTCACAGCTCAAATTAACTGCAGGTTTTCTGATGCATATAGATATTCAGATTAGGGCTGAACGGCATATTAATCTTTGACCCTAAGTACTTTGATTCAGCCGGTATGGATGGGAAAGAGACGGGCTCATGCTGCAAGTGTCAGCACCTGGACGGGCGCGATGCTTCTCCTCTCTTTGTGGCAGCGCCGCAGTGACAGCTTTACCAACTGATCATGCCAGAGGCAAATCTCGCTGTTCCAATATGCAAATTGTCTCAATGCGACACATGAAAACTCTGCTCGGCATCGCAATTACACTGATCCTCTGTTTATGGTTTTCCTGAGTGAAGTGGGACCAAGAAGACGAAATAAAAAAGGAAAACATCAGACAAACCCAAACAATTAAACAAACTATTGACTTATTAGTTTCAATTAACTTCACGGTGCTGCTAAGGCGAAATAATTCCATCTTATCTATGGTTTTCTTTTCAAAACATAGATAACAAGGTGCTTCAGGGGGAAATTGCAAATTGGATCATTTCTACTCTAAGAAATGAAAAGAAAATCATCTTTTAATCAGTGCTGGTATTCTCTGCGAGGAAGCGACAACATGAGGTGAATGATTCACACACTCATGTGTGTTTTATTTAAGCGGTGACTCAATCTGGAAATGTGTACACGAGATTCAACAGACAGCCAAACGTATCAGTCGACCTTCACTGACTGGCATTCCCAAACAAAATTAGATTAAAAGTGTGTGGAAACTCATCAGTGACGCCGCCACAAGCACTCTCGTCTGCATATTTTCTGCCTGGTGTGTGCAAAAATCAAAGGAACATAATCAGCACATGTGATGAGCGCGGTCCACCCCCATTACCATAAAACCATTATTCAAGTTTGTGGCGAGCAAGCATGTAAATGGTTTGAAATGCTGGGAGAACGTCCAGGTGTGTCCTCCGGAGATGATCTTGTCTGGAGGAAAAAGATTTTTCAGCAAAAAGCAGAGGCGTAGGAAATGCATTTGAATGTCAATGTCCATTAAACGCGTCGAGCCTCCGAAGAGAGCGGATGGACGGCAAGGAGAGAAATGGATCGGAAATCGCATTTGGCCATCAGTCCGATCACCTGGGGGACGGCGGACGTCGAGGAAGCGCAATGGGAGAGATCAAAGAAAAAGCGCGAGGGATCAAGCGTGAGATTGTAGCTCCACTTCCTCACTCGGCCGGTCCAGAGAGCCGATCCGGCTGAAGTCTGCACGGCAGCACAGGCAGCGGCTCTCGGCTGAATATGTCAGGGTTCAAACAGATATTCCTGAAAGATGCTACGCAGGATTAGCGGGTGAACACTGCGACATAGCGGGGCTAGCACTCAAACACAGAGCTCAGGATAAAGAGTCGGAGGAAGTTCCTCCGGAAATGAAGCGTCTTGCTTCGTTAGCTTGGCAGGCGGCTCCGAGGTGAAGGGAACGTCAGAGAAGTTATCTAGTCCCTGTTGGAATGCGGGGCTGGAGTCAGGACACTCTGGAGGCTGCAATCGTCGTTATTATGCATCGACTGGGCATGTGCAGAAGAAGTATTTACTGGGAAAAACTGCCCACGTCTTCATGAGATGTGTTTTATTCATTTTAAAGAGGAAACTGGAAAACTTGGATCTTTTTGTCAGACTCTTGAACCGAGTATGACAGCGGAGTTCGAACCACTGCCGTTCTAGATGCGTTTGATTGGCGACATTGAACGCCTCATCAGTGAAAACAGCACTTTAAATACGTTTGACCCAGGATTGTTGTGGCAGTAGAAACCCGTGTATGAGACGCAGCCCGGATCCAGACTTCCTCTCTTTCTTTCAGGGCTCCCGAAAACCTTTGTTGTGACTCGAGTGTGACCCCAATTAATGAGTATTTAGGAAATGGTTTAGCTGAGTTATTCTGGTACTCAACAGAGGGGATTATCACACAGCTGGAGACGCTGGAAAATGCAAATTGATGTTTTTTTTTTTCATTGTGTTAATCTTGTAATCTACAAAAAGTCGCTTTGCTTCAAACTTTCTGCAGTCACTTTTCATGCCTACAAGGGCAGACATAATCAAGGATGTTTTTTCTTTTTTTTTCTCAAAAAATACAGTGTAATGTTGTAATACTACCAGTTTATGATCTGCAATGGACATTCAGAGAGACGTGCATGAATTAAGAGAAATCAGGGGGAAAAAAATGTAAACGGCTTCAGCTGTCTTGTTAAACATTCAAACGAATGGAGCGACGGCTCGTTCTGGAAGCCACGCTGTATTTGCATCTTCCTCCATCCTCCGCGGTTAAGCGCGCAGTTTAACAGAACATAACGCGGTCGTGGAGTCCTGTTCGTCATTTACTCTACATTTAAAAGCCCTTCAACCAATTTCCCCACACAGATGGCAAGGCAAATGCGATCAGGGATATCAGCAGAATTGTCTCCATCACTCTGCAGCCATTTGTAACCCCTATCAGCAATTTTCTCCACAAACAGCAAACACTCAACCAAACCCGAGGATTATTGCATCCTCTTAAAATTCAATGGCTGGTATGAAATTGAATATTCTTGGGAGTCGGATGAACACTCCACTGTCGAGCTGACAAGCACATTTGCCAGCTTTTATGCTTGGTGACTTGAATTACCTCTTGTAGAGTAAGAAAATCTATCATTAGCGCATTAGCACGAGCTGAAATCAAATATTTATGTCACTTGGAAAGGGCTGTATAGGTGAATGTGGCGCACTTTCAGATTACGGCAATTAAAAACGAACGGGGTAATTATTCATCTGGCGTCTTTTGTTTTGTGCCACCTGCATGCTCGCTCGGCCATTGTCAGCGAGCTGCCTGGAAACATTTCCCTGCGGCTTTTACACCTCTGATTTCTCAATAGCCGCACAGAGGCTGCGCGGAATGAGGCATTGATCACAGAGAGGTGGAGGGGAAGGCGGCATGGATCAGGCTGCTCATTTAAATATGAATGAAGTGTCGGATCAATGGGCGACCCTGCAGCATGCCTTCACACACCCGTGAGTCAACAAAACCGAATGTGTTTCGCCCCGCAACGAGCGCAGGACCGAGACGCGAGGAAGGGAAAGTACGAGCATGTGCTTCTCAGAGCGACGGGCTGATCTTCACATCGACTCTCAGAGACGCTTCTGTACCGTCGTGCCGCCTCTGGGGTCATCAGCCTTGAAACACTTTACTTTCTATTCTTTCACTCCGTTTCTTTTTCTTTTCTTTCTCAAAGCCACACGCAACTTCTTGAGGAAGGAAACTATTCCTTTGAGCATTGGTGGAATGTTTTTCCTTTCATATTTTCTGTGAATGTGATTCTTCGCAGCAGGTGGAGTTCAGAAAGGTCAAAGTATCTGATCTGACTGCTGTTGAGTCAGATTTAGGCCTCGCTTACACAACGTTTTAGGTGGAACTGGAAAACCTTAGTATCATTTTGGGTGATTGCTTACACAACTGTGCTCGGAAAAAGGCTCCAGGGTGAAACATTTTAAAACTCTCCGATTCCGTCTCAATGGAAATTAGGTGAAAACGCAGATTTTTTTTAAAACAGTCCATCGTCATTTGGGCAGCAGTAAACACCACTTCTCTGAGACGCTCAGTAGAAGGACAATAATAACGTTTTCCTCCAGAGTGTCGAGACGCCCAGTCCAGATTCTCATGGACCTTCAGAGTTGAAAGTCACTGTAGTACCGTTGCAATTATTCGTCTGTTTATACGAATGTTCTTATTCTCCTACTGCTCATATTTATAGCGTAGTGTGTGTGTGTGTGTGTGTGTGTGTGTGTGTGTGTGTGTGTGGGGTCTCATTACTACGTTGTCTGTAGTCTTTCTGCCGTCGTTTTCAGACTGCTGCCATGTAAATGCAAAATATTCTAGAACAAAAATGCTAAATTGATTTGTTTCCACTTGACACATTTTGTAAATTGAGCCTCAGTTCGCTCACCTGCTTACAAAATCATAGTGGTGATCTTTTTCTTTCTTTTTTTTTTCTCACTACAGCAGCCTAAAAATTGCATGAAGGAGTGAAGACGCGGGCAGCGGCGCCTCGGCTGCACACATCAGCACCATCAAAGAGGATCCGCCGTGGGGCGACGGCGCCCGTGACACCTGCCATGTCTCCTACGTGATCTGTTTAGGGCTCTTTGGTCTGTGCTGCATTCAGGGTTCACCGTTCGTCTGGAAGCCTCTCCGCACTGTCTCACTGTTCAGACTGGATGCAGTTCACACATCTTTTCAAAAAGATGGCGAACAAACTGAAATGATCCTGATTTGTCTTAAATATGAACTTCAGTGTAAACCAAAAAAAAAAGAGTCCATATTCAGTTTTTTGTTGATTGCTTACAAACTCTTTTCAGAATTTCGCTCATGTCAAAACTCTTCATCAATGTAAGAAAAGAAATCGATGAAATAAAATACTTGATAAATTCCCAGTAAACAGTCATTGAACAGAAAAATACAAACACACTGACAGGATTACACTGTAATGTTTATAATTTTATGTTTTTTTAATTCTTAGTAAAACTACAAGAGGAATTTCGTACAAGAAAACATTATGTCAACAACGGCTCAACATAACCTGATGGTTAAACAGCTAACCACGAAACAAACCTCCACTGCAAAGAATATCTGTGGATACTGTATGGTGTGTCCCTGTTGGCAACAACTGTGCCAAACTTTTGAGCCAAGTCCTCAAAACATTCACACCTTGTAAAACTGCAGAGAGAAAAAAAAAACCATTTGGTGTGTTATTACATTTTTAATCCACTGGACTGATTTGTAACAGTTATGGTGTGTTTGGCGTTCTGGATGTTTCTCTTCTCTGAGCTTTTTATTCAGTAATCTGCCACTTTTCGACTGGTGCTCCTGCTGTGAAGCAGTCCATGTTGTGTCGCTGATCCCCCCCCCCCCCCCCCCAGTCCATCCCTCGTTTTCCAACACAGACGAGTGAGGAGTACAACTCACACCTCAGAAATGTGCAGCGTTATAAATCATCCAAGCCACCTGACTTGTGTGTCTTTGAACCGGGCGGGGAGAAAACCTGTGGGTTGAACCCCCCGCTGTGAGTGAGTCACCGCATAACACTCAATTACAAACCAAAGCATTTGGTTAAAGAGACGGGAGCTCGAGTCCGGCGACCGTTTCAACAGGCTCCAGCGTGCAGCCTCATTAGGTCTTACAGCTGCACGGAAACACATCTGTTTCTATGAGATATTAATAGATCTACTGAGGCTAAAACAATGCGAACAGACTAAATGCACTCTTACATTTACATTTAATTATTTTGAAAAGAGCTAAATAAATAAATCATATTGCTACTCGAAGGCCATTTCAGGCTTTTGGTTTGAATTGTGTTTGGGGCCTTTGTGTGCTAAGGTTAACTGGGTTTACCTGAGCGTCTGACTTTCTACTTCCAAAGACAAATTGGTGGAAGTGATTTGAGTGAATTAACTATTTATTTACAGTTGGTGTTAGCGCTCAGTAAGAATCATCAACAAACGAGCACACAGACAAAGTGGAGAGAATAATGAACGCATGTCCATGTGTTTTTGAATAGAGTCTGGAACTCACCATGGGCTGCCTCCACTCCTGCTGCAGACGATCATCGAGCCATCACAAGCATTTTTAAATATTCAGTTTAAAAAATATCGGCATATCAGATATCGGCACCAATATATTTTTGACAATTTTCAACCAGCACTGTGCAGCAAAACTGTAGACATGATTTTAAAAAGATGGACAATCAAAGTTTACAAAGGGCTGAGAAAAAGAAAAATAGGCCTTAGAGAGAATTTATCAAGCATCAAACAACGGAAAAGGACAAGTATTGAAAATATGAAAACAGACTGATGCTAATTTGGACTTGTCAACTGTACATATTCTAATTTATTCATCGACTTTATAGTCTAGGCATGAAGAAGCCATTAGCCTCAGCCTGTTTTCCCTTCAGTGAAAGCGAATTCTGTTTTCTGAGTGTTGAATTATTACCTTAAGTAAATCATCCATTTATTCAATCATATATAATTTACACTGAATGGGATTTTGCATTGTGCACGTTTGCTGCAGACGCCTGTGTTAAACACTCGGTCTGTTCTTGCTTTGATTCATTTTGTGAGAGGTTAACATCTAACCAGCGATGCATGCATGCAAGTACCTGAAATCATGTTGTCCCCCCCACACCCCCCCACACCCCCCCACCCGTACAGTGCTTCAGGACTGAACTCTACAAAGCAGACAGGGTTGTCTGCAGTCCATATTGGCTTTGTCTTTACAGCTGTCATGAACTAATTTCATGCTTCACGCGGCTCTTTTTCTTCTTCCCCAGCAGCCTCCTGCTTGTGGGTACAATTCTTAAATAAATACAGCATTGAAATAGACATCCACACCGCCGGGTGCTACTGAAGCATGGATCTTCCAATATGCTGTTTTCATGCTGCATTATTGGACCCTTGGATTGGTGTCTTTACATGGATTTAGCTTGCAAGACAAGAGCCTGCTTGATAAATGTGACCCACACAATGTGTAACAAGGGCTGTCAGCTGGAAATATGAAGAGAAATTAACTCTGTTGTATGAATTTACTTACAAAGCACATTTCAAAAAGAGGGCGAAAAAAGGATTATACTGCTCATTGACTGTCCCACTTTGTGGATTTTAAATTACTGGAGATTCATGATGGAATCGCACCAAGCTTGTGGGAATGATTGATCTCATTTTCTTGTGTTTTAACAGTATATTTCATCTTTTTTCATGACTTACTGTATTTGCATATCCATTCAAGCAAGATGACTGATTTTCAGATGACAGGGAAAACACACTGATATGTTGGGACTGTGGGAGAACATGCAAACTCCACTGACAAGACTAGACTTGGGGATTTAATTTACAGTGAGGTGAAAGCACAAACCACTTCCCTTATGGACCCCGAGTATTGTCATTAGGACCACAGCACCAAAGACCAAATCAGGGTGAAGACAAGAACAAGACCAGAGCTTCCCAGTACCGAGGGAAGACCAAGACTTGAAGGGGCCAAAACCGAGTCCGAGTAAAAACCAAGAAAAAAGCAAGACTGCAAGGGGCTGAGAACGAGTCAAGAACGAGACAAGACCAGATTACATCTTGACCCTGAGCTCACCAGAGAATTCTCCTCTTAATCCACACAAACTATTAAAATATTTCATATTTGTTCATTGGAGATTCCGCTAATGTGATTAGATGATTATCTCACTTTCTCACTCTGCTTTAGTGAAGTAATGAAGTGGAATCTATTCCCACAACTCTCAAATGGATAAAGCTAATGGATTAGGATTAGATTAAGGTTTGCGAAGACAAATGTAAATATTTAACTGAGCACCTCTGGGGCACAACTCTTCAATCTTATGTGAAAGTTCCTGGACTGATTCATGGAAAGAAATACAGTGGTCTTAAAAAGAAAGTACAATGTCTTTATAAGGTTAGACACTAATGATTTCTGTGATTTAAAGGTCGAGCCCAAATTGAGAAACTGAGAGAAAGTCATATTTTTTTTCTCTCCAATGCATCCTTTCTGTACTTCTGTTTTTTACGACCCCCCACGGTGGATTTTCATTTTCAGTTGCCTGTGGAAAGGTCAGCATGCTGGGTCAGAATCATATCAGCAGCCCTGGAGGTGGACGGACTTAGTGGTTCCTTCAAGGGCACTCAATCAATGTGGACTTGACCTGCACAGAGGACTGAAGTGCGACCCTCCAAAATCAGGGTGTCAGGATCCTCTGAAAGGAAATCAAACCTCAAGGCCACCAAGCAAGACGCAAAGCAAGAAAATCAACCGAGTGATTTTCTTTTTTCTTTCTCTCTTTCTGTGTGATCACGTCTTCTTTGTCAGAAGCTGTTTTAGCACTTTGAGCCACTAAAAACTAATTAGATGAAACCATGGAAGGTTGAAATGCGTCCTGAATCGCTTTTGGTTTCCTGACAAATGCAGTCTATGAGAAGGTCGGAAGGTCAGGGAGACACGGAGGCAGAGATTTGAGAAATATAAAATCTAAATATTGATGGCGGCTGATTCTCTTCCTTCATCCTTTTTCGGTAGGGTTCGCCTGGAGACATCTTTTCTTTTTCTTTCTTGTAGCAGATAACCTTGCATTACCAGCCTTTGTCTTTTTTCTTTTTCTTTTCCAGAAGCCACCAGTGGTACGATATCAGGTAAGTAATTCAAAGAATCGGTTGGAAAAGAAACATTTTTTCCCCCCATTACTGCAGTTAATCATTCACAGAGGGCTTCCAGCTGTCAGGGCGCTTCTCGCTTCAGGGGTTGTGTTGTTAAATGAAGTGTTTAGAATTAGTCCACTCCCCACTAAAAAACGCATTTAAAAGAAAATCGGTTACATTTCTACCGTTCACGACACGAAGGTTGAGCACGCCATTAGCGGCGGTGTGATATCGGTCGTGGCACCGAGCACAAAGCTGGAGGAGCACAGCCACAAGGCTCATTTCAACCAAGGAGCTAAACTGAAATTGACTGTGAAACCACCGGGACCCATTAGGAGCAGTTTTGTTTTCACAGCCACTTCCAAGCTGGTGAGAGAGCGACCAGCTTAATGTCACATTTAATTCCAAACGGCTTGATTAAGAAAAGGATCTCCGGCTCATCTGGACATTTCTTCCTGCATCGACATACTGTTCTGTTAGCTGTTGGATTATGGTTACTGCGGGTTCTCAGTTTGCCCAAATCAAACCCAATCTGTGCTTTTTACTTCCTGAATGAGTCATGATGTGAGAAGCAGTTTAAATCCTGCTCTGTGTGCGTAACTACCCGGAACTTAATAGAAATCTGGCTGTGAAAAAGCACTTGTCCTTGCATCCTACTTGGGTGTTTGCATTTATATCTCTTCATTCATTCATTCTGTTTCCTGAAGAACTTGTTAGAGTATCCTGTGGTATTGAATGCTGTAGTATCTTCATTTCTACTCTGAATAAATTTCTTTGCGCAGCAGGAACAACTCAAGCCTAAAGGCTAGGTCAAACATGGCTGAAAGGTCTTCAGGCCTCCATACTTTATTTTTCTCTCATAAATAAATGGATAAACCAATTACACTTTGCTGAATATGCCATGTGATGAAAAAGGTCCTTTTTATCGACCTGTTGATGTCAACCAGTGTCAATGTTAAAATGATGAGGTGAGAAACTTGTGGATGGAATCAGGATTGTGAGTAATGTGCCAACAAGTCGAAGGTCTTACTTTCAACAGAGCTGCAGATCTTTTAGTCCGACGGTGAGACAAAAACTCACATGATCTGCACTGATAAACAGGATAACCTCTTGAATAATAATGATTCCTCTTTAGCCTTGAAAATGGCTGTGACCCATGGTGCCACAGATTTCATCCCACTACCTCCGATCTCTCCCACATTTACATCATTCTTTCTTCTCTGATGAACAAATTTCAAATGTACCTTCAAAGGATCATGGTTAGTCACAAATAAGCAGTTTTAAACCCCGTGTGACCACCGATGAAGGTAATCAAAATTCAATAAATACAACCTGGGCCTTCAGGAAGCCTTGGGCGACACATTCAGAGACCTGACCTGTTCACCAAGTACAGAAAGAAACCAGTGAGCTTTCCCTTGAAAAGATACTTAAACAGACCAGAAGAAGTTATCATGCTGTAATGTATAGCTTTAACTGCTATGAACACTTTCAAGGCACAATTGTGACTTTTTGTGGAATTAATCAAAAAATATATACAACAATGGCAGGAAAGGGACTCAAGGCAATATACTGCACGTCTGTGGAGGGAATTTTATCAGATAAAATCTTACCAACAGCTTCCAATATGCACTGGCACAAAGGGGAAAATAGTTCTTATCAATTCCAATGTTTGACAGGAGACAGCTACTCGGATTTGGACCATCCATGTGGTGCAAGAAGATTTAGAGGGCAACATTCGCACTCCCACAAATGTGTCAGACCAGGGTCCTTTAACTTTCATACGTACTTTGATTTTCTAAGTCAAAGTGTCCCAGATGCAGCCATTCGCTCCTTTGCTGATGATTCACTTTTCTATTGCACTGTTTCGATGCCAAGAGGAGTACTTAGCAATTAAAACATTTTAATTGACATGAATTGAACAAGTAGGTAAAAACAAAACAAAACCCAAAAAACTGACTAATCAAAATTAATGAAGCTCATTTAAAAATTAAGTCAGTAAAATATTTAATCATTCATGCTTTTGTAATTCTGAATGCAAAATCTGGCAATGAATTATTCAGGAGAAAATCATTACAAATCACGTGCTGCAGAGCACGGGGAATGGACTGAGGATTTCACTGCGCTTCGGTCGTACAAATTAGATACGGCTATGTCAACGAAAACCAGCATCATAGTCAAACACTTAACTGTATCCCTGCTGATATTTTTTCCCCAAAATTTGCCACACGCAGTGTTGATTTGATTCTTGCTGGCTGCCATCGTGTTCACAACTCAAGTATAAGATGCCACAGAATACTAAATGTAAATGTCCATATGTTTGTGTAACATGGCAACACTCTAAATAAAATTAAAAAAATGAGCTATTTAGAAAATATCAGCATTGAGAGTTTTTTTTTTCTTCAAGCCGCATTATCACCCCTAATCAGTGATGGTTTGTTCATCTGCTAGTTGTGTATGACTGTGTACCGTCCCACCCCGAGTATCAATAACATATAACCCAATGAAAAGGAAAAACATAGTACAATGGCAGTTTAATGATTTGTTCATAACTGTGCAAACATGCAAGTCTACTACCAGTAGATTGAGATTAGTGCAATTTGGGAAAATACACTGAATAAGATGAACTTGAGGTAATAATTGTGTTTTGTTGGAGAAGTCATTCAACAGTCACGATCCTCAGTTTTCTTCTGCGTCTGTAGAAGCAGCAAAGCCACAGCGCTCCAGCCTGCCTGGTTTTCTCAGTCCCTCCTGGCTGAGTTTTGCCTCGCCGAGGCTCTGCTTGCTGTGGTGGTGATGGTGGTGCAGATGGGTCGCTGCAGGGCTGAGAGGAGGCGCCGGGGTCAAGACTGGAGCAGCCGCGGCGTCGGGACTCCAGCGAAGGAGCCGTGCCGTCCTGCGGACAAACTCCACATGAAATGTTGATACCTCTGGCTACGTGGTGGGCAGGAAGAGGTGGAGTGAGGAGCTGATGTGGGGATGTGATCGGCGGAGGGGGAAGATGGAGAGCGAGAGGAAGAAGCAGAGGTCAAAAGCCTTCAAGGCAGCATAGTACATGGTCTTACTCTGCTATAACATATGCAAGCCACCAGTAGGGATGGGGAAAAACACACACTGATACACAGGGAAACAAGCTTCCACACAAGCATTCAAAAGATTTTAGGGAGCAGATGAACTGAAAAGTAATTCAATTCTAACATCTCAAACACCACTTTGAGGATTTTCACATTTCTTTAGCTTGAACCTGAATTATATATAATATTTATGGTTTATTTTGCGTTATCTGAAAATATTCCCTTCACAGCGCTCTGGATTGGTTTGAATACATCTATATATAGTCTATATTATCAAATCCAAACAATTACTAACAAAAATAACCGAAAAAATACTCTTTAAATGTTGATTTAAATGTGTGTGGAGAAAGTGCATTTAATTTCATAGTTACGACTAAAAATGACTGCAATCTTAAAGGTATAGTGGACGACGTTTTAGCCAATGAATTTCGGGATGCGAATCTCAACTATTGGTCCTCCAACATGTCAATCACGCTGGAGAAATGCTTGCGTAACGCCGTCAAGCACGCTTGTTCCCTTTATCTGCGCATTGAGAGTGTTTATGCAGCCGGTGAGCTTCGGTTTCAGCCAGTAGCTACTTACCGATGGCGAGTCTGACATCATGAAACTGTAACTGTTTCGGAAAATAAGCTTTGTGAGCGAGGCCGATCGCAGTAACTGTAAACAGAGCCGTGCACGCCGGGGAAGATGAGCTCGCGCTCGCACGCTTCCGACATCTGATAGGCGTTTCCTCGGGAGGAGCAGCAGAGCAGGTAGGATGGTCTGGCGCATGCGCGTTTTTCAAAAAGCGAGTAACAGACGTTTGGCTTCGACTTTTCCAGAAAATCGTCCACTTTTAACATGAAGTCACTTTTAATGAAACTTCCTTGTGCAAAGCATTACTGACTGGTTCTTTAGAAAAAGAAAGTCCCATATTTATGTATTTATGAAATGAAATGTGGTTTTTTTTCTTTATTGAAATGAACCAAGAGTTTGAATCCTGTTGCCTAAAACTTGGTAATTTTACATAAAGTAATTTCAACATTTTTTGAAGTGGCTAAAATGAATTAAAAAAACTACTGAGGCTCTATCTCCAAGCAAGCAGATGAAAGCATCTTTTTTTGTAACGTTTGTGAAGGTCAACGACCCTCATCCAGGAACAAAACACCTTCAGTTTCAGGTTTTATTTGAGATTAAATTCACTCCTCTCATCTCTTCATTTGATTTTATTCCACGGTGCGTTGGGGCTGCGACTTTCCCCACAAGGATCAATAAAGTATTGATCCTTCCATCATCAATGTTTGTATGTTGCATAATATTGTTCTCTACACAGTGTGTGGATTCATTACATAAACAACCAGCAGCGCCACCTCGTGGCCTGGCATGCTAACTATGTCATGTCAACGGGGCATTACAGGACGAAAGAATCTTAACACGAGTAAAAATGAGATATGAATTTTTGCACCTTCAAGGAAACAAGCAGTTGAATAAAGATCAGGAAATCATAAAAATCTAAACTAAGCTGCTGTTGATACCGTATTAAAACAGATCTCTGTAGCACAAAAAACAGACACACTTTGAAAACACAGTTGTTTGATCTTTGATGATTCAATTTCTGTTTCATGTGGCAGTGAAATCTAAACTGTTGTGCTCCTGATATTATACCCACACTGGCTGATTCCCTGTGTCTCCTGTTTATTTCAGTGATAGCAGGACTGATATGTAGGCTTATTTTCCTCTTTTGATGTGTGCGTTTGAGCCAGTGCACCCAAAGAAAACATTAATCCTGTTATCAACGCAGAATCAAACACATTTCCACTCACTAAGTACAATCGGGTTTAGAGAGAGGAGGCAGCTCCTGCAGAAAAAACTCCCGCAGAATCATTCAGCGCATTGTGAATGCTCCGCTGCGTGGAGCTCCAAGCGGCACTGAAATATTTAACTCAAGGAGAAGTAAGGTTACTTTTGTCAGCAGCATGCTTTGTACTGCCAACATCAAACTTTTATCTTTCATAGCCAGAGGGCAGACTTTGAAAACAATATTAATCTCTGCGGGCCGTTCAGATGTTTCCCATCGGTTAGAGTCGATACTCCACTGGAAGGTTTGCTTGGTTTAGATGTTCAGACTGTTTGGATAAGACGTCTGCAGATTTGAAAATATCAGGGTTATAACCAAAAAATGAAGTCTCTGCATAGCAATTAACCCACAGATGAAGAAGAGGCAACCTCAACAGTCTCTTCAGTGGGATAGATAGCAGCAGCTGACATGAATTTATTAATTTATTCATTTGGAAAAGAGCTCGACATGTGAATAAGTAAACACGTTTGATGCAAAAACACCATCTGCACTCGGGATGAGAGAGCTTACTCGTTCTTATGTATGTTTTTATTTGTACTCCAGTCACTATTACAGGATACACTATAACTCAATTCATTTTTTTTTCCCAAAGAGTGCCAAATACAACAGTAATTTCTCGGCACTATAACCGAGAAAAAAAAACTGCCGCTCCACATGAGCAAGAAAAAGTGACTGAATCAAAGGAAAAACAAGAATTCCTTTTAAACAAGAAGAAAGCTGCAGAACCAGACTCAGATGAGATGAGGTGACAGATGGAGAGAAAAGGATGGGCAGACAGAGGGATGGGAGGGATGTGGAGGGATTCAGACCCTGGTTCGGATGGTAGGGATCTCGATACAGTTCAGCCCGAGATCAACTCGCTGCAGATAGTAAAAAAAATGTGACCAGGAACAGTGAAACATGATGACTGAGAAAGGAGAGAAGCTCAGTGCCGGTCCTCCAGCAGGCTTAACCTGTGGCAGGTTAATTAGAAAATGGCCCGAGCTGGACTTTTTTCCTGGTTCAGTACAAATACTTTCCTTCCATGTTATAAATGCCATAAAGCTTAATTCAGACTTCATTCACAAATGAAATGTGAAGGCTGTGCGTTGCCGTGAACCACCTCCAGCAGGCTATAACAAATCCATATAAAAAGATGGATAGAGAGGTATTTAAGGACCTCGCATGACACTTCTATTTCAAAGATTGGCCTCTCAGCGCTCAACAGGTGTTTCGTCCACCTGCCTCAGGAAAAAGACGCATTAGCACTGACCTGCTCAACCTCTTCATATTTCTCGGTGAATTCACTTTCCCTCTTTCACCTACCCACTTCCAAAAGAAAACACACAGAGTAAATAAAATCTGTGAAGAAATGTGATCAGACTAAACTGTTCGGAAGACTAAAAGCTGTTTTTTTTTGTTTTTTTTTTTTAGAAAGAGCTCAGATGCACACAGCCGCTTCTCTCCGTTGACTCCAGTTCATCTTTTCATCCATGTTAGATCACTTGCAGGTCACAGTCTGTTTGACGATGTACACTAAATGCATGCTTAACACGGCTGAAGGAATGCATCATGATGAAGGAAACAGGTGTCCAGTTTGGCTTTAGTGGTTGGACGTCTTGTGGATTGTGATCATGTATTGTAGATTTAGCCACAGATGTGTTCAAGCCCTCATATGTGAACTTTCACAACTGAAATCATTGAAATGACAGGAACGATGTACAGAGGGTCTATTATCAGTGTTAGAGAGGTGCCCTGGGAGTGTGTTAATTAAATCCATCGCAGTCTGAAGCAAATTCTCACTTCGCTGTGAAAGTGTTTCAGTCTTCGGTTCAACTGGTGAAGTCTGAAACTGGGAAAATAAAACCTACTCTTCTGTATATAAGCAGCTGGCACAGCCAACAGGTTTGCAAAAGAACAACCTGAAGATAAGTCTTTACATTTTATTTGTCTCTCTCCGGCACACAGCAGCATAAAGGCGGACTTGGAAGGAGAGGGCATGCAATATTTCAAACCCCGTGTATCATCACTCCCTCAGACTGCACTCGGCCAAGTCGTTTGCCACAAAAAGCTTAAAATGGACCCAAATAAAGACTTTGCATTACCTTTTATGTCCGAGGATCACTGCCTCTGGAATGCTTTGTGTTAAGCCTACTGAGACGGCGCTATAAGGCCCTTTCTCACTTCAAAACATCCCGAGAAGCATGAAATGAAGTAATTACAACAACATAATTGTGTTTATACAGGAGTCAGAACAAAGAGCTCTTAAAGCCAACGTAGCCGAGTGTGTACATTTTGCTCAGCAGTGAAAGACTCATTACTTCTGATCAAAGTGTATCCGGCGGGGGGGGGGGAGAAGGAGCGAGTGGGAGGCGGGAAGAGAGGGTGATGCAAGCGCTGCCTCTCATTTGCTTAAGGGACAACAGCAAAGAAAAAGGCACCTTGCAGCTCGACTGCCCGACCAAAGTGTTCTAATCCTCGTGACCGTGTGAGGGAGAAAACCCGGTCTGCGAGAAGAGTTGGCACTCAGTGTACATCGAGGACAAAACAGAACAGTTTATCATTCAAATACATACTGGTAGTACTTTTTTAAAGGATGAGTAGGAGTACTGACCTTTAGCTTTAGTAATCCATGCCTCATACAGAAACAGTAAGTGATGGCTATGAGTTGTCTAACAAATTCCAAATGCCTGTGTCAGCTGAAGTGGCGGTAAAATGGTTAGCACTGCCGAAAGGTAGTTCACCGCTGAAGTAGGACCTGTTACCAAACTGCATGGGTTGTGTCTATTTTCAGGTCAAAATGGGGAATTTGGCACGAACGCTGGCAGTGACGCCGCAAATTTTAGCTTTGGGTGCAAGCTAGCAGGATGTTGCATTGTGCTACAAGCTAGCTTCCCGCACGCTGTTGTCCACGTCATCTCTGTTTAGTTTTGCTTAACCTTTGCACATGGACTTTACATTAGGCTGGAGCATGTGATTCGTTTGCATTGGTCAGGAGAAACTTTGCATGGATGCGGTTGTGTGTTAGTGTGTGAGTGTGTGTGAGGACTGCAGCCCTGGGTGCAGCCTGCCATCCATCCAGTGTCGGCTGGGACTGACTCCAGCCTCCTGCAGCCCCACGCTGGATGAATGGATCATATAAAGTTGGAAAAACATCTTTCAGCGACGCAGTGCTGACTGAATTATGCTCCCCCATTACCACAATAATCTACTCCTTGTTCTTCCTGTTGCTGAATATAGTTGTTTATGACTCAGGCTTGTATGTTGGGGGTCATTTTGATGCTGCTGAATAAATCCGGGACCAGATGGTATTGTGAGATGAATAAAAATCTAAACATCTTGAACACAACTGAATGTGTGAGTGTTGTTGAGCAGGCCCCTCGGTTCAGGCATTATTTTCAGGCTGGGAAGGAGACCATAGTTTAATAAGGCAGGATCATGTTGGCGTGCTGTGCTCGGGGTTCTGGCTGTGTGTGGGCTGCTTGTTTACTTGCAATGGGCTTGACATAAAACAACGCATTTTTTAACCTTTAACTGCATTCATTATAACGTGCCAAATTTAACCTCAAACCTTGAGTTTTGACTCTCGAAAAGGTGTGGACAAAGGAAAAAGGAGGCTGTGGCTGCCAAAATATGCCGCTCTGCTGGATTAGAGCTAATTGCAGAGAACCTGTGTGCGCGTCTCGGGTTGGGAGATGTGTTGCAGCTTCCTCCAGCTGCCTGCCTGCATGAGAAGAGCAGGGACACATCCACACAGACACGTCCTCCGCCAGCGTCTGCAGCTCTGCGGGGTTTCTGCTGGGAGGATTGATGGAACTTTGCAGGAACATGAGAAGCTTTCATTCTGTACCTGCTGATTGAAGCTGTAAATACCCACTGTACTTTCTCCTCGTTCATTTCGCAATAAAAATGGATTGTTTGCCGTTTTCCACCGAGAAAGTAATTTGACAGATTGCAGAGAATTCAAGCCGGATGTCAGCTGGTTGTTCCAGCGGGACAGGTGCTCCCTGACAGACGAGCTCACGTATTTTCCCTTATTAGCATGTCATTGTACCACTTCCTACCGTATGGAAGCCGCCGTGCCGAGTCTCAGGGACCGCATGCGAGCGGCTGTGATTGGCTGCTTGGAACGAGTGGCCGTAAGGGTTTTCTTCCTGGAAATACTCAGCGGAGACTGAATCGCACAGTCAGACAGGATTTTAATGAACAAGCAAGTGAATCATCCGCTGAATGACTTGCTGAGGCTGGATGAGGGAGATCAGTTTTCCACATTAAAAGAAATCTCCTGATCCGCTGAATTGTTCCAGTACTAACCACTGATTCACTGCTCCATCCCAGACATTATTTGGGGATATATATATATATATATATAAACTCTTTTCGTAGGAAAAGTGGACAGACCTCATTTACTTTCAGAGACAAGAAGAGTCATCTCCTTAATAACCAAAGTTTGGACCAGTCTCTGAAATGTAGATGGTCCTTTTGAATTATTGTGACGCTTGCCGTTTTGTTGGATTGTCCGAGTTTATCTTTTGAACTGATTACCTATTTTATATAAAAGTGCCGTGAGATTTCCTGCGTTCTAATCGCCACTATATAAATGAAACTGAATTTATCTGGAGTAAATGGATCCCGGTCCATCACAGGGCAAACACAGGCCGACAACCACACAAAACACAATCAGCATTCATCCTCCTCCTGCTGCGACCTCAAAAGATTTCACATCGGCAGACATCAGCTCATTCAGTCTTTGATGGGAAGTGAAAGTGACCAGCAGGACGACTGCAGACCAGAGACGGAGTGACCCTGCAGTCGGGCTGTTTTGTAATAAAATCTGTCTTGATGTCGGAGGAACCCGTGGCGAGGAGATGGTTTTAATCTTCTAAAATTATTATCCTCAACTGAAGAATCACATCAGTTGATGATCATAACTTTGATCAATGTCTTGAAAAGAGTTTGCAATTAAATTAGACACTTTCTCTTGGTTGAGGAGAGAAAATGGTGTGTTTTCCCCTCATACTCTTATATGAATACCGAGAAATATTTACACACAGAATATGAGAAAACGCACGGACATCGTTTTCAAAAAGACTGATGTGTAAACATGATTCACTAAAGAGACGAAAACGCAATAACAATGCGTTTTCTCTTGAAACATCATGTAAACGGGCTCTTTAAAGACATGCTCTTGGACGGGAACAAACCAAAGTACCAGGAGAAAATCGGAACATGCACAGAAAGAACATGCAAACAGAAAGGAACCCAAGAGATCCTGTCTGTCTGTGAAGTGAAAGCGTTCGCCACAGAATCACTGTGAAGCCCAAAATCCAGATTCCAGATGTTTTGATTTCTTTTCTGCTTTTCTTTTAACAGGATGACGATCACATTTCAGCTTTGAGTCTTGCTAGACATGAACATACGGGGCGTTTGTGTGTGTGTGTGTGCTCTTATCACATTTTTGGGCAGAGAGGGGGGTCTTATATGCGACGTTACCAGACTGTAACAGATTCAGATTCCTCTCTGATCAGTTGTGTGTGTGTGTGTGTGTGTGTGTGTGTGTGTGTGTGAGATCACACCCGGGCTTAAAATAAGCCTGCTTGAGAGTGTTCAGGCAAGCCTGTTCAATGCTAATAGTCAAACGCGTGTGTGTGTGTGGCATGTCAGTGCAGTTTATGAAGTGTGGTGGAGCTCTTCACACACTGCTGAAAGGCCTCTGCATCGTAAGAGGAGCTCTAATGAGACATGCGAATGTGTGTGTATGTTGATACTGCCCGATACTCTGCATGTTTCTAAGTGTCTGATAACATTACACGTGTGTGTGTGTGTTTGCATCTTCATTTGGGGCTGACTGAAAATTATCCAAATGCAAATCTACACAAAACCGCCGCCAGTCCAAATAAAATACGCCAAAATGTTTAATTTGCTGATTTTTTTTTTTCCTGCTCTTCTATCGACGAATGACTCTCATCTGTTCTTCTGGAGTCCTGCTGGGAGAAATGAAAGAGGGAGAAAAAGGAGGAAAGGGTGTGCAGCGAGCTGACGACAGTCAGCAGAAGAGCAATGATGGAAAAAGTTAAATTAAGCTTCCTTTTTCCTCTTCCTGGGTATCCACTGGTTCGTTTATCTAGTGGAGATAAATATTATGCAGCATTTGCTCCATTTATCCTATGAAATCAATTCTCTCTTTCCCATTATTTCATTCATTTTTTTTCTCTCTCTTACAGTATTTATCCTCAAAGCAAATGAAGCAAAATAAAATACATTGCTGCCTTTTTAATAAGTGGTCCTAAAGCAGATCTGGGATCAGCGCGGCTTCTTCACCCGTCTGCCGGCGAGCTCCATTTAGCTCCGTAATAAACTGCAAACGCAACTCAAGCCGAAACTCCCTGTGCTGTGGCGTTTTTCTCAGGCCATCCTTCATGAGGGGCAAATGAACAGCGGGATAAATACTGATCAGTAAATACATCATCAGTGTGCTTCACCTGATGTTGTCGAGGCAGAAAAGCGACGGTCCTGGTCAGTGTTACCTGTGCCACATAAATCCACTGCAGCTGTTGTTGCCAGTTATTTCTGAAGGCTGAATCTCCCTCGTTTAAAAAATGTCCTTCACTTCTCATCAGACTCACTTATCCAATACATAAACACTTTTGTTCAAATTGAAGTGCATGTACTGTATGTCTTCATTTCTACTTTAAAGGTGCTGTAGGCAGGATTCCGCATCTCCGCCATCTTGCTTAGGGTTACCTCAGCAAGATGGCGATTTGAAAGTTTCAAATCGCCATCTTGCTTAGGTAGGTGAAACCCAGCACAGCCAATCCTGTCCTGTTTTCTCTGACATCACGCCCTTACGCAAGTTAAGCCCCTCCCACAAGAACGTGCGACGAACGCCCCTCGACCAATCACGGTTAGAGCCTCAGGGGCTCTTCTGATTGGTCAAAGATACCTGGAGCTGTCGAGATTCCTCTTCAGCTCAGAACAGAGACAGATGGAAACGCTGCGCCCTCGCAGTAGTGCAATTATGCTACACTCCTAAAGGATTATCAATGGATACTCTAACATTTAATCCAAAGAAAACACAGAAAAATAAGCACTGACTAGCAAAATCCTGCCTACAGCACCTTTAATTATCATGCATCAAATGCAAACAGCCCAGTTAAAAAAAAAAAAGTATGACATTTCCCAACAATATGTCTGATCAGTGCATTTAGACGAAAGAAAAAGAAGTTGTGAAGACTCCCTCTGGGGCCATTTCTATATCACAGCAAGTTTATGGTGTTGAGTTGAGAAAAAATAAAAACCTTCAAACCTCGACGTCGACGTGTCAGCTCTGTTTAAGCGTTTCAGCTCTGATCTGCGTCTATCCGCACACAGATGACAGAAATGTAACCGATGTATGAATCCAATTAATCCATATTTCCGTATAGTATCTGTATTTATTTGAAGACGATTTTATTTATATTTTTTTCCCCAAATGTGTATACAGCTATTCTTTAATCATCGTGGGCAGTTTGTAGCTTCTGGATGTTGTGGGAGATGTAAGAACTGTTTATGTTCATGAACAGATTAAAGCTATAACCATATTTAAAACTTTAATTAGGGGTTTTAATCGTTATTTAACTATTTCAGTATTTGATACAAGAATCATTTTTGTCAGTTCAAACAGAGTTTTGGAGATGAATGAGCCCATATATAGACTTTCAGATGCTTAAACAACCGAATGACTATAGGTTAAACAAACATGTCGACAGTCATGAGTTTGTGACGTTACCATCTCTGTATCTGTGTGTGTGTGTGTGGGTGGGTGAACATGACTAACAGTATGAAATGCTTTGGGGCTCCAGCATTGTGAACATATAAGTCAAGTCCAGAGTTCAAACGTAACTCTGGGAGTAACGGCGGCTCGTGACGTGAACTGACTCCAAAAGACTGGACTTTGACGATTTGTGAATCTTTTATTGCATGTTTTGCAAGACGATCATAAATCAGTTAAACTCAGCATTGCCCAACCTCATTAAAAACACTAAACACCGCATTGCAGGTTTCAGGTGGAAAAGGTGACTGAGATGTTAACGTAGGAATGCAGCGATATCAACATCAGGTCCTGATACAACCAGCCGAGCGCTCCGTGTCGTCAGCATCAGGTGGGAACAGAGCACGTCATCTCCACAGGTTGGAGATTTTAATATCTTGTATTAGTGAAAATGGCAAAAGTAAGACAGACTTATTATTTTGAAAGGAGACAATTTACAGAGGAGGTGAAAGATAGTTTGAACAACATCAGCTCCTTAGTCAGCGGAGGCATTTGGACCAGCAGAGTTAACCCGATGTCATAACTCTAAAGAGTTCCAGGCTCACACACCCCGCATGTCAATAGTAAAGAGGTGTTGTGAGTGTGTTGTTGGTGTTTCACTCGCGTTGTTGACGCTTGAATCTGTCATCTGTGATCAGAAAACTATCTCGTTATGAGACAACATCTCTATTAAAACACAGCTATCGTGTTATACTTGATTCTTTAGGTCTGTGTGTTCAAATTCATGCAGGTTGTGGTTTTGTCTCCTTGTTGTCTGAAGGTGTGGTCGTAGTCGTTGAAAGCTGATGATAACATCGAGGCAATGCCGGAGCAGTTACCAGACTACTTCAGGTATTTAAAAATCCTGAGGAGAGGACTATTTCCAGGAGACTTTGTGATCAAAGAGATTAAACTTAGTGTTTTTCCGTCTTATTTATTTTTTTTGCCAAGATAACAAAATCCCCCCTTGAAATTGATGGTAATGTTCCTTCTGCATGAATATAGAAATTTGCAAAGGTGAAATGTTTTTACTAATCTGGCAATACAAGTTTGATGTGGCTCGACGTGAACACTACGATAAGAAAATGAATAAAATATGACTCCAGTCCCGCGCCGTTCCCAACGTTTACCGTCAGATTTCACCCGCCGTGTATCCTGGAGACGATAGCATTGATCACAGGCGAGGCTTCAAAAAGGTTATGTTTAAAGAAGCGCAAAATGTTGCACTTCAATTTCCCGCAGGAGAGGATTAAACTTTTGCAGAGAAGCTGTGCCACCCCGCTCGCAGTTCATCGACTCACCTTCGCAAAGGCGCGCTGGTAAATACTGGTAAATAATCAAAAGCCTGCATGCGCAAACACACAACCTTTGACAGTCGGTGCATCATTCATTGAGTGGATGCTGAAGTGAGACCAAGGTGAGAGGAGGATGCCTTCGCCGAGACAGGGTCGAAAACACACTCCATAAATGTTTCACTCGGCGGCGCGAGGCAGGAGCTTGTGGAGGAGTCAGAGGTGTTTCAGAACGTGTAGTGTTTGTCATTATGAAACCCTGCTGCGATGAAACACTCAGCGGAGAGCGGATTAAAGATCAGTTGAGGCGGGATGCATGCACAACCAGAGCGAGCCGGCGACAGGAAAGGCCTCAGAAGCGGATTCGAGAAATACTGCGATCAAAATCTCTGAGTAGTTTCTGAGCTGAGCAAAGTTCCAGCTCCTTCTGGAGGTTTTCCTTCGTCACTGGTTAAATACAACCGCTGGCGCAGGCCGGCCAAGTCCGTCCCTGAGTAATGTGCATTCCGTGAGGCTCGGTCAAAGCCTCGTGGTTTTTAAGAAATGGAAATGAAAACAAGGGCCAAGCAAGTGCAGGGTTGTTCAAAAATGCAGCCTTTTATCCTCAGCCTTCCCAGAAGCAGAAGATGGACGGTTTTTCTGCTAATGGCAGGGACGGGGCTCGGTTGCAGCTGGCTGGTTGTGATTGCTGTCTGTCTGGCATTTTTCCAGGGACTACTACACCACCGGCCATGGCCCGACGGTGGGAATGTGACAATCACAATATGTATTAATTACCGATGCGAGACTTTAAAACAAACCGTGGAAGAGAGATAAAAGTGGAATCAGCGTGTCTGCAGCTGGTTGAATGACTGAGGACATGAGGGAGGCTGGTGTGGAGTCCGTGGAGAGCCAGGCCGACTCTTTCACCGTCAGATTTACAGATGAATGAACTCAAATGAGGTATGCTAAACTCACCTTTCATGATTAATATTGGTTGGTTTAATATCCATCCATCCATCCTGAACATGCATCTGCAGAAATAAACCCAAATTATTTAAAGCTGCAGCAAAATTCTAACAATTTCAACAGTGGGTGCACAAAAAGGTCGTTTTTGCTTTGATCTCGTTAAGGTTGCTTAACCCAGTGTCAATGAATGAAACTGTAAAGTTAAAGATCTCCGGAATCACACATCATTAGCTGCTGCTGCAGCATTGACACACACAGTCAAAGGTCAATTTATTCCAATGCTGCTCGCTAGCAATGTGTCAACAACAATAACTAGGCTAGACTGTGAACCTGGAATTCAACATGACACATGGTAAGCGGATAAACAATGAGAGAAAAACATTTAAAGAAATGGGAAATGGCAGACGGAAATGATTAATGAGTGGAATGTTCGGTTGAGAGAGATATTCAGGTTTGTGCTGGTGTTGTTTTTCAGACCAGACATGCTTCAGCTTGCTGCTAATCAGCCATGTTTTGATCATGTGTAGCATGTAGCATGACTCTGCACTGCTGAATCCACTGAGCAGGACGAGTAACGAGCGACGTCGGGTTAACTCTACTGGACTCACATCAACTACTTTTCACCCTCTCTTTTTCTCATGTTTGTGTTTTTCCTCTGTATTCTGCATTGATTCCATATTTTGATGTTTTTCATGTTGGTTGAGACTGGTGGACAGTCGCTGCATTTCACTGCCATACTTGTATGTAAACGTCACAAATCAAAAATCTCATCTCATCTAATATTGATATTGTGGCAGGTCAAGTTGCAGTCTGCCTTACATTTGTCATTCTCATTAATATTACACAATTTCCTAATCGCTGGTGCTCTCTGTGTGCGACGTAAGCTGACGGACAACGTGCTGTTGTACTCCCCACGCTGTATCTGGGATCTTTCTCCGACTGTGTGCAGTATCTGACCCGACGCTGATATCAGTGCGCGGTCTGTTTTCCTATAATCCACTCAGCACAGCTTTGTCGCACACATGGCTGCTCTCAGGAGTATTTACGCTTCTCACAATCCACAGCGTCTGCTAAAAAGATGTCTATTTCTGCAAAGCGCAGGTCAGAGCATCGTCAAATGCATGGTTTGAATAGTCCTCAAGGACTTGCATTCATCATTTCCCTTCGTCGTGTCTCCTTCTCTTTGTCGTTTCCATTCCTGCTCCCACTCCTCCACTGTTTAACCACTTCCTTTTCTTTCACCTTTTCACCCAGTTGTTGATTATCTGCTGTCCTCTTATCTCCCCTCCTCAGTCCTCCCCCTCTCTTTCCTCCTCTCGCGTCTCCTGCCATCTCCCCAAATCTTATCTCTTTTCATTTTCTCCCCCTACCCCCCCTTTGCTGCGAGCAGACGCCATGCAGTGACTAATTACCTTTGTCAACAACTGTCCATTATTGACACATCTTGCCGGGCGAGACATCGGGCTGCTCCCCGCTAAACTCCTCCCCTCCATTTCCTGGGAAAAGTGATCTATGTACATTAAGGCTAAATCCATGGTCTTATCTTCTTTTTACCGTGTCGGGTTCGTTTGAACAAGACATTATATATTTTTAGTCCCATCATGGAAGCGAATATGGCCACGAGGGAGATTGTGTGCGTCAGTGTTTTGAATATTGTCTTCTGTTTTATGGCTTCTCTGTGTATTTTCAGGTGTTATGTTATTTTATGTCCAGCCTTTTCTGAAATGGTGTCTACCTCCTGAAATATCCAGTTCAGGTCTGCTGTTCATGGTTTTATTTATTTATTTTAATTATTATTATATTTTTTTTTTTCACTGTGAAGCACTTTGTGATTTTATCTGTGAAAGGTGCTGTACAAACCGTCTATTATTATTATTATTATTATTATTATTATTATTATTATTATTATTATCATCATACACTTAAATATCTGCTCATGGTCACGTTACACACAGTGCTTTCACGTCTGGAGTTCAAGTTCAGGGAGGGTCTGTTTTTTTTTTTTTTTCAAATAACTCCTGCACTCTGTAAAAACACGAGTTTGACACTCAGTGATGACCCGACACTGCCTGCAGGGCTCCACTGAGTTATTGTTTTTATCATCTGCTTCACCCTTTTCCATACATTAATCTGTCGTGTGTTCATGGTTTCATATGAACTTCGGCATCAATTAATCATAAATGGTTTCAGTGTAATCAGAAACGGCTCTTCTGTCAGTCAGGACGAAAAAAAAAATCAATGATTTTCCTTCCGATTCTGTAGCTATAACAGTTTTCAATCAATGCATTCAACGGTTGTCACACCTGACCCTCGGGCTTCTGGCCTCTCCCGTTTGATTTTCACATTGAGGTCACATCTGTCACATCTGGTTTCCCACAAAGATAAATCCCTGGCTATCCATCAGACACCCAGAGGGTCATTTGACAAAACACATCTTCACAAGGACTTTCTGTCCGTCTGAATAAAAAAACCCAAAACTCTCGATTAAACAAACTTTTATGGAACATGGCTGTGGAATCCATTTTCACCAAAGATAATGGGACCCAAAAGTTACCTCATGCAAACTTTTAGATAGAGATGAAGCTTTTTCAGGCTTAGAACCATCAATAAACCTTTTCAAGCCCCTCAGATTAGACTGCAGTCCCAGTGTTGACAGTTTCAAACTGTTTCTCAGACTTGGTAGAAATGGGTTGTGAACAGGCTGTGGTGATGCTTCGGCTCCTTAAAGCGATACTTCAACATTTTGGCAAATTGGCCCATTTAGCGCAATTCCTTAGTCATTTCGAACAGCATACTTACTTTTTTGTGAGGCGAGCTGTTGTTTATCCAGAGGTGAGTCGGGGAAGGTTTTCGGGACGGACACAATGGAAGTGGATGGTATTTTTGCTCCCCCTCGTCAAACTCATCAAATACACAATCCAACAACCCCAAAACACTTTGGTGGACACGTTGTAATCCACACATTCACTACGCTGTGAAATATTAATGCAAAATCACCAGACTGAGTTGTTTATGCAAGATTGCTAAGACAGAACTACTTAAGGCCCGTCCATGCTTCACATGTACGCGTTTCCGCGTCCGCTTTGGAAGGTCCGCGCACCACCGATGCGGACGCGCTTTCTCCCATGCTACATTTTGAGCTCAGCTGTGCGCGTCTCATGCAGGCGCGGTAATCCACGCAGCCTCGAGAAGCTTTTCCGGCTCTACAGACTGTTTATCTGCTCCTTTATTACGGATTATTTAGAGAAAATTAAGCACATACACTGTCACTACATTATCTTTAAGTATTAAAGTTTATTTAGCCTTTTTTTTCTGTTTCTGAATCGCGGGGCGGCGCCGGAGCGATTAGTTACTTTTTCACTTCTGTCTGCAGACCTTCTCCTCCCTCCAGACAGTCTGCTTTCTCTTTCCACGAGTTTTTCACTCTTTCGGTGTCTTTAAGTGGAGCCATCAGGCTGGAGCTCCGTCTACTTTCACTTTTACCGTCATATTTTGTTTGCTATGGCGCTCTGGCGCAGGCGCACACTTCCACGACCTGCGCGCAATGCGCAACGCGGTCTCAATTTCTGGCTGCTGCGCGGACGTCCGCGGATCGGTCCGCGCGGACCCTAGCGGACAGGAATTCATGACGATTTTTACGTCACGCGGACCAACACGCAACGCGCACCCACGCGGACATGTGAAGCATGGACGGGCCTTTACTAAACATGGCGTCTGGGCGTAGTGATTTCAAAAGAAAAAGTACTTCCCAGTATTTGCTTCAGTGTCGTAACGCTACAATATTATTTGTTGGTGTTCCACAGCGTAGTGAATGTGCGGATTATAACGTGTCCACCAAAGTGTTTTGGGGTTGTTGGATTGTGTATTTGATGAGTTTGACGAGGGGGAACAAAAATACCATCCACTTCCATTGTGTCCGTCCCGAAAACCTTCCCCGACTCACCTCTGAATAAACAACAGCTCGCCCTCACAAAAAAAGTAAGTATGCTGTTCCAATGACTAAGGAATATGCTAAATGTGCTAAATGGGCCAATTTGCCAAAATGTTGAAGTATCGCTTTAATGACACACGAAAGCTTCGATTACTGCCACATAAAATAAGACCTATAATGTGCTCTTTTTCCACTAAGAAGGAGGAAAAGTTAAATATCGCCATCATCAAATAAACCAGCAGGCTTTCAGTGAATATTTAACCTGTATTTACATGGGGTTTCCTGCGTTAATGATTTTGATGGTGAATAATTCCCCTTTCTTCAGATAAGAACCAGGTGTTATCTCAGCGCCAGTGCCGAGTCGGTTCAATTCTCTCACCTCCTAATATCCCTTTCACACTGACGAACTCGCTCCGCCAAGGCCTGTGGATCAGCACAGCACTGGATCGCCGTGCATCAAGCTGCTGGGTTGTACAAGAAGCGATTTCTCGTTGAAAAGAGTGTAAAATGGTGTGTGTAAAATCACGGATAACTGCCGTACAGTTGCACAGAGTTGGCAGAGGGATGTCATACATGACGCATGAATGGTGTTTGTTTTCCTGCAATTCGGTCTGATCTAGTTTTCATCTCATCTCCCACTGTTGTGGACTATGGATGGATTGACATAAAAAAAAAAAAAAGATGTTTCGGATGAAATTCCAAGCCATATGCATGAGTTAAAACAATGTAAAAAGCAGGTAAATCATTACTTCTACCTGTGATTTTGAGGAGGAAGACACCTGCACTGTACAATCGATATTAACCTGGAAGAAGGAATGAGATACAATAAATGAATATAGCAGAAAAGAACGTTTGTAAGGTGGAGATGACGTAAAGTGGAGGAGTTGTTGAGTAATTTAACCGCTGCTTGCATTCCATTGTGAAACTGTTGTGATGCTTGTAGTGGTTCCTCACTAAGTTTTGTTGAGTAACTTATTTTATCTTGCAGGTCCACCTCGGCAGAGCAAGTTCATCAGTGTGAAACTACTAGAAGACCGGTAGCTTTTCCATTAGCAAGGAGCCAAATTAAAACCCATCATTCTGTCACCATAAAATGCCATTTACTCAACAATGCCGGTGCCAAACGGAAGCCCACTGAGCAGAAATAGAGGCGCTCATTGCATCCATGCAAGTACTGTTCCTGGATTTGCAAACCTGGGAACCGGAAACACAAAGAACAGGTACTAAGTCAGGCTCTGACTCCAAACTAGCACTGAAACCAGCTCAGCAAAAAGGGTATTACACACACATGCCTTTCTGAAGACTCCACTGATTGCTTCCCCAGTAGGCAAGAGACGAAATGAGAGGAACTGTTCATTATTTGATTTGGGTAACAAGCAAAAGAGGAAGAGACATGATTCTTTCTTCATTTGTCAAACAGTCCTATCTGATCCCTTCCCATGCGTAACCCGCTTTCCTCAGTCGCCTCGCTCATCCGGATGATTGGACCGCCCCCTCACCCCCCACCCCCCACCTCCACCACTCCTCTCCACTGTCTTCCCCCTGACAGACGCACCTCAGGTATTATTAACATGCTCTCTGGACGCCCGGAAAAACCAATCAATGACAAACGGCAACAGAGGAGTCTTTGAGGATGCTCGAAATCCACCTCAAACCCGAAGCGAGCCTTGTTAAAAATCTGAGCAGAGACAGCAGGTTAACTCCGTGACCAAACGCGTATGCTAATACAAACAGGGGCCGCGGGTTTTAGAGGTTATTTATCTTGCGGAGAGCAGATGCTGGAGCTGTGTGACTTGAATGTAATGGTAATACATGAGAGATGCAAACTTCTGTTCCTGTTCCAGCTTGTGTTCCCCAGTTTTGATTGACCGAGAAATCATTAGCCGAGGTACCGCTGCCAAGCTAGTTTGTCTAGCTATTAACATTTGATTACTGTTTGGCAGCTGATGACGGCCACAAGCTGCATGTATATTGTTTGCATGCGCAGTAGAATCGAAGGCAAGTATTTTTTTTTTTTCTTGTAATAATATATTTAAAGAAGCTCTCAACAAAAGACCTGGATCTAACAAGAAAGAGAATAGGGGAACAGAGCAGACATTTGACATTTGGAGAGGTGTAAATGATGATGAAAGGAGCTCTGGCTTTGATACCCACGGAGCAAGAGACACCCACAAGAGGTGTTTATAATTTTCTGTATTTTTAGCTCTTCTTTCAAAGAGAGGGACTGATTTGTGAAGTCTGCTTTGCAGGAGGAACCAGATGGAAGACACCGAGGATACAGCTTTCCACTGGTGGCCCGCAGTGTTACCAACAACTTGTAACAACATGGTGAAAAAGCTGTTGGCAGTAATACGATAACGCCTCATTACTACCATGGAATTAGTATCAGAGAAAAATTATTGACATTTCTGTGAGATGGTCACTTGTATAAAATATAAAAGACATAAAAAAAAGCTTCAAAGCTGCTGTCTCTCTCCTTCCTCCTAACAAGATGATTATTTTTTTCTAATCAATGACTACTTCAGTCAGCATTTTACTGGACATTGGCAGGCGAGGAAAAATATTACGTGTCCTTTATGAGGCACAATTAGCACATCTTACGGAAAAAGGTGTGGTTCTTACAGTAATGCTGTAATGATGTTAGCATGCCAGGCCACAAGGCAGTGCTGTTGACTGTTTTCTTGCTCAAGAACACTTCAAAGTTCAAATTTTAGAGCAATAATAAACTTCAGCTTAAAGGGCAACTCCGGTGTTTTGACACCTGGACCTTATTTATAGGTGTGTGCGTGCTCTTATACTCACTCAGACAAACATGGTGCAGCTCGGAGTCCTCCAGAATTTAATTACATCCAACTGATTTAGCGGGGGGGCCACGGCAGGGGAGCTTCAGCGTGGGACATAATCTCTGCAAAATTGCTCATTTCGGCTATATTTCTTCATCCATCGGCAGTGTTATAAAGTCAGCTCGTCTACCGTCTTCAGGTGGGTCAGCTGACAGTTTTCACTAACTTAGCCACAATTAGCTCGGATGGGAACGTCGCGGAGCTCCTCTCCCCAGCAGAAAGGCACTCTGAGTCGGCCTCGGCTGTCATGGCGCCCGGGCGTTTGACTTGCCAGGAGGCTGCGGAGCTCCGGTGCCCAGTGGAGGCACACTGTGCTAACTTAGCCACAATTAGCTCGGATGCTGGAGCCTGTCCCGTCAGCCGTGTGTGCCCAGCGGAGGCGCACTGTGCGCGGGCTGCCGGGCGCTCCTGGAAGTCTCTCCTCACCGAGAGTCTCTGAAGGTCTCCAAGCCTGCGAGGAGCGCCGCGCACAGCCACAGCACGGCTGATGGGAGAGGCTCCAGCATCCGAGCTAATTGTGGCTAAGTTAGCACGGTGTCAGAGAAGAGCCAAGAACTGTAAAAAGAAACCAGAGGCAACAAACACATGAACAGGGAGAACATGCAAACTGCACACAGGATTCTGGCCTGAATTTCAGCCTATCGTGGGGTGAGAGTGCTGACCATTAAACCACCAGTGAGTCCAGTAACTAAAGTAACTCCACTACTTTTCACACAAACTGCGAGTGAGTATCCCGCACATGGAAGGGACGAAGCCTTCCGTCCTGAGGCGGCTCGGCCTGATCAGTGTCCTGCCACGCGGCACAGCGGATACTTTTCAAGCGAGGACATCCATTCGCCGCTGATGTTTTTCTATCAGGGTGCATTTTAAAGCAAATTCAAAGCCTTCCGCCCTGAGGTGGAGCTGCACACGGTATCGACTTAAATATCGAATCCATCTCTACTGTAAGTGTCGCCGGCGGAGGGGGAGAGCAGAGGGAGAGGGAGGGAGCGAGACCCGGCGGACCCTGTATCTCCACTCACCATTAACATAGTCAGCAGCTGTGAAAGGGCAGAGCACGGGCCGCCGGGAGATTTATCAGAATGTCACCGCACGCCACATTACCCCTGACACTCTCTGCAACACACACACACTCAGAAATACATACTGTATATACACACACACACGTCTGTAGCTGCAGCACGACGGACGCTGGTCAAGCCGGGGTCAAACCGATATGTCGGAGGAAGTCATCTCATCTCAACGAGCCGCACAGCTCGCACGTGTCTGATCATTTATTTTCACAAACTGTCCAGTTTTTCCTTTCTGCTCTGTTTTTTATGAAGCAGAGTTTCTGGACTGAAAGACAAAAACAGAGTCTGGCAACACCTGCGTTCCCCACTCTCAGAGCAACCTTCAGCACATCAAAGAGCGGCTTGTTCTCCGCCACTTCCTAAATCATTAAACACTCTCTTTAATCACACACATCTCCTGACTGCAGCAGTGCTTTCGGCTGTAAAGAAGTCTGTTAGAGAGATGCTGCAACATCTTCAATTATATATTCAGGGTTTTAAACCAACAAGCCTTCAAAATGCTGGAGTTCTATGAATACATACAGCTCCTTCCCAGCGTTGTTTCCATGGTGAGAAATTGGTGCATGATTACAGTTCCCAGTTATGAGTTGCATTTGAGTATGAGAGTCCGTTTGTACGAGTGTTGCTGCAGAATCCTGAGAATGGACCGGCTTTTTCACATTGGTCTGAAGAGAAACTGCACTGCAAGTTCACAACACATATATGTCTTTAGAAACTATTTCTAACTCTTTATGCTGTAATTTGTACCAGTGTGACTCAGTTCAGGACCAAAGCTACTGTATGTGGCCGAAAGTCGAAGCAGCGACTAAATAAGTGAGATAAATAGCTGTAATGAAGACAGAAAAGTTCTTTATTTATGGGAAAACACTTTTTTTTTTTAAACAATCGGCCTGGTCACAATCTTCCTGTGAAATGTATTGTGTGTGTTGTTATTGTCTTCTAATGTGGTGTAGGCTAGTGTTTGAATGCATTTGAGAGTGTGTTTGGACAGCCAATGGCTTACTGAAACAACAACATGCATTTATTTCTGCATGTTTCATTGATCATCTTCGCCAAGACGATTTGATGTAAGGTTTTTTGTAGGAAAAAGGGCGTTATATCTGGTCAAAACAAGATTGTTTGAATTTTAGGAGCTTCATTTTCAAAGGAAATCAGAAATATATTGAAATACTGTGATGTTTTTTGATAATGGATGTGATTACTTTTATTTTGCAGGTTGTTTCGTGCAAATTCGAGCTGTGGGGGCCAAGCTGTGTTCCGCGAAGCTGGAAGCTCAACTCGTTATATATTTCTCTATTTCAGCTGATTTTTGACTTAATGGAGACTTATTTTTTTAAATAAGCACAATATAAGCCAAGGCCATGTCTAAAATATATCTATTATGGTATTGGATCAGTTTCTGACCAAAAATAGCATCAGCAATATACTATCTATGAAGTTACAAAGGCTGAACTAATATAGTATCTCGATGTCCAGAATTTCCGGTTGTGTCCGTACCCCTATCCAGTTCCTCATTCCTACTATGTATTTGGCTTGAGCTGAATGTTCTATTTTATATACCTGGGTAGCACTATTTGAATGATGATATGTTGTGGATATAGTGCACACAATTAATATTACAACAGTTGCAAATGGGATCTGTTGTTTGCAATTGTAGTGTCCGTACCCCATGTAGTGTCCATACCCTCACATTTTGTTATTCCACTTAGAAGTTGAAATTCTTGATATTATTGGAACATGTGAGCATGTTGAAAAGGGGTGTATTTATCTACAACTCTCAAGACAACATATTTGCCTAAAAGTACATCTTTTACCCACAGAAAACTAACGCAGAGAATCGAAGCAAGGACTTTGAATTCCGAAATTCCTCTTTTTGAATAACTCGCATAATGCTACGGGAAAATTCTCATTTGGTAAATTTGGTAATGGTAATTGCCAGATAATTTAAACAACAATTTCAGCGACTTTATGTTATTTCACTGCACTACCAGTTAGAGGTCGACCGATTCATCGGATTGGCCGATTCATCGGCCCGATAGGACGTTTTACAAACTTCTGAGTGTCAAGATTTCAGAAATAATGCAGTTGTTGTTGTTCATTTGATACAAATCAGTTAAGAAACATAAATTACAGCAATCCAGCAATGTGCAAATTGTATGTGCAGACATTTATATTAAGTTTGCAGAAAAGATAATTTATTTTCCACATATTTCATCACATTTGCACGTTATAGAGTCTTTTGTGGTCATTTGATGGGCAATAAAGCAGAGTTCTGTTCATATATTTTACTAAATTAAACAAACAACTGAGTTTATTAAGTTGTAGTGATGCTCTTCATCTGTTTTAAGTCTTGTTATGCTATCCAAGTCATGCTAATGTAGAGTCCATACCCCATTTTACCTCAACATCTTTAACTGATCACCATTTTACTACCAAATAAGATTACTGGATGAATTTTTTTGCATCTGATTGCTCGAAAACTGTAGTATAGTGAAAATAAAAATTGGCACAGTTTGTTGAGGCTGAATTTTTTAGTCTGCTGTCCACCTGGAGTCAATGTTGATTGTGACCAGGCCGAATGTAGTTTTCATTCTGGGCCACTAGTGGGTGCTGTTGGTCGTTTCAGAAAAATTGCAAAAATTTGTACAAATACAGCAAATTTAGGTTGAAAATCAAAGTCTGTCTTCACTTCCTAAACAGAAATGGTTCCAGCCTCTTGAGACATCATAGCATGTTTCGCAATCTACTATTTCAATAAAGACATAAAACAAAGCGTTTTACGTATTCGCCATTCATACGCTTCGCGTTCAGAATTTAAGCATAGATCCGACTCCGTGAGTTTGACATTCAAAGGTCAAACAGCCCTCGGGAGGGCTGCTGGATTTTTAACAGGTGAAGGAAAATAATTATGTCATTTGTCAAACTCATTGACGGGAACTCAGAACCATCATTTTGCTCATAATAGCTTTATTGATGCAGAAAACCATCAGTAGAAATAATTCTGTCAGATGAAGAAAGTGAGGAGTGAAACCACAGCAGCTCGATAATCGGCTGTCGTGTTCCGTCATTATTCATCTACATTTTTCTGCAAACTCATCCTTTTTTTTTTTTTTCTGGCTTCAGTTTCCAAGCCAGGTCCACATATTTTCTTTACGTCGCCACATTACTGTTTTTCTACATTCGCTGAAATAGCCTACAGTTTTACCTGAAGTCAGATCAGAAAGAGAATGGTCCACATTCCACTTCTGTTTGATTCCTACGTGGCCGAGTCTTGATAATGATGTGCTTATTTAGGAGGAAAGGCTCGGGGACATCTGCTGCATGCCGGGCGCCGCCGTTCTCATATCTTCGTCCAGAAACCAATCAGCAGAGCAGACAGAACCGACACGACGATCACACCCGCGAGCGTCTTCAAACGCCGGGCTCTGTCCATGAACGCGACCTCACAAGTTGTGAGACTGCTTGTCTCCTGACGGACCGGCGTCCTGTCCAGGTGTGCCCTGCCTTCGCCCTCAGTAAGCCGGGATCAGCGCCGGCGCTCTGCAGCCTTGACTGGATGAAAGAGGTAAACTGAAGGATTTTCGTCCCCATATTTCAGCCAAATCCTCACAATGTGATTGCTTCAAAAGAGTTGGAGCCGTATAATACAGGTCAGAGGTTCTGCAAGGTTATAGAATCTCTGACCAAAAAGATTTTTGGCCAATGGAGACATTTTCAAGACTTTCCACCATCTGAAAACTGTCTGGACCTGCAAAGAAAAAACTATGTATGTACAAAGACTCAGGTTGTATTTACGAAATATCGCAATACTTTTTTCTATAATGTTTTTAGCTTTGTGACCAACTAGGTTTTTTTTAAATGGATTTTCTCCTTAGCCATTTTATGTTTTGATGTATCTTGTACATTTCAGTCTCTTGTAGCTTTAGAGCGGTTTCAGCTGAACTACCACATCTTTTCCCTCCCCAAAAAAATATACAAGCGATTTTAATCATTGATTTTAGTTTGACCATTTTTCTATTTTGTAGGAACTGTTATCCGTATTCAGCAGTTCCAGCTATTCTGGATAATTTAGCAAATGCACATCCTCTGTAATTTACTCAAAATATATTTTAGTTTTTGATAGTGCCACAGAATGCAAAGAAAAAAAATAAAGAAAATAAATGTCTTCTTGTGAAATCTTCGTGTAGTTGCTGCAGATGTGCTGAAGAGCAACATGTGGTTTTAGGTTGAAGATCTCTGCTTTAAGTAGACATATAAAATCATCCATTTCTATTATTCTCTTCTTTTCTTTCGAAATAATTAAAGCCGATCCACTTTAGGTAAGAGGAGATGTAAACGTTTGCCAATCAGCTAGCTATTAGCGGGTATACAATCTTTCTTGGAGGATTTTAATCCGGCACAAAGGGGAACAAAAAGGTTTCCATTGCTGTGAAGAATCTCGATGATTGTTTTGTAATCCAAACGCTATTGATTAAAAACACCGTGAATAGAACCTCGTTTTAATCTATTCTGAGCGCGCCGGCTCGGAGACATGACGGACGCAGCCATCCGAGGCAGAGGAATAAGCGAGCCTAAAGGTGTCATTCATAACTGCCCCGTGCCTCCCACATGACTGAGTAGGAGAGAGCAGCTCAGATATCTATGGATCATACGATGACAAATGCACCAACAACCCACGCTGCTGTTGCAGTATTGACACTCCTGGCAGCGTGCATGGCCCGAGATTGATGTGCTGAAGCTAAACTGATCTATAGAACTGACTGAAAGCTGATTTCTTCTCTCTCTCTCTCTTTATTTATTTTATTTCAACACAATCCGGTTTGCTCGTGAGGAAACGGCGGCACGCTCTCCATTCTGCTGTGGGACAAATTATGTGGAGAGAATCTTTGCTTCCCAGACGCAGGCTTAATAAGCATGACATTTCCCTGACAGCAATTTGCTCCTTCTTCATTTCATGTTGTCGAGCAGAGATTAATTTCATCATTATCCTGTAATGCCTACAATCAACAAATAAATGTCACGTTGTTTCTAGATCATCGTAGTTCACCCTTACTGTAAATATTTCAGCTGCTCCGGTTCCTGTAGAGCACGCTCAGCTGAAGCCAGAACTGAAGCAACACATTGCAACTGACTGGAAAACGAAGAGAAGCCTTTCGCATTGTTATGAAGACATCACACAGATCGCCGGCAGCCGCTCATCCTCGCTGCCATCCGAAGTATATGAAATTAATTAAAGTATTTTTAACAGCAGCTTCCGCCACCTGTAGCTGCCTGTTCAAGAACCCTGGTGTAATCCCCACGTGGCCGTGCTCGCTCACACACACACCTGATGTTTGTCTGAGTCAGTCAGGCGTTCATGGATCACATCCAGCATGGCCCTTTTCTCTCTGAAACACCTGGAGCTGTATATTAGACCCTGAATCTCAAATGATCCTGTGTTCTAAGATCTATTTCTGGGACACGAGTCTGGAACCACATGCGTCTCTTCAGCTCCTTGGAGTTTTATATATAATCCACACTGATTTTCAGAAGCAGTCGAGTCTCCAGGCTAAAAACTGGTTAAAAAGCAAAAAGAAAGCATAACTTTAGAGTTAGCCATAGCTTAGAAAAGAAAAAGAAAATGAAGCAGAAAAAAAGAAGTAAAAACAGGGAAAATAGAAAAGAAGAAAAAAACTGAACAGGGAAAAAACACTTTGTTTCCAGTAGGTGGCGCTATGACTGAATGGATAATGATGTATTGTGATCGGTTCAGCTTTCTGATAAATCATGTTAAGTTTGAGGCAGATTTGTGAACGTGTATGAAAGTTCAACAGCACTTCCTGTTTGATGACGACAGTGGAACATCAATTGAGCCGCCATGGCCACGCCCCTTGTTTGTTCAACGACACATGAACACGGTTTTCTGTATATTTACTGGCCAAACTTGAAGTCTGTCTGTAGGTTGCTGTGGATGAAATATGTAAATGTTCACCAAGACTGATTTTTGTGCCAAATTTGGTGAGTTTTAGAACATGTTTAGGCCTCAAAAAGGCAATGCAGCACACTGAAGTTTGCCACGCCCTGATACATACACCAGCCATGCTCTCAGGATGTCATCATGAAGGGTTCAAGGTTGTTCTCACCAACTCTGAGCCTATGTTGGTCCGGATGTTGTTCAGGGCCGGACATTCACGGCTCCTGGCGAGTTTGGTGAAGATTGGAAACAGTGAAGTTACAGCTGTTTTGGTGTCACTTCCTGTTTCTTGCGTAACCCCAAAATCTGTCGCCATGCTGAGAACATACCGGTCAAGAATAATACAACGGTGAAAAATCTATGCCTTCAGTTGTTTTTCACCAATTTTCAGGTTGATAGAATAAAATCTGTAGGCTGCATCAAAAAAAAAAAAAAAAAAAAAAAAAACCTACGCCTGGTTTTGACATTTTTTGACATTTTACAAATTCAAATCAAAATATAGGCTTTCCTGTCGATCTGACCAAAAATTTCAGATCAGAAAAGAAATAATGATAATCCTTACAGATAGAAGAGCATCTCGCGCACCTTTCGGTGTGTTTCATTTATTTTTGTTGATTTTTTTTTCTCTTTTATTAAGATAATTAACATGTTTTGAGACTACCCACGCCTTTACACTATGGACTTTTTTGGGGTCTAGTCTTAATCTGAGCCTAATAGTAATTTGATATTGACAAAATCTGTTTCTTTTAGGTCTTTTAAGTCAAGGCCAGTCATCACAACTGAAATTTTATTTGGTGAATTTTGACACCAAAATTCAATTTTGACAAAAGTATTAGCATTTCAGTACTACATCTATAGATTTCACAAAAGTTCTTTCACAAACATGGTCACAGCAGAACAGGCAACTTCGTTAAATCCTATTAATTTATAACCAGCAAATATTCAGTGATCCAAAAAAAAAAAAACTGGCTACACGGCCAGCAATTATCAGCAATTAGACTTAGTGATACATGTATGCTTCAGTTAACCTGTGGATTAACAGGTCATATTAACACTTGCCCACGCTCATGCAGCACATACAGTAAATGATAGTGAAGAAACTGGATGAACAGTGATAAATGCAAGGCTGGCCGAGATACTACATCATTAAAAATGGACAAACATGAGGTTACCGTGACCTTCACTTTCCTCCGCCGAACCTAATTATTTTATTCTCGGGAGAAAGCAAATACACCGCCTCCAGGCGAAGGAAGACACTCAATGGCAGAAATTACATTTCGTCACAGGAGGGGGTCGAAAAAAATTCTGAAGAGTTATTCTCGAGTCAGGAGCAGCATTTGTTCGCAGTAACTTACATTCTTGGAAAATTTTCACCGATCTCCAGGAAGGCTGAAAGATCAAATCACTGAGATAGACTGAAGATGATCAAATGTCCTGTATTCACCAGTATTTAATTCACCTCTGTCCCAAAACTAAGTTTAAGAGTTTATCATTCAAAATATTAAATAAATAAATCATACTTAACAAAGATGAATCAGTTATTAAAAAAATAAATGTACCAAGAGAGTTAGTCACAATGTGGCTTCATTGAACCGATGGACAGAATAAGGGTTGAATAATGCGTTTCCACTTGGACCTTTGTGGTGTAAACAGGGCTTTAGTAACCATGGTGATCAGTCCGAGGCGTTCTCTGCCTCCCTCCATCGTTAAATCGAATCGACTCCAGTTTAACTTGACAAAGCTGTGTAGGGCCCACGCAGGTAAACTGATCCCACCACATTTTGTCTTGAAGTATGTAATTTTCTGTTCTGATTTTTCCCCGTGTGAGTTTTCTGGGGAGACTGGGCTCGAGAGGGAAGCACGGCGACAGCTGGAGACCTGGAAAATGAGTATCAACAGGTTACGAACCTGTGAGCGTGCTCCCCGATAGAGAGTATCGGCTCCCACTGTGGACGAGGAGAATTATTCTGCGGCTCTGTGGGTTGCTGCTGCTGCCGGGCATCAGTTAAAAGGAGTTGCTCATGCCTCTGCAAAGGTTTGAGATCCAAGTACTTTGAAATGTGTTAAATGGCCCCAGGCTACTGGACATCGGGGGGCGTTTGATTTGTCTCGGGGAGGATATCGACCACCGGGTTGGGTCAATGCAGCAACACAGCGATAGCTTTTATCCATCCGCCAATCTTCCCTTGCACCAAAATCCTACATCTCAGAAGTGAAAAGCAAGGACGGACTGAATCAATCTGATTCTGAGCAGAGGCGGTCCTCTGAGGTGGTGCAGGTCTGGTTATACGAAACAAACACACTGCCGTAATTATTCACTGAAGAGAAACATACATGAATGCATGAAAGCGTGGTTTTTGCATGTATGCTTGTGTTGTGCAATTCCCACCTGATAGCATCGGTGTTGGCGCGATTCCGTTTGGCAGAGCAGATGTTTTTTCGTGTCACATGTGAGCAGAATTCAGCGGAGGCCGTGCTGGATGTGAAGTGACAGGTACGATCCCGATACCTTTTGGCAACAACAGCACGGCGACAACTTCAGTTGGATTCAGCCAACAACAAGGTCCTGAGAAAAATGTGTTTGCCGCTCCATATTTTTTGCAGTTCCGAGCTGTCGTGCAAGGAACCGATCCAAGACGGGTATTTTTTTTTTTCTTGTTTGTGTCAACTTGTGTGCCAAACTGCAGTCACGAGGAATCCATGAATGTCTCACACAGCGTGAATGTAGACTTCTCCCAGAACCACTTCGTGGCAGGAACATGACTTTAAATAATGAAGCTGAGGTCTTAGGCAGTTATCTCAAAAATTAAAGAAAAGTTTAGCAAAGTGTTCAGAATCTCCAGCTTCTAAAAGCCAATATTGACGGATCCTCAAGCCAAAGCAAAGAGAGGACAGGCTGAATTCAACTCATCGTTAAATCTGGTAGAAGAGGCGTTTTGACTGGAGAAGCAAACAGTTGCATAAGACATTTATCATGGTGATTTTAGCAATAATCCTCATTGTTATTTACTCATATTGTTAATGTTGTCTGGTTTAGTTGTGAACACTAATTGGTTATAGCGTAAAAATGCTGATCATGTAGACCAGGGATGCCAAACGTATGGCCTGCGAGACAAAAATGGCCAATTCGGCCACGGGATGGCCTTGGAAAGTGTCAAACTTACATAGAAGACTTGGTTCTTTGTTCAATAAATTCATGAAAAACGGCAGGCTTCTTGATTTTCCAAGCATCTATAAGGTGTGTTCTTAAACTGACATAAAACCCGGCAGTATTTCAATGCATGTGATGTAAATTGTGGAAAGCTTGAGCATCATGTAGGAGTGGCCAAGTGCTGTCTGTGATAGATAAATGTCACATTTTCCCCCTTTTACATGGAGTCGGAATGTTTTCAGTGGTTTTGAGTCAACCACCTAAAACATAATTACATTTTTCCACCTTCACTTGAAGACAATATCGTGTAAATGGGTTCGAAAATGAGTAATGATACGTTTACGCTCTTAGCCAAAAACACATATTGTAATCTTGTTTTTTTGTGCTCTAACACATTCATTTTCAAATTCAGTCTGTCATTTTGCTGCTGTGTTATGTGTGTGTTTCACAATGCAAGCAATTAGCTGCAGTAGTAGAGGGGGTAGCGTGGGATGTGAAAGTAGTAAATATATAGTTTCCCCAACAATGGCCCGTGAACGAAAGCTGCAGCTCTTTGACACAGTTCGGTTTGGTTTTCTGACTTGTGAGTCAAGTGGAAGGAGTTTTCCCTCAAGCTGGCATTTTTTTTTAGCTCTTGAGGTGAAGATGAAGTCTCACTAGTGTCGTCTGAGAACAGTCCGAGTGGGAAAACGCTTCATTCAAGACCCGTGGCTGCGTGCCACCGATGTATTTCACTTTCATGTGGGAGACAAGTTTCTTCTTGAAGCGCTGCAGCATTTAACCACCATCAGATTTGAGTTACACAGTATATTTAGAGCCGCTTCAGTTTTCTTCCAGGACACAGTGTGAACCGATCCGGTGTGGCCAACAGTCAATGTAATAACAATCCAACTTGGTGGTCTGTCCCATACGAATGTCCGTGTTCTCACATTGTTAAAGTTGAGAGCATATCGTTATCTGGCATAGATTGAAAATTAAGTAAAGCTAAATCTCTTCGAATTGACTTAAACCAGCTGGGATAAAGGTCCAGTGTATAATCCATCCATCCACCCAGGGGCTGACTGGCTGTCCGGAGCGCCGGGACATTTCCCTCCGCCTGCGGGTGTTTTGTCCTGCTGTGAAAAGTCAAGTCGACCTGCAATAACGCAGCCAGCAGGAATGAGTCGGCAAACCTCTCAAGTGTGTCGAGACAGGGAGCATAGCTTGAGCAGCACCTTGAGCAGGGGCAGCGGCGGGCGCTCCGTCTGTCAGTCTGGCCTTCAGGAGCAGTGTTAAGAGCAGGTCACCGTGTTTTGTGATTGCTGCGAGCCCAGCACAATGAATGCACTTAAATGTGCAAAACAGAGCGAAATAGACTTGACACGACTCCTCCTGCGACTGCAGCGTCCCCGATGACGTGCGCAGCATCTGTTTGCTTGCCAATACGCTGAGAATGTCGCTTATTGAAGTAGGCTTTCAAAAAAGGAAAAGCTGGAGCAGAGACAGAGGATATTTGGATATAGAAATAAAGGCACCTGGCACAGGCAGATATTTTCAGCAAAAATAAGCAAAGGAGTGAGAGGGTCAAGTAAAAACAAACAAATGGAGTCCTCCATGTTCTGGTTGTGTGAAAGTGTGTTGATTCATTTGGTATATCTGATGCTTGAATAGCAAAATCATCATACAGGACTTCGTCATCCTTTCTAGCTCGGGATGCCCAGTGCCACTTTTTTATTGGACGAGTACGAGTGCTAACTTTGAGCTAGTTGTTGACACTGAGAACCATGGGGTATCAGGTCTGGGGTTGGTAAAATTATATCTGCACATGTGAAATAAAGCTGCAATAAGATATTTTCTGAAATATACAACGAACCTGAGAAAGTATTCTCCGTGTTTGCACATAATAACCTTAGACTTTACTGTAATTATTTGGCAAATCAGAGTTTGGGGGCGAAGATCTGCAGCTCTTCCTTCAGACGTTCAAGGAAAGAAACAACATGGTCAATGTATTTCAAAGCAAATGTCACAGCTACACCAGCCGCAAGAGGTCAGAATCCATACAGGAAGCTTTGTCTTGTGGTTTTATTTTTCTCAGAAGTTTTACACAAACTGTTATTTCTGCTGTTTTTGCAATGTAAGTTGTTCGTGAACTTTCCGCATTTAGACGCCTCAGTATTTCCAGTCTCACTTGTCCCTGATACCTGTGGTGAGGGAAGTGAAATCAGCAGCAAAAAGGAGGAAAGGACAACAAATTATTTCAGTTTTGGATGGAGAGATGGCGAATGGCTCGGTAATCCTGTTAGCTCGCTAATCGCTGTGGGCGCAAAGTCTGGAGGCCGTAGTCTGTTAGACATAAGAACCTGCACCTTCAGCATCACCACGGAGCGAGTGTGTTTGAGTGTGTGTGCTTGCTTTTATTTCTCATGTTATGGGGACTTGAGTTTGTGTATTCTGAGTGGATGCAACTCCTCCCACCGCAACAAAGAACCCAAATTATGAGCAGGGAGAACATGGGGTTAAGGTTAAGCAAGCGATGTTCTCTGCTTCGGCTAAATCTCCAGGAAATGAATGTAAGTCAATGTAAAGTCCTCTGTAGTGATAGAAACATGGGTGTGTGAGTGTGTGTGTGCGTCCAGAAGGGATGGGTCTGGGGATCCATTACCCATTATCATTCAGGGCTCCTGGGGATTACTGTGGATAAAGCGAGGGAGAGGGAAAGAAAGGGAGAGAATGGGGATTTAGCCTCATATCCTGCAACATTTTCCTTTTTCACTTCGTGTCCAGCTCACTACACAATGGTTGGAGCTGACAGGAAGGCTGGGTCAGGAGCAATCCTCCAGGAGGACTTGCAGCGAAAGAAAGAGCAAATGAAAACTTGATTAAAATGCCTAACAAGTCTGCAGCATGCTTGCAGTCGGAAAAACCTTGCTGGCGGGCCGGAGGTCCTGCATCTAATCCAGTTTGTCATTGCGAAGACCATCGGCAGTAAATTCCTGTCACCAACAAGGATATTTGTCAGCAGCGGTGGAGATTCAGGATCGTGAGTTTCAATATTCTTCACGGGGGTGTCAGAATGTGGCAGCAAGGAGTCCAGCCTTCAACAGCAGAAGCAACTTATCAGTAAGAACCAGCTCGCCGTGTCTGAACCAACTCCCTGTTCGGTTTGGTTTGTTTTCACCAACAGGATTTTTTTGTTTTAGAAAACTTTTGCTCACGTGTAACATTTTGGTAGTTTTCACGTCGGGCCACCAGTGGGTGCAGTTAGTTGCTTTTCTAATGAAACCTATTCGGGGCCAGTCGGGAAACTTTAATCTTTGAATATAGCACCAGAACGGTTTTTCAGAAAAAAGAGCTTCAGAAGCTGCAGCGTTTTTTCAGAAGTTCCAAAAAGTTGCTTTTCCAGTGGCGCTGAGCACCACTGTCGTACAAACGAGGCCTCAGACTTCACAGATTCACAGACGCCACAGGGAATGAATGCCATGTCCTCAGTTACAGGGAACTTGAGATTCAGGGGTTTGCTCAAGAATACTTTCACATACAAAGGAATCGAACTACCAACTTGAATCGGACAATGGCCCGCTGTATTAGCTGAGCCACAAGCTGTTGTGACCCATTTTTTACCTTCCTGGATAAATCTTTAAAATCTCTTTTAAGACACATTTCAAATTAAAAAAACAAACAAACAAACAAACAAAAAAAAACCGAATGGAACATGTGTGCATTAAGATCTCATGTGTACAAAGCAGCAGTCAGGCAGGAAAAATTGAGCTAAACCTTGTAGTCGAGGACGTTCTCACCACAATCACCTCCTGTGACCTGACAGTCAAAGTAATTAGTCCAATTGTGTCTCCTCTGTTGTACAACGCGTCCACGTTGCCGTCCCGTCGGCACGGGCCTCAGTGAGCGGCGGCTTGCATCTGTTCCAGAGAGGCTCATCAAGGACACACACACACACACACACACACACACACACACACACAATGCTGGTAAACAGTGTGTACGTTAAACCTCAGAATATTCCAATAGTGGGAATATCATTTGAATAAATGAATAAACTCCATCCGCGCTGTTCAGACCGGAGATGCTTGCACGCACATACACAGCACTGAGTTGATGTTTCCGTCACGTGCGTGTGGGAGCGTTGCATATTTTAAAGCTTTTAGCAAGTCAAAGATATCAGTATGAGTAGGAAAATGGTTCAACCTTGAGAGGCAATCAGTGTGTGTACGTTGCAGTCCATGCAGCACCCACGTGAAGTACGGGTTATTTAGTTGCAGCTGTACATTCATTCAATACACAGGGATAAAAAAAAAAAGGAAGTGGAAAAAACCCAGTGTCACGGGTCATCTGACATCCCATTATTTGGCCTGAAGTTTTTCAGCCTAATTGAGCCGCCATTAAGCCTTTCTTGTGGTGTAGTTTTAAATCGAGGCAGCAAAGGAACCCATCTGTTGTACATCTGCGTTGGCTTGTTATGCATTATGAAATAAATTAATACTGCATATCGGCTTGTTCTACTCCTGACTGCATAACGATTCGCCGGGGCCGTGATGCGTTCGCGATTGTCGATTGTTAGATGAAAAATCTGAACTGGACGGGCAGGAGGAGAGAAGGATGAAGAGAGGAATGAGCTTTCAGCTGTGTGTACATTGATCGACTCAAGGCAGTTTGCAGTCACATTGTTCACATGTGTTTGCACTGGAAAACAACTTGTAACCTCTTTATTTTTACAAACTGATGGAATAGCTCTCTTCAAATGTACACTTAACAATGACCAATTTGCTTTCCTTTTTTTTTTTGGAAAGCATTTGAAGCTCAAGCCCTAGGTTAAAAACTGCAGCAGTCATGTTAAAGTGCCAAAAAAAAAGAAAACTGATCACACTTAACATTCCTTTCAAATGTGCAATATTCGTTTACTTTGTTAATCTGAGAAACAAACACGATGCGAGGTGACTAATGTTGTTGAATATTGTGATAATGATCCAATTTGTGATAAAAAGGAAACTCTTTAGAACACGGGTGTCAAACTTAAGGTCTGTGGACCAAAAATGACCCATCAAACCACCAAGCCACATATTAAAAATGTCCAACAAAACACTGAAACCGAGGCTGTCAGTGATGCTATGAAAACTGGCCACGCTGTAAGGGAGAGCTGATAAAAAAACATGCATAAAGCAACGGCTATCGAACAACTCCTGACATTTCTCTGTATTTTCCACCGGAACGTTTCATTAAAATTGACTTTATGCTGCGGTTGTAGTCGTGGTGTGAAACTGCAGACATGTTCACCAGGTTCTAGCTGCAGGGGAGTTTCCAGGCAGTGTTCCTGGTTTTTGTGCGCCTTCGCTTCTGCCATCTTTCTATCTGGTATGAAATAGTTCGGGCTGTTATCTGTAAGAATATTTTTATTATTTAACTGCACATTGTTGTAAATTAATCTTGACTAATCAAACATTGTCATTTTGAACCTGCATGACATGAATGCATAATGCACAACAGGAATTGATCACATTATTGCCCGTCCTTCCTTGCATATTGACATTGTGATAATGAAATATTTGCAATAGAATGCATAGCCCTACTTTGACTATAAATATTCATGGGGGAATTTGATTGAAATATATTGAAATACCTGTTGTTGAAAACACATTCTGATTTATTTGAAAACTTACCATTATAACAGTAACAGTATTTCTATTTATTGCTCCTGATGACTTTAAAGTTCAGCTGCTCTCAAATGAAAAACTGTGAGATGCATCTGTGCACCAGACCTGTGATCTTTAAATACTACTTCTACTACTATATATTAGTCGGCCACTCAAGCTTGCAGTTTTATTTTATATTTTTATTTTTTGCATGCAGACTATTAGAAATGTTATGACAAAGTGTGAAACCTGAATATTTTCCTCATCCTGTTGCCTTGAATATGAGGCCGAGGTGCAGAGAGGACAAAGGCTTGATTGTTCTATAAATACTCTGAGGCCAGGCGACGTTTGTGTTTTGCAGCTCCTCTCTGTCCTTCGTCCACCTTCCCTTCACCTCCTGCACTTCTTCCCATGTGCCCTCGAGTCTTTCAGCAGAAATTACTCACCCAAGGCAGCCACCTACATCGAGTCGGGGAAGTGTTATGAAATTACCGTCTTCTTTCGATAGCGCCATTCATCCACAGTTTCTCTTGAAACAAGTGAAATCTCCCAGATCCTGGACGGTGTTTTCATTGATTGAGTCAACTGCATCTCGTTCATCTGGCAGCTGTTTTAATTGCTTTTTTTTCCCCCTCAAATACTTGTTTGAATATCACCAATTTTCCTTTAATTATCATACATCAAATGCTCACTTTGACCGCCCTGATAGGAGAGACGGGTGTTAAAATTACACCAAGATTGCTGCAGAAAATCGAACTGACTCACTTTCCCGTCTTGTGTAAGATGGCGCCATCAATAAAATTAGCTGTGAGACAGGCGGGGGACAGCAAAGCCAGTTGGTGGGAAGATGTGATGAGTTGAAGTCGCTGGGAGACTGCCAATCATCGGGGAACTGGGTCGTCCTCGCCATTACAGAGACTTGAGTTATGTTTAACATTATAATTTAGTGGCTCAAATCAAGATAAATGTTGGGAATGGCACTGAAGGGAGATGAAAAACAGAGGAGATAAAAAAAAAGAGAGGACATAACTTTATCCATCCTTCAGTAAATACACGGACAAATCGAACTATGCCTGATGTCACAGTCTTCTTTCATCTGGCTGCAGCCCACCGGTTTCACCCAAATTTTATGACAATATCATGAATTGGTTGGTAGGTAAGGACCATGAAAACAAACCGTGGTCAGCTGACAACTTTTCCAAACGGCCCCTTTCTTTCAGTAGTCTTCCAGGAAGTGACCTCTGCTTTAAATGTATTGATAAATGGGTCAATGTTTTGGTTTGAAATGCATTTCCTCACAATCTAAAATGATTTGTTCAACTGGGTTTTAGTTCTATAATGCCAAATACGCACGTGCAGAAGGGCGGAAGAAAGGACCGAATGTGGTTCAGGATTCAAATCCTGGTTCAGAAGCCACTCACTGGGACCCTTGTCAATCTGATTTCCAGGTAATATAAATGATATAGTGTGTCCTCACTTACGCGACTTCAGTCATTGAACATTTTCATAGCTGAAAACTCCTCAACAGCAGGTTATTATATCCAAAACTATCCAACCAGCATCAGGAAGACATTCATTGAACATACTATAAGAGGTGTTCTGCAAAGAAACAGTTGTTGGCGGTGAGCTCCAGCCAAACTTCTATCAATCTGCACAAAGACCGAGCTTACTGCTTCAACTCAGCTCTTGTCTGTTGGTCTCCTCGGTCAGCAACACTTATTTTTAATACCTGACAAAGGAAACTCTTTTTTGTATATCTGCCAGAAGTCGTGCGTTCTCAGCACATATTCATTCGTACACATATCACAGCGCTTTCACCTGTTCATGGTCCCATTTCTACACTAATTCCAAACGGTTTATTGAGATGATCCCGCTTGCATTACTATCACCAATTCACAAGGTGTTTCTTAATCATTGGGTGCAACTTCAGGCTAAGAGTCTTTCACAGCAACAACAGACACTGAGCTGCCAACCTTGGAATTGGAAGTTGAAGCACTCGAGCGCTTCAACCACAAACAGCTTATTGTGGTTTTTGTTTTGATGGCGGTTCATTCCTATCTGCTACAGATCCATTAACCCATCTCGTATGTCCACACTCAACTCACTCTCCAGCCAAAAAGATGCAGAACATTCTGAACCGGTTCCCAAGGCTAGCGCAGAGAGACGATCACCAACACACACCGAAAGGTTCATTCAAGAATCCAGGAAAACGAAACACCGAGCACAGGAAAAACATTCAAATTCCTGATGTTAAACACGGACACTTATATTGACTGTTAACCGAACAAACATGTCAGGACTGATAGGAACTGATATGTCCCGTTGGGCAACCAGAATCAAACCTGGATCCGTTTCGGTGTGAGGCAGTGCCAACCACTGCACTACTATGTGAAGAATTCCATCACCACTCTATTTTTTTATTCAGCAATAAGCTTTTCATTTAAACCCTCAGAGCCAAATTTACCAAGTTTCCACTGAGACAGGTTTCATCTTTCGACGGTGACAAAGCAACTCCCAGTGAAATGAAATCTCCATTATGTGAGCGTCCCAATCTGAAAAGAAGGTGGGATTTAATTTAGTATATCACTTTAAATCGCTGATGCACCTTTAAATTGTCTCATTTCGAGTATTTTGTTTTCAGAGTAGTTCATTCAACATATTACATCCTCTCCAGCCCAAGAAACAATCAAGTGTGAAATTTCATATTATACTGCTGTTATGATGATTCGAGAGATACTGTCTGGACGAAATTCAGAATGTTCTTTCTTCTCAATTAGTTTGCAATGGTTATTATTTAGGCTGCAAGTGTTTCGCACTCGTACTGCTCTTATCAGGTGGCTGTGCATGATTGCGGCGGCACTTGGTCTGATTTGTGTGCTGAATATCTGAATCGCTCTGTGATAACTGGACTCAGTGGAAGATTTAAAGACTGAAAGTCTTTGTCACATGATCGCCTCGTAACTGAGCGGTAGAGAATCGTCAAGGTTTTTTGCGTCAGAGAAGTTTAGCTTTTACAGGGAAACAGCAGAAATGTAATAGATTCCTTATTTTAAAATCTATTGAATCTACACAAACAAAACACTTCTCATTTTAAAAACTATACAAAATAGTCACGAAAACATAAGTCAGTATTTACAGTATTTCCACATTTCAAGGCCATAAGTGATGTAGTTCCCATGTTGGACCACTAGTGGGTGTTGCTGGTTGTTTTTGTAACACATAAACACATGCACGCTGTTTGGAATAAATCGCTCCATGTTTCTGTGCCGTAGAGTGGCCGTGTTCGAGTGAGATGAGGCACAGTGGAGCAGTGGTTTGCACTGTGACCATACAGGATTATGCTCGATTCTCAAATCTAACCTTCTTCCTCTGCTTTCCAGCCCTATCTTGACTCGATCACTCCATCAAATTACACTTGTGTGGTTTTATGTCTGCAGACCAGTCATTTCTCCAGATACAACCACTGGCAGAGCTTCATGTCATTTGTTTTGGTCTTTTAGGAACACTGCAGAATAATCCCCGATTAGCTCAATGCCCCTTCTTTGTTTGTTTAGAACAAAATCTCATGTCAAATCCTCAAAGGAGAATTTGTTTAAATATCTTCTGCTAATACTGGATTTATATTCTTGACACAAAATAGTAATGTCGTCACCAAAAAAGATGAATTTGAAAAGGCGATTAGTCGTTAAGATCATAATTTATGCTACTAAAAGGCTGAAGTTCCATAAAGTAGACATACTGTACGTGCTATTTTCATTCCTGATATTGTAACTGGAAGGTGAAGCGATATATCAAGACAAAGGGTCCACCGCACACGTAAACCATACGGACAAAACTTCAGACGTCATCTGCACCGATTTCTATCAACATTCCAGTGATTATTTGAATAGTTTTTGGTTGCTGCTTTCGTCTGGTAGTTTTAGAGTGAAATCACTGTCATAGAAATCTAATTTAATTATCTGTCCATGCACTCTCCATTGGAACCATGAAGCGCCAAACAAGCATGTGAAGCATCTTAGTGTACTTCAGGAGAACCTCGTACCACTATAGACTTTCATGCACTTCGTAAACACCGTGGATGTTCGTATATAAAATACAGACCTGGTAGACACTCCACTGTCAGCGCGGGGTCTGTGTATCACATGTCTATGACTGTCATGCCCATGTTGTTATGCAGGTTCCAGGGTAACGTCAAGTCGAGTTGTTTGGGCTTAATAATATCTCAGTCTTTGTTTGCCGTTAAGTTTTGTGCTCGCGTGCCATGGTTGCCCACATCCTGTGCACCTCCTGGTGCCCCTCCCTCCTCACAATCCAGTGAAGCCCCCGTCTGTCCACACTCACTCCTCACTAATCATGTGAGTGGAAGCAGAAATCAATGGTGAATCATGTGATAGCAGTTTGATTCTTGACTCTTACATAGTTGTATAGATATTTAACATGGATTGGGCAACCCGTGCAACCTTTTTTTTTTGTGCCCATGATTGTCTGAAATTGCCCGTGCAAATCGCGGGTGCACCGGTGGCTGCCTGAAACACTGGTGCTAGGGTTGTGAAGTAGCTTATTATTGACGATAGATGACTTTGGCAGGCTCTGAAATGCATGATACAGTTCCTTTAAGTCTTATAACCGATCTGGAAGCCTAATGTGTAACTGCAGAAAGGTGCTTCCAATAGTGGCTGGATATATTTCACTTCACATGACCCCCCAGAGTCAACCACGTGTGACCGATCACATTTTAAAAGACAAGTGGCGAGTAAAGGTGCTTGAAAACCAACCAAGGCGATCCAGACTCCAGTTTACTGAGAGTTAAGCATGAAGAACAAAGGCCTTTGTAGCCTTTTGTTAGGATGAAGATTGTCCTGCAACGTGTTTTCTCCACGAGTAAAACTCAAGCTGAGCAGAGATAAAAAATAAAAAAAAGGCAACAGAAAAACAACACAGAAGAAACACCTCTTGGATGAAAGTCAGCAGATGCATTAAGTGGTGCTGCTGATAGAGGTGAGATTTTTAATGTCTGCACCGTTATTTCTCTATGGGCTGCTCGATTCATCATTTATAACTGGCTGAGGAGAAGGCAGACACGGTGGGAGGGACTGTGTGTGTGTGTGTGTGTGTGTGTGTGTGTGTGTGTGTGGGTGGGTGTGTGTGCAGAATGTTGACTTGAATCTACCTGTTTTTCTGTCTGGAGCGAGCAAGAGTCTGGACAGTGATGACCAACACTTTCATCTGGAATGGTTTATCCCACACTGCCATCTGTGGGCGAACCAGGGAATGACACCCAAGAAGGAGGAGGGAGGGGAGGGGAAAAAAAAAAAAAAGGAAAACTTAAGACTGCCCTTACATAAGTGATCTATAAACCAACAGCGTGAGTGGCTGCCTCACAATAAGCGTGCTGAAATGATGTATGATGCCTCGGTTGGGGGATCCCGCTGGGGAGGCTTCGCCAGCTCCATTTACATGTGACCCACATCGACGCCTCCAACAGATTGAGGGGGAGTGAAAGAGACGGGGGGAAAAAAAGAAAAAGGAAAAGAGGAGAGATACAGCGAGGCTGCCATTTTATGCATCCTCCAGTCCCTCCCCTGCTTCAGAACAAGCGTGCACACAGCAACGCTGCCGCTTCAGAAACGGCGAACCCCGTCCCATCTGTTAGCGGAGGATAAATTATAGCGCGGGACGTTTATCTGCCGCCAGGCTTTATTTACCAGAAGCAACTTGGGGCTTGCTTTCTACCAGCCGGTGTGCCTCTTTCTTCTCGTCTTCACCTCCTCCCCCCCGCTGCGTCCGACTCCCCGCAGGTTCTGAGCCGGCTCGGCCAGGTCGATAGCCGCTAATGAAAGGCTCCTTTATGAAGGTGTCAGCTGCTTTCCCTCACCGGAGCAGGCAGCTCTAATTTGAAGTAATGGTTATTGGCTGGGCCATTGATTTATTGAGCTGGTGATTAGTGCACTGTATGAGCACCAGCGGGGGAGGGGAGGGGGGCGAGGGGAGGCAGGAGTTTAGGGGCAGACAGGAAGGTGTGTTTGATGTCGGTGGCTGGTTGGGGGGGTGCGTGGCAGAGCGAGGGTATGGCGCAGAGAAACAGACCCCCTGCTGTGTCAGTGTCAGCCTGCATCATTACTGTGCCGCTTCTCCTCATGTTAAACCGAACAAAACACAATATGATGTGAACAATGTAGCGCGTTCGTGCAAGAACAACTTCAAAAAGAGCCAGAAATTAGATGAATTCTGCTCCAATTACCCAGCATAGACGATGAATACGCTCCCATTGTTCCTTCTAAGAAAATCCATCAATCCAAAGAAATACATAAATTGCTTTGAAATCATAAAAATAAAAATTAATATTAAGAAAATAGCAGCTCTATCCTGTGCAGGGTCGTATGATGCTGGAGACGATCCCAGATAACTTCATACAACTTCATTCATTTCCTCTTTTAAACCTACACTAAGGAACTTTTCAACCTTAATAAAACATTTTAATATCTTTTGTGATGATACTTCGACTTACAACTAGTTGAATGACCCCTCTGTCACGGGCTGAGGGCGTCAGTATTGCTTTCACTTGGACTGAGCAGCTGTGAGGAGGGTGGTAGGAACCCTGCACACTAACAAGCTCCAAATGTGCGAACTGCTTTACGGCATGCGTCACATCACGATATAACATTGTTTAGCCACCGTTAGATTCATTTAGATTCATTACCTCGTCGCTATCCGTCCTTCACACAGCCACTGGAAACAAATGTAGGCGAGTTTAGTCCGACAGCATGCCACCGGGAGCAGCAATTTACGACACCACGTGCTAGGCCTCATGGGAACTGTAGTATTCGGTCAGGCAAAACACTACCGCTTTTGTCCACTGGCGCCGCCAAAATCAACGAAAACTGAAAGTTCCTTAGTGTTGCTTTAAATAAGTTAGGAAATTATAGTTTTGCAAAAAAAAAAAACAAAAAATTATTCACGAAATTTACCACAAAAGCCAGTTGTAACGGTGCTAAATAGCGGTGAAATGTCCAAAATAACTGTCACATTCTGCATGTTTTTACAAACTCCAAAGAGAACTACAAAGCGCCTGTTGTGGGCCGGGCTTTGGTCCACGGGCTTTATGTTTGACATCCCTCGTTCAGCAATCAGTTATTCCCATATTTCTTTCAAATGAGTATTAAATGTGCCTTGTTGCAGACGACTGGTCTGGACTGAACTGGACAGTATTATTTAAATCTAATTCAAGCTCAACAGCAGTCAGACATTGCTGTGATTACTGGATTGCTTATGTCTCATTCATGCATGTTCATTATCAAAGATCCACTTTGTTTTCATTAAATTGTTCATCAATCATATATAATCTGTTATACTTTGGGACTCCTTTTTTACAAAAAAGCTTTTTCTGTGGCTCTTCCAGAGATCAGGGTTGAAACAGCCAGCGTTTCCTTCCCTGACAGCGAAGTCGACACTCACTTCTTCATATATCAGACTGGACTTGGATGTCGGATCGATGGCCATTTTTCTTTCCTTTCCTGTCAGAAATCTCTCCATTGTGTACATTCCAGTCATTTTGCCGTCTGATTAAATCTTGATAGCCTTCAGAGCATCAGAGCACTCTGGTTCGTTGTTCCCAGATAAATCGAGTCAATTGAATTTAAGCAGCTCACATTCGAGAAGCGTAAGTGCAGAAAATGCCGTTTATCCTCGCTGCAGAAGGGACAGACGAGCAGAAGAGAATAGTATAGTACCATTATAAAACACTGAAACCTTAGCAGTTGCATAAAGTCTCGTAAGATGATTCATTCTTAGGGTTTTTTTGTTTTTGTAGTAACTGCATATGCTTTTTGGGCCTATTCGTGATTTCCTCTCATTATCCAAGAACACGCATGGTGTGTGGACCCGTGGTAGACTGGTGCCCTGCCCTTCATCCAGTGTCTCCTGGGATCAGCTTCACCAGAACATGAATAAAGGATGGACGGACGGACGGATGGGTGATGGATGGTTGTCACGTAAAGTCAGCTTTCATGTCCATCAAAATGTTCAACTTTCACTCTATAAAAGCAGGAAGCAACAAAACATCAGTGCAGCTTTCAGAGAAGTGAACAGTGGAGCGGTCGCTCTGAGTCACTGGGTAAAGAGGTTTCATGACACTCAGCGTTAACGACCTCGTTTGCACATCAGTGTTTCAAATGGTAATGCCTCGTTGGCATTGGCATTCTGGGAGAATCCACTGTTGACCGGCGCCGCCCAGAATGCAAACAAATAGCAGTTTTCCACTGATTCAACAGCACCCAGAGCACTTAATGTCACACACACACAAACACACACACAAGCACTGGCAGCTGCCATGTGAGGTGCTCACTCCATCCACTGGGAGCCATTTGGGCTCCAGTGTCTTGCTCAAGGAAACTTCAAACACACGGGCATGAGAGCAGGTTGGGGATTGAAGCCTGCTACTTTGCATTTGACAGACGAGCCGCTCCACCAGCTGAGCCGGTTCGCCAGGTAAATAATGACCCCGGTGGTCTGATGGAAGAAACACCTTACACAGTCCATTAAAATAAACAAACGGTGCTTTATCACCCAATAAACGATCCGCCAAAGTCTTCAGTAATAGTCGTCGGCCATTGTGAATGAACGCCGGTTAGCTGGCTGGGCCACACAATCATGGCTCCGGGTTTCAGCTGGCAGTCCAACATTAATGCTAAATTGGAAAATCGACGTGACTTGTATGGTCCATTCAACAGGTTCAGTGTGCTTCACGTTGTGTGAACGAACACCCAAAATGCAATAAATGTTTTCTGTTTTTACCTGCAAGATGCATGAAACCCAGAGCACAATCTGTGTGCATTGTCATGCCGTTGCATAATCACACAGGGTCTTAGTAAATCATGTCCAAAGAGGCTGAAAAACTAAAGAAGAAATAAAAGTGAGATGGACTTGAGTTTTAAAGGTTTTTGTGAAACTCTCGCCTTGTTTCGGCTCGCTCACCTGCAACAATTGCAAAACATCATCTGGATTCCCCACGAGGACGAGAAGCAGGAGCAGATCAAAGTGGATCGGAGACATCTGATGGTTTGCTGAAGGAAGTGAAGTCAGGGGGAACAAGGACAGCTGATAACCACGGCAGATGAGCCGTAGTGATGAAACAAACTCATCTCCCGGTGTATGTCTGTGACCGCCCGAGGGTGGCACTTCAGGAACTGCAGCTTCTCACAACCGGCTTTTTCTCCACAGCGAAAACAGTGGATGGTGACTTTCTCACATTGAACCACAGGAGGGGGAAAAACAATCAGGATTAGGATTACCAAATGTTCCCGCTCTTTCAAACTGAGGGGGGCGTCAGGAGGATCCCTGAGTCGCAGCTCTTTGTGTCAAGTAGTTGTGTCAGATTTCGCACTGCAGAGTAATGGGGCCAAAAACCTCAGAAGAACTGAAGGATTAGCTGAAACTTCGGGAGATAACCACTGAGAGGAGCGACTCCCAGAGGCGCCTTTTCACTCAAATTGTAGCATGCTGTCGGAGTAACCTCTGTTTGTGATGCCGGTGTCTCTCCCTTTTCGAGAAGTGAGTACAACACATTTTGTAATAAAGTCATGCAGCTGGAAGCACAGCTCCGGAACGGCACTTTGAGGAATAGCTTATCATTAATTATTGAAGTCGTCACAATTACAGCTCCAAAGGAACAAGGAAGTAATGATACAGCTGGGAGGACAGGTTTGGAGCAAATAAATGATTTTACAGACTTCTTAAGTACAAGCTTTTCAATGAGGAAGAATTTAAAGCTTTTTATTTCTGTTTTGTTGCATACTCATGTCATCAGGATCTATTTATTTAAGATTGGGCTGACCTGGGGCGTCTCCATTACTTTCAAGCTCTCCAACTAAGGTGCTTCCAAGTTAAAATGAGTCACTTTTGTTGTATTTTTGGTGTCACAACAACTGTGCTTGGAGCCCATGAAACACAAGTTGTTGAAAAATACTTAAAAAGGTGAAACTTTTTGAAAATACTCAGGCTCTTTCCCAAATAGATGGTACAACACTGTTAGGCTTGTACACCACGGCCGCGGTAAATAGCTCGTCTTCACACGTGAGTAGATGAATGACATTTGCTTGTTGTTGAACGCCTTTCTTTTTCATGTTGTGATGCAAATTAAAGCTTCACTTCCTTCATTTCTACAATCTAATCATGTTTCTTCTGTCTCTTCATATATTTAATGCACCTGCAGCAAACCCCTCCAAACCTGCTGCAAAGGGTGAAATGACGCAAGACAAGGAGGATGAATATCGTCCTGCAGTGAAAACATTTATGGTGAAAGGTTTCCACTCGTTTTCCACTGCTGAGGAGCCGGCATTCTGCAGGTTAAGGTTAGGGATTTATAGTGGGTTTACAACAACAGCAGGTCAGTTTTTAAGTCGTATATTAATCATAATCATTAAATGGCAGCAGCGGCTCTCTGGAGCATGTATTAATGTTTTCTTGGCAAAAAAGCTAGGGCTCGTAAAGAAGCTGTAATGAGTTTATCCTACTCAAGTGTTATTTATGTGACATTGAATCACCTGTTCTAACCTTTCTAACATTTCGTACGGAGTTGACAGAGTGTGTGCCCCAGGTATAAGCCACCCTCAAGAGACGCGCCATCAAACCTCCTCGTCCCTGCCTGGGACAATGTCGAAAAGGACAATTTAATGGGAGAACTCCAGAACGTGCCAAAGGCAGCAATCACAGCAGATGGCTGGACAAGCCTCAACCAGGACCGTTATCTGACTGTGGCGGCGCATTATGTCAGGGAGGCCGAGATAAAGGCAAGGTTCTCCAAACCAAAGCGCTTTATGAAGCACAGGCCGGGGCAGCTACTGCAGAGGAGATCGTCAGTGTTGTAGAAGAATTTAAAGTCATTGCGGCCTCTGAAGACGATACAGCCAACATGACTGAGGCAGGAAGGAAGCTGGGAGATAAACAAAGGACTGGGTGCTTCACACAACCGGGCGGCAGGACTAAGGAGCGTTGTGGTGTGGATGAAGAGATCCCATACAGCCAAAGCTATCCTCAAGGAGAAGCAGCACAACGTCCACACTGCGTGTCTCAAGTGACACAAACCCAACACCGGGCAGAGTCGTCCCATCCTGGAGAAGCTTGAGAGCCACGTCTCGGTCCAGCCAGGAGACCAATCCACAAGATACCAGGTACTCTGACAAATGACAGCTGTCACACACTAAAGTACGTTCTCATGATGCCCTATGTTTCTCACATTGTGGGAGATGTGTATCTTCCAAAAAATCTAAATGTATCTTCAATATAACAGAATAAAGTGTGAAACTAAAGTTATTTTGTTTATGGTACCTTTAAATCCAGATTACACCTGCAAAGATGCCCGAACAGCGCTGGAGGAGCTGTGAGCAGCCGAGGACCAGCCAGTCCACCGGGGACAGAGTGGAACCTGAGGTCCGGCTGTACCGAGGCCTTCCCCCTGTACCTCCATCAGCTACCCCAGCTCTCTGGTGGAGGCAGAAACAGGACAGACTGCCCCTTCAACACGCTCCTCCATCCAAATATTTGTGAGTTCAAGCATCCTCCACTGCATCCAAAAGAGTGTTTCCCACATCTGGAAACACAATCAGCCCTGAAAGATGCAGGATTCTCCCACATCAAACACACATGCTTGGCTTTTTGCACAATAGCTGTTCATTTCAGACAACATTTCTATCTGTCCAGAGATTTAGGATCTAGAGGCGAGTTTTATTTATTTTGAGATTTTTTTATTTGAAGAGAATGTGCATCAGTTCAGTGTTGTATTCTAATTCAAGTTAAGAGATTTAAGGTCCAGAGAGCAGTTTGCTTTCACTGAGACATTTCCTAAAACAAACTGCAATTTTGTGTATGCATGTTCTTCCAAACACTGAATGTTGAATAGTTTATCAGACTGTTCATCATAGCCATAGAAGTCTGCATGTCACTGGCTCTCACTAAGGGGAATACTTTTTTTTTTTTACCAGAGACTCAATAAAATTTTTGCGTTACATTAAAGGAAGAGTAACCTCCATCTCATGTAGCTGTACATAATACAGTCTCGAGTTATTAGTACCATGAGATAGAGCCTGGGTTCATGTTGAACTTTGTTGTGTAACGAGGACACAGCAAGTCAAGTTTTAAATTCATCAATCCTGCAGCAGGAACTAATTTCATAAAATAGATCAAAATGCGAGGAGAACTTTCACATAAAATAAGATATACAATTCCCCAAATGAAATAAAAAAAAAATGAAGAAATTCCTGTTTGTTTTTTTAGTCTAGGTAATAAAATACCTCAAAGCAATATTTGCTCCTGTTTTAACATTCCCAATTAAGTTCTTTTAAATCTCTCAAAATAAGAAAAACACAATAATTGAGAAAGGAAACAAAACAAAAAAATCACTCACTGTTCTTGTGTGTGTGTATGTGTGTGTGTGTGTGTGTGTGTGTGTGTGTGTGTGGGCCAAACACACATTCACTCCTCAACCAGAACACCAAAAGCAGTGTGTAAAACCCTGGTGCAGGCCCGTTTTGAAGCTCGGGTGTGTTGGGACCAAACATTTAGTGGTTTCTTCACTCAAACTTAGCAGTAAATAAAATTGTGCACGTTGGTTTGATCTGCACTCACGGATCCAGGTAGTTAGTGGGGTCAGAGGTCGCGGGGGGTGAGCTTTGGAAGTTAATGGTAATTTCACTTTGTGTCATCGGGAATCAATGGAAAATCCACGCAGATGAAGAAACTGCAGAACCCAGCAGGCTGGCTCACAGTGTCCGTCTCCTTTAAACATATTTACTCAGTGGAGCCAAACATCACAACGCCATTTCTGGTTGAATCAACATCTGTCAGTTATAAGCCAGTAAAGCAACACGAAACAGCTGATCGCAGTACAACACACTCCGTTTCATTAATACTCAAACAGAAATACACACACTGTTCTGTTTCAAAGAAAACAAATCCGACTGTATTTTCTTCAGAATATTTCAAATAATGTCGCAGTCGCTCGTTTATTAAACAACAATATTTATGTCCGATATTACCATTTTTTGTTAATGTCCTCTGAGCAACAGTGCTTTAGCATTTTTTAAGCGTGTTACACATGATGGTACTCCAAAATTAGATTGAAAAGTAATTTTATCTCTTCTGTGACGGTCGTATAGCTACTCGGACAGTACAGTAGGATTCCGTGGAAAGCCCCACTCATTAGAAATGCAAGTTCTTTGATAAGTCATGAAAACTTTCCAGAATATATACATTCAAAAGAAAAAAAAACTGGAACATCTTCATCAGAATGTGAAAAAGTTGATATAAAAATACACTTGGTCATTCTGTATTATGAATAAAAATGTAAAAATGGAGCCTGAAATCCTGTTGTTTCCCAGCCCGAGGCACGTTTTCACACCCTACCTCACAGCACCGGTTTGCTGCTATTTCGGTAGCTCATCACACTTGTCGGGTGTTTAGTACATCTGTAAATTGCATTAAAATGTTTCCATCTGCTGTTTGTTCTCTGTCTCAGTCTTACATTAAGACCTTTACGCTCAGTGAAACTTTTATTTGTCTTTTATTTATTTGTTTTTTAACTCCGTCATTGCAGGGACATTTGTTCTGCCATTCAACAGCTGATCTCTCCGAATAGTTTGCATCAAATTTTGAAGCCATTCGTTTAAAAAGGGTCCAAGATATCGACAGAAGTATCAAATATCTCCCCGCTGTCAGCTTACTCTTCTCCAACACATATTTCTCTCTCGTCCTGTTCGGGAGCAGCCAGTTTGTTGTTTGGCCGCTGTGCTTTTTTAAAACTGTCATTTCACCCGCTGGACTTTATCACCAGTAATGAAACTAATTCCGTCTCGTCCACCTCGCCGGGCGCCGCCGCAGCCGCGGAGGCCCGGCCGCTGCTGTTTGAGGACCGCATGCGTTTCCGGGATAATTGACCCCACCTGACTGGAAACGCCGAGCGGATAGACGACGCTCGTCAGAAACCTAAACAAGATGTTCACACTCGTGTCAATACCCGACTAAGCGTTTATTGCCTCTCTAAACCATTTCAATTAGTCTGTGGACAGACGGCCTCTGCTGGAACTCATAACTCGGGTTATGAGGAATTCAGATTTAATGAATAAATACGCCACTGAGTCATTATTTAGTGTGATTCTCTGATTTTGCTACTTGTGGCTGTGGCTCAGTTGGCAGAGCAGTTGTCTCGCAGTTGGAGGATTGTCGATTTGGTCTTAACGTGGTTTCTCTTTACACATCGTTCTTTATCGACACGCCTCAGAATTGTGACAACTTATGAAGAGGCACAGAAGAAAATGGTGCCATTTGCATGAAACGAACTGTTCATTCCTCATGTGCTTACCTGTTTAATTTCCAATAAAATGTATAGACTATTTGACAGCAGTGATATGGAGAGGATACACGTTGTAAAATGTTTTTTGGCAGACAAGTGTGTGCTGTTTTTATCTAAAACAGAGACAAGGCATTAAACATTTCACACGTATCTGTTTTTAAGCAGATTTAAGTTCATGTCTTGGAACCAAAAGTTAACATTTGCTCCCAGTATACTGTGAGGTTTCCTATGTATTGGCCGTTTGAGGCTCCGAGGAGCTAATCAAAGCTTTGCACACTCGAATCCGACACTAACAAAGGCTTTCACCTTCCGACGCCTCCGCGGGATCCGTGTAGCAGCACACCGAGTGTGAGCTGCTTCCATTTCTGAGGCTGGCACTCCAGCGGGGTTTCGGGCTTGCTCTCCAGCGTTTCAGGTGGCGACTGGCTAAAGGGTCTCCCCTCGCGCTCGCTGCAGAGATCATTCTGCAAACCTCACCCTGCAGCTGCTGCTGCCGCCGCCGCCACTTGGTAGATGGCCGGGTGAGGTCACTCAGGTCTCGTTAGTGAGCCTCTCTACCTGCACGCTTTCAGAATGATCCCAGCTCCACTGGAGGTGCATCTCAACATTATTAATCACTTGAATCACTTCCAGTTCGTGTGCAGTTATTGCTCCTGGTAGGCGACTCGTGATTTTTGGGATCATACTTAATTAAAGCCGCAAGCGGCATTGGTCGGGACCGAGCCTCCCCGCCGGCCAGCGACTGAGACGTCCACCCACTAACATGGAGAAGTTAGCATCTTCCATCCACTAACATGGAGCTGTTAGCATCTCCCATCCACTAACATGGAGCTGTTAGCATCTCCCATCCACTAACATGGAGCTGTTAGCATCTCCCATCCACTAACATGGAGCTGTTAGCATCTCCCATCCACTAACATTGAGTAGTTAGTATCTCCCATCCACTAACATGGAGTTGTTAGCATCTCCCATCCACTAACATGGAGTAGTTAGCATCTCCCATCCACTAACATGGAGTAGTTAGCATCTCCCATCCACTAACATGGAGTAGTTAGCATCTCCCATCCACTAACATGGAGTAGTTAGCATGTCCCATCCACTAACATGGAGTTGTTAGCATCTCCCATCCACTAACATGGAGTAGTTAGCATCTCCCATCCACTAACATGGAGTAGTTAGCATCCCCCATCCACTAACATGGAGTAGTTAGCATCGCCACCCACTAACATGGAGTAGTTAACATCTCCCATCCACTAACATGGAGTAGTTAGCATCACCCATCCACTAACATGGAGTAGTTAGCATCTCCCATCCACTAACATGGAGTAGTTAGCATCTCCTATCCACTAACATCAAGCTGTTAGCATCTCCCATCAACTAACATGGAGTAGTTAGCATCTTCCATCCACTAACATGGAGTAGTTAGCATCTCCCATCCACTAACATGGAGTAGTTAGCATGTTCCATCCATTAACATGGAGCTGGTGGCATCAGTCATCCACTAACATGGAGTTGTTAGCATTTTCCATCCACTAACATGGAGTAGTTAGCTTCTCCCATCTGCTTTTGAGAGTCACTGAATGAAGGCAATCAGTGGCAGAGTTTGATTGACAGCTGCTGTCAGCTGTGTAACTGCAATGCATGCCCATATATGGTAATGTGAGTTAGAGTGGAGAGAGGAGAAAATAAAAGTCTTTTTTGGGGAAACAACTGCTCCTTGTTCCTTCGCTGTTTGGCATAACTGAACAAAAAATATCACGTTTGATAGGAAAATTTGTTGTCTTTCAGTTGGTGAGGCTTTCAGAGCAGTCAGACTTTTCGTTTGGACCGTAGAGGCCTCAGTTTGTGAGAAGCGCGAGATTTTTCCCCATCCGGCTCCATTATAACTGAGAGGCAAAAAAATGCAGAGCGCACACCCACTTATACCTGTGAAAACTTACAGATACATGATATTTTCCCCACTTATATTACATCATCTTGTTCGGGAGAACGTGGTGAAACTTTGCGTGTGCTCGGTTTGTTGATAGGAGTCACGGTTTAGCCGCAGTCGCCACTTGTTCGAGGTGCTGAAAAAAGGCGACTTTTTTCCTTTTTTCCCCATTATAACGGATGAGGGCCGGAGCAAGGCAGGATTTCAGACTTCCAACTTTGAATGCTAATAAAATCCACACCGTTAGACTTTTGACAAAGTTGTTCACAACTTTTGTAGAGAAAATTGTCCTCTTTCACGTCGCGTGACTCTTATGTTTGTACGACAAACGGTCTCGGAGGAGATAATTTTTTCGTGAGGAGTGATTTTGAGCAAAATTTTACTTTGAAAGGGAAATAGCGGACTTCCAGTTTAATTTAGGTCAGGGGTTTGAGTGCGTGAATTTTAGATCTCGATGAGACGAACGCGTGAGTGTTGGTTTGATCTCTCTACGACATTCCTGCGGGCTGTAGCGACAATTTTACTGTTTCTAGGTGGCGCTAGAGAGCAGATGGAGTTAATTTTTCCATTTTATAAAATTTTTCGCCGGTCATGACGTGCGTGCCAAATTTGGTGAGTTTTCGTGCATGTTTAGGGGGTCAAATTTGCGTTTACTTGGTAGGTCAGTATAATAATAATAATTAAAGCCGCAAGCGGCATTGGTCGGGACCGAGCCTCCCCGCCAGCCCGCGACTGAGACGTCCAACCCCTATCATGGGAGTTATTAGCATGTCCCATCCACTAACATGTAGGTGTTAGCATCTCCCATCCACTAACATGGAGTAGTTAGCATCTCCCATCCACTGACATGGAGTAGTTAGCGTCTCCCATCCACTAACATGGAGTAGTTAGCATCTCCCATCCACTAACATGGAGTAGTTAGCATCTCCCATCCACTAACATGGAGTAGTTAGCATGTCCCATCCACTAACATGGAGTAGCTAGCATCTCCCATCCACTAACATGGAGTAGTTAGCATCCCCCATCCACTGACATGGAGTTGCTAGCATCTCCCATCCACTAACATGGAGTAGTTAGCATCTCCCATCCACTAACATGGAGTAGTTAGCATCCCCCATCCACTAACATGGAGTAGCTAGCATCTCCCATCCACTAACATGGAGTAGTTAGCATCTCCCATCCACTAACATGGAGTAGTTAGCATCTCCCATCCACTAACATGGAGTAGTTAGCATCTCCCATCCACTAACATAGAGTAGTTTGCATCTCCCATCCACTAACATGGAGTAGCTAGCATCTCCCATCCACTAACATGGAGCTGTTAGCATCTCCCATCCACTAACATGGAGTATTTAGCATCTCCCATCCACTAACATGGAGCTGTTAGCATTTCCCTTCCACTAACATGGAGTAGTTTGCATATCCCATCCACTAACATGGAGTCGTTAGCATGTCCCATCCACTAACATGGAGTTGTTAGCATCTTCCATCCACTAACATGGAGTAGTTAGCATCTGCCATCCACTAACATGGAGTAATTAGCATCTCCCATCCATTAACAAGGAGTAGTTAGCTGTAGCCATCTGCTTTTGAGAGTCACTGAATGAAGGCACTGAGTGTCACAGTTTGATTGACAGCTGCTGTCAGCTGTGTAACTGCACCGCATGGCCATATATGGTCATTTCAGTTAGAGTGGAGAGAGGAGAAAATAAAAGTCTTTTTTGGGGAAACAACTGGTCCTTGTTCCTTTGGTGTTTGGCATAACTGAACAAAAAATATCTCGTTTGATAGGAAAATTTGTTGTCTTTCAGTTGGTGAGGCTTTCAGAGCAGTCAGACTTTTAGTTTGAACCCCAAAGGCCTCAGCTTGGGAGAAGCGCGAGATTTTTCCCCATCCGGCTCCATTATAACTGAGAGGGAAAAAAATGCAGAGCGCACACCAACTTATACCTGTGAAAACGTACATAAATCATGAAATTTTCCCCACTTATGTTGCATCATCTTGTTCGGAAGAATCTTTTGAGACTTTACGTGTGCTCGGTTTGTTGATAGGAGTCACGGGTTAGTCGCAGTCGCCACTTGTTCGAGGTGCTGAAAAAAGGTGACTTTTTTCCTTTTTTCCCCATTATAATGGATGAGGGCCGGAGCAAGGCAGGATTTCAGACTTCCAACTTTGAACGCTAATAAAATCCACACCGTTAGACTTTTGACAAAGTTGTTCACAACTTTTGTAGAGAAATGTGTCCTCTTTCACGTCGTGTGACTCTTATGTCTGTACGACAAACGGTCTCGGAGGAGATAATTTTTTCGTGAGGAGTGATTTTGAGCAAAATTTTACTTTGAAAGGGAAATAGCGGACTTCCTGTTGGATTTAGGTCAGGGGTGTCAGCGCGTGAAATGTAGATCTCGATGAGACGAACGCGTCAACGCTGGTTTGATCTCTCTGCGACATTCCTGCGGGCCGTGGCGCCTATTTTACTGTTTCTAGGTGGCGCTAGAGAGCAGATGGGGTCAATTTTTCCATTTTATCAAATTTTTCACCGGTCATGATGTGCGTGCCAAATTTGGTGAGTTTTCGTGCATGTTTAGGGGGTCAAATTTGCGTTTATTTGGGCGTTAGTATAATAATAAACGAACGAATAACAATAGAGACCTTGCCCTACGGGCAAGGTGGCCTGCGGCCACCTTGCCCTCCGGGGCTCGGTCCCTAATTAAAGCCGCAAGCGGCATTGGTCGGGACCGAGCCTCCGCGCCAGCCCACGACTGAGACGTCCATACACTAACATGGGAGTTGTTAGCATCTGTCATCCACTAACATGGAGTTGTTAGAATGCTCAGTCCACTAACATGGAGCTGTTAGCATCTGTCATCCACTAACATGGAGTTTTTAGCATGTCCCATTCACTAACATGTAGCTGTTAGCATCTGTAATCCACTAACGTGGAGTTGTTAGCATCTCCCACCCACTAACATGGAATTGTTAGCATCTTCCATCCACTAACATGGAGTAGTTAGCATCTCCCATCCACTAACATTGAGTAGTTAGCATCTCCCATCCACTAACATGGAGTTGTTAGCATCTCCCATCCACGAACATTGAGTAATTAGCATCTCCCATCCACTAACAATGAGTTTTTAGCATCTCCCATCCACTAACATGGAGTAGTTAGCATCTCCCATCCACTAACATGGAGTAGTTAGCATCTCCCATCCACTAACATGGAGCTGTTAGCATCTCCCATCCACTAACATGGAGTAGTTAGCATCTCCCATCCACTAACATGGAGTAGTTAGCGTCTCCCATCCACTAACATTGAGTTGTTAGCATGTTCCATCCATTAACATGGAGCTGGTGGCATCAGTCATCCACTAACATGGAGTTGTTAGCATGTTCCATCCACTAACATGGAGTTGTTAGCTTCTCCCAGCTGCTTTTGAGAGTCACTGAATGAAGGCAATCAGTGGCAGAGTTTGATTGACAGCTGCTGTCAGCTGTGTAACTGCAATGTATGCCCATATATGGTCATTTCAGTTAGAGTGGAGAGAGGAGAAAATAAAAGTCTTTTTTGGGGAAACAACTGCTCCTTGTTCCTTTGCTGTTTGGCAAAACTGAACAAAAAATATCACGTTTGATAGGAAAATTTGTTTTCTTTCAGTTGGTGAGGCTTTCAGAGAAGTCAGACGTTTAGTTTGGACCGCAGAGGCCTCAGTTTGTGAGAAGCATGACATTTTTCCCCATCCGGCTCCATTATAACTGAGAACAAAAAAAATGCAGAGCGCACACCTTTTCTTACCTGTGAAAACATACATATAACATGATATTTTCCCCACTTATGTTACATCATCTTGTTCGGGAGAACCTGCTGGAACTTTCCATGTGCTCGGTGTGTTGATAGGAGTCACGGTTTAGCCGCAGTCGCCACTTGTTCGAGGTGCTGAAAAAAGGCGACTTTTTTCCTTTTTTCCCCATTATAACGGATGAGGGCCGGAGCAAGGCAGGATTTCAGACTTAAATTTTTGAACGCTAATAACATCCACACCGTTAGACTTTTGACAAAGTTGTTCACAACTTTTGTAGAGAAATTTGTCCTCTTTCACGTCGCGTGACTCTTATGTCTGTACGACAAACGGTCTCGGAGGAGATAATTTTTTCGTGAGGCGTGATTTTGATCAAAATTTTACTTTGAAAGGGAAATAGCGGACTTCCTGTTGGATTTAGGTCAGGGGTGTCAGCGCGTGAAATGTAGATCTCGATGAGACGAATGCGTCAACGTAGGTTTGATCTCTCTGCGACATTCCTGCGGGCCGTGGCACCTATTTTACTATTTCTAGGTGGCGCTAGAGAGCAGATGGGGTCAATTTTTCCATTTTATAAAATTTTTCGCCGGTCATGATGTGCGTGCCAAATTTGGTGAGTTTTCGTGCATGTTTAGGGGGTCAAATTCGCGTTTATTTTGACGTTAGTATAATAATAAGAAGAAACGAACGAAATACAATAGAGACCTTGCCCTACGGGCATGGTGGCCTGCGGCCACCATGCCCTCCGGGGCTCGGTCCCTAATTAAAGCCGCAAGCGGCATTGGACGGGACCTCGCCCTCTGGCAAGGTGGCCCCACTGAGGCCGTCCTTGCACCTTGATGACTGAAGTCCAGGTCACTGGGAACCTTGCTCCTCCATAAACAACCATTTTCATGACTTGACCTCATTTCCTGTTGTAAATGGGCTTTTATTTTGAAGGAATTATGACCTTCTATTTTAGAAACATAATACAGGCTTCAACTAACACAGTTTAACACGAAATTATGAAGCTGCTTTGTAAAAATATGTCATTTTTAGCAAAAATGTGACTTTTATTTTGAAGGGGTGTGAGGCTTTTATTTTGATAGTCATGTGTGCTCCAGTTTAGCAAACACCAATATATCCATCTTGCTCCTCAATAACATCGATTTTCATGACTTGATCTCATTTTGTTGTAAATGGGCTTTTATTTTGAAGGAATTTTGACCTAATATTTTGCAAACATAGTACATGCTTCCACTAATACTGTTTACCCTGAAATTATGAAGCTGTTTTGTTAAAAATTTCATTTAAAAAAAAAAAAGTGACTTTTATTTTGAAGGGGTGTGAGGCTTTTATTTTGATAGTCATGTGTGCTCCACTTTAGCAAACACCAGTATATCCATCTTGCTCCTCTATAACATCGATTTTCATGACTTGATCTCATTTTGTTGTAAATGGGCTTTTATTTTGAAGGAATTTTGACCTTGTATTTTGGAAACGTAGTACATGCTTCCACTAATACTGTTTAACCTGAAATTAGGAAGCTGCTTTGTTAAAAATGTCATTTTTTAAAAAAAGTGACTTTTATTTTGAAGGGGTGTGAGGCTTTTATTTTGATCGTGTGTGCTCCACTTTAGCAAACACCAATATATCCATCTTGCTCCTTCACAACCATCCATTTACATGACTTGACCTCATTGTGCTGTAAATGGGCTTTTATTTTGAAGGAATTATGACCTTCTATTTTAGAAACATAATACAGGCTTCCACTAACACAGTTTAACACGAAATTATGAAGCTGCTTTGTAAAAATATGTCATTTTTAGCAAAAATGTAACTTTTATTTTGAAGGGGTGTGAGGCTTTTATTTTGATAGTCATGTGTGCTCCACTTTAGCAAACACCAATATATCCATCTTGCTCCTCAATAACATCGATTTTCATGACTTGATCTCATTTTGTTGTAAATAGGCTTTTATTTTGAAGGAATTTTGACCTTATATTTTGGAAATGTAGTACATGCTTCCACTAACACTGTGTAAATCAAAATTATGAAGCTGCTTTATTAAAAATGTCATTTTTTGCAAAAATGTGACTTTTAATTTGAAGGGGTGTGAGGGTTTCATTTTGATAGTCATGTGTGCTCCACTTTAACAAACACCAATATATCCATCTTGCTCCTCAACAAACATCCATTTTCAAGACTTGACCTAATTTTCTGTTGTAAATGGGCTTTTATTTTGAAGGAATTTTGACCTTGTATTTTGGAAACGTACTACATGCTTCCACTAATACTGTTTAACCTGAAATTAGGAAGCTGCTTTATTAAAAATGTCATTTTTTTAAAAAAAGTGACTTTTATTTTGAAGGGGTGTGAGGCTTTTATTTTGATAGTCATGTGTGCTCCACTTTAGCAAACACCAGTATATCCATCTTGCTCCTCTATAACATTGATTTTCATGACTTGATCTCATTTTGTTGTAAATGGGCTTTTATTTTGAAGGAATTTTGACCTAATATTTTGGAAACATAGTACATGCTTCCACTAACACTGTTTACCCCAAAATTATGAAGCTGTTTTGTTAAAAATGTCATTTTCTGCAAAAATGTGACTTTTAGTTTGTGGGGGTCTGAGGCTTTTATTTTGATAGTCATGTGTGCTCCACCAATATATCAATTTGAGTGTCAGAATAGTATCATTCCATACCATTGTCTGTCTGTGCATCAATCTATCCATGCATTCATCCATCCATCCATCATTTATCCACCTATTAAAGACTGATTTCAGGTGTATAGTGTGTGTCAGGTGATATTTCTGCAGGGTGACAGCTGTTTGGACCATTCCAATGTGTTTCAAGTGTTGCTTCCTCAGTGGCTTGCTGCTGCAGGGGCACTGCTGCTTCAGTCATGTGTGATTTGTGGTCACGGAGCGCCATCTACTGTGAAAAGCAGGTACAACATGCAGAATGTTTTACAGCAGCTCTCAGATCAGCCCAGAGGCTCTATGCCCATATATGGCTTAAGTAGGTCACATGATGTTAGAGTGTGACTCGGCAGACACACAGTTTCTCTTTGGTAAAAACAGCTGGTCTTGGCATTCCCGTTGCCCAAAATGAAAAAAACACCCTCAAGTTTGATAGGCATTTTAGTTGTCTTTACAAATGTCAAGTTTTCAGAGCATCCAGACTTATAATTTTGACCATGGAAGCCTTAATTGGTGAAGAAGGAGAGAGTTTTTGAGCAAAAATGTACAATAAAAGTGTGAATGACGGACTTCCTGTTGCATTTAGGTCATGGGTACGAGTGAGTAAGTTGTAGATCTCGATGAGACGAACGCATGCATATGTTTCTTTTCTCTGTACGACACTGTGAAGGGTGAAACCGTCCATATTAGTGGTTTTTGAGTGAAAAGTGTTTTGAGGCACATTTGATTTGACAGGAAATAACGGACTTCCTGTTGGATTTAGGTATAGGTATGTCTCTTGGTAAATTGTAGAGCTCGATGAGACGAACTCATCCATGTTGATTTTATTTCTCTGCGACATTCGTGCGGGTCGCACTGTCCATTGTAGTGTTGCAAGTGCGTTTTCAGACTTCAAACTTTAAGGGTTAATAAAATCCACACCCTGAGACTTTTGAAAAAGTTTTTAACAACTTTGTGAGAGAAACTTGTCCTCTTTTATTTGGCACCACACTGACGTCTCCACGACAAGCAGTCTCGGTGCAGATAATTTTAAAGGAGGAGTCATTTTCGGCTGATTTTCATCAAAATTTGACATATAACTTGAAATAGCGGACTTCCTGTTGATTTTAGCCAGAAAAAAACAAATCCTTTTTTGTAGATCTCGAGGAGACGAACGCATGAGAGTTGGTTTGATCTCTCTGCGACATTCCTGCGAGTTACGGTGGGCTTTTTTCACGTTTCTAGGTGGCGCTAGAGAGCGGATGGAGATATGGGGTTAATTTTTCCATTTTATGAAATTTTTCACCAGTCTGCATGTGCCTGCCAAATTTGGTGAGTTTTCGTGCATGTTTAGGGGGTCAAATTGGCCGTCGATGTCCGGGCAGTAAAATAATAATAAGAAGAAACGAACGAAGAACAATAGAGGCCTTGCCCTCAGGCAAGGTGGCCTCAGTTGAGGCCACCTCGCCCTCGGGCTCGGTCCCTAATTAAAGCCGCAAGCGGCATTGGTCGGGACCGAGCCTCCCCGCCGGCCTGCGACTGAGACGTCCACCCAGGAACATGCAAGTTGTTAGCATCTCCCTTTGTCTAAGATGTAGCTGTTAGCGTCTGTCATCCACTAACATGTAGCTGTTAGTATCTCCCATCCACTAACGTGTAGCTGTTAGCATGTACTATCCACTAACATGGAGCTGTTAGCATCTCCCATCCGCTAACATGGAGCTGTTAGCATCTCCCATCCATTAACATTGAGTTGTTAGCATCTCCCATCCACTAACATGGAGTAGTTAGCATCTCCCATCCACTAACATGGAGTAGCTAGCATCTCCCATCCACTAACATGGAGTAGTTAGCATCTCCCATCCACTAACATGGAGTAGTTAGCATCTCCCATCCACTAACATGGAGTAGCTAGCATCTCCCATCCACTAACATGGAGTAGTTAGCATCTCCCATCCACTAACATGGAGTAGTTAGCATCTCCCATCCACTAACATGGAGTAGTTAGCATCTCCCATCCACTAACATGGAGTAGCTAGCATCTCCCATCCACTAACATGGAGTAGTTAGCATCTCCCATCCACTAACATGGAGTAGCTAGCATCTCCCATCCACTAACATGGAGTAGTTAGCATCTCCCATCCACTAACATGGAGTAGTTAGCATCTCCCATCCACTAACATGGAGTAGTTAGCATCTCCCATCCACTAACATGGAGTAGCTAGCATCTGTCATCCACTAACAAGCAGGAGTTAGCATCTCCCATCCACTAACATGGAGTAGCTAGCATCTCCCATCCACTAACATGGAGTAGTTAGCATCTCCCATCCACTAACATGGAGTAGTTAGCATCTCCCATCCACTAACATGGAGTAGTTAGCATCTCCCATCCACTAACATGGAGTCGTTAGCATCTCCCATCCACTAACATGGAGTAGTTAGCATCTCCCATCCACTAACATGGAGTAGCTAGCATCTCCCATCCACTAACATGGAGTAGTTAGCATCTCCCATCCACTAACATGGAGTAGCTCGCATCTCCCATCCACTAACATGGAGTAGTTAGCATCTCCCATCCACTAACATGGAGTTCTTAGCATGTTCCATCCATTAACATGGAGCTGGTGGCTTCAGTCATCCACTAACATGGAGTTGTTAGCATGTTCCATCCACTAACATGGAGTCGTTAGCATCTCCCATCCATTAACAAGGAGTAGTTAGCTTTTGCCATCTGCTTTCCTGAGTCACTGAATGAAGTCATTGAGTGTCAGAGTTTGATTGACAGCTGCTGTCAGCTGTGTAACTGCAATGTATGCCCATATATGGTCATTTCAGTTAGAGTGGAGAGAGGAGAAAATTACAGTTTCCTTCTGCGAAACAACTGCTCGTTGTACCTTTCCTGTTTGGCAAAACTGAACAAAAAATATCACGTTTGATAGGAAAATTAGTTGTCTTTCAGTTGGTGAGGCTTTCAGAGCAGTCAGACATTTCGTTTGGACCGCAGAGGCCTCAGTTTGTGAGAAGCGCGAGATTTTTCCCCATCCGGCTCCATTATAACTGAGAGCAAAAAAAATGCAGAGCGCACCCCAATTCTTACCTGTGTCAACATGCATATATCATCATATTTCCCCACTTATGTTACATCATCTTGTTCAGGAGAACCTGCTGGAACTTTACGTGTGCTCGGTTTGTTGATAGCAGTGACGGTTTAGCCGCAGTCGCCACTTCTTTGAGGTGCTGAAAAAAGGCGACTTTTTTCCTTTTTTCCCCATTATAACGGATGAGGGCCGGAGCAAGGCAGGATTTCAGACTTCCAACTTTGAACGCTAATAAAATCCACACCGTTAGACTTTTGACAAAGTTGTTCACAACTTTTGTAGAGAAATTTGTCCTCTTTCACGTCGCGTGACTCTTATGTGTGTGCGACAAACGGTCTCGGAGGAGATAATTTTTTCGTGAGGAGTGATTTTGATCAAAATTTTACTTTGAAAGGGAAATAGCGGACTTCCTGTTGGATTTAGGTCAGGGGTGTGAGCGCGTGAAATGTAGATCTTGATGAGACGAACGCATGAGTGTTGGTTTGATCTCTCTCCGACATTCCTGCGGGCCGTAGCGACTGTTTTAGATGTTTTTCGGGATCTAGGTGGCGCTAGAGAGCAGATGGGGCCAATTTTTCCATTTTATAAAATTTTTCGCCGGTCATGATTTGCGTGCCAAATTTGGTGAGTTTTCGTGCATGTTTAGGGGGTCAAATTCGCGTTTATTTGGGCGTTAGTATAATAATAGAGAACGAGGAGGAGGAGGAGGAGGAGGAGAACGACAAACGAACGAAGAACAATAGAGACCTTGCCCTCCGGGCATGGTGGCCTGCGGCCACCATGCCCTCCGGGCTCGGTCCCTAATTAAAGCCGCAAGCGGCATTGGTCGGGACCGAGCCTCCCCGCCGGCCAGCGACTGAGACGTCCACCCACTAACATGAAGCTTTTAGAATCTGTCGTCCATTAACACAGAGTTGTTAGCATGTCCCATCCACTAACATGCAGTTGTGAGCTTCTGTCATCCACTAACATGGAGTTGTGAGCATCTGTCATCCACTAACATTGAGTAGTTAGTATCTCCCATCCACTAACATGGAGTTGTTAGCATCTCCCATCCACTAACATGGAGTAGTTAGCATCTCCCATCCACTAACATGGAGTAGTTAGCATCTCCCATCCACTAACATGGAGTAGTTAGCATCTCCCATCCACTAACATGGAGTAGTTAGCATGTCCCATCCACTAACATGGAGTTGTTAGCATCTCCCATCCACTAACATGGAGTAGTTAGCATCTCCCATCCACTAACATGGAGTAGTTAGCATCCCCCATCCACTAACATGGAGTAGTTAGCATCGCCACCCACTAACATGGAGTAGTTAACATCTCCCATCCACTAACATGGAGTAGTTAGCATCACCCATCCACTAACATGGAGTAGTTAGCATCTCCCATCCACTAACATGGAGTAGTTAGCATCTCCTATCCACTAACATCAAGCTGTTAGCATCTCCCATCAACTAACATGGAGTAGTTAGCATCTTCCATCCACTAACATGGAGTAGTTAGCATCTCCCATCCACTAACATGGAGTAGTTAGCATGTTCCATCCATTAACATGGAGCTGGTGGCATCAGTCATCCACTAACATGGAGTTGTTAGCATTTTCCATCCACTAACATGGAGTAGTTAGCTTCTCCCATCTGCTTTTGAGAGTCACTGAATGAAGGCAATCAGTGGCAGAGTTTGATTGACAGCTGCTGTCAGCTGTGTAACTGCAATGCATGCCCATATATGGTAATGTGAGTTAGAGTGGAGAGAGGAGAAAATAAAAGTCTTTTTTGGGGAAACAACTGCTCCTTGTTCCTTCGCTGTTTGGCATAACTGAACAAAAAATATCACGTTTGATAGGAAAATTTGTTGTCTTTCAGTTGGTGAGGCTTTCAGAGCAGTCAGACTTTTCGTTTGGACCGTAGAGGCCTCAGTTTGTGAGAAGCGCGAGATTTTTCCCCATCCGGCTCCATTATAACTGAGAGGCAAAAAAATGCAGAGCGCACACCCACTTATACCTGTGAAAACTTACAGATACATGATATTTTCCCCACTTATATTACATCATCTTGTTCGGGAGAACGTGGTGAAACTTTGCGTGTGCTCGGTTTGTTGATAGGAGTCACGGTTTAGCCGCAGTCGCCACTTGTTCGAGGTGCTGAAAAAAGGCGACTTTTTTCCTTTTTTCCCCATTATAACGGATGAGGGCCGGAGCAAGGCAGGATTTCAGACTTCCAACTTTGAATGCTAATAAAATCCACACCGTTAGACTTTTGACAAAGTTGTTCACAACTTTTGTAGAGAAATATGTCCTCTTTCACGTCGCGTGACTCTTATGTCTGTACGACAAACGGTCTCGGAGGAGATAATTTTTTCGTGAGGAGTGATTTTGAGCAAAATTTTACTTTGAAAGGGAAATAGCGGACTTCCTGTTGGATTTAGGTCAGGGGTGTCAGCATGTGAAATGTAGATCTCGATGAGACGAAAGCGTCAACGTAGGTTTGATCTCTCTGCGACATTCCTGCGGGCCGTGGCACCTACTTTACTGTTTCTAGGTGGCGCTAGAGAGCAGATGGGGTCAATTTTTCCATTTTATAAAATTTTTCGACGGTCATGATGTGCGTGCCAAATTTGGTGAGTTTTCGTGCATGTTCAGGGGGTCAAATTCGCGTTTACTTGGTAGGTCAGTATAATAATGAAGGAGAAACACCGGAAGAACAATAGAGACCTTGCCCTACGGGCATGGTGGCCTGCGGCCACCATGCCCTCCGGGGCTCGGTCCCTAATGAAGGAGAAACACCGGAAGAACAATAGAGACCTTGCCCTACGGGCATGGTGGCCTGCGGCCACCATGCCCTCCGGGGCTCGGTCCCTAATAATCACTCGAGGAAAAAGTCACACCAGTTAACGGCATCAAGCGCAGAAGAAATAGCAGCAAGAATTTCACATATTTCAGGATTTCTGACTTTTTCAAACTTGGTGTTTTTCACTGTAGCTGCATGGTGGCGGAGTGATTAACACCATCAACTCAGAGAAAAAGATGGAGATTTCCAGTCAGGCTGAGTCTACAGCCCAACAGCATATGTTTGAGGTTATTATTGACATTAAAATTACTGAGTGGTTTGATTGTGAGTCTGTCTTCCCATCAAAACCCCAAGTGAAAACCATCAAGCGAAAACTGAAAACCTTCTTGGCGTTTTAGATGTCCGTTTACACAACAGTGCTTGGAGACACTGAAAATGCGACTTTATGGGTTTCTTTACAAAAGCGACCGACAGCCATTGCCCTACATGTAGAGACCATTGTTTATCATTTCTGCCATTACTGCACAAACACACCAAACACTAAAAAACGATGGAACCGTTGTGGTGTGAGCGGATCCTCCACCGTGGAGTTTTGCAGCTTTTTGTTTCATGTGGAGTTTGTTGCATGACCCTAATTTTTTTCTTCTGGAATAGACGGATTCTGTTTCCTCTGCGTCAAACTGTTGTTGCCATTCAACTTTCATGAGCTTCCAGTAGCCTGAAGGCAAAACCATGACTACATCTTACTGCAGTGCCAGCAGACGCACTACGACACATTTTGACACTACAATGAATTATCGTTAGAAAAAAAATTAGATTCATGATCTGATTTAGAGGTCAAGAGTGTTTTGGTGTGTTTTTTTTTTTTTTTTTTAAGCTAAAGGGAAGCAGATTGAGTGTTTGCAGCTCCAGTACTGGGTCATGTTTCTGTCTGAATGCAAACACGGGTGAGCGCGTTCAGTCGTGTCCCACAGCTGTGATTGGATCACTGCGACGTGGTTACAGCCACGCAGCGCTAAAGAGGACGCTTCACCCCAAGTCACACTCGCCTCAGGTGAAAAGGGGTTACACGAATTAATTAGACTCCACCGCGTTCATTTGAGATGTAAACAAGTGAGTGAATTATTCCGCTCCGCTAGCTACACTTCAGCTCCTGTACTCAGCCAAGTGCTGTTTGATGTAACCGGGGTCAGGCCCGGGACAAACGGAAGAACTACACTCGACAGCTGAGATTCAACTGAATAAAGCAACTGTGGTTCAATTGAAAAGAGTTAGAATATTTTCTAATATATAATAGAATACGGTAAACTTGTGAAACTTGGACTCGGTGAACTTGGAGGGAGGTGGACGGCCCTCCAGTGGAAAAACTTTATACTTGAGAATCAGACGAGCTCACATCAACATTCTGGTGCAGGTTGAGCCTTTAAACAGCTGACTGAAACCTTGGAGAGAATTACTGATGAGAAGGGCTTCAGACTGGTTATGGTACACACTGGACGGTGGAAAATCATTCACAGATCGAATCCACTGATAAAGAATAGGGTGCAGGTTTTGTATTTTCTCACACTTTCCCACGCTGTCCAACCCAGCGGCATCCAGACCCAATCAGCTCTGCTCCATGTCCTTTAAAACCCCACACAGGTTTTCATTTCTGCCTGATAAAACCTCTGAGATGCTGCCCGGCTCATCCACAGCACCACTTCAACAGTCAGTTAATTCCTCCTTTAGCCATCGATCACTTCACCCCACCACCAACCGCAGCGCGCACGCTTCGCCGTTCATCCTGCTGGGCGCCGGCTGATTCATCCGGGAGCGTGAGTCACCTCTCCAAAGCTCAGCTGAGAGCTTGTTGAGCGCCTTGCATGACAGGGATGACCATTGTTGTGTGTACTGTGAATGGTTGAATGAACCAAAATGATATAAAGTACCGAAAAATCCCAAAGAGCTCTATGGCGCCCTCCGAAGGATCCAGTTGTACAAACTACCTGTAACCCCTTCTCCTGATAGGGGAGCAAAATGTACAGTTTGTCTTACTTGTGTCATTAATGGTAAAGAATCTGCCCTTGTCAGTCTCTGTACTACCGCCTGCTGACGTTGATACATGGTTTATTTTCGATATAATGCATTTCTTGTTCAGCTTGTTTCACAGAAACCTTAAAGAGCTCACAGGAGTAATTGGCTTAGGAAATAAAAAGTGTCGAGAAGGATAAATGATCAAGAGCAGTGACAACCAAAGTGTGTGTTAGGTGATATTGAAATGAAAAATGACAAGAAAAATGGAAAAGAATAAAGGAAATATTCCCGTGTGGGTGTCAAGGAACAGATAGTTCTGACTGAAATTACACGTAAGCTTTATCAAAAGCAAAACATGTCTATAATGAGAGTGGGGACAAGCTTTGATGCCTATGCAGAGGGAAGTAACACAATGTCTTGGTTCAAACCGAGGTTAAAATGATGTGGAGATGATATAATCCTGTTGGCAGTGTGTTAATCAACTGTTTATTGAAAAAGATGTTTAGATACAAACCTGATAAATAGCCTTTAAAACTCTGAGGCAGGCTGTGAGGCCACTTTCAACTAAAGATCAAATTTTAAATATATTAAAAACAAAAATTTGTAATGAAAGCAGTCACAGAGAGATGATTTGTACTGTAGCCTTTCCTCAATGAACTTTGCGCTTGTAGAGTGGAATAAGAGCTCGCAGTTGCGTTTCCCTTATTGCCCATATTGTCGTACAACTTCAACAACGCTGCAACAGCTGTTAAGATCACGGTTTGGAAGCCTCTGTAATTTCTGCCGTGCATGCTCCGTGATCCCACCATGCGCAGGAAACTCCGCCAACACACGGCAAACAACCCAGCGATTCCTGCTGCAGTCAGGAATTCCAACTGCTGTGTGTGTGTGTGTGTGTGTGTGTGTGTGTGTGTGTGTGTGTGTGTGTGTGTCTCGCAGGAGCTCTAACATCAAACCGAATAATAAGAAGAAGTGACATCTTCCCTGGCCTGGCTGTTGTGATGTCTCCGGCTCTGGATGGGCCGAGAGGGAGCCCCGGCGAGGGGCCGCAGATGGGGGTCACGCCTTCATTAGAGAGGCTAATGGCGTACAGGGACAAGGAGCTTATATTAGCCACGGGGAAGCCTATTAAGAGTGAGCTGGAGACGCTCATGATGAGGAGCTGATTACAAAACCACTGAAAGGAAAATGACTTTGGAGATAAGTAGAACAGTAGCTTGAGAGGAAACTGAAGCAGACTTGGCACAGGTCAGACGGCGTGGAGCGGAGGGTGGAGCGACCGATGAGCCTGTCCGGCGAGCAGAACGACGCCGTGCGTGAAATTGCTGCTTTGTTGCTCGAATTGTTGAGCTTGTTGAATAACGCAGGATTATTTTTAACCACACATTTTGACGTCTTTTCCCAGAGATAACCGAAGCCAACAAAGGTTTGGGGGTTGACCATCAGTCCACATCATGCAAAGACCAAAAATGTTCCGCTGTGGTTAAATGATAAAACAGGTTGTTGAACCAACCTGGGGTCATCGGTTCAATCCCAGCTTTGTCTGCTTGGAGTGTCCCAAGAAAAATGCAGCTGAGATGGAGTAAAGAGATTGACAGCTGATGTTGCGGTATTAAAACAAACAGCGGCTCCCACTAGTGGCCAATTATGCTAATGACACCTCCGCCCTTTCAATGTAAACGGACATCATTTTCATAATGTTACTGTGTAAATGTGAAACTTCACTGAAATGAAAATGAAGAAAAAAAAGTGTTTTCACTTGAAATGTTGTGTAAACCGGGAGTTAAATTATGCATAGTGTCTCTTTAATGTGATGCTAAAAGATCAGTTCCAGAAGATTAACCCATTAGATTTCTGTCACAAACAATCTGGGCTTGCAGCCCGGTTTGCACAGTGAAGAGTATTGACTCTGGAAAAGTTGCATCTCCTTGCTCCACTTCGCTGCCACGCAATCATTGCATATTACATTTCCTCCAGTGTGCACATCTTGTTTTTAGTCTCATCTGGGATGCTCATGATTTATTCATCCGGACTGTTTAAACTGAGATACGGAATAATATCTGACCTATTTGATTATGCTGCTGGTGAGTTTGCTTCGGCTGTGTGCCGTTTGGAAACGTGACCACTGGGAAAGTATTGCTTCAGGTCCATAAAAAGAGCTTTGATTCATTTTTTGGATTATTTCAGTATCATCCTGTGATTTTTCTCATTATTATTGCACACATTTATGCGACACACAGAAGGAAAGCCCCACTTGTGTGTTGTTGTTTTTTTTTCTTTCTTTCTGAGGATGCTTCTCTGCAAACATTTCCTTTTGATGGTATTTGGTGTGTGAGCGGTCAGAGGATCAAATTCCTGTCTGTGCCTGTGTGTTTGTGTGCACGGTGGCGGCGGAGAGAGGCGGTTTGCGAGTGTTTATTTTGCGGAGGGCTGCGGTGGAAAGCCTCCAGTTTCTCCTCTCGGTCTGTCTGTCTGCGGGGCCTCTGGGCCAGTAGATGTGCGAGGCCATCTGGCCGGCCGCGTGTCTGCGTGGACAGATGGTCCACCTGAAGGGCCAGTCACTTACCAACCTCTGGATCTGCAGCGCGATAGTCCTGATAGGCTTCAGCGTCGCGTTCGGCCACATCATTCAGAAAGTCCTCCTTTTTCTTCCAAGTATAAAACGTAAAAGTAGTATCCGAATTCAATTAAATGGCTTAAATGTTCAAGAAATATGTGAACAGAATATTTTAATTATTCGATTTTATAACATTGATATAATTCAGGGGTGTCAAACATAAGGCCTGCGGGCCAGGACGAGCCCACAAGAGGCTCCTATCCAGCCCGCCAAACCACTCAAACTAAAGGTTTCAAAGGTCTGCACGGGAAAGAAAAAGTCATTTTTCCCATTTGCTACAAACTTATAGAGGCAATTTCATCGCTACAGCAAAGAAATGTGAAGGACAGATGTGAAATAGTGTCTCTTATGTGACTCGTCGTTACATATTCTTGTACTTCGCACACAAAAAAAGAGACTTCAGTGGGTTTGGTGTGTTTTAATTAGCATTCCTGATCTTTCCAGATTACTTTTTACTAGTTTTTCTTTTTAAATGGCCAAACACTGGGGTCCATCCTGGACAGAATGCGAGCTGGACCGTGGTCCGTTAGTGCAGCTGCAGGAGTAAATGATGCATTAAATGAGGAGCTGTGAGCGTGGCACGCCGCTGGAAACAGAGGAGCGGCCATTTGCCCATAACGAGTTACGGCGCCATTTCACTGCGGCGGCGGCCTCAAAACGACTGACCGTTGCCTTTTACATGCTGACCACTTGGAGAGCCATATTTTATGCGTCAGGCTGGGATTTGGGCAGCTCACACACTAAGATCAGCAATTTCAAGTTCTGTTTTTTTCGTTTTTTTTTTTTTCTTAAATTAGAACTACCTTGAAAACGAGTCTTGCAGAGTTGATAAAGGGATAAAGAAAATCAAGATGATGCAAAGATGTACATTTAAAACTTTTCAGCTGTACAAAAAAATACAATTCATCTACATTATATACTGCAAATTGGTTAGTCTGCATAGTAAGCTATTATGTTTTTAAAGCAGTATCAAACATAAGGCCTGTGGGCTGAAACTGAACCACAAGAGGTTCCAATCCACTATAACACTATTCTACCGGTCCGGCCCATCCGAGGTGAAATTGGGCTGAATGTGGTCCTGAATTAAAACGTATTTAACGTATTTAAATAAAGGCAGCAGCAGGAGGAGATTGTCTCGTCCTGCTGCTAACATTAAAATCTGTTCAGATAGTAAAAGGCTACAATCATACAATATTGCACGCCCCAGCTGCTGAACAGGACAAGGGAAGAAAGAAAAAAAAAAAAAAAAACATATTTAACACTTCTCTTATAATCTGATTTTGACGGTTTCCATATACTGTTTACCCAGAAACACCAGTAACAATTAAAATCCACGTGTTTCCTGTTCCAACACTTCAGTCTAAAAATGGAAAACAATTTGGAATAATTATTCATGCTAAATAATGACATCAGGCGACGTCTTCTTCACAAACCTGTGGCACCGGGTAATAAAACCATCTCATGTGACGCGGCAGCCGAAGACGCCTGCAGAGCTATAAAAGAGGAAATGACTCCGACACCAACTAATGATTTATGTTCCATGTCTCCGAGCCTCTCATGCTCATCTTACTGTTTCCTCATAAAGTCCAATAAGGCAGCATAACCATAAAATAATCCTCAAACTGTTTCCAGAAACTTGTGTCTTGCCTGAATCCATTTCAGGTGGCGTGTTCGTGTTCACCGGAGGCGCGTTTCAAATTAAAAATACGAAAAAAAAAAAAAGGTAATGATCCATGATTAAAGAGTCCAAAATGAGCTTTTGCATCAGTAAGATTTCACTGTCAATTACACCAACATTTCTCATCCCAATTAAGTCAAAATGGAAAACCCCGACTTGACTGTGTATATTATTAAAAAGATATATTAAGACAAAAAGTGGAGACTTTCTGAAACAATACATCAAATAAAAGAAACGTTTCCCCGAAAATCATCCTTTTCTGACCAAAAGCTAAGATAAGATGAGATCCTGGAAGGGTTCATGTACAGTACTCTGCAGAAGCAGTGTGTGTGTGTGTTTTTATTACAAAATCAACGGATGACAACAAATCATGGCCCAAGATGAAAACTCCATCCTTGACCTGTAGACGGACATCATTTTCACAACTTTGAATAATAAACCTGAAACTTTCCTGAAACAAAAATACATTTTCACCTGAAATGTTTGTAAAATGCGGATAAAGTTTCACACCACTCCGTTTGTTTATTCATTCAACAGCATTGTGAGTTTCCTAATAATGGACCGATCTGAAAACTGCTTCCAGAGTTTAACGTGTTCGTCCGTCTGAACAAAAAAAAGATGTTTCCAGACATGCTGTGTCAACTGGTTCATGTGTCCAGAAGTTGTAATGTCATTTTTCATTTTGGCTTTCAGTCACTACAGATGCTTCTCTCCAGGTTGTCCAGAAGAAAACAACTGGATGTTGCTGCTTTCACTCGGCGGCTCTGAGCTGTTGTAGAACAGTAAAGAGTGGCTGCTTTCTGTCACTCTTTGAAATGCTAATTCTCTGTCCTTGATGTGCCATATTTTCAATAAAAAATATTAATCAAGAAAGAAGAAGGAGCTGCAATTCTCTTTTGTTTTTTTTTTGTTTTTGCAGGAGGAGGTTGATCTTCACAACACAAAAACACACCCTTTTTTTTTCCAGAAACAACAGTTTTAACCTCGCATCAGGAGCGTGTGATTGGAGACAGAGGCAGGGTCACGATGCTGCTACGACAGCAGGCTCTCTGCCTGCACCTTGAACTCAACGCCAGCTGCTGCTGCTCGCACCAAAACCATCAATCAATTAGTCACCGGGCTTCAGGTGGCGCAATCATCTGCGCTTCAGCTCACGTGTGACGCTAATTTAATCATCTGACACACTTTCCCTGAAGAGGTTACAACAACTGGTGCAACACGAGGCCTCTTTTCTTACACCGCGCTGCTGCACGCAGTACACCACCAAACCTGGGAATCTGTGCACTGAACTGAAAACCAAAAGGGTTATGAAACCATTCTCCTCGGCTAGTTTTCGTCAGGTTAGTGGAGAAATTAGCTTGAGGCACCATAACAGCACTTTCTTCTCATTCACCATCCTTCTGTGTTTCAGAGTCAGAACCTGAGATCGGGACAGTGCTTGCTTACAGGGCCTCATAAAGACGAACACAAAGACAAGTGTGAAATTTAAAAGTAATGAAGGAAGGACCCGCTCGCGCTGATGTGTTTAGCGAAGCATCTGCTGAGGTCCTGGGGTGATAGAAAAACACACACAGACACACACACACAGACACAGCAGGTTTTGAGGTAAACAACACCAGACATGAGAGTCGGCCCTTTTTTCGCCAGCTGCATGTTGGAGCATGTCGCCCTGCGGAGCTTTGACTCGGATGCTAATGCTGCTCACACTCCGATCACAGTCAGAGAGGTTGGAGGGAGAGAGTGTAAGGGGATCTGATGGCCCTGTGGAATTATTTTAAGGGGAAACTGATGTTTGAACACTGAAATGATCGCTTTTGTCTTCGGTACAGTGAACCATCACTGTAGACTGAAGACAGACAGGGCTCCAACTTTTCAAAGTTTCTGAAGCAAAGTTATGAGGCCTGTTGATGGAAAGTCCATCTTCACATTTAGAGAGAATGATGAAGGAGTCTTCCCTCGAGGTGATGTGCTTAAAACATTTCCCACACCATAAAAGCGTGGTGATAGAGCCAGAAGGGAGTACAAGGTCATATTCCACTGCAGCATTGACAAGTGGAACGTCCAGTAGTAGGTCGAATCTGTGAAGACATTCAGATGCAGATGCAGTCAGGTGCTCATTTTTGATTTTTTTATTTTGTTCTTAGCAGGTGTTCATGTCGCACTGGGCCTTGTTGAAGCAAACTGGCCTTTGATGATGTTAAAACTTTAAATAAGCATTAAACAAGTACTTTTGTATTGAATTTGTCTTGTTTTTATCTGGCATTATCATTTTTGATATTAAAATGATCTTTTTTACTTCAGTTATCAGTGGCACAATTTACCCCAGTGTATTCTGACTAATGGCACAATTTACCCCGCACTTGGGGTAAGTTGTGCCACAAAACCACTTTTTTTTCCAAAGCTATATTTCTCACACAGTTTATTTAAGATCCAAAGTGATTGCTCCCAGGGATGCACAACATCCTAAACTGTATGAACATATTTTAGTTGCAGGCATTCCTGTAATCTCCTTGTGTAAAAGGGACTTTAAGTAAAAATTGGCACTACTTACCCCACTCTCCCCTATGGGGGTGCTGAATGACTGATTTTACATAGAATTGCTTGTTTTTTCCAAATAAACATGATATAAATCCTATTTGATATACATGTTAGCCTATCAAATACACTGTGGAAAAATTTACTTGTACTTTTATTCAATATTCTATTTAGTGTTTGTGAATGAACCACCATGATGAGTGGCACAATCCGATTTTGCGCAGAGCTCCGTCACAGAGCAGCATCTCGGTGGTGATTTGGCTTAACTTTAAAAGGCTCACAATGTCGGGAAAAAACAACAGAACTTCAGACCAAGTCAAAGATGATCCAAAAAAAAGTCAAATGCAGATTGTGTCCTTTCATATCACTCCACAACAACATGGCTTTCCACCTTAAACTGTAAGTAGCCAGATAATTGGGCTAATAAAAGACGGTTCTGTTACTCAATTCTCATTTTTAATGCTGACTTTTATTTCATTTAATTGTAATATTTTAGGTTATTATTATATTATTTTTATTTATCTAAAAGGCTAATTCTATTTAATTTAGTGTTTGTTTTTGCATGGATGTTGCGCTGCGAAACGGACCAACAGTGCAATTAAGCCTTTCATTTAATTTGAGCAGATAATGTGAGAAATTGTTTCACCAAAAAATGTGAGCTTATCTGCAGAGATTATAGATATAAATAAATTACATGCTTTAGCCCGTTTGTTAGAAGAGGGTTTGGTTCTGGTCATTTGAACTATACTTCATTTGTTTGATGTTTAGAGTTACAGACACTTTGTTCCAGTCTGTGTTTCAGTGTGTAGGAAAAAAATAAGTGTTGTTTTACCTGCCTGCACTGTTTTTTTTTATTATTATTATTAGTGCAATCAGGGCCGGCTGTAGGCATAGGCGCCCCGACGCTCCGTGTGAGCACCGCTCTGCACTGTGCTGCGCTGCTCCGACGCCCCGTGTAGGCACGCTCCGCCAAACAAGATGACAGATTCGACTATCAGTCGACGATTGGCAGGATCGGACGAATCAGATTCGACTATGGAAATTCTTAGTCGGGGACACCTCTAACTTTAACCATCGTCTGAAAGCAACAATCAAGCAAGAGCAAGAGTCTGAAGGGTCTGCGCTTGGTGAGTTTCTAACAGGAAAAGACGTTTTCGCGTGTCTTTGCGTGTAGAGAAGCTAAAGCTAAAGAGCTAAAGCTAACCCTTAGAGACGCTAACGCATGACGTGTTTGTTTTGAAGCTCCGATTGGTTGAAGTACGCTTTCAGTCAAAGTCCACAGGGGGAGAGGCAGGATTTTCAGTGAAACAGAACGTTTTCTCTTCCGGGTTTCAGAATTAGCCCCCGAAAATCTTTTAACACAAAATGACTTTTTTGAAAGTCATTCAAAACTTTTTGAAAACATTCCTACTCTGTCCCCGTGGAATTGGAGGAAAATCCAACTTTTATTTAAAGCACTCCAGCTTTTCTTGGAGGAAATGGGAAAAATGCAACTTGTGAAACGTTGTTATTGCACATGCACACCAGCAGGCGGACAACAACATTCGACTCCCAGTCTGTACGCAATCCAACTTCACCCTTCTGTCGTTTCCATGTAGATACACATTGTTTTCAAAACTTTGCTGTGTAGCCTGGGCTCAAAAGAAGTTCGTTTGACATTTAAAAGGTAAAAGCTCCTGCACCAGGCATCTGGAAACAGGAAATCAACGTTTTCAACGTCCAAGGAAAGAAGAATTCATCACACTCCCATCCTTTTACCATATGTAGTACATTTTGTTGAAAGAATGTTCGTAACAGGCTTTTTTTTTTCCCCTTTTGACAAAGTCTCTGCAACCGACACATCCGAAACATTTATTATAGTCTTGTATTGTTCTGGTTGCATTGCAATTGATAGATGAAACCAATTTACATTAAAAAAGACCAAACTGGTGAGCCCTGCTTTAATAGTATAGCTGTTATATTTAATCATTTTTCACTCTTTGCCTTATTAATAATGACATATCCTTCTTTCTGGCTTGATAACCGATCACACCCTTTCTACATCCGTGTAAAGAACACAATTCAAATCAAACAAGCACAATTCCAGGAAATTAATCAAGCAGCCAATTTAAATAAAGACACTTCATTAAATTCATATGACACAACAGCTGCCTGCTCACATTCAGTAAAAATGGTTCAAACAAATTACGGAGTGAAAGACGGTGGAGAAACTACATGCGGCTTTAACATGGAAATGATATCACTAAGGTGAACAAGTGAACAGTTATTTATTCATTATTGTCTGCAAAAACATGCAAATTTAATGCTAAAGATGTAGCTGATGAAGACACATGTCCCCGTTACTATATGTGGACGCACGTGCCCCCGGTTTCATTTCCCTCACGCAATTAAAATGTTATGATTGTTCTAGTGAGTGTGGTTAATGATCCCTGTGGACACACGCACCAGATCGACCCATGTGCCACTACTGCACACCATTAACAGCGGAGAGTCCATCTTTTGCGAGCCAAAACAAGGCTGTGGTGAAAAATGGCCTAATGCAAGCAGGATGACGCCCATGATGAGTCATTTGAAAACATTTCCTCTCACAGCAGCTGAAGTTCTGCTTTTATAATCACGCTGCTTTGAGGAAAAATAGATGCTTAATGTCCGGCAGTGCAGTCTTTACAAAACTGATTTATCATTTGATTTAACATCTGGTATCTTCTATGTGTGTGTGTGTGTGTGTGGGTGTGTGTGTGTGTGTGTGTGTCAGGCCCTGTCCACATGGAGCCAAGCTCAGACAAATCCGCACAAATGTTTGTTCTAAGTCACCCATCGTCCACACGGAGGCAGCGTCTCAGGGCTCTGAAAACGACAAAGTTTGAAGCTGGGTCCCAGAGTGGAAACATGTGAAGACGCGCCTGAGACGTCTCCGCTGTTACGCCTTTGCCGCATATATTTCTTGAGAGGATTGCGTCATCGCCCCGCCTCTACAACAGGACGCATGCGCGGAAGTCCGGCAGAACCACAACAACAATGGCGCTTCAAAAGGTCTTTTAAATATCTGTGCAAAATAGTAATTGTACCTCGTCGTCCATCCGCACCAAACTTTCCTTAACTGTCGCTCCGGAGGTCGCCGTCTTTTGCGTTTGTTTACAATACAACGTGAATACAACGTGAATACAATGCGCTTTTATAAGCATGCGCACTACCCAACTATTATTGCACTGCAGCGCCGCCAGTGGGCTTGGCATATGTATTACAGCATTTACGTGCGTCTTCAGTTCACTAATGTGGACGCTTTTTTTTTTTTTTGCTGACTCCGTCTTTACGCAATTCGTTTTGTAAAATATGACCGTTTTCGCTCCGTGTGGACAGGGCCACAGACACGGCTGATCACTGCCAGGCTGTCTGGAGTAGAATTTGGTTGACAGAAGCATCTTTCAGATCAGTTTTGAACATGCACTCTTCACGACAGCACTTCGGAAAAGTTGCGTTTTGACCACATTTCCACCGAGAGAGAAGTTGGTGTGCTTTGGAAAAGTTCCACCCTGGGAGCCGTTTTCAAAAAGTTGCTTTCACAGTGGCTCCGAGCTCCATTGCTGTGTAATCGGATGAGCAGAACGCAACTAAAGTTTACTGTTTCCACTTGAAAATGTGGCCTTACGGCATTTTGCATGACTGCACCTCAAACCAACTAAAAAACATCCGTCACTTCATACCACTTCTAACTCGCTGGTTATGAGCGTAACGGGTTAATCGGTCATTAGACCGACCTGCCTGATCATCCAAGCTGACGGTTTCTGACTGGATCAGGCCGTTTGCAGCCTATTCCTCAGAGTGGAAAGGTTGCAGCCATCACCGCTCCTCCATAAATCACCAGCAGTCGCAATCGGACAGATTTCATAACTGATGGAGAGGAGTGAAGGAATTCTCATCTTGTTTCGCCTCGTCCCCCCCCCGAACCCCCAGCTGAACTACCACCCCACCTCGGATAGGAAAACGAATTTAACTCCATCCACTATCTCAGCACGGGCACTTTTATGAGCCTCAGCAGCTTTATTCAAATAGCATTCATTTACAGTCACATAAAGGGGAAAATTAAACCAATAACTCACAAACAAAAGGGCGTGCACGCTGTCGCATATGGAAATAAACACACAGGAATACCGCACAACACAATATTCATTTTCCACCCATCACACCGCAAACATCAAGCATAAATCCCACCTTCCAAGTTCCTCCAAACTTATTTCTTCTTGGAATAACCAGTGTTTCTGTGGAGTGGAAAACCTCTCACTGACAGGGAAGGAAGGAAGGGTCTCACATCTGAGACCGAGAAGAATCTGAAAGCTGCTTCTGAGGCACTAATCTGAAAAGCCTTTTGCTGTCCTGGTAGCCATTAGCAGCGCCGGTCTCCCTGGGAAATGAGTGAACGAGAGCAGAAAGCGCAGCTCAAGCCGAAGGGTGCTGCTTTCTTTCTTCCCTGCTTCTTTTTTAATGGTCTTGCCTTTTTTTTTTTTTTTTACAATTCACAGATGTTCGATGGCTTGTAATTTAAGGGTCGCCGTCCCCCCCCGCCGCTTGATGTAGAAGGCAAACTTCCCAGTCGAGTCCTTCAGACCACGGTGGAACCCCTCCAGCAGCCAAGCTGCCAGATATTCCCTGCTGGAGACAGCTTGGCCGCTCTGCATATGTTATCAGCGGAGTTTAAACTGTGGAGCCATGTGAAATCCAACAGGAGGCTTCCCATCCCACGGGCAGCGCGCCAAAACGTCTTCTGGCTTCGGCCAAATCAAAAAGGCTGAGGAATTTGTCGGGACACAGACTTGGCTTCTCCTGAAATGTTTTTTCCCCTCCGAGGTGATTTAGGAGGTAAATCAGTTTCTGTGAATCTAATAAATTTGATGTGATTTGAGCCTTTCGTCATTTTGACAATCTGATGGACAGAAGTGTCACAGACTGGCAGTCAGGGCAGAATGGGCGAATAAGATTTGATTTTCAGTAAATTGCCAGCAGTCACTGGGAAAGTTCAATTTCCACATGAACTCGCTCAAAGTTCATTTAAAAAAATCTAAAATAAACTAGTTCAGTTCACAGTTCCGTCATTCAGGCACAACACCGCTAGCAGTCCAGTGTGTCATGTTATGGGACGTCTTTCTGCCTTGATATTCTTCCAAATAGCACCTTCTCTTGAAACTGGACAGTGGCACTTCTGACCCTTGTTTTGTAAAAATGGTTAAATATGGAGGTTCTCCTGACTTGTGCCCTGCGGTCACAAGGTATGAAATAATGTTGGAGTTAAGAAAAATGCAACATTTGCAATGCAATGTGTGCATGAGCTGAAGTTATTTCAGTCCAGCCAGTCTGGACATGGAGAGAATCCTGTCCTTCCAGTGCAGACTGGTGAGCTGAGTGTGGAAGGCTACAATCGTGGAAAAGTGGACGACTTTATTGATCAGCTCAGAACGGGGAGCAGTGCTGTCTTGACAAAAGAGGTCCTGGAAAAGGAAAGTCTGGCTGTGACTATTGTATGAAGGCGTGGCGAATGATAAACATGGACACAGCCCGTTTCTGAGATACTTATTGGATTAAATGTAATCCAAGATATGAGCTTAACTGATCCTGTGTGTCCGGGAGTCATCGCTTTTTCAGATAGAAAATGAATTTGGTTTTATTGGCGTTGAGGTGGAGGTGTCAAATGTTCTGCTCCACTGGAGATGAAGCTGAGTTACATACTGGAGTGCGGAAAGACGAACCAACTGAATATAGGCAGATATAGAATACATATCATACAAATTCTGTTCAAATGCCAGAATTCAGAATTGAGAGAAAGTTCAAACCTTGGCAGTCTTACAGAGAGACACTATCGATTGTGCCATTGTGTACTGTACTGAAACCACCACTCCAAAGGCTTTCATGCTTGTGTTTTTGTTCTTTAGAAGAGGAAGACTTCTGGCACCCCGTCAGCTTTTGGCAGCAGTGCTAATGCTTTAGAGACACCGACAACGAGCGGCTGCTCTCTCTGTTGTGGAGCTGTGGAGCGTATCCCACCTCTGACACTTTTTCCCCTCGCATGAGGCAGGAGGCCTTTTTTTTTTTTTTTTTTTTTTTTTCTGCATGGCTTCATGTTTGAAGGAACTCTTTAGGTCAGTGCCTCCATGTCGTATAACGGTGAGGATATTTCATCATTTCTGGATGTTCAGGGGCAAAACAGGAACAAAAACAGTCACAAACTGCTCATGTTTAATCAGGTTGTTCTTTTACGTGCAGTATGTTAGTGAGAAGATCATCACTTTGAATTCATATTCCAAATCCAAACAATATGTGGGGGCTGTGCATTGCCGCGACTCATGTTTGCACAGCCTTTGAAATGTTTTTCTCAGTATGAGCTCTCCGAGTACTTTCCACTACCCAACACTGGCATCGGTGCGCAGACATGTTTGAGGTTATGATTGTGAAATTTGGGATTGTTCAGAGTATTCCCTGCATGATAGTGAGATGGGGAAAGTATGTTAGGCGGATAGATTCAGCTTTAACTGTGAGGGATTTATGAGCGAACCGAGCGCATGTTTTTCAGGTGTTTGCACAGATTTATTACTTTAATATTGTTCCAGTTATACTTGGAATCAATGGCAACATTTTGCTGCCGTATTGTTTTCCAGCTGTATGAAACAAACAGGCTCCGATTTGTTTCCATGTTTTGTTTGTTCCAATTCGTTAAAGGCTGCTACTTGGTCCGATCTTCCTCTCTTGTACCTCATATTCCACATTATTGATCAACGGTTATTTGTTCTGCTTATATGAGGACATTTCAAGTGACATTTCATTGTCTCGTTACTGTGAATTTGACATATTAATATTATGCTTGTTCACCGTTTTTATTTTTACCAATCAATGTAACATCTTGAAGCCCTCTGAGGCAACTGTTGTTGTGATACTGGGCTATACAAAAATAAATTGATTGATTGGTGAACATGCATCATTTGATCATTTTCATTCCTGAAACGTTTGTTTACATAGCAAGGTTTTGAAAATGATTTCAGTTTACAAGGAAATGGCAGAAATAATGAAAACGATAGGGATCATGCCAGAGAGCTGGCGCTGTTTGTTGTTTTCATGGGTGCCGCTTTCAAAACGTTCTCAGTGACTCAGACCATCGCTGTCGCATAATCAAGTGAAAACAGAAGTTTCTCCTTTTCACTTTAAAACCTGGTTTCAGTTCCATAAATCATATCTATTATCGATAAAAGTGACTTAAAGCGGACCTATTGTGCTATTTTTCAGTCACGTCATATAGGTCACAGAAGCCCAAAAACATAGCATTTAAGTTTGTTTGCCCCAAATTCATCTTATGTTCGGAGTTTGAGTGGTCTAAAAAGTGGCTCTGAGGAGCCGTCCTCCCAACAGCCTGATTTTCACAGCCTACTTTAAATTTGGTGAAGCAAGACAAGGAGGAAAAAGACAGTTTTCAAATTTGAAGGTCTTAATGAGGCTACAACACATACTACTATAACCACCTATCCGGGGGCCCCCCGAAGGCTGGATCCTCTTCCGGGGGGGGGGAGTGGTGTTCCTCTTGTTGACGTCGTCAAGAGGAAGATTTCAGAATTGCGTGTTTGAGTGTATATTTCCTTAAAAGTGGAGTGCGCAACTGAGGGAGGTGACTGAATTTTTCACTTCTGGGGGGTCATACAGAAGCTCTGGGAGGCATTATGACTGTAAAGACACCTTTTTAAAGTGCATTTTGCATAAAATGACTCCTTTAAGTTAAAAAAACGGGGTTTGGTTTCATATCTGCTTTTTTAAGCTCATTTGGAAAACGGTATTGTAAGTCATTAAATTTGTGATTTTCATGTTTGTGCACATGCTAGCACAAGACCGCAAGACACGAAATAATCTGTTGAGCAGCTATTTGTGGTGAATAACAGATCAGGTTGACGGGCGCGCCGTCAGTAAACAACATGCACGGACAGTCATTAGCATACTAACAGCCTATTAGGTCCCAACCTTTGATATGAGGTGGAAGGAAAAACGACAAGCAAGTAGAAAGACGGGTGATACAGTCAGCCAGTAAAAAAAAAAAAAACGAGTCCAGAACAAGCCCGTTTACTGTAGAAGACAGCTCACAAGACAGCCAGCCAACAAGCTGTAGGAGCAGCAAGTAGCGGGAGCCGAGGGAAGCTCGCAGGCCCAGCGCTGCTGGGGAAGAGGGGCGAAATGTGAGCGAAGACAGGTGGTAAACAAGAGCCTGGTAAGCCGGGAGGGAAACAGGTGTTCAGGGACAGCAGCATCATCTTTTATTCACATTTGCATCTTATAAATATTTGATAAATTAATAGTTTCCTCCATCTGGTGTGTGTTCTGGGCTGTTGATTCGGCGTGTGGATGTTCCCCTCCGCTCCTTTAGGTGTTGAACAATCTGCCTGTTGGTTTGACTGGCTGACTGACTCGGTGACTAACCGACGGTGAAAACTTAATCGCTCAGTGGGATTCAAAGATGGTTCTTTGACAGAAAAACGTTCTTTCCGGCGCCACTTTTTTTCTTTCCCCCTGCGCGCCTCTCTGATGTTCCCCTAATTTGTGTTCGCCAAACAATGGCGAGGCGGCTGGAGGACGGATGAGTCGGAGATGAACGGCGAGCGGAGCTGCCAATCAAACACTTCGCCGGCACTTTTGATTGAACGCTCTCATCCCAACAGCAGACATTTCTGTCACTATAAAAGTTAGTTAATTAGCGTCTGAGGTTGGAAGATACAAGAAGAGAGCTTCGCAGCGTCCCGCTGCGCTTCAAATGTGTGATACTGCACAGCTGGAGTGACGGGGCCCACTTTACACTGCCCCGTCGCCTGCTCGTCTCTCCCAGATTTCTTTGATTCTTGTTTAGGCGGAAGAGTCTTTTTCATCTTACATCCCTCCAGTCACATCTTTACACGCTGCGAGCTGAATATCTGCGCTAAACCCCGGCTTCCGAGGGCATTTGCACATTAATCTTCCGAAATCTCTTACAGGGGCCGTGTGCTGCGCCTTTAAAATGATCTGCAACCGCTGCGGCTTCTGTGCATTAAGAAAATAAATCAGCCTCGTGATAAAAGCAAAGAGGTAATTAAATGAGCTAATAGACGTTATTAGCAATTCATCAGCTGCAACTGCATTCAAACTTTCCCCTGGAGGCGCAGTGATCCTCTCCAACAGGAAAAGTCTTTCAAACAGGTAGCGGGGCATCTTCTTGAATACCAATTAGCTCCGACTGCACGGGCTTTTTCGCAGCTCATCCGTGTGAATCATTTGACAACAGAATAGCCGTTTTCCATGGCTGGCTAATTCGGCACAATGCCTGAGAGGGAGGCAGACAAGAAGCGCCGCGGGGAGAATGTCACGAGTATTTGAGAAAGGTTAGACAGAGAGGAGAGCGTGTTTCTATCATACAAGCCATTTATCATCACTTTCATGCCACACAGTCACACAGGAATTTAGTTAGCGGTGGATTTCCCTCTGAATAGGGGTGTGCGTGTGTGTGTGTGTGTGTGTATCACGCTTGGCTGACTCACTGTGTAATTGTAGATTTTGGTCTCACATTAGAAAAACAAGCAGTTCTGACTTGTTTTTTGTGATCCTACTCAAATGAAGAATCATGAAAACACGTCAACATACAACATAAAAACAGCAATCTTAACGAGTAGGAATGCATTGACACCAAAACCAGTACCAGCAAGAGGACGTTCATGGCAACACAGAATTCTCAATACCATTTGCATATAGAGTGTGAATTTGACTTTATGGAATTTATTAACTACTTGAATTGGCACTCTTTATTGCGAGTGGTTAAAGGTTAGTGCTTGTACTTGTTCTTAAAAAAGTGGCATTCAAGGATCCCTATTATTTAACGACCGGCTTGACCGAGTCTGTTGACCCTCTACTTTTAGCAGCTTGTCTCAGAATCGCATTTACAAGTTATTTTTATGAAACGCATCAGTGTCTTTGGAAGCGGTTCAAAGAAAGCAGACGATAAAAACCAGTGTACCCATCATAAAAAAAAAATAAAAATAAAAATATAAAAACAACCAACAACCGAGTCCAGACAGACACTCATCACCCAGCAAATAAAAACTGTCCAAATCCGAGTGTTTCCTCTGAAGTGAGAACTGGAAGCACTCCCGAGGGAGCTCATGGTGCCGATGATGTGGGGCTGCAGCGGCCCGCTGTCAGCTACCGAAACAGTAGACCCGTCGAATGTGCTTCAAACTCTTCACTCTGCTCCTCGCTGAATGCGGACGGAGGAAACAGCCTGTTTGAGAGTTGTTGCCATGAATCCTGCAGCGCGGCGCGGTGGACCTGTGGTTGGAACCCTGACCTCCTGTCGGGGTTTTCTCCTGGTCATTCGGCTTCGTCCTTCAAGCAAAAGTCCTGCTTGTCAGGTGACTGAGTCTCTCAGCAACGAAGTCTTTCCGTGTGAATATTCTCCTTGTTTTTGCATGATATTTCTCAATTTTCAGTCATCCTTTATTCAGTTAACCGGTAGCTTTGTGCCTTGAGTTTCGCCCCTTAATGTCCGGGGATTGCCAATGTCAATCTCCTCCTGGTCCAGATCAAGAGTTCATAGATGGATTTTCTGTGCACGCCCCCGTGCTACATCATGAATGCAGTTTTTTTCCATGTAGCTTCTAGAAACAGGGGAGGACTGCATCGAATTTAAAAGGCTGAGTACAGAGACTTTCCCCAATTTGTTTCCACATTCCTCCATCGCACTGTGCTCATTTGGCTCATGACAGACTCTGGTGATGCTGGGAATTTGATTTCCATCACTTCTATTGATGCAATTACCAACATATATATATAAATATATTATAGCTGGGCCGTTAACGGCGGTGACGTGCAGCGTTACCGCGAGACTCTTATCGTTCGAAAAAAAAATGTCGCCGTTAATCTTTGCTTTTCAAAGTTGGGTCTGGGAGCTGGGTCGACACGTGCAAGCTATGCAATTCACTTGGATATATTTTAGTGTGGATGTATGCCTGGCCCAGCCTGGCTGAATAACGCTGTGGGGGGAACAAGCCGAACCTGTCCTGCACCCCGATCGTCACACCGCGCTCCAGCTGAGCGTCAAAAAAGCACACAAGAGCTTTTAGTGGTGAAACACGGTCCATTCCTCATTATTTGCCATACTGAACTCGACTTATCAGAAAAATCACGAGAAAAAGGCGGGTATGAGGCACAAACTGAAATCAGGAGTGCAAATATGAAAAAAATGAAAATGAAACTTAAATCGCGTGTTTTGCCGGTGCGACCATTCGTCCCGCTGGGCAGTCAGGCGCTGAAAACACGCAAAATAAAGTACATTTCCCGTCAACACACAATCTGGCTTAATAAAGGTACGTATGAGGCACAATGACTGAATTTACCCTGTCTTCTCTGTCTGACGGTCGGAGATATAATTAAGTTTGAGGAAGTGTGCGCTCATAAGAAAATTCCATTTTTCATCTGTTTATGGTTGTGACTTGGTTGATGACACATGAACACAGAACTGTGTCAAAGTACCTGTTGGTTACCTGTGATGCCTGCTGATTATTCACGTCAAATCTGAACAAACAGAAACTCGTTCTTGAGGACTTACTTCTGGTCATTATTTATGTAACACACACACATTTTGAATGACCTTGGCAGACTTCAAATGAGCCATTTTAATAGCAATTAATCGCGATTAACTCCAGGATTGGGGTGCGATGATTCTCGATTAAGAAATATATATATATTTATATGTATATACATACATACATATAAGTGGTCGTCCTGCACCCAGCCGGGGACAGGGATTTTTTTTTTGCAAGAATTCTATAAGAAGCATAATTTTACAGTAACAATTTTACAATTCATCAAGTGTGTGTGTGTGTGTGTGTGTGTGTGTGTGTGTGTGTGTGTGTGTTTGTGTGTTTGTGTGTTTGTGTGTGTGTGTGTGTGTGTGTGGGGGGGGGGGGGGGGCAATCTTGCCAAAGACTTGGGATTTTAAGTTATTATAAGTCATATTTGATGAACTGTAAAATTATGCTTCTTGCAGAAAACTTGCAAAAAAAGAAAAAAATACCTGCCTGTCCCCGGCTGGGGGCAGGATGATCATTACAGAGTACTTTTGAATTCATTATTGTATTTTGCGCATAATGGGATTAATCGAAGAAAAAGTATGCGATTAATCACGATCAAGAAATTTAATCGTTGCCCTGCATTAATATATGTGGTTGAGTTTAAAAGAGAAACAGAAATGTCCTTGTTGTCCGGTGGATTAATGAGCACACACACAATGAGAATGCAGGACTGCTGGACTTGAACTATTCTGGTCAATATTTAAAAATCTGTATTTTACAAAGTTTTAATAAGCTGCTCTTCCAGTTTTCCAGACAGGTTTTTTGTGTCTCACTTGGTCACGGCAGATAAATTTTTGATTCTTGAATCTCGTCGGTGCAAGTTAATAACTTACTATTTGAACAAGTATGTGAGCGTTCAAGTTTTTAAATAAAACAAATGGATATTCTGCATTATTCTTTGAGAAATATTCAGAAGTTGCAGACGTGTTTGTTTTCATGATACAACATTTTAGCTGTATCAGTGTTGTTTGCGTGTTCCCAATCAAAGCATGAAAATGCAGCATTGATATTTCCACAGAGAACATTCGGCTGTGGTTGCTGAGTAACAGAAACACCATGTTGGAAAGTACCTGCTGGCCTGGATTTCAGATTCATTTCACTGACTAGTCCACTTTTCTGTGACCACCTTCTGAGTTCGTTCACCTCGTTCTGTTCCGTTGGGCCCATCTTGATCGGATCTTACTGTGTGTCTCCAGAACTCCTGGAGCTTCTTTGACTGGACGATTACAGTCCGGACAGGGTGACCCATACTGAAACCAGCAGTGCCAATGATTCTCCAGTTTCCTAAACCTGAACACTTTCTGCTTTTAGAGTCCTGAATTGTAAATGAATAAATATGCGTCACTTGTGGACTCTTGACCGACATTTTAGGCTCCAAACTGAAGGATCACCGAACACTGTTTGATATTTCTTCCACAAATGATCCTCTTGATATGATTTTCATAGTCTACTTTATGTACTTACCAAAGATATAGAGTTTTAGTTAGTTATATTTGGCCAATACTGAAAAATATATAAAGAGTCTAAATATATTAAGGCTTATACTTTTAATTAAACTTTAGATCAAGATATACTAAAACAAAGGTATTAACGTATTAATTTTTTTTTGCCTTATGTTTAAGTATTCCTATCTTGCAGCTGTGTTCATTAATTTTATTGAAGAATGTTTAATATATTTTCACACATATTGGTTTCTTTGAGGAGTACTGCGGCATGTTTTAAGTCCTGTTTTAAAATCTCTGCTCCATTTGGAAGACTGTCGGTCAGCTTAGAGGCAAACAGCTTTGAGGCATTTAAGGAGTTTTTTCCGCTTGTTTCGTCAGCCAAAAGGTTGTTGGTTTGATTCCCATGTCAAAGTGCCCTTGAGCAAGACACTGAACCCCACACTGCTCCCAGTGGGTAGTCCCAAGGAGGATTGTCACTGAGAAATTAGATTGTTTTTTTTTGGTTCTGTTTTCTGCGTCACTCGGGGGCGGAGCCAAATGTCATCAATCGCTCAGCACTCCGCTGTGCGCCAGAGCGGTGAGCTTCACCGTCAGAGAATCACAGGAGGTCATTTTTGTGGTTACGACAGCCGTACGACCAGAATATCAGTATCAGCACACTTGTACATTAAAGTATACTTAATAAAATGAACATCAGATGTACTTCTTTGGTATGGAGATACTCTATTTTAACTTGATGAGCTCAAGGTCAAGCTTCTGATAAATTTTATTCACGGACAAATTGCAAAAATGAAAAAAGAAAACCCACTAAGGCTGCAGTTACCTAAGAACACTTCAGTCAGAAAATAACAAGGCTGAATACTGGAACATCCAGTAACTACCAGGTTTGCATGTATTCTCAGTGGAAAGGTCGCGCTCAGACGGTCACCCCAAACTGAAAAGCTGCAGTTCAAACCCACCAAGGACAAGACCGAGCAGTGGAGGAGGTTCTGTGAAACGGTGAGTCCGGTTTGCAGAAGGAAACCACCGTGACTCAGCCTGCTCCATGTGATTATCTTGTGGTTTTCCGATGTAAAGGGATTCGTGCCGAGGTTATGTGCTTGATTCATTTCATGGGCTTTCTACATCGGTCACTGCATGTGTAGTATTATGATTTTCTGAAGGAGAATGGAGAATATTCAGCTTTTCTGTGATGTTAAATGATTTAATAATGAGGCACGTATGTGTTTTTTTTGTTTCATTAAAGGAAAAGAAAAATTATATTCTTTCATTAGTTGTGTTTAAAAAAAACACAGTTTTGATATTAAGAAGTTTATAATTTTGGTGGAAGCCTATTTAAGGGCGTAATGTTTGACGCTGCAGGGGGAGGTCAGACCGGAAGTGCGACGCCCAGTGAGGAGGAGGAAAAGAGCCTTTTTAAGCCAGAAATGAGTTTGCTAATGAGCAATGGGAGAGTTTTAGAGATTTTGTGTATGTAAGGAGCTGAAAGTGAATATTATTGTGAATATAAGCATATGAAGAATGTGCCACACCTGCTAAACACCCATTTTAAACCCTCTCAATTTTTCATTAGAAACTTTGTGATGGACAGTGCCTGCTAAAAAACCTGCCTTTTTATGTTAGTTTAGTTCTAGGGTTTTTTTTTTTTTTTGTTGGGGGGGGGGGGGGGTTCCTTTCTTTTTTTTGTTGTGAATGTTTGTTCTTGTTCTTGTTGAAAAAATGAAAAATTCAATAAAAAAAAAAATGAATTAGAAAAAAAAAATATTTCCGATCGCAAATCCTGTGGTGTGGTGCCGACCAGCTCCGACCTGACCTCTCCACTCCCTCGAAATAAAGCTCCCTGATTGGCCGAACTGCTCCGTCTCAACAAGGTGTTGCTGCTTAAAAAAAAAAAAATCCCCTCTCAGCTGTCGGAGATGGAGAGATGTTTGTGAAATATATTCACTATATGACAGTGAAAGAGAGAAGTCAGAACTCCTAAACTCAGCAGTGCAGAAAGTGAGAGGTCAATCCTCAATCGCTCCTGGATGAACTGTAATTCCTAAATTCAGATCCAAACGCCGATCTAATACGTTCATCTGGATCTCCGCCAGTCCTGCAATAATCCCAATGTTTGCATTAATTCCATTATTAACCATCACAGAAGAATGGGGGGGGGGGGCTTTCCCTGCCTTCAGAGCAACAGAGCGACGTATAATTAAACTTACCGAATCAAAGCTCAATGAGTTTTTATTCTGGTGTAAACAGGTTTGAGGCTGGCATCCGGGCGTGTTGCTCCAATGCAGCCATGGTGAAGGTAAAGGCCCGGACACGCCACAGGATTATTTTTCAATCTTCCCCGATTCAGAGAGCACACACTATAGAAGACAACAGAGGACAGATCGCACCAGATCTTCCTCTCCTGATCTTTAGTGTGTGGAGTCGCTCTGGAGCAGAACACACACTAGCAGATTCTTCAGAGAATCGGCTCCTCACCTCTTCCAAATCTCACGTAGTCCAACGTGACTTTGTGCGGTTTCACCTCGTGTTTACATTCATCTCCACATTCATTCCCTCTTTTCATTCATTCACATTGGCATCGCTCCTTCAGCGCAGACCCACCCCCCCAGCACAGTAGAGGGAAACATAGTTTGAGATCATTTTCTTATAATTTACATTCCACATTTGACAACTCAGCTTATTAAAGTGTGTGTGTGTGTGTTTTTTTGACTCCAGAGTAGAGCAGTACAATAATAAAAATTCACCATGGCTGCATTGGAGCAAGACGCCCAGATGCCGGCCTCAAACCTGTTTACACCAGAATAAAAACTCGGTGAGCTTTGATTAGGCCTCCCGAGCAGCTCCGACCAGAAAGTCTCTCTGAACACACCCCACACCAGAGGAGGATCGGACCCGAGCTCATTTGCATACTCCCGACAGTCGGACCTTGTCGGCTTCGGTCGGGAGGAGAAGCTCGGGGCGAAATTCGGCCTGATCATCCTGTAGTGTGTGCTGGACTTAAACTGACCCACAGGTTGACGGGACCCGCCCACTTTCCCGCCGGCAAAAACCAAAACACAGACGACAAAACTTCCGGGTCACGGAGATCGAAGAAATTGAAAAATCACATTAAAGTCTGCTCTGTGGCCGTATTTCAACTTTCCTTTATTTGATCCGTCTTAACAAACGGGACATTGAAAAACAAACCAATTTTCATTTATTTGTTTTTATTTCAAAAATCAAAAAACGACTCATTTTTCAATATATTGTTTTTTGATTCTTAATTGAATTTCAATTGAAGGAATGATACACGGATCTTATATTGGGAGGCGGCTTTTATGAGCTTTCTTCAAAGACACACCCGGTCATTAAAGGAGGCGGGCTTTTAGTGGAATGCAGGTCATTATTGGAGGATTCACGGTATACAAGCTTGCGTCAATTAACATCCAGAGTGCACTCTAAAAAAACTCCAGAACTGAATTTAGTGAAACTTGATTAATAATTTGTTTGGATCTTTATATTTCGTGTTTGTCTGAATATTACTTGAACACAAAGAGTAATCTGCACTGCATTGTTGCACGGTTTTCATTTCATATTGAATCCTGGACAAAGTTATTTCACACTGAAATGTCTCCTTTGCCTTAGCATTTATGTTGGGAAGGAAGTAACGCTCACTTCCCTGTAGCCAGCCGGCTGGTAAAAGGGTTACACATGCATTACCTGCTCCTTCCCTTTCACCACATTACATCAAATTATGCTTTTCCCTACATTTTAAAAGGCTTTCCACATATGAATGCACATTCCTTGCACGGGTAATTCTGTCAAACCTCACACAACAAAGAGGAATTAAAGTTATTCATAATTTATTATGTTTTATTTTAACAGAATGAACAATTCCAGGCAGCAGAAATCCCCTTATCAGACAGCAGGGATGGGGGGAAAAAAAAAAATTCACATAATCAAAGCATGCAGAGGACATGTCGGTAAGAAGATAATAACAGCACTCTAGGTCCATTTTCAGGACTAATCTTTGTTCCTCAAATCAAACATAAAAGGCAATTCTCCATGTTAATGAGCTCAATCGCTCTTCCTAAAAACCTCAATAATTCATTTGCTCCCAGATCGTCAGACATCCATAATGAATAACATCCACAGTGAATTATTTACGCAGTCATCCTCCGCTGCGCAACTTACTGACTGACACTGAGTCACACAGTGTGTTTGTTATGTGAAAGTGTGTGTGTGTGTGTGTCTGTGTGTGTGTATCTCACACTGACATTTGGCTCTATAATGGGCTCACGACTTAGAAGTAGTAGCGACATCCTGTTTGAAGAGGAGCAGCACAATGGATGATTACAGCAGCTACGGCGTACTACCAGCTCCCCCATCTGCACAGAGCAGGGACGTACACACACACACACACACACACACACCGCTGTGAAGCGTTTCTGTTAATTCTGTCATTTCCATTTAAAATCTGTCCCTCCATGCGACTGTCATCCCCTCCGCTGAGCCTCAGTCCGTGTTGCGGGGGAAGTTTGTGAAACGCTTGCAGAGCAGTGACTCCAATCTTGGCCGGAGAGCACAGTGTTTGGCAATTCTGTAAACTTTGCCCTTGCAAGACTGAGTCAATAAATTCACCTGTCACAGCTTTCTGCCTTCAGTTCGGGGACACGGAATCCAAATTCAGTTTGGCCATGGCTCTCAGGGCGACGCTCGCTTGGCTTTGTTCAATCGCAGGTAATCTCTGTTCTATATACTGGTCTGGAGACTGTAGGAGTTTGAGACTTTCTGTTTGAGGGGAAAACTTGGAAAGACAAAGAAAAAAAAAACCACTCGAATGCTGTCTGAAAGTTTGTGTTTGTGCTCGCAGTTCTGTATTCGTGTGTGGTTCAAGATGAAGCTTCAGATCTGAGGTGCAGTTCACACGCCGAGCTGCTGGAGCAGCTGAAGGTAGGACGCCACCCGACAGAGGCGGATGGCCTCATCTTGCTTTCTGATCGAGACACAATCAAAGACAGGTTCAAAATTTCTTCGTCTTATTGCCTGTAAATTAATCATTTCAATCAAACTTTCATGATAACGGGTTTGCAGATCAAAACTGTAAAACCAAGTGTGGTTGAAAAATAAAAAAAAAGATGGAGAAGCTGGGCAGGAAACGGACTATAAGTTTCACATTTACAGCGTGAAGCCATTCCTGAACCAGTCAAGTATTACAGCCAATAATCCAATAATCTTGGCAATCTTTAATGTATTCAGGTTAATAAATAATGTTGGTAATTTAAACGGAAAACAGCCAATAATGTATTAACTTCAGCCATTTTAAAAGAGATAAAGCCAATCATGTAATAATTTTGGCCATCTTTAATATAATGAATTCAGATAACTTTGGCAATTTTTTATGTAATACACCCAAAAATGTAACTAATTTAGCCATTTTACATGCAATAAAGCCAATAATGTCAGAACTTTGGCCATTTTAAATGTAATAAAGGCTTTATTATATTCAAAATGGCAAAATCTATTGCGATATTGGCAGCAATATATGATTTGCAAATGTCATGATCTGATATGAACTGATTTGATCCTGCAGGTGGCAGTACAGGACGTCAGCAACCCTCCATGTGGCAGTGCACAGCAGTCAGTGGCACTGCTGCTCTACCTGAGGAATCTGACCGACGCGCTGCACAGAGACCAGCTGCTGGGTGGGACGACGGCGTCGGGAACTGTGTGGACCCGCCACACGTTCCACTGCACCAACGTTCACACTTAAGACTTCCACTTTCAGAGTCTGCTGAAACACTTTGTAGATGTGGATTGGAAAATACAAAAGACACGCAATACTGACAAAGACAGCTGGTGTGATTTTGGGTCAGCATCAGGACAGAATCCAATCAGGACATGAAAACAGCCTTATCTTATCAGTCTGGCTCCAGACCTGGAGTGTCACAGTGCGCCCTCTCTCGTGACGCTCGAACTTTAAAGCCGCCGTGGAAACAATGAACAGTCCGATACACATAAATGCCGTTTTCAAACTGAAGTGCACTGAAGTGAAGACACGGATAATTTTGGCAAAATCGCAGTCCTTGAGGAGCGAGCTGGGTTGCACCAAAAGGGCCACATTTCTCAAGGCACTGCAGTGAGCCGACTCATTGGCAAATGAGTGGTTGGTTGGAAGTGAGAGCCTTACGCCCTACTTGAGACTCTCGTCACTGATTAAGATGAAATGTTGTGGTCTAATATCCACGGATGGGCTCTCGGAGCCTGTAATTGCTGTCAGGCTTTTCATAACACCCTGAAATTCGCTTTTCTGAGAGCAGACAATTGTAGGTTTTCTTCAATATGGCGTGAAAGTTCAGGGAATCAAAAGGAGCCGGAGCTGCGAATAACTGACTGCGAACAGCTTCAATGACTGTAATTCATCTAAACATTCTTTCATTTACAGAATGCCAAGGAGCCGAGCCGGGGAAATGTCCCAATGCAGAGGTGCCCAAAAATGGGGGGCTAATATGTGTCACGATTGCTAACAAGCGCTACTGCAAACCTCTGTGCAATCATGTGAGCAGCGAACGGCTTCACCGTATCGTTCCATTTTAAGGTTAAGGTTTTTTTTAAAGGTGAGAACGTTTTCTCTCAATGTCTTTCTTCAAAGGGTTACGATTTTGGTTTCTTGAGAAGAAGCCGGCTGTTTGAGGAATGCAGCGAGCAGACCGGATTCAACTGGAAAACCCAGTACGTCGGGGGAAACACACTGGCTGTGTGTCAGGGTGAGGCTGTGTTCACGCATCTGTCTCGCTGCGGAGGACGTGGCCAAAGCTGAACTTTACTCTGTCTCCATTTTCTAGAAGGAACGATCCAAATCTCAGGAGCCCCTTCGGCCTACTTTTCAAAAGATCAGCAATGCCTGGTGGTGAAGAGCAGCCGTCAGCTGACGGACGGCGTCATTGGAGCGTTCATTGCCGAGCTGAACGATCTAGACATCGAAGGAGAGCCTCAGTACGCCTGCCTCGTGTGTGGATAACCAGGAAATGAGAATAAAAAAAAGTAAACTTTAGTTTAAAGTTTACAGCATTAAAAAAAAAAGTTGCTTGGTTGAAATGGGAAGATGAAAGGGAACATGTCGAAAGTGTTTATGAGCTTCACTGGTGTGTGTTTGTCTTGGTGTTCACACACTTTGAGATATTTTGAAAAACTCAAAACTTCCATTGTGTTCCTGTAGGAGCCATGATATAGGGTGTGTATGTGTCACTGGCTGTTGAAGGTTTCCATGGTGATGCACGGGTGCTTGGTGACGTGACGCACGTGGTAATGGGCGGTGACTGTCAGGAAGTTAAAAAAAAGGTGTGTTTACCTGCGGGCAGGGGGAGGGAGGAGAGCGGGGTCGCCATCATTTTTGTTGACCGTTTGCCGTCTTTTGGCCCGTTTTCGTTCGTGCTAAGAGGTCATTGGAGGTGCAGCCGACAGTGTATGCAGGTGGATGTTAAATGATTTGAACCGCAATCACGTCATCGTGTGCTTTCTGGAGGACGCGGCAGCGCGTCGGACAAACAGAACCCTCAACTTTCCTCTCGGGGCGACAAGGTTGGCTTGGAGTCGCCGCTGCAGTTCCGTTTGTCCGTCGAGTCATAGCCACTGAAAACGCAACTTTTTAAAAATGGCTCCCAAGGTGGTAAAATGCTCCTACTCCGTCACGGGGTTCTTTCCTGTCTAACAGAAAAAGTCTGACTGTCACCTCTGATCCTTTTTGAACCGTATGTTCTCAGTCCAATTCAGAAAGAAGCAAGTAAATCAGTTATTACGAGATATGACCACAAACAAAATTTAAAAAATGCTGGATTTGTATTTAAAACATGAACCAAACATCCTGGATATCTGGAAACCGTCTTCAGTGTTTCCTGTCTGCCTTCATTTCACTAATCACGTGCAGGATGAGGGGGGGATCAGCATTTTAAAACGAGGTTAACCGCTCCGCCGAGCGGACGGCTTTATCTGCTCTCCGTTTTTCTTTTTTGCAAACACATCCAGACGTCGCTCTCCAAGGTCGAGGTTAAAAAGTCAAAACGAGATTGCAGGATCTCATTAGGTAGCCATTGACATTAGACATCATTCTATTAGGAATCACTCTAATCAGGGAGAAAACGACCTGCAGAATGACCCTCTGGTGTAGGCCAGCAGACCGTCTAATCATCAATTACGGAAATAACCGTCTGTGAACGGAAGGATTAACGTTGCTCCACTGTAACGTCACAGAATTCCCATTAGGGGGCACCAAATACTCTTGTGTCACGTTTTAAATCCTCATTCATCCCTGCTTTTGTGCAAATAATAGCAGCATGCTGAAGATAATTCCTGCTTTCATCAGAACTAATAAAAATGAAAACAAAAAAAGAGTTCCCAGTTTGGTCAGAAAGAAAGAGAACTGGCCTGGAGCTCATTCAACGCTCTGGTGATGAACTGTCCTCGACTGCGAGCCCGACATTACTGCTGGACATCAGCGTCTGACCTCGCTGATGATCCTCCGGCACAATGGAAGTAAAGCCCTGCGGCTGGTGGATCAAATCATCTCTCAAGAGCGGAACATGCCGGACGGCGGCGCGCCAGAAGCCACCGTTTCACAGATACAAGACACCGCCTCTGTGTCCACATTTTTCCTTTTCCCTTATAACTGCACCACCTTTATGTGGTTAATGTTTTCTTTTTTAATCAAACATACTGAATGCACTGGAATTAGCTGCCGTGTCATGCATAATGAGTGAAATACTGTGAGGGACCGATGGACAACACGCAGAGTCGTTTGGCTTTCTTTACAAGCTATTCTATATATTTACTGTGATTCCCAAGCAGGGAGGATCAAATGCTTCATCGGTGATCGTGAAGCTCTGATTTCTGTGTTAAATATAGATGAGTCTGCATTTAATCCATCTGCGTCATAAGACTACTCAGTTTTCACGTTTACATTTAAAGAGCATTCTTTTCTTTGAAAAATAATAAAGTAAAATACTACGTAAAAGCATTTATACACATAAAGGTGAGGTTGGAAATCACTGATCCAACAGCAGAGCGAACTGAAGCAGTGCTTGTGACTGTACACTAGAGGGCGGAAGAGAATAACATTTGAAAGCGTGTTAGGTTTGTATGAATAGGTTGCAATGAAGACACAGTTCTTCTGGTTCACGGGCTTAAAGCCTAAACTGTCCACAAATTGTGACGTTGTACCTCTGGAGAGCTGCATAAACATTTTATTGTTTTTCACATTTCATGTAAAACAGCAAGCAACCAAACAATGAAATGCATATTCAGTGAATATTAACGTAGAACATGCAGAGTTTGCTCTTTCCTGACCTTTTTCCCCAGCCTCCCTCCTCCCTCCTCATTAAGCATAACACCGATGTAAAACAGCAGACTTCTGAACATGAACACGAAGCTCATCTCTGAGTGAGTATCATTCCAGAGACACGTGCCGTGTCGGCTCGTTCCTGACCTTTCCTGCACCCCAAACTCATCTGCACCAGAAAGACATGTTGAACCAAGGTAACCTTGTGGATCGTCACTGAGCCACTCCTAATGCTGCTCACCGTCCTGGCTGCTGTCCAGCTTCTGCAAATCAAAAGAAAATCAACTTAATGAAAGCCAACAGCCGAGGAGGAGGGACACGAATGAGGTGGAAGCTTCCTCTTCTTTAATATACATGTGTTCACTCTTCTTTGAAAAGGCTTTTTTTTCCTTCTGGCATGTAATTTGTCATCTTAATAACAGATGAGAGGTCGAGTCCTGACATAAATACAGCTTTGTTTGTCAAACAGTGACTTACAGACTGCAGGAGGTGAATTTCTGAGCTGAGTGAGTCTCGCACGTGCTCCAGTTGTTCTGCTTTTAACATCTCCAGCTCTTTCTTCAGCCTGGACATAAAAGAAAACCAACTCAAGCAACAGTGATAGAAAAATTTCAGCAATTTGGAAAGAAAACATTGAGTTATTTTGACTTTTACGTGTGAAATATTCATAAAATAACATGCAGAATCAACAACAGAAACTTGCAGAAAAAGCAATGTGGCACTGTCAATAAGAAAAAGTACACAGTCATACTTAGCTCTTTCGTTCATCCCACAAAGGCAAAGTCCTGACAAATGTGACAACGGCTCTGTTTGCACAGCGAAGTTTTCAAGTGAAAACGCAAAAATTTCATTGTGTTTTGGGAAAAGAAAAACTTTTTGAAAATGCTCTATCGCCATGGAAACGGAGGAAACAACTTCCTGAAAACACTGCTGCTGCTCATGCACACTACGACCAGAGTCAGTATTTCTGCTCCAGTTTTACAGTTCAGCCTCTCGTAACAGCAATCCAACGTTGTGCTTCGTCCATATGAATGTAGTTGGACTCCCATTGTTTATGTTTACAAAAAACAACCAACAGCTCCACCTTGTGGCCCATGCCAACTACATGGTTTTCAGTGTTCGTTATTGCTGTGGAAATGGACATAACTTTCAAAGCAGCGTTGTGTAAACGTGACACTTTTCTGCAACGGTGCGCTTTCATTTGAAACGTGACTTCAGAGGAGAGACTCTTATTCGTGGACTGCTGCATGAGCTCTCCGGTACACCGGTTGGAGTGAACCAGTCAAAGCAGCCACACCGAAGCAACTCTGACACTGATAAAACTGAGGGATTAATCTTGTTCCGTTACAAAACGTACACAGTGTAAGATAAATGACACAGCTGGAGAGGGGAAGAGTGGAGAGCAGCGTAAACACTGCTAATCAAAAATGTTCACTGGAGTGTTCTGCTGCTCCAACAAGCCGCAGTCAACTCTGCCCGGTCCCTGTTATTGTGTTATTTGCTAATGTCCCCGGGGACCCTCCTGCACAGAGAGGTAAAGATATACAGAAGGCCTCTGGGGACGAATTACTAAGCATGGAGTGAACTGACAGCAATAAATCAAGTGTGGAAATTTCTCTCACATTGAGATCATCCAGTTGGAACATTCTCAGGGGCTGGTTGGTAGCTTTAAAGTATGTGGCTGCGGGATAAAGGGAAAAAAATAGAGAGGCAGATGCAAGAAGAAGAACGTATCAGACAGTCTCGGTAATGCCCAACACATCTTACTCTGGTTACACACCACTGCAGTACTGCTGCTAGGCTGATCCTCGGTGTTTTAGAGTTCCTAGTTACTTCTTGAGAAAGTACCGATGTTCCTTCGCTACTTACTGAAAATTCAAAAGCAATGCCAAAAAAACGTTTCACAGTCTTATACAGCTCTGTGGGTTGGCGTGATGGAGCCACTCATTAAGTTCAGCAGGAATTACTCTGATTCACTTCCAGAAACCGATTAATGAACGACTAAAAACGAGAAGCAGCAGAAACAAAAGGGAGGAACTACATACAGGACACAGCTCTAATAGAAGGAAGCCAACAGTTTCTTTTATGGTAAACAGGAGTTGAACAGAATAATAACGGTCACAACTCAATGACGTCACACGTCAGCCAAACAGCGGAATGATTGCATCCATCTGTTTATAACGAGACATGGAAACATGGTAGCTGAACTGAAATGGAAGTTTTGCTGTTTCTATAGAAACAGGGCAAAATGAACCATTGCTACTGTGCATCGGTTCCATGTCTATTGTAAATAATGTTTCAGCACAAGTCCGAGTACATGCCCACGAACAATGTTTGGTTTAATGGCAAAAATGATCACGAGCGGCCAGGCCTGCCAACTGCACTGTGTTCTTCAAAACATGGTCGTATAAATGCTAAAACCTTGTTATCTACGAGGGGGTACCCAAAAGTAACCGGAATTCGGCTGTAACTTTTTTTTTTTAATTTTCGCAATTATTTGAAACTGTCACCTTCAAAACACTCCTTTGGCTTGAATACAACGCTGCACCTGAGATTTTAACTGTTCAGAAGAGTCGTCATAACCGTGCGTAACTGTGCCTTTAAGATAGAACTTCGATTTTCCCTCCCCCGCTTGTATACCTGCCTTAACTTTCCGCTGCAGCTCCAGTTTCATCTTTGACAACAAAAAGCAGTCGCCCGGGGCCAGATCAGGTGAATATGGCGGTGGGGAGGCTGGCTGGTCACGGTTTTAGTCCAAAAATATGCTTCACGCACAACATCTCTGTGCGTAACGGGGCGTCCTGTGGTCTGCTGTCTGCTATGATGAGGCCATTTCCAGGCGCCTTCTAATAACCGCCTGAGGATCATCTGTCTGGATCTCCACAACACTCCCATCAGATCTGCAATGTCATCAAAAGTCCTGCGTGGATCTACCAGGACGTCTTCTTCAGTTTTTGTGAAGTTTTCCTCTGTTCTGGAAGTGGATTGTTGTCCTCTGCGTGCCTGGTCTTCGTGATCTGAGGAGTCAAGATGGCGCCGCTGTGTCTGGCAGTCCGCTTTCTCCTCTGTGTCCTGCTGTCTTATGGATTTGTAGTCGTGTCATCGGCCGTTACATATGACCGAGCTACGCTTCTAGAACTGCGTTTTCCGTTTAATCATCCTGTTAACGGGAAATTCCACAACCCTCCGCCACCACTGCTGTCATCAATTCCTGCCTTCCTCAGTCGCCCTGCCTGTCGGCGTCCAGGCAGTAAGCGCCGCAGAAGACGTGGTCGGAGAGGAGGGCTACATGTCAAGCTTCGATCCTACCTGAACCTGCCTTGGACTAGTGAGCTGATTGGACCTGCCTGCGCCGTCCCCAGTAGAGCTCGGGAATGTTACCGCTGGCTTCTTCCTGTTGGCTCGGACTCCGCCATCTCTACCCCAAATTGGTGTTGGTGGGAGAAATCCTCGCGCGGCCGTGTCCTGGAAAACCTCCGCCCGATTACTCGTATGACAGCGCTGCCTGCCGCCTCGTCCTCGCTCCGCATGGGGTTTTGCAACGCCAGATCGATCAACAAGAAAACGTTTGTCTTCAATGATATCATCTCCTCCCGCAATCTGGATTTCTTCTTCCTCGTGGAAACGTGGCTGCCACCAGGTGATGTCAGTCTGTTCTCGGAGCTCCTCCCCTCCGGCTACCTGTTCCTAAACTCCCCGAGACAAACGGGAAGGGCTGGAGGGATAGCCACCGTATACAAGCAGTCCTTGAACTGCCGCCAACTGTCCACCAGGGGGTACTCCAGCTTTGAGCTCCAAATGTTTGTATTGACTCTGCCCTGTCCCATTCTGTGTGCTGTCATTTATCGGCCACCTAAACTGAAAAAGGATTTCCTGAGTGAGTTTTCCGAGTTTCTAGCAGAGTTTATGCCAAAGTTTGATAACATCCTAATCTGTGGGGACTTTAACATCCATGTCTGCTGCCCCTCAGATGAGTTGGCCAATAACTTTAAATCTCTCCTAAACTCTCTGGATCTCACACAGTCTATATCTGGTCCCACTCACAGGTTAGGTCATACATTGGACTTAATTATCTCTCGGGGGATCACAGTATCAATCTGTGAGTTGTCAGCTCTTCCCATCACCGATCACTCTCTTATACAGTTTGGCATCTGCGCTGTTCCACCTGCGCCCACGCCAACTGCCCCCCAACGCCGCCGCATCTTTACCTCATCTGCTGTAAAGGACTTTTCGGCTGCCTTTTCTGCATCTGGCCTTTGCTCTGCTCCTGAACTGACATCTCCTTTATGTCCAGACCGCTTCCTTTCCGCCTTCCACTCCACCTGCTCCCAGATCCTGGACTCTGTAGCACCTTTTAAGACTGTGACTACTAGATCTACCTCTGTCCCCTGGCTCAATGACACAACTCGAGCCCTGAGGCGTCGGTGCAGACAAGCGGAGCGCAAATGGAAGAAAGACAGGTTACAGGTGTCACTGGACATTTTTAGGGACAGCCTCACCGCCTTTCAGAGGGCAGTAGGGGATTCTAAAAGGCAGTACCTCTCCAATCTCATCAGGAGCAATAGCCACCGCCCTGGAGTACTGTTCAAAACCATTAATTCTGTAATTAACCCTGTGTCTGTTGCTCTGAATGACGTTTCTGAACAAACCTGCAATGCTTTTAAGCAATATTTTTTGGACAAAGTTATGTCTATTAGGCAAGCGATTACACCTGTTCCTACAGCCTTCACATCCATTTCTGCTGCACAATGTGTGTTTGAGAGTTTTGACCCTGTTACTCTTGTGGACCTCAAAATAGCTGTCCAGGGGTTGAAGTCGACAACTTGCGCACTAGACACTGTCCCTACTCATATTATGAAGGAAGCTGTTGACATCTTAGGCCCATGCCTTGTTTCCTTCATAAACAGCTGTTTTAGTTTGGGCATTGTGCCAGCTGCTCTCAAGCACGCCATCGTAAAACCATTGCTTAAAAAACCCGGTCTGGATCCCTCCCTCTTATCTAACTTCCGTCCTATCTCTCACCTGCCTTTTTTGTCCAAACTGATGGAGAAGCTTGTTTTTTCGCAGCTTCTCTCTCACCTTAATTCTAATGGCATTGCGGACAAATTTCAATCAGGCTTCAGGTCGAGACATAGCACCGAGTCTGCGTTGTTGAGGGTCCATAATGATATATTGACAGCTCTAGACAACAGAAGTTCTGTTGTCTTGGTGTTATTAGATCTTACCGCTGCCTTTGATACCGTGGATCATTCCATCCTCATTTCCAGACTTCAACACACTGTAGGCCTGCAGGGTGCGGTTCTCAAGTGGTTTTCCTCCTATCTCTCAAACAGATCCTTCACGGTACATATAAATGAGTTTGCGTCTTCTGCTGCTCCTCTCTCGTCTGGAGTGCCTCAAGGCTCTATTCTTGGTCCCATTCTGTTTTCATTATATATGCTACCGCTTGGTCGACTTATCTCCAGTCACAACATCCAATTTCACTTTTATGCAGACGATCTCCAGATTTATCTTCCAGTTATCTATAATGATCGCTCTGCGTTAGATCCCCTCAATAACTGTCTCCACACCATCAAACAGTGGTTGTCACAGAATTTCCTTCATTTGAATGGGGAAAAGACTGAATATATCCACTTCAGTTCTGACCCAACCCACAGTTCCCCAGATTTTGGTTCATCCACCCCACAATTTGCTTCTGCTGTGAGGAATCTGGGTGTGATTTTTGACAATGAACTTAACTTTGAAAAGCAAATCAGTTCTGTTGTGAGGGCGGGCGTTTTTCCAACTAAGGCTTCTGAGCAGAGTTAAGCCATTCTTGTCTCGGGCAGATTTAGAGAAGGCCGCTCATGCTCTCATCAGCTCAAGACTTGACTATTGTAACGCCCTTTACGCTGGACTGAATCTCTCACTCCTCCATAAACTTCAGTTGGTTCAGAATGCAGCAGCTCGTCTCATCTCCAACTCCTCAAAATACTCACACATTACTCCGGTCCTTCAAGCTCTCCACTGGCTTCCGGTGCGGTTCCGAGTCCAGTACAAGATTCTGGTGTTTGTGTTTATGGCTACTAATGGGTATGCCCCCCCTTACATCTCAGAGCTGTTGCAAATTTATCAACCTGCCAGGACTCTACGCTCGTCAAGCCACACCTCCTTGGTTGTCCCCAGGGCGAGATATAGAAAGTTTGGTGACCGCTCTTTTGCTGTTCTTGGCCCGAAGCTCTGGAACTCTCTTCCTCTGGATTTAAAGTCTATCACTGCACTTAATGTTTTTAAATGTCATCTGAAAACGCACCTTTTTCATTTAGCGTTTGATGTTTAGCCCCTTTTAGTACTTTGTGTCTTAAAGTGTTTTTACTTATTTATTTTGTTTTACTCTGTTAAGCGCCTTGTGCTCCGTTTGGCAGTTGGAAGGCGCTTTAGAAATAAAATTTGATTGATTGATTGATTGACTCTTAAAGGGCCCAAACCACTCAGACACCCTAAGAATCCTTCTTAAAGAATGTCTGCAACATGCTGAGTGTTTCTGCCGCTGTTTTTCCCAATAAAAAACAAAATGTTTTGACAGAGCGCATATCCGTGGGTATCCACCATCTTGAAAAATTGAAGAGCGGGGTGTAACTCTGTCAACATAAACAATGACTGTCAGCTGACCGCATCACGGGGGAAGACCAAACCTGGCACAGTTATGAATGAGGTTATCCTGTAGCGACATCTAGTGGCCAAAGTCAGAACTTCATTGTATTTTTTTATTAATAGAATCAGTCCGGAAACTTTTGGGTCCCCCCTCGTATCCATCTTCTACGGCTTATCTGGGACCAGGTCAGGCTGTAGTCTAAGAAAGGATGGCCAGACTTTCCCATCCCGAGGCGTTCCCAGGTCAGTCGAGAGAGAGTCTCTCCAGCGTGTCCGAGATCTTCTCCTGCAGCTTCCTCCCACTGGGACATGCCAGGAAGGTGCCTCAACCACCTCAGGAACAGGTCCGACTTACTGTTGGCAATGTGGATCACACTCTTACTTTGGTCTTGCAGAGACCAGATGGCCCTTAGCAAAGGGCCCCTGACTCCACACTCCGGAAGCCCCTCCCCCAAGATAACTCTATTTCTGGATTTACTAAAAAAAACTTAAGCCCGACATTCGCTTGAAGCAAAACATGAATGTTGTGTTTTAATGTGATTTTTAAATCGTGTATTAGAAAATGTTTCAAAAGATAAAATGCAGCATCGCTTAGAAACTAACAAAATACTGTAACTTTGATAAAACGCCACAGAGGGAACTGCTGTTCTCTGCCCTCGGTCTTTGAAGACGGCGTGCACTTACACCCAAAAAGTAAATGCTTTACAAAATAACTTCATAACAGTCTGCACAATTGTGTTGCGAAGTTGTGGAAGAAGCCACAGGAGTTCGATCAACACCTCAATTTGTGAACTGCGGTGGCAGGTATAACAAACCCCGACACGCCGCTGCACATGGATCGACGACAGGCGGCCTTCTCTTTCTTTTATTGGAAGTTAATGAAACAATAAAACAGCCAAACCAAAATTGCGTTTTCAACAGTGGTGATTTAAGCTTGAACACTTTTTTTTTTCCCTTTATGTGGAGCTTACAAATCAGATTTTTAGGGGCCGGCGTGCTGTGTTTCAAACAGCAGACTAATGTTTCGCGCAGTAAAAACCCTCATTTGGCATTTTCAATACGGGCGAACGCTGCTGGTTTTTATTAGGTTTCCACGGAGCAACAGTACAAATAAAAGGAGCGCTCACAGGTAAGCTGGCAGTGAAGGAAATCTCACACATCGAAAAATACTTTCAAAGTCTCAAATCATCCATCTTGAGCTGAATATTCCAGGCATGTTTCCGTCATGTGACAGAGTCTGCGCTGGCCGGCGGCCTGTTTTGCACACTGAACAGTTTTTAAATGACTGTAGCACTCATTCAAATTGACGTGCATTCAATTTCCAACAATCAATAGGCAGAGAGTTAAATATGCGTTTTAAAGACACGGCGCAGCGGCCGAAGACAGGATTGATGGCTCCAGTTGGGGATGGATGTTCATAAGAATGACTGAGAGGCGAGGGGAGGCGGGAGGCGGGAGGGGGCGGCTGCCTCCGCAGAAACCCACATCCTCAGCACTTCCTGTGGCTAATAGGCTCCGGGGTAATGACTGACCGGCTGTGTCTAATGAGGCTGATGGATGAACGGGACATGCTTCTCACATGCATGATTCAGGGCTTTCTGCTGCTCTTTAATTTAACGCACACACTAAAACAAGGTTGGATAACAGAAACAGTTTTTGGCTCTGATTTAAAATTTGATCATTCTGGGTATTTGATGGGATTGTAGAGAAGACATTATCCAAATAAGAGGCATCAGCAGCAACAATGACCCTTCCTTCCTTCCTTCCTGGAACACTATTGATCTGCAGCCTTTAATTGAATAAAGGAAGTTGATTTGTGCAGGAACGAGGTGGATCAGTGCTCACCTACCAGAGGAGGTCTTCAGTTTATGGTTTGCATCTCATTTCAATTCTACCAAGACCAGAAGACGATCAGCCTTTTCTTCTGGACCTGTAGGCTTATTTTCTTTAGATTTTTTTTAGGGGGGAAAATAATTTTTTCTTCATTTTTAGTTTTTGAGTCACGTCCACAATGGATCATATTTCAACACCATTATGTTAACATCATTCAGCAGTATTTCAGATGCACAAAGGCTCAAAAACGAAGAAACAGACAGTATATGGACTCTACCAGTCTGCAGCGTGTGTAAATCTTGTGTGCACCAGGCACACAAGATTTCATGTGAAATTTTCTAGCTTTCAAATACATAGATCATAATTAAATGCCTGATTTGAGAAAGATGCGGTTAACGTCTTAATAAATCTAAACACCAAGGTTAAAGAGAAAAAGCAGATGATTCAATATTTTATGTCAAGGAATCAATAAAAGGCCTGATGAGGACAAGTGTGAAGAGGAACAGCTGGAGTCTGCACATGTTGCCTGCATCTTGGCCACAATGCCTCAAAAGATAAAAATGCACCCCGTTACTGGCAGCTTGATTTGCATTTAAGAGAAACAAGACGAAATCACATCCGATGAGGAAGAAGATCTCTCAGGAACTGCTGAGCGAGCAGTCGGCGCTCACACAGCACAGTGAAACCAACACCGCGTCTCAGTTGCAACCAGAGAAAAGCATAATGAGGCAACAACACCTGACGAGGCCGAGTTTGTCAAAAGTTTCCTGTGAGAGAATGTTAACAATTAAAATCTACTGTCAGAGTGCCACGGAGAGTCGGAGGGGATGGATTCGTAGAGACATCAGAGATGAGAAAAGCAGCTTCAATTACTGCAGGAGTATCTGACTGCTTGTTATAGCTCTTATTTTGTGACGCACACACACTCGGACTCTCTGAAGCAGGGGCATCAAACATTTCAGTTCAGGAGACACACTGGATGATTTTTTTTTCCCCCATTTGGTTGGTTTGGCTGAACTGCAGTCTCCTACTGACCGGTTTCGGCCCACAGGCCTTATATTTGACACCCCTGCTCTAAAGGCTCCATAACATCCTCACGTAATCAGCAAAGTTTCATTTTCTTCGGTTGATGCATGACTCCACTAAAACCAAAACTGTATTTATTTGCTGATAAGTTGCTGGATAAGCATCTGGAGGAAACGCTTAGCTCCACACTCAAACCTTCCGCCATCAATCACATTAACCCAAGTCTCTCTCTCTTTTTTTTTTCCTCCCTACTTGTTGACAAAATGAAATACTCTGCAGATCAAAGCCTTAATTAAGCAAAATGCTCCTAATGCTGTGTTATTTACACTTCCAGCTCTGGACTGAAGCCAGGAGGATAAAATGAGAGAGAAACAGACAAGAGCTGGGCTGACTGGTCGACTCAGCACTTCTCACAATATGATTCACTCCCTGCTCCCTGTAAATAACACCTTTTGTAATCTAATAAGCATGCAACAATGCTGGGCTGTGTTTTCTTCTCTAAGTGCATTTTAACAATAGAAGACTAACCACAGCTATTAGTGCCACTGCGCTGGATGGATATTTATCTGTTTTATTAAAGAAACCCGGAGTGCCGCGGTTCTGCTGCTGAACACTGAGCCATCTGACAGTCTTCACAAGAGACGAAATCCTCCGCTAATTAAACATCGGCGCCGCTCAGCAAGGAATATTTAAAACACCGGGAAGCTCGGTGGAAGCCCCTGTGAAATAACATTGGTAATGAACTGCTAAATAGCCGACTGCTGTGTTTACATTTTGTTTGTTTCATTCTGCTCTTTTTGTCTTTTATTTGCTTTTTATTTCCCCGCAGGATCGACTGCGGTCTCGAGGCTCGTACGGATTACTCCCCGTGACGTGGTGTAATTGTGAGTAAATCGACTGTTCCTGCGTCTGCGCGTCTCCGGCGCTCACCTCAGACAGGTGGCGTCTGTCAGGGGTTTCTGACTGACGAGCAGTTTTTCTGATCGCAGGGATTCTGTCGCCGCTTCGGCGTCTCTCAGCTGACGATCCAGGTCTGTGGTAGAGAAACAAATCCAACATTAAACTCACTTCCCTGAAGCCAGACAGACAGGCTGTCCAGGAATGTTTCAGCGTCTGTGTGTCCTCTAGTGGAAAGCAGTTTAAAAATGCGTGCAGATTTATTTGTGTCAAAAATTTTCAGAATTTAACCCAAGAAGAAAACTGTTTTCAGGCCCAAATGGGAAAGGTTAAATGTCGGCTTGAGGTGTGCCGATGACACTTTCTAAAGGACGAGTACAAAATTTAAGCTATTTCCCAATGCCAAGTATCAGTACTTACTTAACGACAATCAGGCAGCATGAAGTTTTTTCTTAAGACTTTTACACAACGCAATGTTTCCAGTGTTTACAAAATATATGTATAAAATACAATATAAAACCATGTACGGCACCTTTTGGTATACAACAGTTGGTCGATCACATTTTCCCACTTTGTGAATCCTGGATGTTACTTATTTGTGTTGTTTTTCTTCTTTTATACTATATATTCAACTTTTTTTGTGCCTACTTTGACATTTCTTTGGTGTTCACGGAGTCTGAACAGTGGCTGCATCTCACTGTCATACTTTAACGTATGTGACAAAAAAAATATTAACTAATGTGTGCGTCTGTTTAATTTTTGTCTCTAATATACTGTATGTCTATTATGTTTTCACAATTGTAGTGTGATTTGACTGTGTGTAGTAGACCATGTGTGAAACTAATCGTATGTAGTGTCTTGTGCATGTAGTTTGACATGTGAGAACACTGATGCATATCTGAGGATATTTGTGTTTCAGTAATATTTGTCATTAAATGACATAAGATAAAGATTAATCTGCCAATATGTCCATATTTATAATGGATAACCTGACATATGAAAATGCTCTCTAAAGGGAGCCATGATTGTGTTAAAATGCCTGAAACCTGCCGGTGATCAGGCACCTTTCTGCATGTCGTCCAGATGCTGCAGTTCCAGAAGGAGTCGATTCTTCTCCTCCTCCAGGGAGAGCAAGTCACTGTTGGTCTCTCTCATCAGCTCCATCTCTGACAGATCAGAAACGACGAAGAGCAGTAATCACCAGGAATTCTCAACATAATGTCACAATAATGCCGCTGAACAACTTACAAGTTTCATTTTCCCAACTGATAAACAATCAGTTTTTTGTTGAATTTCCCATGAGGGGAGATTTAGCGTCGTGAAAACGGTCTCTGTTGATCGGAGCTTTTTGCTCTGGTTGAAGACAACAGCCAATTCTTCAGATGAACTCTGAATTTGATTTATTCACTCCAATGATTAAATGGATATCATAAATCAGGGATGTCAACTATAAGGACGGTGGGCCAAAACCGGCCCACGAGAGAATCCAATCCGGCCAAACCACAAAGGTAACAAACGACAATTAGCCTCAAACCAATGCTGTGTTTAAAGGTTATGATTCGGCCCACCTAAGATAAAGCTGGATTGCATGTGGCCTCTGATCAGGAATGTGTGTTTTCTGTTATGGATTTCTAATCATGCTTTCTAACAAACCAAGTGCAGCTCAGTCTTTTATTCTTCTGCTTGTGGATTTTCCGCTGTCCTGATGAAAACTGAGCAAATCTAACTTTCAAAATGACTTCACGCCAGACTTTAACCTATTTTATGACCCGTATCAGTCAGTTTCAAAGATAAATGACCAGATTTTATTTCCAACTGGACAGATCCTTCTTTTCTTTGAAACCTTCTATTTGGCATTTTCTCAACCACACAAGTTTCTCTTCATTCAGAAATCACAATTTCTTACTTTACATATTGCCATTCCTCCTTCTCTACAGTTAAAAAAAAAAGTCTGTCAACAGATGTATTGAATGATAGTATCATGGTCAGACCTGTGCTATATAATCCATTTGTGCTTGACTATAAAGCATTTTATGACCTTTGTATAGTGATTCCTCCTCCCTCTCAAGGTCCAGGAGCTCAGCGTGCATCTGGCTCTCCAACACTGCGCCTCTGTTCCCCACAAGACTGAAGTCATTGTTGAACTTCGAGATTTCCTCCAGAAATGTTTCTTCCTCTTCTTTTGCCTCCCTCCTCATCTTGGCCTGGTGTGAGGACAGAAATCCTGTGAAATGCTCCCAACAATAACACCATCGCAGGTGAAGCAGCCAGCCTCTGCTGCTGCAGCCAGAGAGCCTAAAAAAAACGTGACAGCAGGCGTGTCAAACCTGAGGCCTGTGGGCCCAAACCGGCCCGCGAGAGGCTCCACTCTGGCCCGACAAACCACCCAAGGAAATGGAACAACAATTGTGTGTTTTCATGTGTTTTATGAATTTGTGCTCTCCCCTCTCAAACTAATCTCAAAGAAAACTTTTATTTTTGAGACAAATTTCTTGACCAAAGCAGACAACATAACACTGAGACCCGAGCCGAGTTATTTCTGATGCCGACTGCAAAGGTGATCATGTTTTCATCATAAACGTCTTACTATCTCTCTTCCAGGAGTTTTCAGCCACGCTGTGATTCAAAGCTGACAAGCATGAGGTACAGAATTTAAGTGCGGAGCGACGTCGGGCCGGCTCTGCTGGTAGTCAGTCTCTGGTGACTGAGTTTTGGTCCTCAATTTATTGTATCGGGGATCTTTAAAGTGTACCAGAACTCTGTGCAGCACTGGACCTGATACTGGTATCAACGCCATCAATGCATTCCTCATTCATTTTTACATTTTATTGTGTTTTGCACCATAAAGTTCCTTTAAAATTGGCTTCATGGCTTCGACATTTTTATCATGTATACTCTGCAGAACAAAGGAAAAGTTCATAGTTTAAATTTAAATGTTATTCTGGCACTATTCTCCCAGGCCGGCCCACTCAAGACATACTTGGACTGAATGTGGCTCCAGAACTAAAATGAGCTTGACACCCCTGTTTAACACAATTGCGAACAGAAATATAGTCAAGATTATGTTATTATTGCACCAAATAAATGAACAATATATATACAAGAGACCTACATTTTGAAATTGCAGTGGGCCAGTTGTCTAAGTTTTCGGGTATTTGAGGAGCAGTTTTAATGAGAGCAGCCTCACAGCAGCAGAGAGGAACGACCTGTGAAATCACTCCTTCACACTCCGGGGTGAGAGAGTGTGTCGCTGCAGCAGCTCTCCAGTCAACTCAGGGTGTCCTTGTTCATTACAGAAGAGAGATATAGACAGTCCCTGTTGTGGGACAAATAAGGGATTATATTATCTTACTAAATAATCTGCTCAGTTGATTTTTATTAAGTGAAATTGTGGGTAAAATAGTCACTTTCCAAAAGTATAAAGTCTTAACAACATACATCAAAACTCGACATAAGTTTTCACAAATACATAAAGTGCCATAGTTACCTTTGAATTTAAATTTAAAGTTTTTCATTGTCATGGCGCAGAGTGTGAGTGATCTTTTTTTTTTATTTTTTTTTTTTTGCCAAAAACAATTACAGTGGAAGATGTCTACAATCTCAACATGAAGACAATTTTAATGAAACCTTCTGGAACAAAATACAGTGGAAAAAGCCAAAAAAAAAAAAAAAAAAAGCCCAGTAGTGTGATAGGAGAGGGTTTGCTGGCTTTCATCGCAGCATCACTGGGTCTCAGCTCGGGTCTCAGTGTTGCGTTTACTACTACTCGTAAGAACTTTGCTTTTGTTAGTTATAAATCAATGTTTTCCTCACAGTTTTTTCCACTTCGCTGGGTGGTTTGGCAGCCTGACTGGGGCCTCTTGTGGGCCAGTTTGGGCCTATGAGCCTTATGTTTGACTCCTCTGGTGTAGAGATTATTTAAAGGGTAAAAGAGATTTAATAAAAAAAACAAACGGGTAAATATCGGGATAGGCACACAAATTCATGAACACTGCTTTCACAGATGGTAAGAAAAAGACCAACAAAACATTTTCTTTTTCAGATGGACAAATAAACAGAACTGATAAAGTTAAAGCTGTTTGTCATTTTGTTATTAAAAGAAATTTTTGTTTTTTTTCTGAAAAGAATCAAAATCTTGTTTTGCTGTATAAATATTCTCAGTCTCTGGGCAGCTCAGAATGTTCTGATTTGTTTCTTGTGTGAATAAAATTCACTCCCAGGACCATTTCTGCATCTGGTCTCCTGTTGGACAGCATATTGAGTAAAGCATTCAGTGATTATAGCAAATTGTTAGGATAGTAATGTCTTCATGGGAGCTGATGCCTGGGTAAGTAAAAAAAAACCACATTTCCTGCTTTGTCTAAATATTCATACACTTCCCAAAGAGTAACTTTCTGGCTCAACCTGGTATCTTTATAGTAAATATGATTTAAGACGTAGCCCAAATATTGACTCAGACTTCAACCCACTAGATGTTCCCTGAGGCGGCCGTTCTCGCTGAGCAGCTCCTCCATTTGCTTCAACATCTGCTCTTCACGTTTCTTCTCCAGATTGTGCTGGAACCTCACGGCAGACAAACGCCGAGCCTGGAGCGCAGAGAGATGATTGGAAAGTCAGGACTTTGACAGACTGAGGTTAGAGAGACGTGGAGCCCATCAGTGATGCTCCACATGTGAGAGATATGTTCAGGACCTCTGGGGCGGAAAGGGGAGGCGAGGAGAATGTTGTTAGAGCAGCTGGCACCATCATTATGAACTGTATTACTGCAAAATCTTGTGGAGAAAAAGCAACAGTTTGACACTGACAAGCTTTTTCCATCAACAGCGTCTCATATGAAGGGGAGGAGAGAAGCTTTCGGGGCTTATGAAATACTCCACATCAAGAAACATGAGAGCAAATAACAAAAAAAGAAATAAGTAGAGAAAATGAATAAATTTGTTCAAATAAACAGTCACAGGACATATAAACTCATGCACTGATTCAGGCAAATGAAAACAGAACCTTTGTAGCATTTTGGATCTCCGTTTAGACAGCGGAGCTCGAAGCAACCGGAAACAACTTCCCGAAAACACTCCATCTCCACGGAAACAGGGAAAACGCTCAGGCTCCGTCTGCGAGTAGATGGCAGAAACATTCAGTGGAAACATTAGCTGTGGTTACATGGACCAAAATGAATGTGATTAAAATTGCACCACATAAACACTTTGATCTGAACAAATTTGCTTCATCCAATTGAAACGTTGATCGGATGAGGTGGTCCATGTAAACACAGGTAGTGTTGTAAAATGGGAGTCCCAAATAAGTGGGACATTATTGGGACACTAAACACTGAAATTACTTAGCCTTAAAAAGGCGAAAGATGAAATTATTTCAATGACTTGCCCAGAGTTGGGGCACAGTTGATGATTGGAGGTTCAATAAAGCAGCAACTGAAAATATTTTGGGTTCCTTGTTGGGCTGAAGTGAATAAATAAAAGGAAAACGCTGTGAAAAGTGTCTTTTTATTAATTAATCTGTACATAAATATGTTTGGAGAGTCTTTATAAACACAGGTTATCATTAAACTTCTTGTGTTTTGGTCTCATTGTCTCAGTCTCTAAAAAAAGAAGTGCGCTCACTTGTGAAGTCAGGTAAGCTCCTCCTTTGCTGCCTGTCACTTGTGCTCATTGCTGGCGGCATGGCAGCAGAGGGGAACAGCAGATTCTCAGTGAACACAATCAGCCTCCAAGTTCTCCAAACACTGTAATTATCTTAAGACAGCTCTCATAAACTGTAAGCTGCTTCATCATGGAACCTGTAAACACACGGTGCAGTAAATACACCCCTGCATATCTGCTTGATGTAAACAATTTATGAATAAAAAGAAAAAAAAAACACCCAGGTGCCTTTTCCTCGTGGAGTTAACACACGTTCTGCTATATTCAGCAGCTTGTTTAATGATACCTCTGATCGGAGGCCCACTTTTACAAGCACAGGAAAAAGTTGGCAATATTTCTGAGAGGTCAAAGAGCGTGCCTTCGACATCATATCTCACACATGCTGAGAGGTTTCACTAATGTTATCCGGTGGAAATTAGCCATTGATTTTACAGTGGCACTTGTAATCGATCCTTTGTGCCGCTGATGAAATGAATGGCACAGATTAAGTGCTTTCCATCATAAAGCAGATCAGCTCATCAATATACCAATACGCACTTCTTTTTCTCATGTGTCAATGCCACTTAGACTTTACGCTGCCTGGAGGTACAACAGCAATTACTGATATTGTTTTTATTTGCTTTAAACCTGCTGGAAAATATCGTAAAATGTGAACTGTTCCTGATCCGAGCTCCATGGAGGAGTGTTTCTGCCATATTAATACGCCACCATGGAAATAAGCACCAGGCTGTGCAAACATTAAGCCGTTTTATCATAAATCACTTGCACTATCAAACAGGCCACAGTTGCAGTGACCATTTATTTTCACTGGCACACAGTGAAATGGATGAAAACGGTCCATAAGGCTCCCAAATTAAATGCAACTGGCCCATTTTCATTTGGTAAAAAACGAATAAGGCTGATTAAAACTATCAAAACTGATGAATTCCTTTCAGAGCTTAATGTTAAATAGTACCTGCATCTATCAAAAAGAGGCAGCAAACTGCAGTCTCACCTTTTCATCAAGTTCCTCTTTGGTGTTTTTGTACTTCTTACAGGCGTTCTTCATCTTCTCGTTGCATCTGATGGAAGCTAAAGACAGAAACATGGTTTTTAAGAATCCTTCCATAATTAATTGGGATATAAACAATACATTTTATTACATGTAATGTATGTAAATAATAATAATGTGGTGCTGGTTCCAAAAAGTGTTGTCTAATGTCTGTCTAATGCTAGAATCTAGCAAGGTCAACTTATCACTTCATTTCCAGTTATTTGGTTAAAGTTATAGTTCAGTTCTAAAGAGCTAGTTAAAGGCTAGCCAGCTCACCTGTTTCTGGTCGTTTCTGCTCGGTTAAGTCTTGTTCATTCTGAGGGTTTGGCTGGGAAAGTGTGCCTGAACTCATTTTGGCTCTCTGTCTGTTTTAGGCTCCTGCAAACAAGTTAAAGAAACCCAACGAGTAAAAAAATTGGCGGACAATGACTAGTTAACAAGTTATGCTAACTAGCTGAACACTACATTAGCAAAGCCCCTTCTTTCCTTCTGACTAACTCAAGCCCGGATTGGTTAAACCAGCCTGTTAGAACCAATCATCACTCACCAATCAATCCTGCCAGCCAATCAGAGGGAAGAATGGGTGTGCACGAGTCGGCTTCACCAGTTCCTTGGAAATACTGGGGAAAATGAACTCTTTGTGGAAAAATGAAGAAAAAAAAACTCTAAATAAACCAAATCGCATAGCTGGACAAAAAGTAGGTTTGACTTCTTAGAATCGTGAAATATTCCTTTTAATAGTTGTTTTATGCAGAGGTGAACACAACTAATGTCCAGTGTACGTGAATGCATCATGAGTGTGCAAGCTTGTCCAAGCATAGAGCAGCTGTCAGATAAGTAAAATAAATAATAATAATAATAATAATAAACAAAACGTAGAATTAAAGAAGAAACAGTGTTTTCCGATGTTTTAGTCACCGATTCTGCTCTGTATGTGTTACAGATGTGTTAGTTAACCCCCTGTGGTCCTCTGACAGTTGAGTTAATCCTTATGAAGTGCTGCATCTGCACAGGTAATTCATCCAGAAACTAATTCGTCCAGATTGGCCGGGTACATTTGTCACATAATTCCTGACTTTGACCAATTTTCCTCGTTTCTCAGCTGGGACTGCATTAAAAAAAAAAAAAAAAAAGAGGAAAAAAATCTTCTGATCCAGTGCCATGAAGCACATTACCGTGTGAAACGCTAAATGACCCAGAGACTACATCATTCTGACATTCATTTGCAAAATTAATATCACATATTGATTGAAGCCTTTCATAAATCACAGGACTGAGCCTTCCTCTGACTGGCAAGACTCCCCTTGGAGACTGGAACAGCAAAGTCATCAAACTGTAAGCAGACAATTATCCCACATAGCAGCCTGGGCCTGTCGTTCATTTAGACCAATTTTCTGTCTCTTTTCCTTTCCCCTAGAAAAGAGGAATCTGTGGACATATTGGCTTGTGGCATGCCCATTTAACAAAATTGAAAGCCATTTTTTTCTTTCCACCCCTAGAAGTGGCTGCACCCTGCAGGATTGATTCATCCCTACCTACAATCAGGACTTCCTCTCCAATGAAGGGGATTATTTACTGACGTTCAAATAAGCGATCATCCCATCTCGGAATAGACCTGCTCTCCTTCCTCCTCCTCCATCTGCATGCATGTGTGCATGTCCAGGACTTGATTTACAAGAGGTGGGCGCCAGCGTCCATGATTGATTCAGCCCAGTCTTTAATGCAGAGAGAGGTTCATTGACATAGTCTGGTCCCATGTATTTAGCCAAGTGGATTAGCCTCTGAATAGACAATATAGACAATCAATGGACCATAGGAAGAGATACCGATGACTTGATGCTTAGTTCCTGTTATGACCATCATCTAAAATAAGGGGTGGCAAACATAAGGCCTGTGGGCCAAAGCCCTGACCCGCAAGAGGCACAAATTTCAGCAGTTTACTGGAGTGTATCGTCAGTCAGTCCATGGTTTGAAATAGTAAGAAAAAAGTAGAGGATGTTTTTAAAATGAGCTGCACGGCAGAAGAAGTGTGATATTGCAGGAGAAAGAAGAATGCCGGCTTGGTGCAGGACACGTGTGAGAGAGGTGTGCCGACAGTGAGGTGTCGGCCTGGCAGAGAGGGGATTGCACCGCGAGTCAACACTGAGCCCTTTTTTATTTGCAGCGCTGATCGACAGGCTCACAGATGAAGGTGGGATATGAGTCGGGGTGTTTCTGGATTACAGAGTGACCTGGAGTAAGAGTCGGGCTCAGGTTTAGGAGAAAACTGAGAAGTAGAGGTCTGTTTTGGAAAGTAAGAAAGTGAAAACTGTGTGTGTGTGTGTGTGTGTGTGTGTGTGTGTGTGTGTGTGTGTGTGTGTGCGTGCATGCGTGTGTGTGATTGGGATGGAAGACTGACACGGTGCAGATGGAAGGAGAGGAAGTAAAGCCGAAGTTTAAAGTTCAAGTCGAAACTTTTATTGCACCTTGGGTGTCTGAACAGACGACAATGGTGAGACAACTTTTCAAAAATTCTTTTTCAGTAAAAACGGGAGAATCATCACTTTTTTCCTGAAGCGGGGGTGAAAACAGCTTTAGTTCAGTATCGGTGACTCTTTAAAAAAAGGTGATATTTTGAAATGTATTTCCACAAAACACTGCTCTGAAAGCCCTTTTATAGTTTAAGATGAATCAACGAACCCTTACTTAAAAACTGTTAAAAACAGGAACAGAATGTCAGCGGCTCCTCGGCTGAAGTGAAGTTTCATGAATGTGACATGAACTACTTTTTTTTCTTTTTTCAAATCACTTTTGATAAGCTCTTTGTTCATTTTGACTATTTCAGATTGAATTCAGTGTTGGAAACGTTGCAGAGGGCCTCTGCCGGATCCGGCAGTGACCTTTACCTCAGCATGGCCAACAGATGGCGACACTCCCACAGCGTCCACTCCGCCGTGCGCCTGCCGGGCTGGAGCAGATCCATTCATACCTCCAGACAAGCACCGCGACTGGATCCCAACTGTCCTCACAGCCACTTGCAAATGGGATTAAAAGTCAGACTGGGAGGAGCCACGCACACGCACAGACACACGCGCGCACACTTTGTGGGAAAAGGCAGTTTGCAGAGGACTGCGCCGGCTGAAATGCGCACCAAAAGTGTCACCAAAGTGGCCATGCACGCCTCTCCACGCCGCTCTGGTGCTATATTAATCAGGTCACACACATGCACGCCAGTGTCACGCTCTTTGCCCTCCCTTCAAAGGCAGTTCACACAGCGGGGGTCCTTTGAGCTGGTGTCAGGTTGAAGGGTTAAAATAGTCCTAATCTCCCTCTTATATATTTTCTTAATATAACCAGTAAGTGAGCTGAAAAGTTTATTGAAATCGTAAAGAAACTGCTGAGAGTGAAGTATGTTTAATACTGATTATTTGACTTCCTGCGTAAAATCGCCATTAAAATGCGGTGCGCTTGCGGTGATGGTAAATTTATGATGAGATTACAGTACTTCGGGGTGAGCAGGGGATGGGTGGATGGGTGGGGAGGAGGTGGTGGTGGTGGTGGTGGTGGTGGTGGGGGGGGGATGAAGCTGGCACTCTCCTCTCCTGCTGAATGCGCCAGACAAGCAGTGGGACTCCAGTCGGCTGTGCGCGCTCAGACGCACAGACGCAAAGCATCCACCGCTGCTTTCAGCTCCCCACCTTTTTTTGTCTGCGGTGAGAAGAAGGGAAATAAAGCAAGAAACACTTGATTTTTTTTTTCTTGTATGAGAGTCAGGACGAACTGAGAATCTGGATTAGGCACTTTTTTCTCTCCTCTTTTTCTTTTGGAGCTGGTTTTTATTTCTCGCAGGATTCGAGCTGGATCGCTTCTCTCACGCACAGCGGAGCGCACACTGCTGCACGGTTTCAATGGATTTTAACACAGCGGAAGTACCCTGGGAATTAAACTACCGTTAAGTTGCTTTTCAGTTCGCCAAAAAAAAAAAAAAAAAATCAAGTTTTGTGTTTTCCCCACATGCAGAGGAGAACGATGATCCTCGCAGCATTCTATGTTCTTCTGCCTCTTTTTGGTAAGTTTAACTTGCCTAACGCAGTCCGCTGCGTTTTCAAAACCTGTTTATTTCTTATTTGCGTGCGCTTTAGATGGAATATAGGGTTATATTGAGGGGTAATAAGAGGGGAGACGCTGCGTGGTGGAGGCAGCGGCTGCATTTCACTGATTCAGTCGTGCGCGATCCAAAGTGCTCAAAAAGTCAATCGTGAGCTTTTTTCACAACAATGAGTGGAAAAGTACATTTTAACTCAACTATATCTGTTGAATACGCAAATACACATCTGCTTATGATTAATTGTTTCCCATTGATGCGTAATTGCGCATTATTCCGTGTTGTTTTTTATATGAAGTAGAAAACGTGGTCATATTTTATCTCCGTGAACAGCTTGCTATTTGTAAGCTTTGAATGTTTACTGAAAAGTAACAGGAGGAAAAATAAAGTTTGATGAACCGTCCTCACTTTCCAGATGTGTTGTCGCACGCGGAGGAGAGCGTGCGCGCGGGCGCCGCGCGGCTGGACTGCGTGCGGGCCAGCGAGCAGTGTCTGAAGGAGCAGACGTGCAGCACCAAGTACCGCACCTTGAGGCAGTGCGTGGCCGGCGGCAAGGAGAGCAACTTCAGGATGGTGGACGGCCTGGAGGCGAAGGACGAGTGCCGGAGCGCCATGGACGCGCTCAAGCAGAGCCCGCTGTACAACTGCCGCTGCAAGAGGGGCATGAAGAAGGAGAAGAACTGCCTGCGAATCTACTGGGGGATCTATCAGATCTATCAAGGTTGGCTCTGGATTTACAATGTACAAAAAAAAAATAAATACATGCACGTTACAGTAGTGGGGTAAAACATATGGAATGCGGGCCAAAACCTGCCCACAGTCTAGCCCGACAAAGTATGCTTAACTAATCATACTTTAAGCTCAGTTTACTCAAAAAAAAACAAGTGAAAACATCACATTGTCCCATTTTGGATGCTTTTTTTATGACTCTTTCGCTCACCGCCACTGACAGTGCTACTTTATGAAAACAAATTCCGAGGTGGAAGCTTTGTGAAATCCTCCGAGTGAGTCAGCTCTGAGAGAAGGTGGGAGCAGTGCGCATGCGCACCTCAGCCGGTACGGAGCTCGTCTGCTCATTGCTGAGTGGATGAACATCTCGGCCTCCACAGTGCCATGACTCGTCCATATTCTAGCAGTGGCAGGTTTATAGCTGAGATTCACCATAAGAGCATTCAGTTCATCATCCGTCCATATGAATGCCAAGTACTCTCAGTTGTTAGCATTTATAGCGTTTATCGCTCCACCCGGTGGCCTGGCATGCTAACTACACCGTTTTCAGTGTTTCTGCCATTGTCATGTAAATGTGAAACTTTTCTGAATCAAACAAACCAAAATTGATGCGTTCTCACTTGAAACATTGGCTTGTAAACAGGGCCTTAGTCCCCTTGTGGAAATTCCCGGTTTCTGCATTGTCGAACTCAATTTGGAGCATGCGGCGGTGCAGCCATGTTGGAACGCTCTGGGAGGCTGATGGAAGTCAAGGCCGCTGCTCAGAGGATCACAATGCTGATCGTCAGCAGTGGGATTCGAGCTTGCGAACCTCAGATCCGAAGTGTGTTTCTCTAACCTCTCTAGGCTAGATTGTTTAAAAAAAAATTAAGCAAAATCATCCACAGTGGAAGCCGAGTATCCTGATAAGTCGACAAATCGTTTTTCAGACCAGCACCATCAAGAAAACAAAGGACTGTAGGTATAAAACATGTTGCAAATGTTTGTTAGGTTATTTATATTTATGTGGTGAATATTGGTGTTTTCTCCACATCAAACATCAGGCCAGGTGGTGAATCAAACCTGCAACCCTCCAATGCAACAGCTTCAGTAGAAATCTTTGAGACATGTCTTTGCACCAGACGTTTTCATAAAAATTGGCTTTGTGTCGAGATTGTCAGCATTTTCAGCAGTAATGGTTTGATTTAAATATTTTGATGTCTCTATTTTACTGGTCTGACCCATTAAGGATGAAATGGGTCTGAATGTGGCCTCTGAACCAAAGTGTGTCTGACACTGCTGCACGACAGCCTGGAACAATAGCGCTCCACTTCAGAGTGTTTCCTCGAGATGCCACACACCCTCTCAAAGTCCCCTGGGAGTTTTTGTTTGGGCTAGACGGCTACATTTAGAGAACACCCCGCAGCTCTGGTTAATGTGAAATGGACGTCCCCCATGGGTTTAATCTGCCCTGTAAAAGAGAGCGAGACGATCACTCGCTCCAGCTCCTCCCATTGCCCAGTGCAGGGGGGGGGGGGCTCCAGCACAATGCCCTCCTTCCCTCGGTGACCCTCCCTTCTCTCTGCCACCACAAACACAGACACTCCTGAAAGTAGCACGCAGCCAGTGCTGATCATGCACAATCGCTCAGTTTTTCATCCAAATCCGGCCCCCGACTTGGTCCACAGCCATGATCCTACAGAGCCGGGACATTTTTTGACCTCCTAAATCACTTTCCTTGAGGGTAATGGAGCGTGAAGCCCCTCAGCGCTCGGTTGTGCCATCTTAAAGTGTTGATCATAGCGGGAGGGGGGGGGTGGGCGGCTTTTAGTCTCCAAACCGCATCCAGTGAGTTGACTTCCAGTTGCGCAACACAGCTGACCAACCTGCCTAATCAAGCGTGCGGCTTTGTGCCAGCGTGCGTATCGACTGACCCCAATAACCCGCGTCACATGCAGGCCAGAGCCAGGGCTGAAGGGTGATAAACAAAACAGGAGGGGGTTAAAAACAAATCCATCTGTTCTTTCTAATACGTGGTTTTCTCTCTCTCTGGCAGGGAATGACTTCTTGGAGGATTCTCCCTACGAACCGGTGAACAGCCGGCTGTCTGACATTTTCCGCCTGGCTCCCATCATCGGTAAGAAATCCCTCCAGTGGAGGGTTTCCTCATCGGTCACCTGTCTCAGTTGAGACGCGGTCCAGCTCCACGCTGTGCATGCTGTATCTGAAGGTTTTCTCTGTGTCCAACAGTCCCTCCTCTCCACAACCCGTGTCTCTCTCCCCCCTGTTCTCTCCGCCGGGTCCACTGCATGCCGGCTGGAAGCCACCTTGCATGGGGAGCTATAGTTCTGAGTCTCATCAAGCAGTGGTTTTGGGGGCGGGGACTCTTTGTCACTGGTGTGAAGCCACTTGTTGAAAGGCTCTGAGTGGCATGACGAGCACTTTTCTCCTCTGGGTGGAGGAGAGGCCGAGCCCGGCCTCTAGATGGCGATGTTATTCCCTCCTTCGCAGCCTTGTGGAGGTGCTCCATGGTCACACAGCTGAGATTGTTGTGGATATTTGAAGAAGAGAGAGATGTCTGACGCATGTATGAGGCGTCACTCATGTAGCCGCTTACGTTTTCATTACCGCACCGCAGGTGACGAGCGCCGTGTCGAATCAAACTGGCAGTGTCTGCCTCCACGTCTCCAAAGGATGAGGCTGATATTTTGACCCCTTTCTGATAAAGAGGAGCTCGTTTTGTTTCCGTTTCCTCTGTGGTTTTTCATCTCACAATGAGCTGATTTGAAGGAAGGGTGAGATCATAATGTGGGCGGTGAGAAACTGAAGACAAGCCGTTGGACTGGGTACAGACTTCCCGACCGAGCCAGGTTTTTCTTTTTCATTGAATCGGCATAGAAGCAGAGGTGTACCTTGAAAGGGGAAAATGTATAGCATGGCCTTCTTTCCTTCTGTTAATGTGTTAGCCAGGCCCGGCAAGGACATCGGCGCTGAAACATGTGCTCTGCAGCATCATAGTTCACAGAGCCAGCAGGTGCCATTTCCTGACAGTCAGAGCCGTGGGTTCCAGGTAGATTTATGGCGTCTTTCCTCTCGTGATGGCAGCCTCTTCATACTTGGTGTCCAAATGCCTCTTTACAGTGATGGATCACTTCGATTTTTTTCCCTCCTTAAATGTAAGAAGCTGGCATTTTTTTCCCCTCAGAGCAACTTTGTAAAGAAGGTTCAGTTTGCATGGAAACAGTTTCAAGTGAAAATGCAAAATTTCTGTTGCATTTAGGGTGTTGGTTTACACGACAACAGAGCTCAAAGCTGCTGAAAATGATACTTTTCTGGCTCTGTCGTCATGTAAATGGGCCAAAACAGGGCCTAATTTTCCATGGACTAGTGGCTCCCGTGTTCGACCTCTAAATTCATCACTTCTGAAGTTATTCATTTATTTACTGAAGTTGACATTTAACAAAAATATACATTCATGATTTCCAGACAAAGATTGGACAAGAAAAAGTGATGCAAAGTAAAAGTAGCTCATAAAATAAAGATACAAACTTCATTTTCTGAAGAGATAATTGAGACTGAGCAAACCTTAAAATGAGCTTCTGGGCCACATGAAAAGTGAGCCCCATGATCATGTTCCGTTAGACTGATTCGGTCCCAGTCTTAATTGTATCATAATTACTGGTACATTTTTCTAAATCTTGAGTTAAGCACAAAGGCCCTCCCCCCCATAAACACTTTTTTTCCACAATTTTGTGAGGAAACAATTGCTAGCTGTGCTGTCCAAGGTGCCAGACACCAACCAATAATGTAATACTGGCCATTTTAGATATAATAAAGCCAATAATACCAGCGATTTTCTTTTGATTGGAGGGTTTTGTGCCTTGACGGCGGGTCAAGCAGAAGCAAAGGGCCACATACGGACCCTGAACTCCACGATGCCAACATCAGAATCTCAGGAACTTTACACTGTTATTTTGATAAACAAGACTCGACACACGTCAGTCCTTGAGCCCAGTTAGAGAGAACAGCACTGAGTTTTAACTAGATAAAGGAAGCAATTGAGAAAAGATTACTTTAAACATGAGTTCAGATAAAGTAATGACTGAATCATCTCCTCACCCGTCGGTTGGGAACTGCCCGACTAATCAAATGTTTTTTTTTTCAAACACCTCTTCATGGTCTTTTTTCTTTCGTGGATGTCGGATGTCCGTCATTAAACTGCTGTTCTGGAGAGCGTCGTCTCAGTGTAATGGTGATGAGTGCGGAAGAGACAGAGCGGGAGGACGGCACGGGGGGGATAAATCTGCAAAGGAGGGGGGCATCTGGCCATTAGAGGAGAATCACCGAGCGGGAGAGAGGGGAGCTGGAGCGAGGGTTAATCTGTGAATAGGAGGATGAGGCTGAGAGGACAGAGAGCACAGAAACACAAAGGACCAGATTGCTCTGCCTCTTTGGCTTTTTGGGAGGAAATTAAAGGGCGAGGTGACAGAAGAAGGATGGAGGCAGAGATGATTAGAGCCGGTTTTTGATCGCAGAGATGGGCCCGTATGTCTGAGGTCCACACTGCAGCGGAGCGGACTCCGCAGTGAACTAGAAATCTGCAAAACTTCCAGAAAACTGGTGTACTTTAAAATAAAAAGCACTATTAGGAAAAGTTCTCTTTGGGGATTCTCACTTATGCTTCACGGAACTTGAGGTTTTAGCTGGAGTGCAGTAAAGTACTAAAGCTGATTAGATTTCTTTCTGTATTCTCTCTTTTCTCTGCTCTCTTGTATCATCTACAGCATAAGTGTCAAACACATTTTAGTTTAGGGGCCACGATGCGGTCTGGGCCGGACTGGTAAAACAGTGCCACAGCACCCTCTGAATTTAACCTTTAAAGTTTTTCTTTTGTTGTGGTGCTGAGTATATTTGATGATAATGTTGATATTTTCATAAGAACAAAACAGTTACAACTAGAAATGACGACAATCTCAACATGAAGCCAGTTTGAATGAAACCTTCTGGTGCAAAACGCTGTTGCATGATGTATGTTTTCACAGACTCGTCCTGATAAAATGGCCTTGAGGCTAGTTTGACAGCAATGCGGCAGCATCTCCGACATCTCAGCTGGGGTCTCAGTGTTGTGTCCGTTACGCTAAAAAAAAAAATAAAAAAAAAATCAATGGTGGATTGGTGGCCGAATTAGAGCCTGTTGCGAGCCAGTTTTGGCCCACGGATGCTATATTTAACACCCCTGATGTACATATTTCAGTTGGACATGCTATGCCACCAATATGAGCTTCAAACTGAAGCTTTCCCTGATGATACGTTTGTTTGTGTTATAATCGTTAAACTCGGTGAGCAAAGCAGCTTAATTTTAGCTCTCAGATTCAAGGCAGTGATTTGCGGTGCGCCTCCTATTTAGGGAGACTCACTAAACACGCAGGTCTGTCACAGCCAGGCGGTACGACTCTGTGATCCCCGGCTATAGGAACAATAGGCGGCGGCGGTGATCCTGTAAATCCATAATCGACCCCGCGTCTCTGCGAGAAGCCACTAATCTGGAGCGACACCCACACGTACAGCGTACAGATGCACCGGATCACGCACTGCAGCGCCCCACGGCCACCTGTTCTCCGCCACGCGTCCACAGATGTCACTCTTATTTCATCACGAGGAGGTGGAGAGACGGGATGTCAAACCAAAGGCCCGTGGGCCAAAACGGGGTAGGAAGAGGCATGCATAATGCAACGGCTATAGGAGAAGGGCTTCAGACAGTTCACTGTAGTTTTTTTCTGCCAGAAGGTTTATTTATTTGGCTTTGTGGAATTGTAGACTTTTCCAAAGTTTAATGATATAATCAGGCAATTTGTTCTGCCTGAAGTAAAGTGCGTTTGACATAGAGAAAGCTATAGAAACAAAACAAAGTAAACACATCCCGACCCTCGATAAACAATACCCGACCCTTTATTGTGAAGGTGTTTTTGAAACGTGGTTTCCCCACAAGTTTCCATGGAGTCAGAGCTGGAGCTTTGTCAATAAGTTTCACCTTGAGAGCCGTTTTCAGTGGCTCTGAGCACCGCTGCCTAAACGGACACCCAAAACAACAGAAATTTACCTTTTTCTCTTTGGATTATTGGTGTTAATACTTGCTCTTACGCCCCGTTTACACATTAACTTTTAAGGAATTTTGCACGTCATGTCACCATTTCCTCTTCACACCAGACTGATCATCTGAATCCTTTCCCCCCATCGGGCCTTAAAAGTGGATTTTTTGAGGAGTGGTTAACAGTGTTTAACATCCTGTGCTTCCTGTGCTTGTGACGGATTCATTCCAGATCATCTGACTTTTTCGCCACAATCTGAAGTCGTGCTCGTTATGCCAAGTTGTGAATCTGTTTCTCATTGGAAATTCTAAAATTGATATCGTCACAAATATGTGATCAAATAGTTCTAATCAAAAATCCACATTCCGGGTCCAGTATGTGCACACGTGCAGATGACGCGCAGCAGCGCCGCTGGTTTGAATCAGCTAATTATTTTCAGATCCTTACCTGAGGCTCGGTGCTTTTGCCCTTTGGGAGACGAGTGAGTCACGGTCAGGAGTGAGCAACGCCGTGCTCTGCGCCGAGAAGTGAGCAGCAGCAGCCGCCGCCGCTGTGTGAGCGGAGCTGCTGCGTGCAGTAGTTTAATCTCACATCTGTTTGATGAAACTCAGTTGTGTTGTTTTACCGGAGCCGCGTCGTCGATGAAATGTGGGCACTGTCACAAATGCATGGGTTTGAGACTGCTGTTGGTTATCAGGCGTTTTGTTTTTTTCTTTACTGGAGAAAAGCGGCCATAAACAAGCAGAGACGACACAGGTGATCAGAGAAGTTACGTAGACATGGTCTGCGGCATGTAGACGGCTTTAAAGGCTGGTTTTTCCTCAATTTCCAGTAATAAAATAGAAAGTAAAGCTGCTTTATCTGTTCAACGTGTGAAGCGGAGAGGAAGGAGAACAAAAATAAAAGCAGAGACATGTATATATAATGTATAAATAATGATGATGTGGTGAGACCTGTCATGTCAATTATTGATATGTAGGTTGATCATCCTGCAGGATTATATTGTTAATACAGGGGGAAAAACAGGCTTGCTTATTGTAATCAAGCATCAAAAGGATTTCCTTTCCAAGGATTCTTTTTATTATCGCATTCACCAATTCATGCGTCAACAAACGAGTTTTCATTTCTAAACAGACTTGTAGAGTTTTTAGAGCCAAAGGCCACAGCTCCACTACTCAAACCGCTGATAGACTTCAGAAACAATAACGACGCCTAACAAATGTCCTCTGGATTCTTTCTGAAGTCCGCCCTGAGTGCTCCTGGTCAGCAGATATTTTCATGAGATGTGACGATTCAGGGTGGAGACATAACGGACCGTTAGACCTGAACGAGTGCTCCTTTCACACTGCGTTTCGAGTGAAACATCGTTTTGTGTTTTCTTTTCAGAGCAGTTTTGAGTTTCCACACGGTGCTGTTGGTGGTTTTAGTAATGAAACCACCTTCTACTGCAGATGAAGCGTTTTCTCAGGCTGTGGCGTCCATGTGCAGTAGCTGCGTTTCAGAAATGTTGCGTTCTCCCTTGTTTCCATTTTGGACAAGTTCCACCTTGGGAGTAGATCTCACAAAGTTGCATTGTAGCTTCTCCAAGTACCGCTGTCATGCAAACAGACCATCAAATTAGAAGTTCTCCATTTCACTTGAACATGTTTTCTTTTTTTTTTAAATGAAGTTGCTGATCGTCTTTAATCCCTTCCTCATTGAGATATTCCCTTTGTTCAATCCATTCATCACTTTTTCCTCTGTAGTTCTGCTTCATTATGTCTCTTTAAAGTTCCTCTATTGCCTGTTTTTCATGGATCTGTTGTTTTAGGTTAAAAAAAAGTACATAGAAATGTTCCTGTAGTCTTTGAACAGCCTGAAATGCTGCTGCCTGTTCACGTCCAGCCTGTCTGACAGACTTTGAAAATCAGTAAAGAGAAAGGCAGACATCACACGGGGCAGAAAAACAGTAATCTTCCATCACAAAATATGAGTTCATATCCACTCTGAGGTGCTGGAGAGCGGTGGTTACACGAAACGGCTGCCTTTTTCCCGACCGGTCGTGTACGAGTCGGTGATCCGTGCAGGGAGGTGCGACGCATAGACGGAAAGCGTAACTCAGATTCGAGTGGACTCCAAATTACTGCCATGCTGTTTGGCCCAAGGTGCTCCAGAAATCAAAGCAGCCCAGGAAACAGATGAATGTGCAGCCCAGGTAGTTTTGTATTATGATATTCATGAACTCCTTGCTGTTCCCGGTGCCCTCCCAGCCCCCCGATGAAAGAAAACACTTCGCTCACTTCCTTCCGTCGTCGCGCCTCCTCTATCATCTCCATCAATGCTCAGAAGTAAACGTTGGTGCCGGAAGGGTATTGTTTTCCATAAATCAGCATTTATTAAGGAATGAAAATAGTTAAAACTCAGAAAGTTATTTGAAAATGAATCAAACACCAAACAAAAAGCAGGCGACAACCAAACAAAACACAAGTGCGATCTTAAGGAAAGTGCTGACTGCAGCAGTTTTCCGTCGAGGACTTTCCCGGAGTGCAGAGGTGCTGAATAAATGGTTTTTGTGCATTTTCTACGCTCACTCCATCCATTCATCCGGGAAATGATACTAAGTTTTGGTTGCATCCTGGTGAAAAACATCCAAGACGAGTGATAGTCTGGATGACTTGGTTCTGCTTACATTCACACAGCTACACACATTAATGCTCCATCTATTTGACAAGGCTTTAAGTGAAAGTGCATCGGTTTTGCGTTTCCATCACAGAAAAGTTCTGCCTTTGTATCGGAAGGTTTTGAAAATGATGTCTGCCGACACAGAAATGGCAGAGACGTCACAGAAGCACCCTCCCCCCCCGAAGTAACGCCACTGTTTAAAAAGTTGGGTTTTTTCGGCATCTCAAAGCACCATCGTCGTGTAAACGAAGCCCCAAAGTGCAACGAAAGCCGTGCGTTTTCACTTGAAAATCATCAGTTGTTCCCAAATAAACATTTCAGAACTGTGGGGGAAACTCCAGAGACACGTACCCAAACTCTCTCAATCCGGGGATTTGTTTCTGTGAGAACAGAATTAAGCTCAGCACAACACAACCTAATATAACGTATTATCAGTCATACATCTCCTTCAGTCAGTCTCACCTGCACACATCCTAGAAAGTGATTCATGGTGCGAGTTTGTGAAGCTGTGCTTTTATACATAAATCCCAGCATGCGTTTGTGAATGCTTGGGAGTAAATGTATTCTTTTTGATAGAGATCCGACGCCATAGTTGCGACTTGAGGTAAACACAGGCGCTGCGGCTCAATGACGAGGTGTCGGGGTTTGAAAACGGATAAGAACATCACAGATTCCAGGAGGTGCGAGCTATGAATAAAGATGACTTTATTCAGCTATCATTTCCCGCTCCACCCTGCGGACTGACCTTTTACAGTTGTTTGTCAGTAACCGAAGCGATAATACGGCGTTCAGGACGGCGGCGCTTATCTTAAACTATTTGTGCTTCGCAACTTTTAAGTAAACATGACAGTCTCTCCAGCAATTACAGAGCAGTCGCACAGAATTAAAGCGGAAACAAACTTCTAAACTCGGTCTCCGTGTCCTCGGATGTCAAGGGCATCAGGAGGAGTTGCTGAAATTCAGCTGAAGAGTTGCCGCCGTTTATCTCCAACCTGTGCCTGGTCCAGATTTTCCACAGGCACTTCGGCAGTAATCAGAAGCTGTGTTCCCTGCCTGGTAATGAATTTATTCCCCGCCGTTGCGTATTGATGTCTGCTTGGCTTAAACTCTCTCCTTAAGCTCTGTCCTCCTCCCATTTGGCTCTCTGTGTATCACCCACTCACCGCTCATAAGCCCCGATACACCAAAGCTCAATATTGTGTCTTTTCCATGTGTCAAGACTTCAAACGCATCGTCGTGTCCTCCCTCCCTCCCTCCCTTCCACTGCCGAAGCACAGCGGCGGCGCTGTCTGCACGTGTGTGTGTTGCGAGTGTGTGGAAACATCTGTAAGTGCGTGGAATGCCTGTCAAGCCAAGGCAGCGCTTCAAATCCCCCTGCGCTGACACACAGGGCTGAGAGGCTGTCAGCACCACTCAACCACTGGCTGCAGAGGAAGTCACTCTCATTATGAGCTGCCAATGTTTGGAGATAAGAGTGTCTGCCGCTATCTCTCTCCCCGCTCCTGTTTGTGTGTGCGTCTGCATCTGTGTGTTTACGCGAGCGCCAGATAGAGTCAGGGAGGGAATGCAGAGGAGTTACAGAGGTACAAGCATAATTTATTGTGCTGTATCTTCTGGAGCGAGGGAGTGGGAGAGTATCCTGCATCTCCTCTTAACTTTATTTTGTATTTGTTGGTTGACTGAGCACAGTTTGCTTCTTTTTCTGTGCCGTCTGTTCAGTCCAGTGCATTTGTATCAGCAAGTTTCTTCTGGACTTATATAGTGCAGCGGCGCCATCTTATTCAGCTTCATTCGGAGGAGTGCTTCTAGATATCGAGAATAACAGATTTTTATTGTGGAATTTGTTATAATTGCTCAAGTTTTATGAAGCTTGGTAATTGGTTTGTTAAATGTACAAACATTTGATCAGTTGATGTCTCTCTCGTGCACTGACTGTGGGATTGCATTAAGGATGCATTTACTCGACAGTGGTACTCCTAACTTCTGCACATGCTCAGTAGAGGGACAATTAAGAATGTTGGCCTTCAGAGCGTCCTGACTCCCAGTCCAGATTCTCTACATATCGCATTGCTCTGTGTGCTTGTGTGTTTGGTTTTCTGACAAAAACAACAGTTGCAAAACCTTTGAGATAAAAACACAAGAATGAAGTGTTTTGTTTGAAACATGTAGAAAGAAGAAGCCCTCTGAGGCAACTTTTGTTGTGATACTGGGCTATATAAAAATGAATTGATTGATTGAAAGATTCACAGCGACAAATCTAGTTTTTTCAACAAATTCCAATTTACTGTTGAGTGCATTATCAATCCTGAAGTGACTTTGTTCTCCTGACAGCAAACTGGACATAACAGTGTGTATCTTCAGTTCACAGTGAAAAATCAGCAGCTTTCAATGAACTTTGCTTCTCTATAAAACTGTTCGAAATTTCAAAAAATATTCATTCGTGCAGCTTGAATGACCCGATTAGAAACAGGCTGAATTCAGTCCCCTGATGAGGGCAATAGTTGACAAAGTCATACTTGGTTTATTTTCTTGCATTGCAGTCGTACACTTCTGACCCCAGCACACTCGTTCCACAGAACACTACTCCATGTTAGCTTTATGAGTCAAGCCCCCCAGAGCAGACTTCATTCAAGGTGCTTTTTCCTTTTATCTGCAACATCAGTCACCAGCTCCTGGAAATTATGCTTCTGAACTGTTTCCCCCAATTATGCTGAAAAGTGGCGGCGTTACACAATGAAGTATGTTCACAACAGCTTTGTGAGAGATGGTAATGCTGAGTCAGAGAGGTCCCTCTACTGGGAATTCACTGTGCAAAGGATGACATTAAACATTTTCAAGTCAAAACTGAAACTTCAGCTGTGTTTTGGTCCTTTGTTTACAAGGCTGTGGGACTCTGAGTCACCAAAAGTGCAACTTTTACTTTTTGAAAAAAGGCTCCCAAGGCGTAACTTCGCGAAAAGTGTCCGACTCCATGCAAACAGGGCAGTGCAACTTTTCTGAAGCACAGCTATGAACCATTCTTCTGCACATGTCTGAGTAGATGGACAGTAACAAACATGGCCACCTCCACAGTGTCATGACTTCCTGTCCTGAAGTTTCATAGCCGACAGTCAACCACAATAACAATCCAGCTCTGTCGTTTGTCGATACAGGTTTCCGTATACTCACTATTTTTAAAGTTTATGGCGTATTGTTCTTTGCTCTGTGATTTCACCCCCAAAAAAAACATCGCCAACTAATGGCCTGGCATGCTAACTGCACCATTTACAGAAGACTTGGTTTTCAAAATGCTGTTTCCGAAACAAAAAGACAAATGGCACGTTGAAATGTCGCCGTGTAAACAGAGCATATGACTGTCAAACCTGAACTTTGACTGCTACTGATTAAACATCTTTGATTTAAAAAAGTCCTTTGTTGGGGTATTATTGGTTTTTCTTCTTTTGTCTTAAGTATTGCAAAAAAAAAGAGGGTTTCCAGTGGAAAGGTCATCAGTCTGATCACTCCGATGCGCATATCTTTGAAATGTTGAAGGAAAAGTCCACACAGAAAGGCCAACAAACCCCAGGCGAACCGCCGGGCCCATAACACCCCTCTCGCACCGTACTTTATTATCGTACAGTTCAAAAGAGTCCAGAAGTGCAGAAGACCCTGAAAAAGTCCGACTGAGACTAATGATGTTGCAGGAGTTGGCTCTCTCTGCTTCCATTAGGTCCGCTCGGCGTCTCTATCTTCCCCCGCCGTTCCCTCTGCCGTGCTGACGTCCAGCAAGTCCTCATTTACAGTCTGGAATTTGTCTGCACTGCATACAAAAAGCATCATCCTCCTGTGAGGTAGTTTGTTTTGTTAAAGACTCCCAAATCCACTGCTGCCATCACTGTCCCTGCGCAGTGAAGCCTAATCAATACGGCACTGTGTTAGATTGGAAACTCGAGGCTGTGTCTACAAGAATCTATCGATTGCTCCCTTTTTTCCGCCCTTGCCCTCCTTGGTTTTTGCCCGTGTTCTTCCGTTCAGGCCCAGATCAGAGGCTTTATCCTTCAACAAGCTTTGAGGTGTACAGTTCCATGTTCTGTCGGGGATTCGGGTTTTCACTGACCTTGTCTCTTCTCTGTATATTCTCTTTTCTTTTTTTGAACAAGTCGTGCAGCGTTGTGTATGCTCGGTTAAATATAGATGGATCCTTGAAGATTTTGGCAGAAAGAAAGAGATTTAAGGAAAATCCCTGCACATTGTGGAAGAGAGATAATTCTGATTCAGTGGTAGCTGTCAACTTGCATTGAAACAAAAAGAAACAACCTTGTTTAGATTAAATCCAAATCCCGAAGGCAAGGTCAAGCAAACACCTCTGTTTTCTGTCTCCTACTGAATGTAGGTGTATTTATTTTTACATTTCATCATTCAAACCCGATCCTTTCATATTCCTCCTCCCCACATCAGCCGGTCACCGAATTCACCGCAGGGTTTCCAGAAGTGACTGATCCAGCTGTGGGGCCGTTGGCAGGGATAATTCTAACAGCAGCCTTGTCTTCAGGTTGCCAATCCAATCGCCGGCGCTCGCACCGCGGGCCAAGAAAATCATTTAGTCGAAAGTGACCAGATTTGAGTCCCTCTGAGAGGTCTTTGATTGGATGTGAAGTGGAGGGGTGATTCATCATAGTTAATAAAGGCGGCTGACAGCTCCAACCAGCGGGAAGGAGCATGTGCCAGGTCTGCCTCCCGCTGCTGCTTTATGCTGCATGCAAATATGGACAATTAACTTTTCACATACGCGGCTGTAGACAGCCTACGCAGGTAGTTATGCAGCAGTGTGCGCGCACGAGCAGTCGGGCGGGAGTGGAAGCGAGAGAGACGAATCGCAGCAGTGTGCAGTTAGTGACTGCACAAAGACTGGAAAGTAACAAACGGGCGCTCATTCTTCGGCGTCCGTGAGCAGGTGTTGCTTGTTGAAAGTGGAGTAGTAAGCTAATTGCTTATTTTTCTTGAGAGTATTGGCATTTTGGGGCGAATTGGCCACATTTAATTGTCACTGTTAGAGTGGCTGCATTTCAATGTGGAGTTAATGCTGCTTTAGAGTGACAAGGAATCGGTGAAGCTGTGCTCACAACGCCACAGGAAACGCGTTGATAACACTGCAGATAACCTCAGTGTCTTCAAAGCACATTTTCTGTGATAGAAAAAGAATAAAGCATGTGAAAAGTCCATGAAGGTATCATGAAAAAGATGATCATTTAAAAATGTTCTGCTCACAGTCATAAGTTAGCATCGGAGTGGCTAATTTTGATCATCCCTGTTCAGGAAGTAGTTTGAGTCACACAGCAAAAGAATAGCAACAAACTTTACTTTTGTATTAATTTTTGTGCTGGTTTTTCCAAATTGGACTTAGTAGGTAATCTGTTTTCTGTTTTAAAACAAATCAACACAATGTACAGAGATGTCAATGTTTTGCAGATAAAGTTGAATAAGAGTGCTTGATACATTTTTTTTCCAATGCTTATGACGATACTTGTCATGTTATAGTTATTTAAAACGGCAGCAGGAATGCTTTAACTTCGTTCAAGTCATGTTCTTGGTCCTTTAGTCCCAAACATTGGTGGAACCACTTCAAAGTGCGTGAGAGTCAACCACAACAGCGCGCCATTTCTCCAGCGTGATTGACATGTTGGAGGACCAATAGTTGAGACTCGCATCACGCCATTCATTGGCTCAAACATCGTCCATTATACCTTTAATGGTTATAGCATATTGTGTGTTAATGTTTATAGCATATTGGCCTTTGTGGCAAAAACGATGTGTTTTCACTTGAAATGTCATGTAAATAAAGCCTGAGACTCCTCAAAGAACCACTGCGCTCTTCCAGCATTTGCACCTGTCTGTGCACGTCAAGGACTTCAACTTTTTACCAGACTTAGTTCAGAGATGTTGCAGAGGCTGTATTCACAGGGTTTCCTGCTTCACGTCCCTCCGCAGCCATTATATCTGCATAGTCAATCCAAATGCATTTAAAGTCTTTTGTAAATCAACACTGAGGGAAACGTCGTAGAAATGAAGTGTGGCGAGTTAATAATGATGTGCCATAATCGCACGGCGCTCCGGCCGGCCGGCCGGAGGCATGACTGACCGCCAGCAGGTGCGCCGAAGCTGCGGCCTTGTGTTAAGCTGCCGCTCTAAGCCCTCAGCTGCACACAGTTCAACTCGCAGGATTAGCTGGCCTCGGCTCCGGCCGTCAGGGCTTTCACTTGCGCCGTTGTGTCTTAATAGAATTTCATCCTCCACCAAAAAGCGAACCAGGCTGCACCAAGCTTTACTGCTTCAATCTTTTATAGGAGTGGGTTTGTGAAGTCCTCTCTGGAGTTGGAAGTGCTCAAAACAGACCCGTATTCAGGCAGTTTGAGTTGACCTCTTTTGCCCGAGTCCTGCTGTACTGTACATGCTGTTTTAAATCTGGAGGAGACAGTTTCCACTTTCAGAGTCCAGCAGGGAATCATTGCAGAGGCAGCTATGCAATAACTGCTCTTTTTTCTGGGATTGTTTATGTCTCTGAAGAGAGTGCGCCAGCGGATTCTTTGACTTTGGTGTTGTCCAACAGTGCGGAAACAATTGTAGAATATTGTGTCTGTTTGCAGAGCCTTTGTTTAAAAACCCTAATTGACCTCGATTTTATTCACGTTTTATTCAGAATAGTTGTAAACCCAGGACTGATACGTTAAGAGACGCTGTAGTTTCAACAACTGTTAATAATATCTGACATTCATTGTCATGACAACTGCTACACATGTATATAATTGAAGTCATGGCCGTTAAAAATACTTCCATAATGCAAATTCTGGAGAATGTAAATTGCATTGCCGTACATACTGTATAATTATTCACCTATAGTCACAGACGTCCAGATCCTGCAGCTACATATTACCCTTTTATGCTCAACACTATACAGTATTACTGTTCCTGATTGTCATGATTATAAAGTCAAATCCGAATTCAACTAAAATTCACTATTTCTTCATGTAGATCAAGTGGGTTGGTGTTCAGAACTGGACCCTCCTGTGTGCCGGTTTTAGCCCCCGGGCCTTTTGGTTGACAACCCCCGATGTAGAGAGTGAGGATGTCTCCTGATGTGTGAGAGTTAATCAGATTTTAAGTACATTAGAGTTTTGTTGTTTGGGGGGTTTTTCCCAGCCTGCTGGCGAAGCTTCAATCACTATGAGGAGGGCAGAAAGGTGGACTACAGAGACCAGAGGGGGAGTAAACAGTCAAAACAATGCAGTATGCATTACTCTTGAAATTACCAGGGCAGTCGGTACAGACTTCGTGTCCAGGGAATTCTAAATCGGTGTGATTTTGTTCCTCCAACGTTTTGCTTTTGAGCTGCACGTATTTCCCTCTGCTGCTCGGTGCGGTTCACCGTTTTCCCCCTGCTGGCCAAGTTGCTCTGTGTCCCCTGTGATCATGTTCGTCGACAGCCACAGAGCGTCTGATTAAAGCGGCGTCTCGAACCAACAAACGGCTCTCTTTGGAGAATAATGGCGTCGCCCCCTTCGCGCTCGTCTTCCCCCTCTGTGCTTCTCCTTTTGATCACAGAACAGAAGCATCCCTGAAAAGCAAACATGGCCTTAAACAGACATCCAAGAGCATACAAGTGCACACGCTCTCATGCTCACACACACACACACACACACACACACACACACACACACACACAGCATCCAGCTGAGCTCTTGTTCCGTGCCAGTCTCGGAGATGTTAAATGAGGGCATTGATACATAAATTTGCATCTGTTTCATCCAGCAGCCCTCCTCATAACTAAAAATCTATAACTGCATGCCCCCAATTTAGCAGGCGGCTTGAGATGCTTCTATTCTGAGCTCGTTTCATGTGAGGCTGGCGTGCCCGTTTGATCGATCGGCCTCGTGCGCGCACTCTCCCTCACACGTAAGTGGGCCGAACAGCGATCCTCAGCGCGCTTGTTTGTGCCGCGTGCCAATCGGTAATCTAGATAAACGCCGCTCGGATGGTTGTGTCGCTGCAGCTGGGCCCTGGACTTGCGGGGATGTGGGCTGTGGCGCTCGCCGTCGCTCCTGCTGAGCAGGTGGGACCAGCTGTGGTTTCCTTGATTAAAGAGCTCAGAGCTTTTTCTCACTTTGTCTGCTGCGGATAAGAACTATACTCCCTCGGTGATGCTGCAGAGCTGCGGTTCCTCTTTCTCTTCTCTTCTGCACAAGACCTCTCCTTTGTGAAATACAGGATCACGATCGGCCTTGCTCCTCTGTGCTCCTTCTACCTCTGCCCACCTTCTGAATTCACCCAGAATGTGACATTTGCCTCTTTGCGGAATGATCTGAATTCCTTCTTTCCGATTCTTGCCTGACCTTTCCCCCCCCTTTGACCTACGAGTATCCCTTCTTAACTTCTGGAGTCCTGACCTCCCTGTGACCTTTGTGAACCCTTGGTGACCCCTGATGGATGTTCGTTGGTGGTCCTGAATGCGGCGCATCTCTTGCAGAGGGTGGGGAACCTTGGAGCAGCTCCTCCACCTCGGCTCCCGACAGGGGGGGCGCCCCGGGCCGAGGGAGCCCCTCTTCCACCGACCTGCAGGACCCCAGTAGAAACAGGAGGGCCCACCCCAATTGGGCCATACTGGGTAATACAGTAGAGCTGTGTGTGTGTGTGTGTGTGTGTGTGTTTTGTGTGTGTTTGCATGATTGTTTTGAGAATCTCCAGCTCCGTGTTCTCGTCATAGACCTGTGCTCAAGGCCAGCCGGATGTTTCAGTAACTCCTTTGAGGGTCTTAAACTTCTCAGACAACCTTATATCAGCTCTTCATGGACTGAGGCTGGTGTGAAATTACAAGTAGTAAGCGCCAAATTTAGAGGATTTAAACCCAGTTTACTTGACAACATTTGAGTGAAAATGGAAAACTTGAGTTTGGGGTGTGGTTTACACGTTAATGATGCCCTTCGCCACTGAAAACACAATTTTTTAAAAACCACTTCCAAGATCAGATCAGATTTCATTTCTATTCGTCACATACAGTAATCAGTGAAACGTAGCAGATGAAATCTTCACTGTCTTAGTTTTTTTTTCGTCATAGAACTTTACGTGTTCCCCGCTTATCACCAAGGTGGGAGACTCAGTCGATCACCTTCACGCGGGATCTGTCAGAGTAACTCTGTCGTCTTTGCGATCTGATTAAACCCGCTGAAGGTTCCGGTTTCCCCGGCGGATTATCGGAGCGCCGTGTCAGTCTCGGGGCCCGTCCGTCTCTCCTTCTGCTCGCCTGCTTGGTCAGCTGTGTCAGTGGAGGGTTGACGTGTCCTTCAGAAGCAGCAGATGTGCTTCTCCGGAGAAGAGACGGAGGGCTGGGATGGAGAAGTGGCAAGAGGCCGTGAAAAGCGAGAAGCTGCGGATGTGTCATATTTTGATATTCCCACCGCGCCATTTTGGCTTATGAATTTCCATTTTAGAGGGCGGTCAATGTGTGAGACTGCTACATTAGTTTTATGGCCAAAAACAGCTTATTGCAGGCTGAGGGGAAATGTTCATTTTGCATCACAGAAAAGTTAACTTCTAATGTCTTTGTGAATGAATTTGAACATCATTTTGCAGTTCGCGGTGAAATGTGCCGCCACCGTGCCTCCGTATATACTCCGGGACATATGCGCCGGAATTTGTGATGAGGTTGGACCGTGAAACGGCCGACACACATGTGCTTACACACAGACATTTTCTCTGACTGCACACCTCATCTAACCGAGAGCAGAAATACACTCTCACCAGTAAGCACCCCCGTTTTCCCCTGCAAGCCTCGCCAAAGGCAGGATGACATCAATGAAGCTGTGAGGTTAAATCATGCTGAGTTGTGTGTTCTGACTGAAACCTGAGGGGCTGCACGCTCCTCTCCCTCCATTTCACCAGTCTTTCACTCCACCTGGTTTGATGCGCACTCTGAATTAAATGGAGATATTTCGGAAGCAACACCGTCTCAAGTGAAAGGAACGTCTTTCCGTTTTCATTTGAGTCAAATTTTACGTTTACACAGCCGCTGTTTGGAAAACAATATCTTTGTCACAAAGGCTTTAAATGGTATAATTAGCATGTCGGACTTCAAATTGGTGCTGTCGGTTGTTTTTTTTTTGTTTTTTTTATGAGAACAAAGAGAAAATATGCTTAAACAACGTGAGAAAACAGACTTTCTTATAGACAGACGGACAAGTCGAATTGTTATAACGGCATCTCTACAACAACCACGTTCCAGGAGAACCTGGACTGGGAGTCATGATGCTCTGGAGGAAAACATCGTTATTGTCCGTCTACTGAGCATGTGCAGAAGAGCGGTTTACTGCAGCCGCGGTGAGCTGCACAGTGACGCGTCGAGATGCAGTTTGACTGATTTCAAAAAGCTGGACTATCCCACGAGTCCAAAGAGCTGGGATGTTTTGAGAAAAGCTGAGTTCTCCACAGAGAAAGAGTGTTTTTGAAATATTCCAAAACTGAATTTTTAGTGGTTTTGAGCACCTTTGAGTCAAAAACATTGTGCCTGTTGATCTGCTCTTGCAGACAGAGACATGAGTTGCTATAATTCAGGTACAAGAAGCATCAGTCTGGAAAGGTTTTGGATGTTTGTGTCAAGCGAACCCAAACTGCTAAGCTTTTTCATATATCTGAAAATGAGTTACAACAGAGGAAAAGTAGCAATTAAGAGTGTACTGACAAAATGATTTTATAAAATATTCCAGTCTTGAGAAAAAGTGATTTTCAGTGTGAAAAAATTTTTTTGGGAGTTATTAGTAGAGGAGTAGTCACCCAGCCTGGTGTTACCTGAAAAATATTAAACGGTAAAATATAAATATGTGTAAAGGTAAGGAAAATGTGATGGCATTTCATTTTATGGTGGAAAAAAAAAATCTGTAAACCCATAAAAGATCTTAGTTGTTACCAGAAAGTTTTCAAAACCCCACTCCAATCACCACATGTTGCTAAAACAATGTGTTTTTACCAAGAAAGTGAAATATTTGTTTAGTTTTATGAAGAGGAAAAAGCTGGAGAAAAGAGCTGCTTATTTGCACCATTAAAGGTTCAGTAGTTAATCAGAAGTAGCTAATTGCTCAGGGAAGTAAAAAATGTCTCAATCTACTCCTACATTCGTAGTTAGCTGAAGGAAAAGTATCTAACTATCGTGACCAGATAAATATCGGACATGGCTGAAGACCGGCACACTTCCTCTGATCCACAGGCAGGAGCACACAGGACCAAACCGCATCAGATCCAGGGCTGAAAACTTTATAATCAGCACAAGTCCATTCAGAGTTTATGAGTTCAAAGCCTGAAATTATAAAGATTTCTCAAATCACGTAATAGAGCCAGAGAAATGGGGTCCAGATGCCCCCCCGCCCCTCCCTGTGCCGCCTTTGGGTGCAAACATGGGAATGAAAGCTGCTTAACCTCGGCATGTTCTTAGAATACTATCGTTAAAAGCAGCCAGGTTGCTTTCTGGGAATATTTAATCTTATTAGTTAAACTTTATATTTAAAGCACTGCTGGATTTTTTTTTCTTTTTTTTTTTCCTCACTTGAACTGATTTAGAAAAATGAGCTGAAGCAGCTAAAACCCTTTTAGATTGAAAGAACGCTGTGCACGAAGACAAAAAGCTGCGTCGGTTTCACGGTATGCATCAAGTCAATGGTGTCGAGGAGTGAAGTGCGTTAAAAACGGTAGAAATGATTGATTGATTGAAAAACTATTCATCCCCCCGAGGGGCAATTCATTGGGCCAGAGCGGCAAATGTAAACTTTAAAGTTTCTTTTACGTGATGGAAGATCAGATTATTTGTGACAATTAAGGATTAGTTAAAAACTGCAACCATTCTGTTTCTATGACAGGGATACGGATGCAGCGAAGGGCTTCAGTTTAAATACTGTTCCCCAAAAACATTCATCTCCTCAGGTAGTAACGGATGTGAAAGTTGCTACAGAGGAGAACATGAAGGAGAGGAAATAAATCAACTTCCCCAGGATTTATGGGAAACACTCGGTTCAGCTAAATGGGATTTGATTCCAGAGCTGATTCCGTTGTGTTCTTTATGCAGTAATTGCAGTTTCCTCACCTTCTCCATGTCGCACCATTCACGTAAACCAACCCCGTAGAAACTGAAGTGTCGCCACCAGCTGCCCAGTTTCCTCGATTCATAGATGAAAGACTGAAGTTCAAAACACTGTCAAATATCCATCACTTTCATTTAAAGAAGGCGGGACAACAAAAAAAAACATAAAGAGGAATAATCATGTAAATATTGCAAACACAGCTGGGCACGGGAGACCAAAAGCTTCGCCATCAAACATGAAAGACCATCATGGAGGATGACGTCAGGCTGCCTTTGATTGGCCCGTTTGATTAGATCAGAGCTCCGAAGCGTCCCTGTGACAGACCGGCCAGATGGCCTTCATAATGACCCGAGGAACGACGGACAAACGAGCGCAGAACAGTGAGCCACTGCGTCAGCGCACAGGGAAATTTGTTTTTTTTTTTTTCGCTTTAAACTTGTTGATTTCCCTGAAACAGCCATGTGGCGAGCAGCTCGGGTTGAAAGCAGAGTCAGAAAGCAGCTTCACCCCGGGAGGCTTTTCACACCGATTCTCAGGGAGGTCAACAGCCTTTCAGAAAACCAAGAGAAAATCAACTCTCCGGTTTGAGAAACTGTTTTCTTCTGTGTTAGATAATGAAGAGAAGAGATAGTTCTGGTGAAATTTCACGAGAGTTTAAGTCTTGATCCAATTTAGGATCCAGATCGACACTCATTTTGGCCCCGCTGAAATATTTTAAGCAAAATACGTCATTTTTGCATTTCTGTTGCAGTAAAAAAACGTTTTGAAAACGATGTCCGTTGACAGAAACACCAGAAACACTGACAAAAAAAAGTAACTTAGCACACCCGGCCACTAGTGGGTGCTGTGGGTCATTTCTTCTATGAAGCTACAAACACATGAGCAGAGAGAACAATACCCTGTTCACAACAATAATGGAGAGTCCACCGACGTTCACATGGACAGAGGAAGCTGGGTTGCTCTTCTGGGCGACTCTATGAAACGACGCAGTCCAAGGAGAAGACGGACAGAGTGATTTCACACTGAAGGCTGCCATTGTTTCTATTGACATGAGCAAAAAAAAACTTGACGACAGCCGTAGCGAGCAAGGTTCTGTTGCATTTCATGTAAACAGTCATGGAATCGAAGCAGAAAATGCAATGAAAGTTGTCCATTTTCACTTGAAAATGCTTCATTTGTAAACATAAGTTTTGCAGAAGAGCGACTTACAGTCACTGTAGGAGAATGCGGTAATCTTACTGCCAGGTTAAACCGAGGTCAGCGCTGCGGCTCCCTGAGTAACAGCTTAACCACCAACTACTTAGATGGGATGTAAAAATAAATTGGGCGTAAATAAAACCTCCGGATCACTTTGACGACCGCAGAAACAAACTATATTGAATACTTATCACGTTGTAAAATTGCTACTGCTTATATTGATTCTCTACATTTTTCAGAATGATGCAGCCCCGGATTGTGAAAACAATAAAGGCGACAGAGCAGTCGGCGTCCGTCCGCCACCCGGAACACGCTGCCGTCATCTCGTAGCTTGGTTGGCTCGGGAGATTTGGCCACCGGCGTGCCGACTTCACAACGAGCCATTATCATTAAATGAGAAAGCCTGAAATCTCCTCCCGAACCGAATGAGTCACGACCGTCTGAACGAGAGAGCTTACTCTAAGTCCGCGGCGCTCATGACGAGCCACGCCCAGAGTGTGTATCCCGTCTTACCCATGCTCGGAGACTTCCCACAATCCCACTGATATGAAACTCTGACGGTTATTAGGAGTTGTGTAGCCGCCGTGAGCCCAGCAACAAGAGGTTTCTATATAAAGGGTGAGCAGGAGCAAAGGGTCGGATGGAGACATCTGTGCAGATAAAAGGTGGAAATGTGTGAAGTTTCTCCATCTCTGTAACAGCTGCTGTCATGCAGAGGTCATCCAGGTGGATTATTTGATTTACAGGTGTCGAGCATGAAGCAGTGCTGGACGCGAGACAGAACACCACCACCATGTTCCTGTTTTTGTAGAGGCTAAAAAAGTCATCATCACTCTTTACTCGAACAAATAAAATATAAGGCCTTAATGACACCTTTCACATTTGTCAAGATTTAGTGAAGACATCCCTTTCGTCTCACTCTCTCCGATACTCCATTAATTCCTTCTTATAGTTACACAATTACTTATCCGTCCTTACGAGGGAAATTATAATAACTAATGGGGCCGATAAAGAAGTGTTCCGCTGCCGCTCATTACATTAGCCTGATTGCTACTGCAGTTGTAAAGCCGATACGATATACTCATTTAATTCAATAAAAAAAAGTGTCATATTAGTACAATGTCATGTTTTCCCATTATCAAAAGACACAAGACCTAAGAACTGAAACCACGAGGTTGTTTATGGAAATTCTTCTATGATAAAAAGGTAAATTATTTAAAATGAGCGAGAAGTAGGTTGAACAGACTATTTAAGAATTAAAAAGATAAAACAGAACTATTTTAGATACATGAAATATCAGGATTCACATGAAAGTTAATAGGCAAAAAATACAACAGTCATTTCAACGTATTTTTACACAAAAAAACCCAACAATCGAGCATTAGCAAGCAGAGGAGTCAGTGGAATGGAAACAGTCTGTTTCAACAGGAAGAAACTGCAGAGCCAGACTCAGAGGAGGAGGCGGGTGGACGGATTCAAACCCTGGTTTGGGCCGATGGTGACACGAAACCTTCCACACAGTCCACACAGCCGCACAATAAATGTTACCATTAAGAAAAGCTACAAAATACCTGATTAAAGCTGAACAAGAAACAGCGATACATGGTTAAACAGCGATCAGCAAAACCAACATACCCACAATTCATTACGCAGGATTAGCACGCAGTGCAGACTCTAATTTCATGTTTACTCAGGACCGTCTTCGCCGCCGCCTCCTCCTCCTCCAGTTATTTGCCCGAGCGGAGCGGCACAGGTCACTGAGCGTGCTGCGAGCCCCGGAGGAAGCGCCGCCGCCGCCGCTGACGAGCCAGGCAGCAGCGAGATACCCTCCACCACCCCCACAGGTCCCTGGCACAGGGCCACACACTCCCCGCGAAATGTCACACCGACTGCTCGCCGCTCGCCGTTCACACCGACACTCAACGCACACGTGGACTTTGTCCACATGCGCTTTTAATAACAGAAAAAATAAACATGATAATGGCAAGCTGCGTCGCAGGAGAGCTGGAAATAACACGGACAAAGGCGATTATGAGAATTCGAGCTGGCATGGATGGACCACCTCAAGGGAGTGATGTGCGTGCGTATGTGTGTGCGTGTGTGTGTGTTTGTACAGGCATGGTGTGAGTGGTTTTAAGGTCAAAGAAGACAGTAAACAGCGGAGCCGACCGACCCGGGGTCGAACCACTTGAGGCTGTTGGCCTGGACGACACGCCGAGTGAAATCACTTTTTCTGAAGTCTGAATCATGTCAGTCGGGAATACAAAAAAATAAATAAAAAAATCCAAGGAAGAGGCTCGTCCCGCTGACTGGCTGCGATGGAGATGGAGATAGAGAGAGTGGCAAACAGAGCCGGAGATAGCGACGGGGAAAAAGGCAGAGACGGATCGCCGCCGTCGCGGCCGCGGCTCTCCTCGTGCGCGTGTCCATCACGCCGGTTCCTCTGCTTGCGGCCGGTCGCTACTTGTACTTCATCCATTATTCACAGCCTCGCGCTGAGGGAGAGCGGGCCGCTGATCAGCGTCCAGCCAGAGGGAAGCAGAGGTGGAGGAACGGGATGGGCAGGTGGACCGGAGACGGGGCTGCTCAGCCACACATGTCGCACTGTGCTCCTTTATTTCTCTTTGTTGGACTCTAAAACAGCTGGGTGCACGTTAACCCCCCCCCTCTGGAGCCGAGATACAGCATCGGTCTGACTACTGTTAAGGAGAATAATTATTCTCCCTGTGTCGCACGGCGACATGGTGGTTTAGTCTCGTCTTTAAATTTCTGCTAAACAAGCTCGTTGTGCTTTGAGTTTAATTTCTTCTCTCCACAAAAACCCGAAACGTTTTCACTTGAAAGGCTGAAGGGTAAATTACTGCTTTCTGTCGAAGTTTCTCTCCCCGGGTGGGATAACGCTTCAGATCCAGTTTAAAGGATAACTTTGGTTTAAACAGTTTTCACGTTTTTAGAACGAAGGACAATATACTCACCCAGAAGACTTTTCTGATCCAATAAGTGGTTCGGGAGAAATTTAGATCCAGAGTCAAGCTGCAGACATCCATATACTGTTAGCCAATGGGGCATGTGTGGCGCCCGCTCCCAAAACGGCTTTAATCGTCCAAAAACTCAGTTTCACCAATATTTCCTCATGGTCCGCTCACGCCACTCCTCCACGACAACCTGGTGTCGCAAAGTACATGCTGCTTTTCACTCTACAGAGATCTTCTTCTTCTTTGGAGCTGGTGGCGACCAACAACTTGGGTGCACAGCGCCACCTACTGTGTCTCTTGGTGAATGTACTTCAATTTACATCCTGATCACCATATTCACTTCAGAGATCTGTAAAACCGCAACAGCAGGTATTTTGCGACACCGGGCTGTGGTGGAGGAGTGGCGTGAGCGGACCAAGAGGAAATATTGGTGAAACTAATGAGTTTTTGGACGATTAAAGCCGTTTTGGGAGCCGGCGCCACACATGCCCCATTGGCTAACAGTATACGGATGTCTGCAGCTCAACTTTGGATCTAAATTTCTCCCGAACCACTTATCGGATCAGAAAAGCATTCCGGGCGAGTATATTGTTCTGCTTCGTTATATAAACAACGTGAAAACTGTTTAAACCGAACTTATCCTTTAAGACCTCATCGTATTTGCAGTTACAGTAACTTCGCGGTTAAAGGAATACTCCGAAGATTTTGGACCCACGCCCTATCCCTATCATTTACAAAGTGAGATTAGCTCATAAATACCTGTTTTGTGTCCATTCGTCCAGTGCCTGGCTAACAGCTGTTAGCATCGTAGTTAGCTTAGCTCAACTACGGCAGGTGAAGAGGAGACAGAGCCAGACTGATAAAGTGGACAAAATCCTCCTTCCAGTGGTCCAGGGGACGGCGTATTAGCACGTGAAGTAAATCCGAATGGTTATATAGCATTTTTAAAGACGTGTTTTCTTTTCAATCCCTTAAAATAATGTTTTGATCCACACAGACCTGCGCATGCGCAGTGCTCCGCAGAAGGATATACTGGAGCACAGCAGTAGAAGCATAGACTCAGCCGCTGTGCGCCGGTATATCCTTCCGCGGAGCACGATGCTGTGTGGATCAAAACATTATTTTAAGGGATTGAAAAGAAAACACGTGTTTTAAAATGCTTTATAACCATTCGGATTTACTTCACGTGCTAATACGCCGTCCCCTGGACCACTGGAAGGAGGATTTTGTCCACTTTATCAGTCTGGCTCTGTCTCCTCTTCACCTGCCGTAGTTGAGCTAAGCTAACTACGATGCTAACAGCTGTTAGCCAGGCACTGGATGAACAGACACAAAACAGGCATGTATGAGCTTACCTCACTTTGTAAATGATAGGGATAGGGCGTGGGTCCAAAATCTTCGGAGTATTCCTTTAAAGCTTTGGTTGCGATTCATTTGAAGCTGTGACTGGGGTCAGAGGTCGGTCCATGGTCAAGGTGAACATGAGGGACAGTGTTCAGTTCAGGTCACAGCCAAGCTGGAGATGCTGATGCTGAACTGTAAGTTAATTATAAAGCTGGACTCCAGAATTATTGAGATGAAGGTTCGAGTTCCAGTCAGGTACTTCTGGTCCGGGTTAGCGCTGTGTCAGGGGTCTGCAGACCTCTGGATCCTTTACACAGCGAGTCTCTGTGGCGTTCCCAAAATGTTGTAAATGTTAAGTAAAAACTAAAGACAGTCATTGAACCTCAGCGGTTCTTACTTGTAGCTCTTTACTGTCATAAATGAACATTAACTGAAGTTTTGGTTTGTGAAGCAAAACTACATATAAAGGTTTACAAGCTGTTTTATCTCTAACGTTAAATATATTCTGCGGCTCCAGATTTATTTCACGTGGTCTGAAAGGTGCAGAAGTGACTCAAGAGGTTGCGTTAGATCGATGAAAACGACTGTGTGTGTGTGTTTGTGAGTGCATGTGGGCTTGTTTGGTACAGAGAGCCAGGGACCCTGATGGGTGATTCACAGCACTCCACTGTCGAGCCTGTGGAGGCCATCCTTCTACAACAACAACAACACACACACACACACACACACACACACACACACACACACACACACACACGAGCAGGGGTACCTACAACCCACCGGCACCAGCACGCAGTGACGGCGCCGTGGCTCAGATCTCGGCTGGAGGTTTGACGCGGCGCCGCTGAGCCGCTCCGTCCGGCTCAACGCGATACTCTGGAAGACGAGGCAGGAAGTGAGGGCGTACTGCTGCGGGAGCGTTTATAGACGGTGCTGAGCAGCACTGCTTACTTTTTCTTTTTTTTTTTTTTTGAGGGTAGAAGACACCAAATGCGCCATTCGGTTGTGAAACTGCACTCCGTCAGAGAGGAGCATGACTTATGACTCCAAGCATCACTTAGATTTTGAAAGACGGGAGAGATTAAAGTCGTTCCACTAAAACGTGTCGCCCTTAAATCAACATGTAATGAGCAATAAAATCCAAAATGGACATTTATTAGTGTCGTCAATCTTACTTGAATCCCATAACAAACAAAACCCTTTCCCTTCAGGGAAAACATTAAACCTCCACGTACATAATGGTACCTGCATATAAGTGAGCATGCAGAGATGTTTGGAGTTTTTATTCCTCTCAGTTTTAGGAAACTGCTTCACAGAAGGCTTCGCAGTTTTTAATGAGCCAATATGTTCTCTACTTAGTTTTGGAGAAAACATCAACAAATTTGATTTCCCTGTGTATGAAAAGAGCATCTGCACTATCATCCTAAAACAAATTCATAAAATAAATGAAACACTGTTCATGATGGAGCGAGGAATTTCACCATCCAGGGGAGACTCGGAGGAGCTGCTCCGTAATGAGAGGAGCCGCTTTAGGTGCTTCGATCAATACAGGTTCATCTGGAAGGATCTTGGGATCTATCCAAGAGAGCTGGAAGAGACTGTTCTGCAGTGTTTTCAGGTGCTGGAGAGAATCCCAGATTCTTCCTGGACTGGTCACCAGCTCATCGCAGGACAAACACTCACACACAATGAGCAAGGCAGGGCAGGGCAGGGCAATCCTCCACCAAGCTAAAACTCGACCACACCTGTATCTACAGAGCTCTCCTTCACAGTTCAGAATGTCGGATTTATTCCAACTGATGCTCGTGCTCAAAGGATCTCCAATACAACCCGAGACGTCATGCGGAAAACCGATAGATTTATTTCACATGTGCAAATCCAATTTTAAAAGCCCCGGAGCAGGTACAGCCTCCAGCTGAGCCATCCACTGCTAGCTGTCTTACAAGGTGGTCTAGCACCATGTTTTCATAGAGAGTAACAGGGATGCAGCCATGCCAGAATCATATATTGGGCCATGATTCTGCACTTAGTGCTCAAACTTCGAAAAAGCTCAGACAGAAAACCAGCAAGTATACGAGTGCTGTCCGTGGTTCTGAGATGCTTTAAAATTAAACAGAATGACAAAAGTATGATGGACTGTAACATTACATTCTGCCAAAGTCTCAAGAGCAGGAGGAAGACGGTTCATACAACAGCAGCAAGCGAGTCAGCAGAGACGTTTGGAGCAGCGGAGTTCGCCTGATGCTGCTTATTAGTTTAATTGCTCAGTTACTTTTCCTCCGACTCATGCTATATGCTGAAGAGTTCCGGGCCTCACACACTAGCATAAGCATGACTAAAGTATGACTGATAAGATCATTAACGGCGAACTGGAGCGTGCGGCAGCTCACGGCGAGCTCGGCCCCTCAGCCCGCAATGCGTAGCGTTTATCTGCAGGAGCATATCATTTGCACGTGGACTAGGAATTGCACTTGATGGCATCTAATCTGTGCCCATGTTGATACTTGGTATGAACCAGTAGTTCAAGATTGATGCTAACCCTTCAAAAAAGTGGCGTTGGTCAACCTCCAGCAGCAGCCCTGCCCGCTCGCCATCAGCGCCTGGAAACCATCAGCTGGCCTGAGTTTACCCTGCTCAGGTCATGTTGTTTAAGAATGAAGGGAAACTGTAAAATAAATTGACCTATTTAGTTTTATTGAGCTGTAGAGTGTGTTCGGTAATATCCAACCTTCTTGTCACATTTTATCCACATTAGCGTTAAAGGGTATGAAGCTGATCCAAACCCTCACTGGACTGAATCCACAGGAGTTGTAGTGGGTTTTAACTTGTTCATTTCTTAAGTGCACAATTTTTCCCAAGCCAGATTCCAGTGCAGTAGTTTGGGAATTAAAATTGGCCACTCAAAAGAACAATCCTCAAACCCTCTAATGTAGTCTGAGGCCCCACTACTGAACTGAGAAACTTTTTTAAAGATTTGTGTTTATCACTCTCAAGTAGTGGAATAATATAGATAAAATAAAACCCTCAATACTTTCAGACTCAAGTCCAGTTCAAAGCTCGCGTTGCTGACTATAAACAAAACAAAAAAAAATGTGTTCAATTGTTTTAAAAACAGCCAAGTGCTCCTTTCGTCACCGTTAAGCTTCGTGTAAGAAAAGCAGCACTTATTTTATATATCAGCTAAAAACACACTGCAAGTCTGCGACTTCGACGAACACAAGGTTCCTGAACTTCAGAGCTGGAGCGATTGTCAGAAACCACAAAAATACAGCCATAAAATCACAAATCCAGTGTTTTCACTTATCACGAACCGCATGACGGCAACGGGCCTGTTTGCGCCAGATCGCCGCGGGGCAGATTGAGCTCGGCGAGCGCGGGGGGGAAAATGAAGAAAGTAATGATGTAAATATTGAACATTTGGACCCACAGTGTGGTCGTTCAGCTGTGCAGCTCTTCAGCGCTGCTGTAAATGCTGTTAGCAAGCGTTCTGGTTTGGTTTGGCTCCCATAAGCCAACTGTATATTTGACATATGAATGTCATAACAGAGCGGTGTGTGTGTGTGTGTGTGTGTGTGTGTGTGTGTGTGTGTGTGGCTCACGATGCAAATCAAATGCAGGTTGTGTTTTTTCTTGCTCTTCTCCGGCTGCCAGACCCCAGCCTGCTGGGAACCTTGGTGCATTTTTCAAAAGCAGTGGTTTGATTTGCGTCGGTTTAATTCACGGGCCAAGTTTGTGATTTGTGGTTTTCGTGCACTGCGGAGGTTCAGGCTGGGGAGGTTTCAACAGAACCGCAGAACATCAACAAGTATCACGTTAGAGCGTCGGTTCCCCTCAGTGGTCTGGAAAACAACTCTCAGTCGGGAGCCTGATTTTTTTTTTTCCTCCTGTTTTTCTTCTTTATTTTAAACAAGTAGAATTTGATTATCTTAACGCAATTTGGAATTTCTGATTTTTTCCAGCAAAATCTTCCACGTCTAGCTTCCAATCCCACTTTTTAAAAATCAGCATTGCGGGGGCTGAAACCAGCCGTTCAACCAGCTCATTTATTTCTATTAGAATAGACAAAGAATCAGTCAGTCACAAGCTGAAAAGCCCTGGACAGAAAGTCAAGTCTGTCCGACTGCTGCTCACTGCTGAACTGATTAGTTTTTACGACAGAATGTTTTCAAGTGAGAACGAAAAACTTCTGTTGTGCTTTGGGTGTGTGTGTGTGTGTGTGTGTCACCCTGACCCATTGAAAACACAACTTTTCAAAAATGCTGCCTCTGCACATGGTGGTTGGAGGAAATCGGATTCATTCACAAAAATGAATGCAGTGTGTCTCCTCATTCTTGAATTCAGCAGCGCTTCTCCAGTGAAGCGTACATTCACCACACCGTCACAAGCAGAGACACTTTTCATTTCTTCAAAGCAGCCGATACCGAGCGGACGGAAACAACAGAGACACTTGAAGTGTCATCGGATCCTCGGTTAGCCCGACGCGGGAGGAAAGAGGTTATATCAGTCACACATCCTGATGAGGACATCCTCATCAGGAGAAACACTCAACCTCACGATGACACCAGTCGGGGTTCAACGGTGAAGCTCTGCTCTGCCCTCCTGTTATATTTTACAGTTTTAAAGATTGCAAAATTCTGCCGAAAACTTCTACATGCCCTTCTTCTGCTCTTTCATTGTTTATTTCTACCAGTTTTTCAAAGATAACCAAAACATCCAAACTCCAGTAAGTAGTTAAGCATCTGTTCTGTTTTTTTTAAAACCAGCTTTTGCATAACAGACAGGATGTTAAACTGTCAGAGAGGAAGAAAGAAAAACATACTGGATGGTTCGATTTGGATGTCTGGTGCATGCTAATTTCTGTGTGTAGGCGTGTGTGTGCGCGCGCGAGAGAGACACTCGATGCAGTTGTACTAATGAGTGTGTGTTTAGGTCTGCGTACATCTCGGATTTGCTCCTCCGCCAGTGACTCGTTTCGGAATTGCCCTACAGTGTATTTCATGGGAAATTCAAGTTATAGCGTCTTAGAGAGTTAAGGTCTGGGGTTGGATTTGGAGTGTGTGTGTGTGTGAGAGAGTGTGGTGATGGGGGTTTCAGGGGAGTGTGTGTGTGTGTGTGTTAAAGAAAGGGGACAGACAGTGCAAGCCAGCGAGCGTAGGCAGTGTGCTTAAACTTGAGAGATTTACATGCAAAGCGCTGGTGCTCCTGCATCTTAACTTGGGGAAGTGAAGGTTGAAATGTACTCAGTGCAAATGCGCTTACGACTGGCAAGGAAAACCAATTTCATTTACAAGTGGGAACTCAAAGTAATATATTCCGACTCTCAACCACACTTCATCTTAAGATGTTTGACTTGTTTTCCTGACTGGAGATTTACACCCACGGAACAAACCGGGCCACGGCATGATCGCTTAATTCATCTGCAGCTGTTTGGCCGATGCACTCCCAGACAGAATTAGCTGCCCGTGTGCACACTTACCAATGAATTAAACGGTGCAGTCACTCTAATCACTCAGCTGGGAGAGGCAATGCCTTTCGCCCTAATATTTCCATTGAGGTGCTTCCACTTTAGCTTGGCTCGGATCGTCGCTCTTCGGCATGTAAAGTACACCTTTCCTCGGGGCCGCTGCGGAGTTATGGAAATAAGCGGGGGGAGGGGGCTGGGATCTCGCTGCTCGTGCGGTGAGTAAATGAATGTGGAAGCGTGCATTAATGCAGCGGTTCATTTGTTGGTCAAGAGCAAACGTGATCCCAACAGAGCCCGAGGTCATTTCTGCAAGTTCGGTTCACAAGGGAGCAGAACTCTTTAATTCTGCAGCTTCCAAGGCCCTTAATCTCTCCAGATTAAGGTAAAAATGTGCATGACGGCAGTAACCTGAGGGGTTTGAACGAGTGGATGTGAAACACTGTCAATGCTAATCACTCAGCTTTTTTATATTATTGCACTAAGTGTTTTATTAACTCAGTTTAATACCAATTTAAGTGCTGCTTCAACTTGCAAATTGAAGAAAAGGGAATATTAAATTGAGTTATTCAGAGAGGACAGACCTGATAGAAATATGGGAATTCTCATTCGCCCTTCAAGTCTGCAGTAAAACCCTTCATTTTTTTTAGAAACTCAAGTTTTTCTAGAATTTGGTGTTCGATTGTTATTTGTTAATTTTTTTTATTCTTAATTTCCAATAAAACAAGCTTTGCCAAACCGGTACTCAAAATCTTGATGCAAGGATCCTCTGCAACACTTGTAACTTAAAAGGTCAAGTACAACATCTTAAATGTTCAAAATGCTTTTTCTTATTTAAGTCTCTCCAGTCACCGTGTCGTTATTTAAAGATTGAATTGCTGTTTGTCACCTTTTGGGAATCTCATGTGGAGAGTGCACACCTGCGCCATGTTTTCAAAGATTTTGAATACTTTTAGCATTTTATTTATGATAAAGTCAACTTTTATCATCTGGAAGCTCTGGACAGCAATGTTTGCACAGTGATTCACCTGAAAGGTTGTCTGACATTCATTTGTGAAAGTACAAAAAAGAAGCAAAGTATAAAAACCCGTCAGTGTGGGATCTTAAAATCTGCTGGTTACTTTTTAAAACACGTAAAATATTCAGTCGCATTAAAGTGTTCCTGAGTTTTGCATTGGTTTTATCCTCCTGAGCCAACTCCAGTTTTCTGCTTTTTATTTGTGTTGTTGCAAAAATCAGACGTAAAAACGAGAGTCACCCATTACGCTGAATACTTTTTCAGCCTTAATCGGCTAATTTCCCTCTTTGTTGTCAGCTTTTTACATCAATTACACGCTTCTCTCTGTAGTACTCGCCCGAAATCACCTGCCCACCCGTCTCCGCTGCTGAATTATCCCCCCTCCTCTCACCTGTGCCGTCGCTCCTCCGTTCCTCGCCCTTCTCCTTCCTCCTCTTCCCCCTCTGCTTTGTGCCATGTTGTAGTTGGGATTAAGTGCTCAAACTGCCAGTTACGCTCAGCTCGCCCGCGCTCCGCTCCCTGGCCTGAGGTGTATTTACACAAAGAGCTGAATAAGTTGAAGGCAGGCCCGAGAATATTTTATTTCTTATTCCGGCTCGGCTCCTGAAGGGATAATCACTTTTCGGATTTGCTTGTCGGAGAGACGTTAGCAGGACCTTTGGGAATTCTGGTCTGGCAACCCGGGGAAGTTTTTCTGTCAGTTCTGGCTCAGCTGGTCTCACAGGTCTTTATCCAGTCAGAGTTGGTGGTTCGACCTTTCATCCTGGCCTTTTTATACGTCAAGATGTCCTTTGGAGAAACATCCAACCCCAAATTGTTTACAACTGCAGTTTTTTGAATGGTTGTATTTAGGAATATGACAGAAGTCTATTTCTTCAACTTGATTCTGATGGTTTTCTAAAAAAATCAGCCCACTTTATTTTGGTTTACTGATACAAGCCGAGTTCCTTTCACTCAAAGCCTCGGTCAGCTGTAATAAGAAACCAGTTGATAAAGCTAAATCCATTCTACTCAGGGAAATAAACCTCTCCCTGATGTCTCTTTAGTGGCTTAGCATGGAAATCCCTCGTTTCCAAACCATAAATCAGGATGCCGGGAGCAGATGTGGCTCGGTCAGAAGTGGCCTGGTCTGCTCGGGACTGCAGCTAATCTCATTGTCTACACGGAAGATCGTATGGCAGCTCGTGTAGCACTCACACGTTGGCCAAGCTAATTGCGGAAAGCCAGCGTGAAGTCTCAGAAGAGCAATTAATTACCGAGCCCTGGCACCGTCTTTCTGCCTCCTTTTGTTTTAATCATACATGTGCTGCACGTTACCCAAGGGCACAGGAAGAGCGGCATGATGGGCCCTCTGCGACGGCGGCTGAGTCACTGCGACGGCATCCTGCAGCTACTCCGTGAAAACGCTGTGTTCAACACAGATATGTGGCACCATTCATGATTATGTAACGCGAGATCCATAAAACTGAAGTAACAGCTGCAAATGACAGAGCCTGGCTTTAGGGCTGCCCGCAGTGTGGATGGAGACGTGTTGAAATGGATTATGGGGATGAATTCTGCTCAAACAAAGAGCTGGTTCTGTCCTGCAGCCGCATGACGGCTTGAGCCCCTCAAATAAACTCAACAATAATGATAATAAAGCAAGCAGGGCTCTGGCATCAGATATCAGTATCGGCAGATATCGGGATTCGGGATAGAAGCATCCCTGGCAAAAGTATTCCCGACTCCCAAGTTGCTCTATGGAGAGTTTTCATATTCTCCCTGTGCATCAGCAGGTTTTTTTTTTTCCCCCACCAGGCAGTCAGTCAAAAAGAAAAGTTTTTATCCCTGTATTACCTGCCCTCTCAGGGCCACAGAGAACATTTTTCATGCAATTTTTTTCACCGGAAAGAAAGAAATTCACACAATGAAAAAAGCTTATTCCTTTTTTTGTGTTTTGTTTTTTGCTCGAGTTTTGCTGTTCTTGCAGTGGTTACCACTCCTCACATGGATGATGTCCAATGTTTGGAGAACTTTATGAGAAATTTCCATCATGTGCTCCTTTACACATGACCAGGTGACTACTGCCAAGAGCTTTTCTTAAAAGTACTTAATGTGTTGCAAAAGTGAGTTTCATAATCTTAATTGTTTGAGATTAAGATTTTTAATCCCTTTGTTTCAATGCATTTCTTTCATTTCTTTAAGGAGCGCTGAGAGTTCTCTGGGTACAGTTGCTTTGGTTTACAGCAGCATCACATCCTCAGCCGAACAGAAACCACTGGACTTTGCATGTTACTGTTGATGCAGCTTCCTGGGAGAAGAGAGAAATGGGGGGAAAACTGGCAGACATGTGGATTTTACTCCTGGTGCTGTCGCAGCCACACAGAGCCGGGAGGGAGGGAGGGAGGGAGGGAGGGGGCACGAGCAGAGAACAGTCTGACGGAGTGAGGTGGAGTCCGGCCTGACCTCCCGCCCACCTCCTGCTGCTCCAATTATCAAGCATTTTGATTGGTCCAGGAGAGAAAAGGCAGCCAATTAGAGAAGTTATCAGCAGGGGGGCTTCCAGTCCAGCCTGCACATCCATATGTTTCCAATTTGCATTAACATTAAATATAAATTGGGGAGGAAAAAAAAATCTATAGCTGATTTTTTTTTTTTTTTTTTTTTATGAGTTGCAAAGACAAAGTGAAGGAAAATTTACTTTTAATTAAAAATAAAGCGTCCCCTTGTGTTCTCATTTATCTGAAACCAAGTACCAAGTGTTTTATTATTCCGTCTCAGTCTTGTGGCCTTTATGCAGTGTTTTAAAGCTGCTGTTGTGTTTGCATTTCACACAAAGAGCTCGATATCAGTGGTCAGTGCGCACCATATGGTGCTGCGTGTGTGTACAGTAGGGGACAGATTATTCAATAATTCACCACACTGCGTTTGAAAGCAGCAACGGAGTGCTGCAGTGTACACTTATTACGCACTTCCCCAAGTGTTTGCCAACAGAAGCAGGCATTTGTTTGCAGTTTTCGACTCCCACCTGTGTGGAATTTGTGTTTTCACAATAAAAAAAAAAGCTGTGAGATTTAACATTTAGGTCATGTTTTCTCTCTCAACTCTGCATGAATTGGTAAAAACATATCACAGGCAGATGTCCGGATTTTGCAGAACAGAAGTCACATCTGAGTTTGCATAAATATTCTCTCAATATTTCTGATAAACAGCAGCTTGAAGAGAACGGGCCATTATCGAAACGCAGTCACACAGATCTGCAGAGGCTACGTTTCTATTTTTGGACAACATGAACTTAGCAAGTGTCTGACTTGATCGGAAGAGGGCGGTTTAGCTCAGCCGAGTTTCATCTGGAGTGGGCGGGGCCAGTCAAATGGCCTTCAGACTTACATTTTTTTTCTTTGTTGTGTTGCAGAGTGTATGTGATTGAAAACATGTCAGTTTTTCACTAAATCAAACAATTTTGACTAAAAATGTGGCCAATGTCAAAATAAAGCCAATGTTATTGATAACTTCTTATGGAAAATACAGTGAAATAAAGAAAAAAAACCTTATATAGCTATTATACTTGTTTTTACAAAGTCACCCTGACAACATGGTTTTGAGGCTGGTGCTAGTTTGCTAGCTTTCATGATGCATATCTCAGTTTGGGTCCACGTGTTATATCCACAGCTCTCAAGAAATTTGTTCAAACTTATCAATGTTTCCTTGGAAGTGTTTACAGTATGCTCGATGGCTTGGTGGGCCGGAATAGAGCCTCTTGCAGTCCGTTTTTGACACGTGAGCCTTATGTTTGACACTGTATTTCCGCCTTGGGAAACATTTTCAATACGTTGTGTTTTCAGCACTGTTGTCACGAAAATAAGTTTTCTATTTTCACTCCAAAATGTGAAACGAAAACAAACTCGACGATCCGAGGAGCTCATGATTCCAGCAGCGACCCGTCCATCCACCCCGTCCTCCTCCAGAACGCATGCAGGCATCGGGGGGGTTTCCAGGCACAAGCCACCTGTATATGTGTGTGTGAGGGGTGATTTTATTCCTCCTCCTCCTCTTCTAATGAACAGTAGAAACAGAAAGGCAGACAGCTGAGCGGATGCAGGCAGACAGATCGAGTTGTGGCAGCAGAGACTGATCCAATCAAAGTTCTTGTCCGTTTTTAGCTGAATTGCGACGCCACCGCCTGAGATATTGAGAGTGAGACGAGTCTGTCTGTGAAATGAAGTTAAGAGCAACAGATCGAGGTTGAGAGTGTGTTATTGCTTTCTTGCTTGCCTCTTTTCCCCCCCCCCCAACCCAGAATAATCAGTTTAGGGTCTGCGCCGATGCTCGGATCCAATCATCCTGCCTGAGTGACGGACCGACGGACGGACGCGGCGCGTTTAAAAGACAGACTCACACACATAAACTAAACTAATGTGGACTCTCAGACACATAAATGTTGGCGCTCAAAGTCACAATCATGTGTACCTCCTGACCCGAACGTCGATTTAAACAGCAGTGGACTCATTTGTGAGCGTTCTATGGGCGGCTGGCGGCTGAAGAGACGGTCTATTAGGAGATTTGTCTCCTCCTGACGACAGATACACTTCAGTCTTCCCCGTGCAGGTGACACTTTCAAAGACGGGGATGTGTTTGCCCTGCTAAGCTCCGGCTCTCATTAGCATTCAGACGGATGAGACACTTTAAAGCTAGCTGGTACTCGGTGTCCCGGACTGTGGGAACTGGAAAGGTTTATACTGTAACAGTGAGTTTGTCTCTGGATTTGCCGATTTTCCATGGGGGCTGATAATAACTGCTTCAGTCTTTCCTGTAAAATGGTACGCACGGCTTGAAGTAACATGAGTCAGCGTGGGTTTGTTAATGGGTTTTGTAAGCAGCTGCATTTCAGTAAAAGAGCACAAGATTTTCTTTATCGTCAGAGTATCCACATAGAATGGACTTCAGGTGCTTATTGGGTAGATGAAGGTCTGGTTTACACGACAACCGTGATCGAGCCTCTGAAAACTGAACTTTTTGAAAATTATTATTGTATTGGATGCTGTTTTACAGTTTTAAAGTATTTTTTGAATGCTTCTTCAGTCATGATGTAGGTCAGAACATTTTTGGCCCAAACAGTGAAAATGGTGATATCGTAGGCAGGTATTTTGTTATTGTCCATTGTCATGGCTGATTGTCTATCCGTCTGTTAGCGTTGAAAACAATACCTCAACATGACTTGTTCTGCTTCATTATTCTCAGTTTTAATACAGTCTCACCTGTTGATTCCGTGACCTTTGTTGCTCCAAGTGAAACCAGTCGTTCTTCATTTCTCGATCACCGTTTTTAAGCCGCTTTCTTCCAGGGTGGTCAGGATGTTTCATTTGGCCACAGTACTACACCCGATGCTTTTCCTGGCCCTGACCGAGGGCCTTGTTCAGGGGTCCACAGCTTTAACCGCACAGCTGAGATCACATTCAGAACAGTTGTTTTCAGTCTGACTTATAGACTCTAAATGTCATTGTAACTTCACTTTAATTGAGCATATCCACGAGACAACCTGTGACTTTTTATTTTCAGTACAATCAAAGGAAAAATGCATTTTATTAATCCCCTCGGGGGAATCACTTCTCAGTACTTCACATCCCAGCATATACGCTCTGTGAAGCTCGCGTCTTTAACCAAGCAGTTTCCAACCTTAACTCTGTTTCTACGCTAGTTTCATCATTTTCAGATTTCCTTCACGACTTTTCCACCTCGTACTAAGACATCACTTTACGTTTCAATCCGCCGCCTTTCTTTGTCATTGACAGTCAGTGCGGGTTCAGCGAGCGACTGCCAGCAGCCGGATGGAAGGATTCCCTCCTCCGGTACCCTTCTTGATCACTGATTAGCCTCGGCATTGATAAATGACTAATCATTAGGTTATTCAAAAACGTCCCTCTCTCTGGGAAAGGTATCACTCTATTTGCCTGTGATAGTGAGTCGGAGGCCATTAATCACTGTTTGATCATGTAGCGATGTCCTGCCAGGAGCAGCATTCGTCCTTCTTCCTGTGGAGCGCACCTTTATCTCTTTTTCACGTCTCAAACACTAATGCCATCACAGTGCTGACAACATTTCTCCGTTTCTCTTCTGACAACCAGCTTCCAGCACAATCCCATTTTTACTGGAGATTTTGGAAAACTTGAAAAATGTTTGTGGACGTTTTCATACTTTCTGAAATACTGTCCGTAAACACGAAGCTATGGGCTTCATCTTGTTCCCACGTGGGACTATAAGTTTCAAATGAAGAAAGAAGCACCAGTTAGATCACACTTTAAAGAGTTCTTCTGAAGTTCACAGGTATAAAGCTGTAATAAATTCACTTTTGGAAGCTTTCTTTCCCAGTTTGGTGTAAATGGCTGAACCTCTTATCACCCGCTTTTATCTAAAACCGTCATCTGAGGAAGGGCCCCGGTTTCCCTCCCGAATTACGAGCCGATCCACCGTGTCAGCCTCTCCAAATGGCAGCACTGGGCTCTTATCGCTAAGTAGAAATAAATCCTTTCTCTCCCGCTCCTCTCCACTCTGATTTCCTCCTCTTGCACTTGTCTGTCATACAAGATCATTTGAGGGTCGGCGCCGTGGTTTCGCCGCTGCCGTTATCGGAGTGAGTCCGTCCTCTGCTCCTCCATTCTTCTTCGGTCCGGGGTCACAAATCACTCCGGAGGCAGCTTGATGTTTCAGGGACTCTGCAGGCGACTCCAAGCACGGCGCCGCTCTGCTCGTTTGCCGTGCTTTACATAAAGACTCAGTTTTCATTCAGAGCTTGCGGTGTAGGTCAGAGGTCACATTGGAGTAAAAGCAACTACTGTTCAACTTGATTCAATAAATTAAGCCGCTGAGCTGAGTAAACAAAAGCAGTAGAACTCGGAGTAAAAGCGGATTTTATTAATCAGCAGTTTTCAGTTTGACTTTCTGCAGACAGGTATTTAAAAAAGGCTGTAATGGCCAATAAGTTTCCAATTTTAAATAAAAAAACATTTTTGAAACGCGTCATAGCAGCCAATAATGTAATAATACATTTTATTTATAATGCACTTTACATCTCAATGAAATCCCAAAGTGGTACAGCAATGTAGCAATAAAAACTTTACAGTTTTGCTTTTTAAAGATTGTTGATATAATTGATCACATACAGCTACATTTAAAATGGCAAAAACACGTTAGAACGGCTCCATACTCATGAAAGAAGTGGAAATGATTTATTTGTAAGAGCAGAATGCAAATGAACAATATGAATTCTGCTGTCTTGCTCACAGAAGTCAGACCCTGAGGGCCGTTAGAGGTGAGACGGTTCATACATCTAAAAACAGTGTGTTTCAGTGGGAGCTGGATTTGTGAGAAGTGTGATGAGAAGAGCGTTGATTTTACAAAAGAGCACTGCTCAAGATTGTCAGGCACAGAGGCATCAATTATCTACTATGTTCAACCTTTAGGAATCGGTTTTAAATGATTTTAGTCAATAAAAATGTAGAACAAAGGATTACATCCCTTCTCCTCTTTCTGAAAGCCATTCATCCATTCATTTTCACTCAGGTTGGTCCTTTACTGGGAGAATCCACTATTTTTTTTCTCAGCATTCTCATTTTCACATCTCGTGTTGAAGGAGCAGCTCACATTGGAAACAAATAGGAAACGATACATACTGAACAGGTGTTTTAGTTTTAAATTTTAGACTTTCACCAGGTTTTCCTGCTTTCATTTCACAATACTTTGTTTCCTGCAGGATGGAACGGTTTGAGAAGAGGCTGCATAACATGATATTCTTACATATTGTGATCGTGATACGACAGGATAAAGAACTAGTCAGGCACGTGATTTTGAATTCTTTGGGACTGGTTCGCTGCTTTTTGTGATCGGCAGTGTATTTTTCTTATTATTTCTAAGCTGCTGTGCTTTCTCTCCTGACTTCCGGCCACCAGCCGTGATGGAGTGTTGAATTAACTGGGCGAGCTGCGTTAGACTTTCCTCTGACAGGATGGCTATGTTAACACGCAGAGCATGAACACTCGCTGCATGAAAACATGTATTTCATCACTGCTCCCTCAGTGTTTCGCAACATGTTTAATGCAAAAGTCGATATCATGACTACGATGATTTTGTGATTTATCATACAAGGCTGAGTCCAGAAACGAAAGCTTATGTTGTCATTACAATGATTCATCCAAAGAGCTCTGTTTGCATGCATATGGAAGAAAAATGTGTGCAATTTGCTATTAAATACATGTACAAGCTTTTTTTTGGGGTTTTTTTTTGTGGTGTGTTCACACCACAACTGTGTTCAGAGCCACTATAAATATGCAGAAAATGCAGCTTTTCTGAAAACATGATTCTCTTCATAGAAATGGGAGAAAACCATGCACACAGTAAATGCTCGCTAATTTTCAGTGTTTCTGCCGTTTCTGTGTCGGCGGGCGTCGTTTCAGGTAAACCAGGCCTTGAGCAGGGCGTATCCGCTGGACTGCTCCAGACGGGCTCTCCGAGTCTCATCTCCAGATTTCTGGTGGACAGCATTTTCGTTTTCTATCGTGTTCACTTCCTTTCCACTGGCCTCCTCCGTCTGCTGCGGATCACTTAACTCCGTAATGAGTAGCTGCGCTTTGTCGGCAGACGAGGTTAATTTGTTGACTTTGTCTCTGCCCTCTGTGATTATCGTGAACACGGCTTACATTTGATTTGGAAGGAGGCATTTACACACAGAGGAGGCCATATTTATCACATTTCTTCTTCCCCCTCTGGTCTTGTCCTCCATCTCCTCTGCCCTGTGGACGTCTCACCTCGGCCCCTCTGCCCACTGGCTCTGCGTTCCAGACTACACTCAGCCCACATGGCTCTCTCCGCCCCCCCTCGCCCCCCCGGCTCTGATTCAGGCCGATCTGAGCATTGATTTTTCCACAGAGCTATCAGAGTTGTCAAGGCTGGGCAGAAGTGCTCTTGCCAGGGACAAGTTATGAACGTTATTAAGAAGCAGCTTTGGGGTGGAGAGCAGGGCGGATGATACAAGACACACACACACAGCAATAATCAGAGCTGAGGATGCAGCTTATTTTAATATTCATTGTTTTTGGAAGCGGCGTCGTTCTGTTCTCTCGAAGCTCCCTTGATTCATGTTGTGTTGGCTAATTGGACGGCTACCTGTCCTCCCCGGCCTGTCTCAGAGGTGTGTTTGTGTAGCCGAGGCCATTTGTCAGGCCGAGTACCAGTGTGTGAGCGGCGGGGGGAAATCCCGTCTGGAGGCAGCGGCGGCTCTGATGGATTTCACAGCATGGCTGCGAGCGACCGGCTCCGGGCTGCAGCCGGCATCTTTATGCATTCATGAGAGCTGAACTGAGCAGAATTGAACTTTAAGATGGACTGCTCCGACCACAGGACCCGCGGCAGCCATTTGTGATGTGTGCGATGTACTGTATGTGTGTGTGTGAGTGTGTGTAGGTGCGTTAATGGAGGTAGAGCCTAAGCTCTGCAGTCATTCATCCTTCCAGCCTCTCTGCCTGGGCTAAGCTGCTGTATTCATCCCGAGATGTTTACATCCAGCGGGGCCAGGCCTCTCCTGCTCAGCATCACCGCTGACAATCTGCCCCTGCAGCCCGGCAGCCGGCCCGATAACGACCCCGACACACACACGCCGCACAACTTCACTGCAAGAGAGACTTCAGCCATGACCTGGAAGAGCCACGCTCTGAAAATAGCCAAAAAATAAACCGGATATTGAAGTGAACTGCTGAGGGAAAAGTCAGGTTTTACTCATGGAAAGATGAAAATATGCTTCCATCAATTAAAATCATGGTTCCCATCTGTTTTCCTCAACTTTACAGCAACTGTGTTAACGTTAGCTCATGCGTGGATTTACAAAAATGAGATCCTTTAAAGGAATACTCCGAAGATTTTGGACCCACGCCCTATCCGCGGAAGGATATACCGGCGCACAGCGGCTGAGTCTATGGCTGCTACTGCTGTGCTCCGGTATATCCTTCCGCAGAGCACTGCGCATGCGCAGGTCTGTGTGTATCAAAATGTTATTTCAACGGATTGAAAAGAAAACACGTCTTTTAAAGTGTTTTATAACCATTCGGATTTACTTCATGTGCTAATACGCCGTCCCCTGGACCACTGGAAGGAGGATTTTGTCCACTTTCGTCAGTCCGGCTCTGTTTCCTCTTCACCTCCAGCAGCTGAGCTAAGCTAACTACGATGCTAACAGCTGGGATCCAGCCGCTGGACGCACAGACACAAAAAAGGTATTTAATAATAATAATAATGCATTGGTTTTATATAGCGCTTTTCAGGACACTCAAAGACGCTTTACATTGCATTATTCATTCACACCATACTTGGTGGTGGTAAGCTACTGCTGTAGCCACAGCTGCCCTGGGGCAGACTGACGGAAGCGAGGCTGCCAATCTGCGCCATCGGCCCCTCCGACCACCACCAACCATTCACTCTCACAACTTTCATACTAGGCAAGGTGGGTGAAGTGTCTTGCCCAAGGACATTTATGAGCTTATCTCACTTAGTAAATGATAGGGATAGGGCGTGGGTCCAAAATCTTCCGAGTATTCCTTTAAAGCAGAACCAACCTTCTGCACATGCGTAACTAGATGGACAATAACAAACATGGCGGCCAGGCCATATTCTCCTTCTGCTGAAACAAATGGTTTTATTTTTTCTTTGATTTTTGGGATAAAGTGCTGAGATTTAAATGTTAATCATTACATGCAATACTGACATTAATCACATAATTTTTCTGCAAAATTTTCATCAATTCTCAGCTCTTGGTTTTATTTGATCTTTGAGTAAAAATGCATCAATCAGATGAATTGACTGGAAGAGAAACATTTACTGCTTTATAAAACCATGCAACGCTGTGGCACAACTTGTCAATCATCTTCTTACCATTTAGAAAGTGACGGCTCACTCTTTCATACACCGTTTGTTTTCCCTCTCCTTCACTTTGCTGGAGCATTCAGGATCCCGTTCAGCCATTGTTGTTTTGTTTTTGTTTTTTTTTTTTCTTTTCTAAGTGCTAATGCAGCCATATTTATAGCCTGACGCCCCGGGGGAGGCAGGCGCCGCCTCTGGCTATGCTAAAACAGCAATTGTACTTTTTCATAGGTTATTAGGCATCGATTTTCCCCCGGATTAAGAAGGCGTCATAATGCTAAGCAGGAAGAAATTGGAAATGTGTCTCAATATGCTGTTATCAGCTGGGAGAGAGTTGAGGCAATGCTCCCGACACACACACATACACACACACACACACACACACACACACAGCCAGGCATAGCTGCTTTCGTATAACCACACACGTCCAAAAAGTTGTGTAAAGTCCGAACTGTGAATATGAAAATACATTTATACACTGAAAGAGGCGGAGGCTCCTTAAAAAAAAAAGAAACACTCGTCTCATCAGCATATGAGCAGCCTCTCCAATTAGCTCCCCTTATTATTCCAATCTGTCAGATGGAAGGGAGCACAGCAGAGAGAAATCAAACATCCCCGGGCCAGGCACATTTAACATATCCTCTCAGGAAGGCGGACGGGGAAATTAAACACACACACACACACACACACTCTGCCCGTGTTGTACACCTGCAGCTATCTATCATGAACCGGGATGGAGATTTGAGGGGAAACCGTTTGGTGTGCGCTTGTTTTATCCCCCTCCGCCTCCTCCTAAACGCTGACACGCATCCACACGCTGGACGATGGCCAAGACAATAATGGAGCCTGAGTGGCTTTTCTTCTTCTTCTTTTTTTTTTTTACAACAGCACACTCGAAGTGCACTTGGGTGGGATGACTTGCATTTGTCTGCAGGAACTATCAAAAATGATAAGGATGGCACTTTACTTACAGTCGGTGCTGAGGTGCACATTTTACGCTGCGCTTTGCCTCCCAGGGAAACTTTGATTTAAGCCTTTGTAGTTTATACAAAAGTGGTGAGAGTGTTGTGTCAGGCTTTAAAGGCCGTTTTTCTGTCACAATTTACAAGTTGAGCTCCCTGGATAAACTGCAGCTCAGGTGCAGGACGGGCGCTTCATGACTGTGCAGAACGCCTCAGAGGGAAGCGAGCGCAGCGGCGAACGTTGAACGATGAGAAGCAAAGTGACAATGAGGAAAAGAACTACAAAAAAATTCTGTTTCACTTTAAAAACAGACATTTTTTCCTCATTTGTTGTATTTGACTTCAATTTTGTTCATTTTTTGCTTTTATTCTAAGCATTACAACTCCATTTTTTACTTTCATTTTTGATTTTTTTGACGTAAAATTTCTGTGTCATCAACAGTTGCTGTAGAAGTTTCGGGTTTACTGTCCACATTTTATAAATAATCCAAAACTTTCTGGCATTTTGCCCCCCCTATTAGATCAACTTGTTGATTTCATGATAAAATTTTAACTTAAAACATGAAATTTTGTTGTTTTGGCTTGTTATCATTCCCAATTTTTTTTTTTTTTTTTCTAAAAACAGTTGCAACCCCTTGCTGCTGAATGAACAGATAATTAAGATATTAGTGAAAGCACTTGGACCTGGAAGTGGTCACAGAGTTCTCCCTCATGTTATTTTGAACTCGTCATCATGCATTTCCAATGAAGTGAAAGCACATTGTTGGTTTTTGGAGTGAATATTGTGTCGTCTTGGTTTTTTTTCTGTAACCTGCAGCATTTCATCACTGCAAAGAGCACGCCGTGAGAATTGCAAAGTTAACAAGTATCTGCAACTACGTGCACTTGTCTATTCCAAATATGTTTGCAGAATGTGCAGAAGTGTGTAATATATTGAAATTGGCTGAAGAAACACATTAAGGTGCTCGCTTGTGATGCTGGAGGTGTCTGAGGAATGGGTGGAAAGTTTGAGTTGCGTGAGGTTTCCCAAATTAAAATGTGGCTGGAAGGGAAACGGGAGGCGGGGGGAGGTGAGGCGGGGGGGCGTTACTACACAGTGTGTATCTGCTGCATGTGTGCAAACATGTGCAGCTGTTTGACCCAGATCTGGATGCGTCTTTCAAGGTCAAACCGCGTCCGCAGAATTAGACGAGTCAATAACTGCGATTCAGCCCGCGGCCAACAAATCACGTTGTAGTTTGAAATGTTTGCAGACAGCAGCATCGCAGTGCGTCTCATCAGAAAGAAAACCAGCGTCTCTCCAGTTCTCTCATTTTCTGCCTTTGTGAAGTTTCCCCTTTGCAGTTCCATCACTTTTTCCAGCCACAGATTCATGGCACATTTGCGCGGAATAAATATTGTTTGAGCGTCTGCGCTTCAGTATCAACCTTATTGAATTATAAATTACTCTCTCCCTGTGAAATGCCTTCAGGTTAATAGACATTCAATGAATAAATAACAGGAAAACTCAACACCGAGTTAGGGAACAGGATATGCAACGTTTTAATGATTATTTCAGTCCAAATGAATGAATTCTTTTGTGCACTCAAATTGCACTTGAGTGCACCGGTTGCTTCACATTTTAATTAATGCACTGGGGTCTTTAATATGGATGTCGGTTGAGCCATATTGTGCTGGCAGCAGTTAAAAGAGAATTAATTCTCCACTTCGACATTGTCTCTTTTAATTGAATAAATAAAGCCGTTTCTCAATCTTTTTTTTTTCCTCCATCTTTTTGAACAGTGATTATCGAAGCACACCTTAATAATGAAAGGTGACTTGATTTTCTTTGTTGGATGAGTAGTTGGAAAAGATGTGGCAGAGCTTATCTTAAATCAATGAAAGCAAAGCGGTAAAGAGAAATCTCTGTGCCTTGTTGGAATGACCATCAGTTTGTTTAGGAGACATTTTCACGTAAAAAGGCAAAACTTTCGTTGCGTTCTGGGTGTTCATTTGCACGACATTGAAAACGCAGCTTTTTGAAAATGCCCTGACTCCATCGCCATGGAAACGGCGAGAATTTTTTTTCGCAAGTGCTGCTACTGTGGATTTGGAATCAATTTCTTTGTCAGTGGAGCATATTGACAAATCCAGATGTGCGGTGCACAGATTTGCACATATGGATGAATATGTAAGTGGACTAAATACAAACATGGGCGTCACGGCCGTAGTAAACAGATCTTCTGCACATGCTCAGTGGAAGACAAAAACAATGTTTTCCTTCCTCCAGAGCGTCATGACTTCCACTCCAGATTGTCCTGGTCTTGTTCCTTCAACTCATTTGAAGCCAAATTCATGAGGAGACGATCAGGTTCATGAGCATCCCAACTAAAGTCACCACATTGTCGCAGGAGTCTGGTTTCTTTTGATACGCTGCATTTTCTTTTCCAAAGTAAGCCTTACTTTCCTGCTCTCTGCCGTCGATACTCTCACTGTGGCCCACTTGATGAGAGAGAAAAAGCTCTCTGGTGCTCCTTTAATGGCCGCCTCCGCTCGGTGACCCCGGCGACCCCTCAGTTCACTGCGGATCACCTCTTTTGTCCCCCTCAGCTATCACGCTCACACGGACACCGAGACACATCAGAAACCCAGCAGGTGAGGGCGGACACCCCCTCCGACACCGCCGTCTGGCTGCGAGGCGCGCCGCAGAGCGGGGGGGAGGCTCGCTGCAGCTCCACCGTTTGAATGGATTGAAATCATATTTCACAGCAGGGAGCCGCGCCAGGAAATGTTACGTGTGAGAAACAAGAGCAGCCCTGGCTTTACAAATGGTCGGGCCAGGCGTATCATTTAAGCGGAGCCCGGAGCCGCAGGAGCGCAGCGATCAGTCAGGTGTTTCAGCGCCGTTCAGCAGCGCTACAGCGCCTCGCTTTTCATTCAGACCGTTGCCTGACGGAGCTGCTCTTTCTCCCGCATCACATTCATGATCCAAATCTGTAGTTTTATTTGATCTGTTCAGAAAGATTGACATCTGGGACGTACTTCCTTTACCTCCACGTGCGTGCTTCCGTGTATCCGAGGTGTTTGCACAGCCGTTACTTTTTAAATCCTGCACGGACTGGAGGTATATTGTAACCGTTAACCAGCTTTATGCGTTTCTATGCAGAGCGGTAACTTTACAGCTATAAAAACAGGCTGTAAAGTACTTTAACAGACAAGCAGGAACAATAAAATCTACAATAACAAACCGAAACACACAATTCAAAGAAGTGCGGCTAAAATTCAACAAAGACAAAAAAAAAATAGAGCAATAATGGAGAATGGAAAAGCTTGCTGCTGTTTGTGCGGTGACTTTCAGTTCGGTGGAGGACAGACAGGTTGCATGTGTCAGGGTTGTTTTTAATACATTTCTGCAATTTAGTTTCAACGCATTTCATCCTGCGTGAGCTGGACCAGTAATGAAGTTCCATTATGATCTTTGAAAATAGACTTTGAAATTGTTCATTGTTGTGGCTCAGAGTCTGTGAATAACAGGGAAAATGTTTCAGCGTCGGTGTGAAGCACACATTCCTGCACCTTTTACAGTTTCTGCTTTAAAGGAGGCGTCTGAGGCTCCTTCCAGAAAGCTCTGGTTGACTTATCTCGTTGAATTTGCTTGAAGAGTCGTTCCATCTGTGCGAGGAACCGGCAGAACACCAAGAGGAACCCTCACCGCCGGAGTGTAACGACTGCCGTGCCCAACCATCCAGCACAACTTTCTCCCCGAGAAACTTTACGGCGGCGTGACGTCGCTCCACATCTGCCTTTGATGGCTCGACGGGGCGGTCAAAAGGTCGTCTGCAGGAACACGTCACAGTTCACGCACGGCTGGGTTTTAAGCGACTGAACAACCCAGTTGATCATCGGCGACTCGCAGGAACGGGAACTTTGAAACTCAGGACGACGGAACTCGGCAGCGCGTTGTTCCCCCCTCCTTTGGCCTTCGGGGTTTGGTTGGAGCATCATTGAGCCTCCTGCTGAAGCTAATAAATCCAGCTCCCCTGAGGAAGCGGACCGACAGCCCATTTCCTTTGCCCACGGCTCTGCCAGGCCATATCTCAGCTGAGAATGGATGGAGGAATAGATTGGCCAACAAGTTGAGCGGCTGACGAATGGCTGCTCCGGCTGAACAGCAGGGGACCCCGCGCTCTGGTCTCCCCCCACGTTGTTTATCTTCTCCATCATCTTTACAACCTGGGAACATCCACACTTTATCAGGAGGGTGGAGGAACCCTGACATCTGGACTGTGTCCACAAGACGGGGAGTTGGGTTTCTGAACGCTGACAGAGGGAGTCGGAGCGCAGCGGCTGATGGGATCAGTGATCCTCTGAATTCACTCTGTCATGTTGATCATTACAGGACAAGTATTCTGTTTTGACTGCAGTGTTGTCTCATCCATATTTAATTCAATTTGACTTTAGTCCTGACATTGTTTTCAAAATGAAAACATTGCTTTATTTCAGAAAAGTTTCACGTTTACACAGAAATGACAAAATCGCTGAAAACAATTTGTGTCCCGAGATGGAAATCAATACAGTTCAGTAAAAAGGATTTCATGACTGACTTTCTGTTGCTGGTAAAAGTCACAGCTGTGGTACAGGATTGTTTTCTCACTCTTTGTGTCTGAAGCCGCAACTTTTTCCAAAAGACGCATCAACAGAAAGTCGTTTCTTTAGCATGCAGGATTCTTTCCATGCAAAGTTAGTTTTCAAATGCAAATGTAAAGCAGTGCAGAAAAGCCTTTTGACCAGTCCGCCAAGCACTTTAACACAGCATTTCAAGTGAAAACGCATTGTTTTTGCATTTTTATTACAAGAAAGTTGCCTTTTCTAACTGCTGTCATGTTTCAAACATGAGTCAGTTTTGACCCAAACCTGCAAGCGTTGAAAATAATTCCACATTTAGTCCGACTGGGTTCGGCTGCCGACTCCTGGGCGTATTTAAAGCAGAAGTCGTCGTCAGTGCAGACTAGTGGAGGCAGAGGGTGTCGTCTGGAGCGTCCGTGGGGTCGGAGGTCGCAGGTCACCGTGCCATCGCTCCTCCATCACCCCAGATTCACTCGGTCTCGTCGGGAACTGTTGGTCGAACCGTGTCAGAGGGCGAGGATGGATGGCAGCCGGTGGAGGGTTTACAGGCGAGGTCGGGAGAGCGTTGTTTGACTTCTTTCAGACAGATAAGGATCTGCGGTGTGACGCCGTCCGGGTGTGAGCAGACACCGGCGCGTCAGTCTCTTCTCATAACAGGAATCCGCCTAATGGACGGAGTCCAGCTTCTTTCTGACGCCGTGACAGAGAACTGATGAGAGGAGCTCCCAGTTAATAACACAGGCCGAGCTTTCAAACGTTAAGTATTGTTTTCCCGTCCGTCCCTCACCCTGGTTTCGCTTCATTTGAAGGATCGCTCCTCTTTGTTAAAGCCTGAGTTTAATTAAAACATTTTTCACGAATCCTCCCGTTTTTCTTTTGTCTGGAAAAAAAAACCCCACAGCATCTTTATCAAAAATGTTCAGTTAAGAAAATTTCTCATATCGGTCAATCTGGATTTAATCTGACTTTGTGATTAAAAGAAGTCCTTAAATAATTACAGGTATATTTACATAAGTTTTTTACTAGGTTCAGCTTGTTTTATCTGCAGTTTCTCAAGAATGTCAAAAGAAAGGAAGCTTCAAGAGTCCAAACAGCCACCAGTTCCACACAGGATACCGCCAGTATTTGTAGTGTATTGATTATTATGTAACGCAGTGTTAAAAAAAACAGTTTGAAGCCGTTTTGATTCAGTTTGTTTTAACAGTGTTTCCTCCAGATAGTCAAAGCTTCCTCGGTCGCCGTGCTCCGCGGGAATAGTGGCGGCTGCAGTCAGTAGAAACTGCGTTCTGGGAGGATTTGTGTTTCCAGCTGTGGCCAGTCTAAATCCTGACGTGAACGCACCGTTTACTACCTGTTGAGTCGCTCACGTTGTGGATTATTCTCTGTGAGAAGTGTGGTTCGAAGTAGATTAAACTTCTGGTGACAAAAGAGCAGATGGTGGCAACTTGGGAAGCTTTTTAAAAACTTTTACAGTTATTTCTTGCTCAGAACCAAGGGTACGGTCGGCCTGATTGACATGAAAATAAGAGAGATCATATATTCTATATGTGTCATTAACCAAAGTGAAACACTAGTCAAAAAAAATTTAGAATTCCTGGTTTGCATGAGGATATTTCCAAGTAGAAAACTTGACAAGTGTTTAGCTGTTCATTTACAGATAATGGTGCTTAGAGCAACAGAAAACAACTTTTTAAAAACCGATTGTTTATGATGCCAACTAGTGGCCTGTTATGGTAACTACAGGTTTCCAGCTGTGTGAAACACAACAGTGACGAAGTCCGACTTATAAAGAACTTCAGACTTCCTGGTTGTTATGTTTGTTTCTGGATCTTCTTGCAGTACTGTACGGTTCAGCCACGGTGTCGTCTTTTCGCCGAGTGTGAAAAGAGCCGTCTTTGCAGTATTTGACATGTTCGTTGAGTTACTGAACAGAACAAACAAATGCAAATAAAGCGCTGCAGCCAAAGAGGACGTGAAGGTGTTGAAAAGTATCCATGAAGGAGGTTTCCGGAGTGAGCAGACGCAGAAAGCGGCGCCGTCGTCCAGCGAAGCCGCGGTGTCGGGGCGGTGGGTGGAGGAGACGCTCCGTCTGCCTCCGCTGCTGCTCACAGGTTCACATCCCAATCAGGCAGCGACGGTTGCTTCAGTTGAGCTTCGGGCTTTAATTGTTTTAAGATTAATTTTCCTCTCACCTATTTTTTCAGCCCGTTTCTGATTTATTCACAGCCTGGAAGTGTGAAAACAATCGGCGGTGAAGTTTTTAGTTACATAATGATTCAAACTTTCACTTCGCTTGAAATTTTGTATGATTTATTCTCTTTACAGGACAGTCTCACCACTTTTTAACTCGACTCAATTGAGCTGTGATCGATCATATCTTGAACATTGCATTTAATCCATATCTATTTTCTAGCTTGACGTATGAGACGAGCTACTTACGTGCAAGTCTTGTACACCCTCCATTTTTGCTCCCTTAAGTTTCATAAGTGTGTTTTTAATTACATATAGTCTAATTTGGTGCATTTTGATGTTTTAGTTTTCGATTGGATGATTCTTTAGTTCACATATTTAGCATTTTAAATATTTTACAGAAGTAGTTAGAATTTTCTCATTTTGTCTTTGAGAGGTGAATTTACCAATGCCCTTGCATACGAATCCAAAAAAAGCTCTATAATCCCACATCTTTTCAGTTCCATAACTTATTGTATGCACAAATCAGTTATTCAGATGTTTCAATCAAATGGCAGAAGAAACATTGTTGTTCAGTCCAAATGACATTTCCCCATCATTCATTAAAAAAAGCACCACTCTTGCCAGCTATATTTAAGTTATGACTCACGGATGAAACTCGGGGAAAAGCAGTCTTACTCAGCCGTTTTCCGAGTGGCTGTGATGAGCTCCTCTGACTCATCCTCAGGTCACCGCAGACCTAATTGTCATGTTGCTGGATTCAAACCAGCATCTCTGCGGGAAAAACAAATAAATTCGGGCCAAATTCAATATTTTAAAGCCTATATGAGCTGATACTATGACGAACCTCTTAAAAATGCTGTGCAATTTCATTTATTCTGTCTTATTTGGTCTTAAAAGTAGAAAAAAAAAGTCACTCATCTGGTTTTCTCAGGCTCATCAAATCTCCAGCAGCGTTGCAGAAGACATGTGGAGTCACTTTTTCAAGACAGGCAGGAGTCCACATATCCAATTCCCTAAATTGCTTCTGACATGTAAAATTATTAGTCGGGGCCCTTTTAACTGGTGACCCTTTTAGCTGCCTGATCAAATCTTCCTCCACAGTAAAAGAAAAAAAAAAGACAGATGGTAAAATTAAAGACAGGGCTTGGACTGCATGCTGGCTTTTGTTCAAGTCTGGGAAAACTCGGGGCTCAGAGTTCCAATTTTCAGCTATAAACAAAGTGGTACATTTTCTGAAAATGAGTATTTTAGACAAATTCTTGCATTATGTGGAATTTTCATGATCGGTTTTTCAATCAGTCAAATCTTGCAAAAGTAACTTTTTTTAAATTGATCTGTGACATCTCAGCTTTAACCGAAGCCAAAAGAGAGACAGCAGCTCTGCAACTCGTCGCCTCAGCGTAATTGTAACTACTAGTCATTTAATCAAAAGCTGACAAGCACAATAACTTTTTCAAGTGAAAAAATGCAAACTACATTTTGTGTGTCCGTTTACAGGAGGCAGGTGCTCTCAGCCACTGAAAATGCAACTTTGTGTCGCCTGAGGTGGAGTTTTTTGAAAATGCTGTTTCCATGGAAGCACATAGAAAACGCAGCTTCCCTGACACGCTGCTACTGCAGACGCACCATGACCAAAGCAAACTGTTTTGTCTGCACATGCTCAGTTGAGTCGCTGCAATAACTAGGTCGTCTGTCAATATATCAGTGCACTCGCCATTAATGTGTATCGTTTTTTATCTGTGAGGTTTCATTATCTTTAAGAAAAACAAAATTGAGACAAAAATACTTTTGAAACAAAAAAACAACAAAAACATTTTCTTTAATATCATGCAAATGGGGCCTTTTGAGGCAATAATGTCACACTAATCAAGGAAATGTGCAGTTTTCATGTGCATGTTTGTCAGTAGGGCTGCAGCTGTCGATATTCTACCCTCATATTTCAGTGATTATTCGGGTAATCAAACTACATTCTTGTTTTTTTAAAGTTGGGACTGATCCCAAACTTGAGCCATTTTTCGCCTGTAGCGGACGCTCTCTCTGCTCTCGGCCAGAGTGCCAACTTTTTAAACTCCGAGTCTCGTGCATCACTGTTAACCGTCCCTACAGAACACGATCTGAAGTGGAGCTACAGTGATAACTTCAAGGAATACTCGAGTATTTCTTGTAATCGCGATTTCTTGTAGTAATCACTGCGGCTGTATTTGCCAGTTGGAGTCATTTCTGTGCTGACCGCTCCTCGTCCGATCGATGGCTGAGCTGCACCGCAGTGCTGACAGAAACTTTGACAGTTTGTGTGTGGATGTGCTGGCTTGTGCTTTTCTGCCTGTGTGTGTGTGTTTGTCTCTGAGTAACTTGATCAATTATTAATTGTTTCAGTAATGGGCCCAGAGCCTCTGGAAAGGCTCCATGTGTCCCTGATTAATACGGCCACGGCGCTCGGCGCTCGGCGCACTTCCTCTCTCACCGCCGCAGCGACTCAGGAGAGGCGGCGGCGGGAGGGAAACCCGCTGAAAACATTGGAAAGGGACGTGGGGAAGTTCGACGGGGGGAGGCGAGTCGTCGTGGAGCAGTTAGCAGGAAAAGACAAACAGAAAGAGAGACGAGGAGTGACGGCGTGAGGCGGGGAGTTACGAGGCGGCGGGGGAATGGAGCGGGCCTCCACTGCCCCGAGTCTCCGGCGGCGCCGCCGAGCGCAGACCGGCCACGTGGGCTGGATGCGGCGAGCGGGTAATCGGGTTTACGGGCGGCGTGCGGCGACGCCTGGCCTCCGGGAGAGGAAACGCGGTCAATCACGGCGAGCGCGGCGGCGCCGTCCACTCGCTGGGATTTATGTCACCTGTTTGAGGCACTGCAACGTTTCTGAACATGAACAGTAACACCGCGCCGTGACCCGGCGAGGCTGCAGTCGCAGGGTGATGGATGGTTTAAACAGAGTTGTTGGAAAGCATGAGGCTGTTTAAATATACATCAGCGGCTGCCGCAGTCACTTAGCTCCGTGAGCAAATCAAAGAGCGGCCCGAGTCTTGCAGGAAAACCCCAAACTAAACCCCTCCTCCCCCTCCCGTCGCTTCACTGTGCTTTATACTGATTTTTTCTTTTACTATTCCTCTGTTGTCCTCCTTATTTCAGTCATTTTTCTTTCCTTCACCTTTTTTAAGTGTTCTATATTTCCACGCTTTTTAAAAGTGTGGGTTTTTTTTGTAAAACCACTTTTTCCTTCCTTCTCCCTCACTCTCTCCTCTCTTCCTTTTGTCACTAATTTCTTAATAGTTCCTTATTTCAATATTCAGTTTTTCAGTCTCTGTTCCTTCTTTCTTCTCATCATTTTTTTCCTCTTTCTTCATCCCTTCACTGTCAGTTTTTTTTCTGACACCATTTAGTGTTTCGTCGCCTTTTCCCCTTTAGTCTTATTTCACCTTCAATTTTCAGTCACTCTCACTCATTTTAACCGCTTCCTTCATTCATTTGCACAAAAACTTCCGCCTGAATTGAACCGTTTTATGCTTTTCAGGACTGTTTGTTTCCGTTCTGACTACGCCACGTTTTCTCTGCACCTGTGAAAATCAAACACTGAAAAGTCATTTATGGTGTTTAAACTCACACCAGCACCATTGATGGAGTTAACTTTTTGACTTATTTAAACGGAGGAGACAGTCAGCATCACTGCTTTACTTGTGCATCAGAGGCTGAAGTTGCTTACTTTTCGTTTCCTCCCTCCTTGTAACTCTCGCTCAGAATCTTTGCGTTTCGGCAGCGGTGGTGAAGCGACCGGCGCCGGACGCCCGGGGTGTAATGAGTGAACGCTCGCCGTCTATTAGAGCAGATTAGTTCATGTTGCCCCAGAGGCTCATCCAGCCTGCAGCTAATGTCCTGTTTATCTCCTCAACATGACTGACCACACACACACACACACACACACACACACACACACACACACACACACACACACACACACACACACACACACACACACACACACACACACACACACACACACACACACACACACACACACGAACACCCCCCCCCATCTGCACTCAGAAAACCCTCAGCCTCATTTGTTATAAGTTTCTCCAAAGAGGGAAATAGAAAAATAAGCAGAGTGTACAGAAACACCCGGAGCTCAGCAAGACGAGAAACCAAGAATTATTTTCTGTTTGAAGGACCTACTTTTGAAGAAACTGTGTCTTTGTACCCATAATTAATGTGCCCTGCTTGTTTTCACTAACATCCATGTTAGGACTTTTTCTTTTTTTTTTTTATTAAAGGATTGGACAGTTTGACTTTTTACACTCTGACACAGTTACATCTGTGATCCATCAAACAACAATATCCACTGATATGCCGACGCTCGCTTACGGGACGCATCCTGTCAATACTCCCTTCACCGCCTGGAGCTCGCGGTCCAGTTTTCCAGCGGCAGCCATCGGAGCGCCGCTTCTCCCTCTGTGGTGAAGCAAATCGTAAATAAAAACACGTTACGGCGCCGCGGGCGAGGCCCCAGTCGGCGTCACATGACGGAACAAGCTCTCGCCCATCGACGCCATTGATCCGCTGATCAGTCGATGTGATTGGGGGACTTTGGATTGGAGGACACCGACCGTGACGCCTCCGCCCGCGACGCGCTCCCATTTTAATAAAGCTCAATTACGAGGCAGTCGTCTCTACTGATGGCGTGATTTTCCCGGCGCGGCGTTCAGTGATTCGATTGTCTGTGAAGTCGCAGATAAGAACCAGTTCCTGTGATTTGTTTCTCATCATCTCGCTGCGCGGCGACGCAGACGCCGCGGTCGATCCGCGACACGGGATGATAGATGCTTTCATTCCAGAGATGTCAAAGAGATATGGACATGTGTAAGGGCGTGCTCGTGTGTGTGTGACTGAGGTTGTGTTTTATGCATTAGCAGATAAAACACCCCCCTGTCCTGTGTAACCTCTGCTGTAATGGTTCTGTAATGAATATCCATAAACCACAGACAGCAGGCGTGTACTCACAGTAACCACACACACACACAGGCACCCAGACATGCAAGCATCCAGCATGTTTCAGTCTCTTAAGAGAAAGAAGCTAATAGACTGTGCCACATTTGCAAATTCACAAAAAAAAAGAACCCAGTTATCAGTCAATCAGAAAAAAATTAATGGTTAACTTGAGCACAGCGCCGTGCAGTTGGAGGGCTAAAAGCTTGTATTGAGTTCTGATTCAGAAACACATGTGCATCAATAGAACGTTTGCACAGATCAGGCAGGAAATCAGATTTATTGAGACGACGTACCGAGACGACAACAGAAACAACGTGAGTCGGTGCCTTATCTGGTCTGGCGGAGTAACGTAACGTTTGACTTTCAGACAAAAATCCCAAATGGAATCTCAAATCTTCAAGAACTCTGAATCAGTCACAGTAGTGAAACAAATCTACAAGAATCTGATCCAAAACAAGACAAGTTGTTCATGAATGCATGGTTTTATCCTGATCTTAAATGTCAACGTGTTCCACTCCAGAGGTGTCGGTCTCCACCCAGCACCTGTTTTCACCACTCTGCAGATGAGGACTATTTAAAATGATTTATTGAAAGAAAGAAAAAAAAAAACTATTGCCAAACTGTTGACACACTCCCCTCTAGACATGTCAACATTGGTTCTCTTCCAACAAAAATGGTCCTTGGCGAGGTTTACAGAAAGATCTTCATTGGACTTAAAACATCTGTCTCCTTGACATGTGATGTTTTTAAAACTCCAGTTTTCCTGAGCCATGATCCATCCATCCGCCCCATCCTCCTCCTCCTCACATTACACCTTTTCTTGATCCTGTTTTAACTACAATCACTAGATGTCTCAATATATAATCAAATTTTTGGTTTTCTTAAACAGTAGTAATGAATGTAAATTAATTTATGTGATGTTTGGAAGTGAAAAGAGTATTAGTTTGATTCTGGGTGTCCCTTTAGATTTGACTCTTTATTAATCCCCAGGGACATTCAAGTATTCATCAGCACAAACACAACAGAAAGCCAAAAAAAAAAAGACAGGATCAAAATCAGATTGACATTACCATGAAGGTTAGCGCATAAAATACTTGTAATTTTTAAAGTCTATTTAAATACCAGATGCATTTGAAGTCCAGACACTGTTTGCATGTCTCAAGGAAAAGTGATTTAAACAGCTCAAATGTGTTCGGAGAATCTAAAAACGCAACTTTTTGAAAAACAGCCCAACGTGACGCATCGGCTTTGGCTGTTTTCCACTGCAGTCCAACAATCAGTGCAGCCAGAAGTAACAAAAAGTCTGACGTTAACTTTGTCCTCAGCATCAATCAGCCGAGCCCATAAACTGCAGAGCAGAGAAAATGGATTTAAAGACACTAGAAATCACAACTGCAGATGTCTAGACGTCTCAGGGCAATTTGAAAACAGACGAGGAAAAAAAGAGGAAAAAGGATAAACAACTGTATCAGCATGGCCTGAGTGAAAGGCCAACACACACTCGACACACGTCTGCAGAGGCTTTCTTTTCTCGCCGTCTGTCAATTTCACCTTGATGTGATCGAATAAGCTCACAGATCCCGGTTCAGTCGGAGCGTCTTATAAAATAGGTGGAGGCGCTGCGTTTCAGCCGCCGCGGCGAGGCCAAGCGGCGGGCCGAGGCACCCAAGGCCAGCGTTCATTTCTTCTGAGTGCTTTCTGTTTGGCCTGGTTTTATTGGAGGGAACAGGATGGAGTTATTGGGTGAATCAGACGGCGAGGGGACGCAGAGAGGAGAGTGAATAAGAAAGAGAAAGAAACACAAAGGGGTTCAGTCGGATAAAAAGGAACAAGCCCGGCTCTGCCGAGCGTCCACCGGAGGTGCTGCACGAGGTTGTTTTTTTTTTTTTTTTTTTTTTTGTTTAGAAACGAGACAGCGGCAGTCATCAGTCGATGTAATTAGACCTCGTCTGAGCACACTGACCCCTTGTTCTCATGTTGCCAAATAATGAGCGTGCGGAGGAAGCGGTCGGTCAGTAAATGAGCCTGGGGTCGCCTGTCAAGTCATTAAGTAATCATTAACTAATCTCATTTAATCGTGACCTCATCGCCCGCCCCCTCGCCGGTTCCCCGGCCCGCCGCGCTCCCAGCAGGCCCGGCGCTGTGGGGAGAGCGCTCAGACAATCGCGGCCTGTGGCCCGGAGACGGCGAGCGCTCGCACAAAGCTGCGTTCTCAGAAACCAACAGACGGTTCAAGACAAGGGCTTTATTATCCAGCTTCTCTCTGTTGGGAAAAGTTGTGAAAAATGACAGAAGCAGGAAGGACTTGGTTTCTCAGTTTTGTCTTCTATGTATGCATGGGTACTTTCCACAACCTCCGGTTTGTGTTTCAGGGGAAAAGGACATTATAAATTGCCTGTTAATGTAATGTGTACCAATTTTTCTGTGAGCCTGAATCGATCAGGTGCGTCAAACCTTTTCGATGTTGCAGGCTTTAATGTTGAAAGTGTTTCTCGAATCGGTGAAACGTTCCATTTTAATCATTCCTCTGCCAACTAATAGGAGCCACATTTCTGGAAGTTGTTTGAAAATGAATTTGACAGTGGCTCTGCCCTCTGGTAACAAGCCTTTTGTTACAACTGTGAGACGAATTTAGGTGCTCTTCCTCTCTCGTTCATCTCTTTGTTTCCACTTTCACCGTCACACGTGCTTTTTTATTCCCCCACTGCGCCTTTCTTCCCCAAATCACGCTTTTCCTCTCTCTCCCTCCATCTTTCTTCTTTCGTCCTCTCATCTCCGGAGCCGTTGTCAGCAGTCTGGACGCTGTCTGCAGCACTCGCTTCTCTCTCTTTTCTCCTTATAAGGCTCCTTTCATAAACCCTGTATCTCGCCGTCCCGTCTCGACCCCTCCCACTGAGTTTTCCGCTTTCAACCTGCCAGCGGAGGTAGAGGAGTTGTCATCCATCTTCCAGCCAGACTCTGACACGTCTGGATGTTAAATTAAAAACATATAGCAAAAAAAATAGAGAGAGAGAAAAGTGGGTCTTATGCACCCAAAGTGTCCGAGACGCTGCAAAGAAAATGAATATCATCCATCAAACAAGCGAGAAAACAAACGCCGCTTGTATCGCTGCAGACGTCTGGAGCAGAGAGACAACAGGCGGACGTCGGTTATCTCCACAGCCAAACAGCAGGAGCGCGATCGGAAGGATCAATGCGTGTGAATGGATTTAAAACAGAGAAGTCGTATGAAGGCATCTCGGCGGTTTATGGGATTCAGATTGAGACGATCCAGGAAGCAGTTCCGCCTCAATGGAATCATTTCATGAACCGATGGAATCAATAGACATGGATTCCAGATCAACATGATGGAAAATGCGTCATGAAGTTTTTTTTTTTATATATACTTCTGCTTCGCTAAGCACTAATCCCTGATTACACATTGTGAGTATTGTGTGTATCAAGCGGCAAAAATTTATCTCTGAATTGTGGAGTTTCATGAAAAACGCAAAAATTTGCAAGAATCAACAAAAAAAGGAAGTACATTCAACAGGTGTTCAATTCCCGCTCAAGATGAAAACAACTCGGGTTCCTCCAACAATTCCAAATATTAAGGAGTCGGAAAGAAAAACAAAGACCTCACATCTAACTCCATGAGTCTCTTGTATTTCCAAGTCGTGAACTCCAATAACTCAGAGTGACCTTTGGAGATTTTAAACCAAATCATGACTGTACAGCGTTAACAATGAGGACATTTCCAAGTGGCCTCTACTTGTGTTTAGTGCGTCGCTGCACTCAGAGCTAAATCAAATCCCGTCCACTTTCTCAGTGATTAATACCAAACTGTTCTGCAGAGTGTTTCTCCACACTAACAGAATCTGGAATGGGGAACAGTCACGTGAAATCGCAAACAGGACGACCTTCCAGTTGCTTATTTTAATATATAAAAAAGGTGTAATATGCAATATTTCTCCAAAGAAATGGGAAATATTTGCAGATATTGCACAGGTTATGGCTTCTGCTGGTTCCTTCTCACATTTTCAGTGAATACATGAGAATGAACATCACAGTTTTGGGTGAAATACAGACTTTGTATCCTATCGGTACCTGGTATCAGGAAGCAGTGAAAGTTTAATACTCCTATTTTTAAAAATTGGTTTCTGTAAATCACTGCAATGTCATCAGTTGCCAACAGTGGTTTTATTCTACTATATCCTGCCACCAAAAAAAAAAAAATCTCATGATTTCTAACAAAAGGGTTTTCTTTTCACCCACCAATTGTTTCTGGCAACCGTCCGTAAAAAAATGGCTCCTGATCCCATCTTCAGCGGCGCCGTCGCCCACAATCCGAAATAGATGCATTCATCCAGTGATTCAGAGGAACAGGCTCAGATTAAGAGAACGATCAATCATCCCTTTTTATGGAGCAGAGATGCGTCTTTCTCCCACTTCCCCGTCCCGTTCAGTCATCTTGAGACCGATCAAATTTATCTTGCAAAGCTTTTCAGAGCCGCTGCTCCCCAGATAGGAAGCAGTGTATCGGCCTATTGTGAGCAATGTTGCAAATCAATGAACCAGGCTGATTTATGGGAATATTGAATTTTTCTGCAACCCCCGCCCCCCCCCGTCACTGTGAGGAACTTTATTTGTGAAGTCTTACAGTTTCCTGAGTGGTGACACACCGACTCCCGCTATCTTTATTCTGAAAGAGTTTTTCTATAAAACGCTGATTTGATGGGTCGATGAGAAAATTTGATTGCGTTCACACTGGCCGCTCCTGCATTGACCTGAAAGTCACCGGCTTGGTGTGTGTTACTCCATTAAGTTAACGGAAGGCTGGAAAAAGGGCGATGAGATGAGAACGTCATGTAATACGAGACGTCCGAGTGATACGAGCTCCTCCTTTTATTTATCATCCTGCCTCCATTAAACCCACATCAACACCAGATGAAGACTCGTCCTGCAGTGGAAGTGTGTATTATTCACTCTAATGTGCTCATGTAGTGTGTAACATGAACTTGGTTGTTTCCCTTTTCATGCGTTTGTGTCCTAAACAGAGGGGAAATTACACATCATGATGGTTTCGTCTGTCTTACTCTGATACTTCTTGATGTATTCAAGACTTGTCGGCGTACAAGAAGTGACAGACGCTGTGAAAGATGACTGACAGCCCGCAGAGGAAGTGGACTCAACAAAGGCGTGCGACTTGTCGAAGTGGCGTGGACAGCAGAAAAGCCTCCCGAAGGGCGACTCGTCTCTGTTCCGGCATAATTTTTGCGGTTTATTCCTGAAGGATCAGCAGACAGGATTGTGCTGTGTTAAACAAAATCCTTGACGCATTGGTAATTTGTGACTAATTACCTCCTGGAGCTCAGGTTCAGTGGCGCATTTGTGAAGATCTTCAGTGGCTTGATTCACGATAGTGAGTTAAAAAAAAATAACACTTATGTGGAAAATCATCCATGTTCTATCCTCACTTTATATAGACCGGGGTCACAGAGATGCTGAACTTATTTTAACCAACGTGGGATTTCAATTTTATTTATAGAGAACCAAATGCTGCAGTTATTTCAAGACACTTTGACAATTCCAGTTGAGCAAGCAGAAGAGACGGCTGAAAGAAGAATTCCCTTTTAACAGGGAGAAACCTACAGACCCAGAACCGGAGGTGGAGGCTTTTCTTTTGGGGGACAGAAAGGGGGAAAGGAAGAGGGCAGGCAGATTGTGAGGAAGGATCCAAACCCATTTTTGGCAGAAAGATGATGACCAAACGGCTGCTACTCAACCACACAGACGTGTAGAGCTGGGAGATACGGTCCAAAATACAGCTCTTTTTTTGGGTAAAATGGCAATTTGTGGTATAAACTTTTTATTCCTCGAAGTTTGACCACAAATACAATTCTGGGTCATTATCACAAACAAACTGCAAAACCTGCACTTTTATTAACCACAGCAAAATTCACAAGAAAAATCGTAAAACAAGTTTGATGCAAAAAAAAAAAAAAAAAAAAGTTAGTGGGGTTGAAACTGACTTCTTCAAATATTCCACAACTGCGTGCGTGACACCACATTCTTTGATCACTGAAAATCAGATCGATGTATCCACATTGTTACAAAAAAGCCGCCTTTAGCGCAAAGGTTCTTTGTGTGACGATGCAATGTTAGGAATTAATACTAATTTTAGGAATTCAACCACTGGTTAACTTCAACACATCCACTCAGGGACAGCAGTCCCACCACTGCCCATCCTGCACTGGCCTGCGAGTCAGTTCTCAAAAAACTGTGAATCATTGGTCTTTGTGTGTATTGGCAGGGCGAGGGGCCATCTCACACATGTTTGGTAGTTTCAATCACTTCAAATAAGTATTTTACTGTCAAAAAAGTGTCAAATACATTTGGATTAAAATCAGAGACTGTTTCTTTTGATCAGTGAGCGAATATAATTTCTCTTAGTGTTTGCTGTTGATGTGCCTGGTCATAATTTGGATCAGTTGTCGTTAGCAGCCTTTTTCTCAGTCTATTTTGAAATTGACCGTCTTAAAGGAGTGTACTTCTGTGCTCATAAGCACTACAAAAGCATGCCAGAAACTATCATAATAAATGACTGAATGCAGCACTGCATGTATGCTGAAGCAGGTAAATAGTTCCGACATATCATGACCACTAAGCCAAGAAATGAAGCATAACAGAACCATCAGAAATAATCCAACAGAAGACCTAACCCACATTCAACACTGGAACAAAACAAACTGAACAGGTGCCGATTGATAAATGTTGACCCATATTTATATTCTTGCAATGCAGCCTCGTCACAAATGTTCCCCAAGTCTGACGACATAATCCAAAGAACGAGATCCACAGTTAAACAGAGGCAACGGCGAGCCAGCTCTCTGCAGCAAGTGGGGAGAAAGAGCCAAACACACACACTGTGCAATAAAAAAAAAGCTTCTCCAACAGATGTATGCATGTTCATGCATGAACGCACATTGTATACAAACAATATTCACATATTATAGAGCAACGGAACAGGAAAAAGAGAAGCTGCACCTCACGGCTGGGTGCTTTAGCAACCAAGAGAAGAAGAAAATAAGCTCCTACCTTTTGACGTCATGCAGCAGATCTGAGGTCATTTCTTCCTGGTCCAACGTCAGAAGTGTGCACACTCATGATCACTTGCACATTGTACACACAAATGAACAAACATGCAAACATAGAACAGCAACAGTAGAAAAGCAGCTGCACCTCACGGCTGGGTGCATTGACACAACCAAACATAACAAAACCTGGACTTTTGCAGCAGATAATGTAGCTGTGATTCACTTTCTAGCTGGGCCAACACCACACAGATCAACTAAACTGTGTGCACACGTGTTAAACTGCTTGCACATTGTATGCACAAACACTGTAGAGTAACAAACAACAACAACACAAGCTGCATCTCAAAGCTGGATTCAGTAAAACCACCAAGCATGAGAAGAATCAAATGAAATCCTCGCTGTTGCCGTCATACAGCAGCTCTGAGTTACTGTACTTTCTTGCTGGTCCAACACCACAAACAACCTAATGTGTGCACACTCGTGCATGAAATCACTTGCACATTATACTATGCTGTACACAAAAGCAACAGTACACAAACATTGTAAAGTGACACTGCAAAGAAGTTCCTGCACCTCAAGGCTGGGTGCAACAAACCCAAGCATGAGGAGAATAAAGTGATCAGGTCCTACTGTCCATGTCTTCATGCAGCTGTTCAGAGGTTCTCCGGTTCACGTTTCCAAGCAGATATCCAGATGATGTTTCATTCCAATTCTCTTATTTCCAAAGTTGAAGTACTCTGATCCAATGGGCCCTTGAACACACCGTCAATGAGAAATTAATGCTTTAAATCTGCACACTCGCGAACACACACACACACACACACACACACAAAATATTGCACTCTGCATACAATGATACTATTAGTGGAATATATGGAACATTAATACAAAACATTTGCCATTTGGTGAAATATTCAGTCCCTTTCGCCACACTTTTCCACCATACTGACATTTGTTTGTGTTGCTGGAGTTCAGTGCAGATATGATCCGAAGAAACGACTCACCTGTGATGCCCAACTCTGATGTTATGAAATCAAGTTTTTCATGCAAGATAATCATTTTGGTTTGTATTTACTTTTTAAATTTACCAGACGTCCCTCTGTGTTTGCTGGATGGAACCACTTCCTCTGCCTGCAGCTGTGAAGGTGTGCTCAGGTTGATTAACTTCAGGTGTGCCTAATTAACAGCCATGGTGCATTCAGGGAAAACTGGGAAAAGGAAAAACTTAACTTTCTGAGGTTTGGAGGGGGAAAAAAATCTGGCATAATCTGACAGATCTCTAATCTCAAACATACTTTTTTATTCTGTTCCAGTTAATTTAAAGTTTTGTTTGCTTTTCAAACTATAAATGCTATGACTTAAAAACTCTTATTTTCCTCAAAATTGTCTTTAAAAGTTAGGTTTTACTTTGTGAATCGATGATCAGAGACACTCTCTTTGGCTGTTCTCTATTTTGTTCAAAATTTGGGTTTAAATGGGTGAATAGCCAACATTCATTTCAATTTACCTACGCAATTTTTTTCAAGCACATTTGTAAAGAAAAAAAAAAGAAAGTATAAATGTGACAATAGAAACGTGTTTGTCAAACTTATGTAGACATGACTTTGCTTGTTTCTTCACTTGGATATAAACAATACATTTTAAAGTAGCAAAATCGATTAAATATGTAAATTAAATGTGGAAAAAAATGCTAATTTGTTACATTAATGTAATTATTTGTATTGAGTGATTTCCACCCCTTGCTTTGTAGTCCAGCATACGTTAACTGGTGTGTGTGTGTGTGTGTGTGTGTGTGTGTGTGTGTGTGTGTGTGTGTGTGTGTGTAGATAATGTCCCCTTTCCAGACATTATCACTGAGTGACAGCCACTAAGTTGTTTGACATTTATCAGCTGATGTTGTCAGATGAACACAGTCAACTTAAAAATAGAAATTTACCAACCGATGGCTGAGTTTCCAGCTCCGCGAACGCACCGTTCACACCGTTTACATTTTAATCAGAATTCCATTACATGATCCACTCACGGCTCACAACAGGCCCAAAGCAACCTGGAAGGTTGTATCTGAAAGCTCACCGGCTCCTTCTTCCTTCTTCGAACCGAGGATTTACTCCCGCTGTCTCCTTTTCCCAAGTCCACACTCTCCAGTCCCGCCAGTCCGTTGCTTCTCACTGCCCTGGGAGTGTCTGCCTCCAACCCACCTGATCACCAGCTCACCTCCACCTGGCGCTGAGTGGGCGTGGCCTGAGGCACAGCTTCAAATTAAGTTACAAGAATAAATAAATAAATAAAAAGAATCAAAATCTGCAGAAACACAAGCAAAATCACCGTCAACTATATAAAAACTTGACAAGTGGTTAGTAAATATTTCTGGGATTAAATTATCATTATGAACAGATGAAATTGTTGGTTAGGAAGAGTTAAATGCAGATCACTAATTTCCCCAATGGGATTAATAACGTTCTTTAGTGGAAACCAGGTTTTCTAAATGAAATAAAATAAAAGCTGATGTATTAATGTGTTCACAGTCAATACTTGGAAAAAGAAGATAAACTCTGAACCTGACAGCAGTCTGAATCACTCATCAGGACACACAGCTGTGTGGTATGATACAGTATTTTCCTGGAAAGTCTCTTTAAGCGCTCCGAAACATTTTAGTTGTCTGATTTCATATGATTTAGTGCAACACATTAATCATTGGCTGCCAAATCTCAAGTCTCAGCAGTTTTTTTTTTCATATGTGTTGCTCACACAAGAGGAAAAGTGTCCAGTTGGATTCAGACTGTTAAAAGAAATAAAAAATCTGATTTATGATCGAAACAGTGAATCAACGGAACCTTTGTCGGTCTGCAGCAGTGTGGGTGTGTTGATACTGAGAGCCACTGTGTGATCAGAGTCTGGATGTCAACCACCAGCAATTAGAGAGGATCAGCGAACTAATGAACAACGAGAATGAACAATTCCATTCAATTCAGCTTTATTTATATAGCACCATTTACAACACAGTCATTTCTTGACACACAGAACATCTGTAGCTGTCTCATGGGAGAGGGACTGAAACACGAGGGCTGGAGAGAAAGTGAACGATCGCTGCAGATAAACTTGGAATCCTGTTTTCTCTGCTCGACGTTTTTGCAGAGGTGTTTGGTGTAAAGTCATCACAGCAAAGACAGGTGGAGCTAGAAGTTTGCGTGGATTGAAAACAAACACATTTAATGCAGCTGCGTGTAAAATCTAGTCTACTAACATGAAGGATTGCGTGGAAACAACTGAAACCGAGCTACTGTTGCTTTATTTTTTCACTTTCAGTCATGTCTAAAAATGTCATATTTTTGCATTTTTCCATTATTGACTCCAGCTTAAATTACTTTATTCTATTCTATTCTATTGTTGTTCCCTTTGTTTAAGTGCAGCGCTGCCAGTATTTCCTCTGCCTTCATCCGTTGCACTGATCCAGGTTCCAGAGCGTCTCTGTTGGCAGGTAGATTAAAACGTGTGTACCGTTAGTCGTCAAATCTGACTGCCGGTAATCCCAGTGATCTATTCATCAGGCCTCCGCCGTGACAGCCTCCCTCTGTCTCTTCTTCCCGGCTCTGTGCAGCCCGAGTGCTGCGCTGGCTGCACGGAGCCGCCATCCCTCAGTATCGATCTGAGAGTCCGGGGCCGTCAGATTGCTTTCAGCAGCCATCACCTCCTCCTGTCATAAAGGAAAAGCTGCACAGATTTCAGCCCGTTTTTAGAGCTCCGAAAAAGAAAAGGGAAGAAAGATGGCTGATGGAAACACAGCTGTGGCGTTGTTCTGGAGGGTGTGGACAGAGCGGATTGATGGGGAAAGGGCTGATGTTGTTATTGATGAGCTATTTGGACCAGGCGGAGGAGGATCCATCCTCCTTTCTCTCTTTTTTTTTTTTTTTTCATTGTCTTATCTCGTTTTTCTGCAGTCAGCAAAAGTCTTCACAGTTAACTGTTTTGCTGTGGACAACGTCGCCTTATTGGCTACTTCTTCGACTTACTATCCTCCCTTTCTGTCTCCATTACTCTCTCACACACACACACACACTCACACACCTGAGAGGGCACCAGCAGGACTAATTATGGACAACAATAACACCCCCCCACACACACACACACACACACACAGTCGCGCTACTCTCCCGGCTGTGTAACAAATTCATTGGCACATCGCTGCCACTATTGTAAATCAATGTGACAGACTCCGAGGTGCCGTGCTGAATACATTCATGCGCCACGAGCTCGCCGCTGCGACTCGCGCCGGCACCGGAGTAAGCAGGCTCTCAAGTCGCTCGATGTCTGCATGAATCTCCGCCGCGGACTGTTTGATGTGCGGTCGGGGAGCGAGCGCCGAGCGCAGCAGGGCTGGGCGATATTGGGGCCCGGGGAACAGGAGCGGGCGATTCGAGCTGGAGACCGGCGCGAGGAGACGCCGCCGCTCGAAATTAAACCCGAGGAAATGGGTGCTGAGGGTATATCCAGATATGAAGGTGGCAGCTGGGCCGAGGTGCCGAGATGAGCAGAGAGAGTTTGAAGCCCCAAAGCCCGGCGTGAGGATGGCGGTTGGGTCTTTCTGCTCTGCGGGGTTCATGGCTGTTGTGTCGGCGTTGGGGCCGGCGGCGGGGGCCTCGGTGGCAGCCGGCGTTCACAGGTGGTGCGGCGTTTGTTCGGCGGGAGCCCGACAGATGTGGAGAGCTGTGGGAACGAGAAGGAAGCATCAGGAGCGACAGTTGTGTGTTTCATCTCCTTTCAATCATCTGTGAGAAAAGCAACTGCCGCGGCATCTGGGACACCCCGAGAAACAAAAGGCTTTTCCTTCCACACTTTCTTCTGCCTGCTGAGTGACAAATTATTTTTGTGCCAACATGGAACTTTGGCTCATGTCGCACATTTTCTACATACATTCAGCCAGTAGGGCAACGGTGGAGACAGAGGCCGTGCAAAATGAAAGGTGAAAACCGAAAATGATGCAGTTAGCATGCCGGGACACGGAATCCCTCAGTGAACTCTGGGACCTGACTTCTTGGCTCCTCTAATATCACCTCCAGCAAACGACCCCTGCCAGGAATCTTCATCAAACGCCCAAAACAACCGAGCCATACATCCATAGGCTGTAGGAGTTGCTGGTCGATCGGCTTTGATTCCACAAAGGAAACAGTTCAGCCGCCTGTATCTGTGAACTCAGTGAGAGTAAACACTTCATCTCCTTTCACCTCAACACTTCAGCAAACGCTCCGGAGTGTATGACTTACCTGAGGCCGGTGAAACGCGCTCTGTCACTTTGCTGTGGTAGTTTACTCAGTATAGACTGATACTCATGATGTTAATCCCTTAATCCTGCGTAGAAATTCAAGCTTCTTTTGTGACGTCTCCCTGGCTTTAATGCGGCCCTGGCTGATTAATTATCCAACAAAATATTCACAGCCACACCTGAAACACTCTGGATTGCAGTTCCGCTTGCAGCACCTGCTGGCGCGCGGTGCAGCAGCTTTCCAGGCAGGTGCATCTGCGCGGCGTTGGAAATGTCAGCGTGGCCATAAACAAAAGCAGGGAGTGAGTTGTTTTCCGACAGCGATTATCATCTCCGCGCATATTTAATGCACACATAAAGACAGCTGCGTCTTTATGGCAGTTTATGAAGTTGTAACTTTTACCCATCGCTCGTATATCCTATAACTTTTTTTTTTCTTTCTTGAACTAGATAAATCCATAGGTGATCAGAAGATTCCTGTATAATGGAGGTGGTTTGTGGTCAGTGCGGGGTGTACGAGCGTGATCGGTGTGGGACCAGGGAGCTCTGTGGGGGCAGTTCACAGAACAATACTGTGCTGGAACTGTGTTTGTGGAGATTATTAAAAAGACATATATTCCCGCCGCAGCCCCACAGGGCCTGCTCTTACCGGCTGATCTCCGCTCCGGCAGTCGGGTTATGAAACCCGCCTCGCTAGAGATTCATCACTGTGGAGAGACGGAGCGCTTCTCTCCTTCTGCTCCTCCCAGTGTCCTCTCGCCTTCATCAGCTGCGTCCCGTCGTTCGTCCTCAGCCTCGGTCTGTTGAATGTATGGAAGAATATATGAATTAAATGAAGCACATGTGTCAAACTTCTGTCCGAACAACATTGACTGTCTCGCTGGCGCCTTGCTGTCAGCTGCTGTTTGCCGTCATGGCGAGACTTTAGACGCAGTTTCCCCGACATCCTCAGTTCAGGGTGTTTATTGAAGGAGAACTCACTGAGATGAATCAATGCATTTTCACAGGGGGGAAAAACATATCAAGCAAATGCAGCGAGACATTTTTCATACAGACCGGCCAATTTATCTGCCATCAACATAGCAATAAACGTTTCAATGAACACTTAAATGAGATTTTCACTATAAAATAAACTGAATCAAATGTCTGCTGCTGACAATGAATTTTAGTCTCTTAACTTGCGTGAAAGAAAAACTTTCAATTGCGGTTTAATTAAATCCAAGCAATGTAACATGAGATTTCCACCTCTTTCTAACAAAACAATGACACCAAATGGGTGTAAAAAAAATCTCTATGGTGGATTTTTTTTCCCCCAGAATTTACTGGATTTTAGAACAAAATGTGCTGAAATGATCACATTAAGAGGCGAGCATCAACCCCCTGTCTACCTGCAGATCTAGTGTGTGTGTGGAGAACTGTCGGTTTCATTTTGGCTGTGAGTCAGATGAAGCTGTAAAAGAGGATAAAAAAAACTGATGGAACGCGTCAAATTGAAATCTGAAGCAAGTCCGGTTTCTTTTCAGGGAGAGAATCTGGGGTGCCGTGACCTGGAAGCCAGAGTCGTCACAAGATGTTTGTCTGTCTGCTGTCAACATGAGTTGTGTATGGCGAGGGCATGAATCTGCTGAGGAGCCGCAGGTCTTTGAGGGAAGCAGGTTTGATGGTGGTGGCTTCGAGTAGTGGAACAAATTCACCCGGCTCTGGCATGCTTTCAGAAATCTAAAAAGAAAAACAGAAAAAAAAAAAAAGAAAAAAAAAATCATCTGAAACCAGCCCTTGAAAGCGGCACTTTCCAAAAAACAGCCTCGATTAGCATTTTTGCATTCCTTTTTTTAACATGCGGTTTGAAAGCTGAGACACGTTGAAGAGCAGGAGAATCAAAGGCGAGAAACTCAGCTGGGATTCAGCCGTACGTGGGTACATCCAGCTTCAGAGGTGTTGAAGGCAACCACTCCACGGCGAGCGGCGCACCTCTAATAGCGTGTTGATATTACAAAGTGCACCTGAGGGCTTCAAAAGGGAATAAGTTTGGGCTGGGATACAGGGCCAGCATAAAGTGAAGAGGAGGGAAAGTTGTGGGTTTTTTTTTTTTTAAAGCCAGCACACAGCCTCTGCCAAAGGGCTCGTATTTCTGCTCCTCCATCAGTTCCAGCACTCATAATCCCAGGTCTGAGGACGGGCAATTTGGACCAAAGGGGGGAATTTCAGGCAAGAAAATAGTTTTCATGTATGAAATTGCAGAAGCTGATGAGGTACCGGGGACGTGTTCTGCATTCAGGTGAGCGAGACGCCGGACTTGTGAGGCAGGGTGGATGAAATGAGGAGAGAAGTGAGGGACTGAACTCACTGAAAAAACTAAACAATGAAATACTATAGTGGTCTGAATATTTTTTTTTTTTCTTTTGGAAACATGCATGGAAAAGTGTCAAAAATCTGATATTGAGATTACAATGTTCTGATTGACAACAGCAAAGGGGCAGAAATAGCAGATGTCAAACGTCAGGTGCTGGAAATCAACGGTGATTCAGGGATCGTGCCGAACTGATAACAAACCAGTGCCAAATGTTTCTGCTAACAAACCATTTAAAGGCTTTAAAGTGCTGATTCTGAAATGTTTCGGATGATGTGCAATGGGAGGAGCAATGAGAGGGACAGTAGCAACGCTGGAGATCTGCTTGAGGAAGTCAGGATTAAAGAAGATGCACCGATATCGGTGTCAGGTCCGACACTGCATAGAGTACTCTTACTCGTAAAAGCTCCCCAAAACAACCTGGCAGGTATAACGTGACGTCGTCTGTCAGCAGCCGGTAGACAAGAGAGGAGGACTCATGCTTGAGATTCTGTGATTGCTCTTTTAATATGAACAATACTGGCTTTACTCCCTCTGCAGCAATTATTCACCCAAATACTGGCAGCAGGCGCAGAAAGTCTGCTGCTTCCTGGTGAGAATGACAGAAGTGCTGAATTATTCGTATCAGTACTCGGCATCGGCAAGTCTGGAACTGGAACAGGTCTGGAACTGGATGTAATGAGTCCTACATTGTGTCCTGTTACAGGTATTGAAAACTCCATAAATCCAACGTTTTTCCAGCCTTGTAAAAGACTTCTATTCAGAACAATACGGTAATTGTCTTCAACAGATTTTCATTCGAGTGCAAGCCAGTAACGCCTAAAAAATTCAAGGTGACCGGTGGGAATAAGCCGGTGTAGCTATAGACGGAAGGGTGTGAAGGTGAGGGAAAGACAGACAGTCGCACTACAGGGATCAATTACCAGGAACTGAGAGTTATGGTATTTGCTGTGCCGAGTGCCATGTGGCTTTATTGCATTGGGACGGTGTTTGGAGAAAAGGGAGATTATTAACCACACAGAAAGAGCAAGAAGTTGAGAGAAAGCCAACAGAGAGCCAGAGGAGCGTTGGATACAAAAGAAAAAAGAGACAGAAGCATGGAAAGATGAGAAAACCTCGAGGCACTTTCTTTCTTTTTTCTTTTTTTTTCCCCCTCACAACTCCACTCTCTCTCTGGTTCTGCTTGTCTTGCACTTTCAAGCATGGAGCCCATTAAAGCAGATGGCAGTGTAACTCACCACTGATAATCAACAGAGAGCGAGAGAAAGAGAGAGGGAGCAGATTCACAGGGAAGAGAGGCCTCAGGCCTCGTTTATTATGTTGGATTTTTCTATTGAATCCGACTGTGCTGTAATTCCTCAAAGTGGGAAGGAGGTACAAAGAAAATAATTCAGACAATCAATAATCGAGACACGTGTCGACCGGAACGTAACCAATTTGGTTCACAATTTATAAATTGAACGTGTGTCGCGACGAAGTTAAGGACACTTATTAATAACTGACTCGGTCAGTGAGACTGTTTCATCACAATGAAGACCAAACGGGGAGAGCAGTTGAACTCGGGGAATAAAAGTCTCGCTTGCTGTTGAATTTCATTTAAATGTTAGATTAACTAATAGAAACACAAGTGGTGCTGACGTTTTTTTAACCCAGGAGTAATTCCATTTGCAAATATTCGTACAAAGCGAAATATCTGGGTGGCAAATGGGCTGCTTTTCAAATTCTGTCGAAAGAAACATGTAAATCTGATTTTACAACCCATTTTACAGCATTAACAGCATCGTGTGTGGGGAAAACTTCTTCAGTCTCAAATACATGTTGGTAAACTGCGATAAAAACTGGAATATCTGAAAAAAATCCACTCATTCACAAGAAGAACACGCAGCTTTATCTCCAACAGCACTGCAGCCCTGTCTTCTAGCGTGATCCATGGGTCTTCTCTAGGTCACTAATACATGCTTGGTTGATTAGTTGGTGTGTGAAGTGGCCTTTGGGGTGAATGAGTTAGCCCGGCTATGGTCGGTTCGGAGTCTGTCGTCCAGAATAATCTTCTCTCTCACTCTGAACTCTAGAAAATAAAGGGGAAAAAATCATTCAGCCATGAAACCAAAGCCGAAGAGCCTCTGCTTAATCAGGACCCCGAAACATTAATTTCATGTTGAGGCTTTAAAACGATCCATTTACTGGCTAATTGTCTTAGCATTGCTTAACATAAAGTGTGTGTGAGTTTAATTTGAAAGCAGAGCCTGAAGGCTTATAAGTGAAACATAGCTGTGTTCTGAATGCTCATTTCCAGCCGTTTATGGAGCTTCATGATTATCTTCAACTGTACACAAGGTGTGTGTTCCCCTTCGTGGCGTCAGCATGTTTGTTGTGTAATCCCCTGCAGCCATGCCACCAGGACAAATCCCCGCATTTATTCTACTTAGCAAACAAAGGCTGTGAATTATAGACAGTCACCCCGGTGGCACAGCGTGGACTCACTGCTGAACACACACACACACACACACAGACACACACACACCTGTCAAACACTTTCCCTTCACCGACCCCGCTGGATTACCGCACGGACTTCACCCGGCCGGCCCTCGGCGGGGGCGTTCGGGAGGGGTCGCTGCTGTAATACGTTCTGTCAGAAACGACAATGACAAACACTGCTGGGAAAACAGGGTGACATTATATTTAAAATAGCCGTAACAAGGACGTTTCCACGCAGCGGCAGTGGTCAGGCTGGAGGCAAGGACGACGGCACGCTCACGTCAATGACACGGCCGCCGCCGCCGCCGCATCCTCCACGACTGCAGCTAACGTGGCAGGGCGCAGTTAACCCTTCGATGGCTGCAGCGCTGTGAGCTGCTGAGGCCAGTATGAAGGTCCAGAAACTGAAGATGAAGATACCTGAACCAGAACCAGAAACATCCCAGACAGGGCCTCGGCGTTTCTTAAACGGTTCCATCCTTGGGATCCGATGGAAGTTTGGTAATCCTTAATGAAGATGTCTGGGTGATTAACAACCGGGAAGGAATGGCACAGAAACGGCATAGAAAGAAATAGAAGTGGATCAGACACACACTCCAACAGTGTGATAGCTTCGGTAGTACAAAGTACTAAGGCTACTTTCTGGTAGCGGCTACAGGATTGGGTTGAGAGGGTTAATGGGGACTCAAAATAATGTCACATAACCCCAGAATCCAACTTTGAAAATTCATCTGTGGAAAAAGTTTCCTGAAAATATTCTTGGTCACCATTCCGACTAACGCTAGCTGCAACAGCTATTGCTGTAAAAACTGGAAAAACTAAACAAAAAGTAAGCATAGCCAAAAGTGGAACAAATACTCAGCATTTGTACTTGAAAAAAAGTAACTTTCAGCCGTTTTCAGATAAACGATGAAGCTAAAAAGCCTTCAGTCAACACTGAGGGATTGAAAAAAAAGAGGCGAAAGCCGATCCCGTTTACATAGACTGCAGCCTTTCAGTACAGATTGTGGGAATCTTAAACCACTGAACGACCCATGAAGGCCAAAACATGACTTGCACCCTGCCCCAAAGCCAAGAGGAGGGGGGAACAGATGGCAGAGTGGAAGAGAGACACCAGAAAAACAAGAGAACTGGAAAGGAGATGTTTGGAGACTGATGATTATGATGATGATGATGAAGAAGGAGGGGAGAGGTAGCGATCGGAATTCATCCAGAGCGACGGAGACATGAGGGAGAGGCGACGTGAGGGAGACCTCCAGACGAGTCGCAGAGCGAGAAACAGAAGATGAGATGAGGGGGCGAGGGTGGAGGAGGGGTGGAGGAGGGGTGGCGTCGAGGGGCGCAAAGGTGGGCGAGGTCGGGATTCGACCCTGCAGTGTCCCGTGGTAATTGAAATTAGGCGGGGGTGGTTGGAGGGGTGGCAGCAAGACTGGAGGAAACAGGCGACATGATAATCAATTTGAGGCTGAATCGGAAACATGAGCCACTGGAGATGGCAAGGGGGGGGGTTCTTCCCCCTACCAGGCCTCCAGATGGCCCCGGCCCCGGCCCTGTGTGGGCCCTGTCAGAGCCCGCAGTGTGTGTGTGTGCGTGTGTTTTTGAGAGACAGTGCCATCTGCTTGGAGTGCATGGGGAGTTCAGCAGATGCATTTGCCAACGCTAGGGGCGCCGGAGGGCTTTGGGTGGCGCGGTGCGTGCACGCTCACGTAGGGGCGTGTGTGGAGATTTGCTAATCTGGACTCACACACCCACAGACACACACATACTCAAGAATTTCTACACATTTATGCAGGCATGATACTGCTGCCTCAGCAGTAATAATAATGCACAGCCCGGAGTATGTTCAACAAGCTGTTCAGGCTCATATCATGACACTTGGTGGAAACTCAGATTATTCATTCAGCTCTGGTAAGAGGATGACAAATTAGCAAAGGGTCAATATGGCACACTCTGTTTTTGTGACATTATGACTGAAAGCCAGCCACAGAGTTGCCGCTTCCTCTAAATAAGAGATAAAAACAGGCTGAGATCTTGGAGTGAGTTGAGGCCAGATGATGACATACCTCAGTGCAACCTGAAACTGCCAAACTCTGCCGACAGAACAGCCGAACGTAGCTTCTCAGTGGGGAAACAGGTGGATTTCTGCAGGTGCGTGACCTATTTATCACATTACATCTACTTGGAAATTGATTTCCACTGTCAGGACAGGTGTCTTCTTTACCGTGTGAAACTCTGGAGCAGGGAGCTTTGTGTTCATTCAGTCAGAGAGGAAAGACGAGTTCATCAGACTGTCAGTCAGAGTTTGTGAAGCTTTTTTGTTGCGATGTAAGTGGATTATTAGAGCGTTATCAGAGCGGAACTGGAAGATAAAAAGAGAGCAGAGACAAAGCTCTCAATCAGACTCTTTCAGGTAAATTCAAAGCTAAATGGCCAAAGGAATTAGGCACTTACTTATGAAGCGACAGAAAAAAGTATATGGTTTATTTAGTCAAGCATAATGGTTTTAAAAAGCAAACATCAAAGAATCTTCAAAACTCTTAATCTACTAATGCTGCCGCACAGGCTCAAGCAGTGACTCGCTGACATTTCCTTCCTTTAGTTTTTCTTCCTATCCTTAATCTTCTTTCCTTCGGTAAATGTTAAAGCTGCAGTATAATTGCTCTGCCATTTAGACCAGAGTATTCACAAAAGTGTTTTGGATCTTGAAAGCCAACAAAGGCCTCTCAGTTTTACACGTAAATAATGTTAAAAACGTCTCTGGGTCTTCGTGAGCGACGGCAGTTAAGCTGTGGATTTTTAGCAGGCATATTGATATTTGGCTGCACATTAGCGATGTCTCTTGCAGTGTCTCGGCTCATAGCGAGAAGGTTGTGGGTTTGATTCCAGGTGCAGCCTTAATTTTTAAGAAAATGCATGTTTTCTTCAGGTATTTTGGTTTCATAGCAAAGTATTTTGGCAGCTGATTTGGTAGAAATATCAGTGCATAACTGGTACACATAGGAACTTAGCTGAGATGTTGATATCGAGCTTTGAATATCAGGCAGTTGGTTTGTGCCGCCAGAAACGGACGCCAAACTCCATTGGTCCCAATGGAGGTTGTGCACCTTGCAATGGTGTGTGAAAGGGTGACTGTGAAGCAGTGAACATGATCCGTTTAGGTGAAATCCCGGCCACCACAGGCAAAACCTATCCCAACAGGCTGCTTCAAAACCAGGCGATCAAAAAAAGGCCAACAGAAGACGTTCAAACTCCACACAGGCTCCAACATAACAGGGTCTAGCAATGCCCCCAAAGTTATCCTGTGAACAAATTTAGTTGTCAGTGTAACGTTAAAGTAGAGACGCAGTGCAAAAAAAAAAAAAAAAGGTGTTGGTATTGAGGGCACAACCCAGAGGTGAAGTTGCCAATTAACCTGGAAGCTGGAGAAGTGGGAGTGGATCAGAGGCAGCAGGACGGGCAGCGAGGTGAGCAGGGGGCAGGCAAGCAAGTAAGCGAGGTGACAAAGACGGACAACTACAAAGTGGAGTAATGGGACGAATTGCCAACGACTGAGTCAGCGCCGGCCGACTCCCCGAAAAGACTCCTGAAGGTTTCAGGGAGCATTCATCTTCAACCATCTCCTCCTCTGTCGCAGAACAAACAGCTTCCACCCCGTGGCCAATTAATCCATCCCCCGGACCATCAACCCCCGCACCCCCCCGCCTCGTGTCTCTTTTAATCTCCCTCTTTCCCCTCCTCCTTCGCCTTGATGTGCTGAATCTTATTAGCACAGTTTGCTCGGAACAACAACTCTCCAATCAGCCGATCGGTTTGTCGGCTCGCTAACGCTCCGGCTGCCCCCCCCCCCCCCCCCCCCCCCACTTCCCCCACTCCCTCCCTTCCCTCTAACCGCCACTCCTGCATGCCTGTCACACTGTGTTTCACCTGTTTTAATTAAGAGATTTTTCTCTCCCAAAAAATAAATCAAGAAAAGAGGGGGAGAAGTGTATGAAAATGTTAATTAATGGCAGATTGAGGGGGATCCAAGCAATTAGCGTGGGCTCGCAGATAGGTCAGCGGCGGCCACTTTGATGACTGCAAGAGATCCACACACACACACTTATCGTACACACACTTCATTATGAGTATCTTTAGGCAGCTACAGACGAGCGCTGATGTTTGATTGAGGCTAAACTGGAATGCTTGATCACAAACAGGATTTTGACCAAAAACCAAAGAAACGGCAGCTGACAGGTGGATGAAGAGGGTAAAAAAAACATATGTGGGTTACATTCCAGCTTTCTTCACTTTTTCTCTGCCTCGTTCGCTCTCTGCCTCTCTCTCTATTTCTGCACTTTGTTGTGGAGACGCTGCCGCCTGGGGAGTTGAATTCCTTTTGTTTCGTAATGATACGATCTGTAGGTGTATTTTCTGTGTTGTGTGGAGACACTCTGATTCTAGATGTTCTTTTAGTGGTTGCAGATATTTGTGTTTCAGCACGAAATGATCCCATTTTATTATTTTTGCCTTGGCATGATGGGTCAGCATGGTTTCAGTGAGGGTGAACCTACTCAGTGCAGGTAAAACCTTTGAAACCATTATGAAAAACTAAGATTTAAACAGAACATTTCAACACAGGACTGTTGATCTTGGTTATTTCAAGATGTGGAAATCAGATAGATTTTCTTTATATGTAATGCAAATCTGTTGGACAGTGTAAAACTGTTAAAAATAACATTGAAACTGCAAATTACAAAACATTCAACAGAAGCACATTCTGTGGAGTGTACTCCCATTGGATACTCTGTAATTGATTTGAATTAAATAAGTTGTAAATGCCATCGACTTTTGCCATCGATTTAGTTTTCTTTTGGAAATGGGCCATATCTATCAAAGATTCCTTGTTTTGTGTAAAAAGAGCTGCTTGTGACTTTGTTACATTTCAGTTTCAAAAAAAACTTGGGCCGTACAGTGTCTTGTAGGAATTTTGATAAACACTTATGCAGATGATGCTAATGTCTTTGTGCTTCGAGATCTGATCTTCCAAACAATAGTGTTCTTTCTCTTGCTTCTTATTGACACCAAGGCACACATTTTGTGATCAAGTTTTTCTTCGTTATGGAAGAAGTGAATGTTTCTACAAAAACTTTTTGCAATTTGCATCAAAAATGGCTTCAATCTTAACATAAAGCCAATTCTGATTATATTTTCTGAAGCAAAAACACAACGGAATGTCCAAAACTGTTGTATTTTGCAGGATTTTGCATACATCTACAAACTGTTGTTTTCCTGGTTGTTTCCTGGATTAGAGCCCCTTGCGGGCCAGTTTTGGCACACGAGCCTTGTGTTTTGCCACTTGTTCAACTTTTGCAATATACATATCACAGTAAATTTGCCAGATATTGTCAAGTTTCTGGCAGTGTTGAATCATGTTGCAGTCCTAATTACAGCTGCAGGATTGTCACCGTTTCTTCTTTTCCGCTCCCCCTCCCCCATGTTGCCAGGCGAGCCCGCCGTGGCCAGAGAGAACAACTGCCTCAACGCCGCCAAGGCCTGCAACCTCAACGACACCTGCAAGAAGTACCGCTCGGCCTACATCAGCCCGTGCACCAGCCGCGTCTCCACCGCCGAGGTCTGCAACAAGAGGAAGTGCCACAAGGCCCTGAGGCAGTTCTTTGACAAGGCAAGGCACCTCCGACAGCAGCTCATCAATAAATACATAAATAAATAAATAACAAAAAGAAGCAATGGAGGCTCATGATCGACTGATGTTGGGTAACAGCTGACCTCCACAGAGATCTGGAGGATCAAGTCTCTTCTGGATCAGTTAGAGGTTCCTGAGGGAGTAATACCCTGGACCTTTTTCTGTTCTGGGTTTTGCTTTTTTCCTTTATTTTTTTCTTCACAATGATTCACTCATCAAGCACAAAAGATGTTTTGGCTGTCGGTTCCATATTGTTAAAAAAAAAATATGATGTGAAGCGTCGTAATTACATCGCAGCTCCTGTGATGTCCGTCTGGAAGAACTTCAACTGAGCAGCAGTGTGAATACATGGAAATCTAAAAGACTGAAAGACATTGTTAATCTTGCTGTGATGTATATTTTCCTTTTTTTGACTGAAAATTCTCAGCCTGCACAGCCTCAAGCTTTGTTTCCTCTGTTGTTGAGATAAATCTATGAGCACATTCATTTGTCACAGCATCTGACATCAGATTGTAAATGCTGTGCTGATAAGAAACACTAAGACAGATCATTTTTAATATTGCGGCATATTCCTCTTTTAAATTATGCCAATTGCTTCTCCAAATTTTGTCATTTGCACATTTTTAAGTTATTTTTTTGCCTGAATATAAATGCTAAACCGATCCTTTATTAGAACAACAAATACACTTCCTGCAATCAATACATTTGGAAAATTAACATTTCTCGCTACGAAACTTCACTACATCCTTAAAAATGTAAAATTCAATATGTATGATCCGAAATACCTCAAAAGCATTTTCTTGATTTCTCTCTGTTGTTCTAATAAGAATATCTTCTCTAAACATCATTAATGGCCTTTTTTTTTGCTTGATTTTCATCACTAACATATATTAGAACATCATATCCCCTTGCACAGCGTAAAGACGCAATATTATAAATAATATTGAGTGAACAAAAGTCTAAAATTGCCCCAAAAATAATACAAGCATCTTTCTTGTTCGCTTGGTAATGCAAACAAATACATTGATTGATCAGAGCAGCTTGAAGCAGCTGTGGAAAAACTGAATTGTGGAGAAGAGACGTTAACAGTAATACAGCTGGTTATATAGATGTAGAATCCAAAATATGAAACAAAATGGTAATATTGTGCAGAATTTTCTCTTTCCCCCCCACCGTACAGGAAAACCTCTAGATTAATCTGTGAAAACATTTAAATTTTGTAGATTTACAATGCTGTCTTACAGTCATTTCGCCATTTATTCAGTTTTTTTCTCCATCAAATAAGAATCTGGTTTCATCTTGTTTGTATTGAAGCATCAGAATATCTTTAAAATGTTTTTATTATTGTACAAAATGTATCATAATTGAACACAGTCTTCTTTGCAAGAAGTTCTCATTCACCACGTTATCGTCCAGTTTAATCTTTTTGTTTTAATCAGTTAATTTAATCAACGTGTTCAGAGCAAAGCCGCTCTCGTCAGCTCATTTGCATTGAATTAGCATTAACTTCAGAGATTAAACATTAAATTCTAGACATCCACATTCAGTGTGGCGATTCCTTGCAGGTCCCTCCGAAGCACAGCTACGGCATGCTGTTCTGCTCGTGTCCGATCAGCGACCAGACGGCGTGCTCCGAGCGAAGGCGTCAGACCATCGTCCCCGTCTGCTCGTACGAAGAGAAGCAGATGCCCAACTGTCTGGAGCTGCAGGCCTCCTGCAAGACCAACTACATCTGCAGGTCAGAAAATCAACGCCCTGGTCCCCCTCAGCCTGGCCTGAACCCACACCACAACAGAAACAATGCAGCTGAACTACGAGGGCTGCTGTAGTGCAGACAGACACAAGGCATTGTGGGTATTGTAGTGGGGCTACAATGATTAGTCGACGAGGGAGCCGTGGGTCTACAATGGGCTTAACAATAAACTTGATTGTTAGTTTGACTGGTAAGTCGATACTTCCTTGTTAGCACCTTGGCGCTGGTTCGTGGAAGCCGGCCCTGGTTGGCGCGTCGTCATCAGCTCCAGTTGCAGTGATGCTGTTAACAATTGTAAAATAACACTGTGCAGCATTAATGGAAATAAATCTGACCGGCAAACATTCTCACCGAGGTGAAAATCACACTGACATTGGTTAAAATGTGGTAAAGATCTGCAGAACTCATCAAAACTCTACCAGCGCTGGATTGGAGTGGCCGTTAAAGAAAAACCATTCAAGTACCCGAAGAACAATCATTTTAAATCAACAAGACGTCTTGGTTTGAATCTGTTTTATCTTCAGTGTTTTCTGCTTCCCTCTCAGCCCGTCACAGGCATCCCACCTCTTCTCTGCAGCCAAACCTCTCTCTTGCCTCATTCTGTCATGTTTGCATAAATTGCACAGCAGCCTCTGTCGGTGTTTCATGTATTTTATCACCTTAATGCTGAAAATGCACCAAGCAAAAACAACCAACCTGGTGGTCAGATTATAGGCGGCACGGTGGATCAGTGGTTATTCCTGTTCTCATGACTAGTTCGCATGTGCTTCCTTTGCCTTAGGTATGAATGTGGAGATACACAGGTTGTTGTCGGTGTATAGAATGAGGTCCAGCTGTGCACCGTGGAAAGGTTAAATACTGTTTAAGAACACTGAAACAATTTCAAGTTAAAACACAAAACGTCGCACAAAGGTGGAACTTTTTGAAAATGCTCCGTCTCAGTGTTAACATGGGCTAAATGCAACTTTCTTGAAATGCTGCTACAGCGCTGTGCACGCACACGAACGGCTGCTCTGCACATGCTCAGTCGATCGACAATAGCAGTGTTTTCCTCCAGAGCGTCAGGACTGCAGATTCTCCTGGACTTGGGAGTTTCAGAGTTGATTGTTACTGTAATGGCAATGCAGCGTGGTCCAACTCACGGCCTAACATGCTAACTACATCATTTCCTCTGGAAACGGACATAGTGTTCATCATGTTTTAGTGTAAAAATGGCGCAAAAATGACACATTTTCATTTGAAAGGTTGCATAAATGCCACAAAACTGCTTAAGTGCTTGAACGTAATGACTATAATGCGTATGTCCGATCACCGTTGGGTTGTTAGACATCAGGTTCAGCTCGCAGCCATGTTGGATGATGGGAATTCACTGCAGCGACCAGCAGAAATAAAGAGTTTTCCTTCTTTTCTGAGGTCTCAGTCACTCCCACACACCTTTCACCAAACACCGCAGGGGTTCTGCATTAAGAGTCTCTCACTGATGGACATCTGATGCAGATCCTGTGCGTGTGTGCGTGTGTGTGTGTGTCTGTGTGTGTGTGTGTGTTCTGCAGCCTCTGGAGTCTTGTGGGTCTCTGGGATTAAATGGAAGCATTAAGCATCATAAATGAGCTCCATTTGGACTGCAGCCTCAGGTCTCCCTCCTCTTTCTCCACTCAGCAGCAGTAAATTCCAGCCGCAAATGTCTCTCCTTCCTCCCATATTTGTCTTCTTTTTTTTTTTTTTTTTATTTTTTAACGTACATTTTTTTGGGAGATGCATTTGTGGGGCCGTGTATCCGTCAGACATACGCTCAGCGCTGAACAACAGGTCTGTGCAGCGCGGCCGCCTCCCGCTCCGTTTGTCGGATGGCGCTGATGGATTAGAGGCGTGCGTCTGCAGCAGCTCCCTCGCCATATGTCAGGTGTGGTATACTGGCTGCTGCTGACAGGCCTCGCCGCTCCGCCTGCTCCGCGGCAGACTGCTGCGATGAGACGGAGCGCGCTGGGAGGGCATATATGCGAGCGTGTGATGTGCGCCGCTTGGCACACGCTCACAAGTGTTTCACAGTGGGAGGTTGTAAGTTTCACTTTCAGATGCTCAGAAATCCTTTTAAAGCCTGGATTTTCATGAGGATGGAGCACTTTTTAAAAACATTTCCATCTTTTCAGTTTCACTTTATTTGAAGAAACCGAACCAAAGCAGCAGAAACCACGAATAAATTCAGGCCTCACAGGGATACTTGACCGGTCTGAGTATCGAACTAAAAATGTTTTGTTTTCTTATTAGCTGTTTTGAACTGTCTTTGTTTGGATAATTATTTTTAAATTTCATTTAATTAATTACTTGTGTGTCTAATGTTTGTTTTTTCTTATTAATTGGACTTTTTTTGTATTTATTTTTCTGATTGATGAAATGAATATATTGTTATGATTATCATTATTAATATTTTTTTTAATTAATTTATTTATTGACAATGATAAGTATCACTAGAATAACATTAAATGAAAAATTTAGTTCAAAAATTGTAAAAATTCAAGTGTGAATGAATTAAGAAAAAGTACTTGAAAATGTTTTTATGCAACATTTATATATTTATTAGGGATTCACTGCATTATGTTTCATATAATATTAATATAAGTCAAAAATAATGATATTCAGAAAATGAAGGATTTTCTTATAAAAGTTTTAAAAAATGGTGAAATGCTTTAAATTAAAACAAAATTAAGAACTAAATGCTGAAACAGTGGGGAAAATCTTTTACATTTCTGGAATTCAAATGCAGCGTCGGGCAGCTTTGTTCTGTCTGAGTCCTGCAGTCGGTCCGTCTCACTTAAGCACGCTTCAGTCGGACTTCCTTGGGAATCCAAAACTCCGTTTCAATTTCACATGCCGCTGCACCTGCGGCCAAAGTGTAAACAAACATTTGCGGAGGCAGCAAATGACACAGAACGGACTTGGTGGCGAATTGCCTTTTAGCCTGGTTCATTAGGGGATATGAAGCGGCGGCGGCGTGCAGAAGAGGGTCATCTTCCTCCACTGAAGGCAGCTATTAAGAAGCCTAATTAAATAGAGAGAAATGACTTCCAGCGCACACTAATTTGGACTTGGCTGCGTATTTACAGTCAGATATTGGAACCACGGTTGCGTGTTTGTCTCTGAAGTAGTTGTGGATCTGTCTTGCGTTTAAGGTCACGACTCGCCGACTTCTTCGTCAACTGCCAGCCGGAGCCTCGCTCGCTGTCGGGCTGCCTGAAGGAAAACTACGCCGACTGCCTCCTCGCCTACTCGGGACTGATCGGTGAGCCCAACAGCTTTAATTTCTCTGACTGTCCGGGATCCAATTTGAAACTTTTAATGATCTGAAGCATGATTTTAATGTTCCAGTGATATTTACTTTCGAAAGCACTTCGAATGATCCTGAATTTTTGGTGGTGGAAGTGCTGCTTCTGCACCGCGGCCATAGTAAACAGTTCTTGTGCACATGCTCAGTGGTGCTCGACCTCGAACTCCATTCTCCAGCTCTTCATGTGGTCACAAACACGACAGACTGTCCACAGCCGGTCCTCTCAAGACACCAGGCTCAGACCTCACGTACACGGTGTCCAGGCAGCAGCGCCAATTCATTCTGCCTACTGCGAAACAAAAAGACCTGCTCTGGAGCGCAGCCAGCTCCGGGGAACAATCCACTGGGAGAGCGAGAAATCACTGACTGAAGCTATTTACTTTCCCTCACGGAGAGAGAGCCTATTCTTCAACCGCAGCTCCTCTGCATCCCGTTTCCCCCAGGAACTCTGCTCCCGCTGTGCACAGGAGGGAGGGGGAAAAAAAACACTAAACAAACTAAAACCTGTGCAGCAACAACAATGTATTACCCAGTTTTTACCACGAGGGAGATGTGACTTGACATTTGAAGCGTTTTGACAACGTCTTACCTGAAATGAGCCACGGCATTACACCAAATTCACCGTCCTTTCTAAAACATCTCTGTGTTCTGCTTTGCAGTTGAATGATTGATTAATGATGATGAAGAATGATTGAAATTTTAACTTTTCTGGAACAGTAGACGGTGACAGTGATATCAACTGCCTCAGATATCAACATATAACTCTGAGTCATCTGAATAGACGCTGGAAGCGAAGTCAATGTCTGTTCATTAAGCATCGTGCATCATGGCCATTCCCGTACTGAGCGCACGGCTGTGTCGTCCTCCCCTCCGACTCCAGGCACCGTCATGACGCCCAACTACCTGCGCTCGCAGAAGATCAGCGTCTCTCCCTACTGCGACTGCAGCAACAGCGGGAACAACAAGGACGAGTGCGACAAGTTCACCGAGTTTTTCACGGAGAACACCTGCCTCCGTAAGTCTCTCCTGCGCCGTGGCGCTCGTGCGCTCCTCTGAGCTCTCCTCTGTCTATTTCCATCCACGCTGCTCTCTTCTCGGCGAATTGGCCTTTTATCCCTCTGCTTTCCCTCCTCGTCTCCCCTCCCTCACCAAATATATCCCAATGCGTTGCCGGCATTGTTGCCCCGCCGCATTGTAAAGAAAGCATACGTACTGCAGCGCAGTGTGGCTCTGTGTGTGTGTGTGTGTGTGTGTGTGTGTGTGTGTGTAAAACTCGGTGTTCCTCCTGCTCCAGATCTTTGACAGAAAGCAGCTTTTTCATCCCAAACCTCTTACACAATGACTTTAATTAACAACCCTTCTTCCAACACACACTCACACACATACACACAGGCACACACACACACACACACACACACACACACACACACACACACGTGGTATCCCTCCCTCTCTTCTTTGCTTTCTGCCACTTTCTCTGCTACAAACATGCATTTTTCCCCAGTTAGGATTAATAAACCACAAGCCGTTCCTACAGAGCACTGGAGATATGAGACAGGCTCGGCGTGTACTGTGTTTGTGTATGTCTGTGTGTGTGTGTGTGTGTGCAATCAGAGCTGATTGTGCTCCTCTTGTTTTGGTTGTACACTCAGTGTCAGTCTGCCTCCACCACAGGCCCTCAGTGTAACGTGAAGCCTCATTGATTGGTGTGCGGAGGTCAGGACGCGGGGTCAGACAGGAAGGACGTCCACGCCGGACGGGCTGCACGGAATAACTCACACTTTTATGGTTATTGAAACCTTGGAACCGAAGTTTATGGCAAGAAAATGTGTCTCAGTTGCGGGAATGAAAATAAATCGCTGTCCACGCGTTTTCAATACCGCTTTAATCCCAGTTCACGTCAATAGTATATCTTAAAATCGATCCGGGGAAAGGAGAAAATCTGGGAGATGTGATGAATCTCGCATTTCTACTGTCATCCCAAATGCTTAAACAAAATATCAGTGGGACGGAAAAATAATCTGCAATCAGCCAAATTTTGATTTTTTTATTAATAACTTGATCAACAGCCAGGATGAAACTTGGCCGCTGCGTGTTTAATTTAATATCTACAAGACCTTTAAAGGTCAGCTGTGAGGGGAAAATGGAAAAAGAAAATGTTAACACCTTGCTTTTTCAAAGTGTGTTTCAGGCCACGAAGCCCAAATAATACTCCTCAATCATAAAATTAGTTATCGGCATGTAAAGGCTGCGTTCAAGACACGAGGAAGGAAAATGAATGATTTATATATGAAGTTCTGTGACATTAAATTTGAATGTGATCAAGTCACAAAAGCTTTCTGTGCTTTTGAATAGAAGTTTGTCAGCAAATTATCAGCTGCATTTCTGGAACTGGTTCAGTTTTTATCAGCTGTCATCCTTTACATATCAGGGGTGTCAAACATAAGGCCCGCGGACACAACTCTGAGACCCGAGCTGAGGGAGCAGTGATGCTGCGCAACAAAAGCCTCAACTCCATTAAAACATATCCCCCTTATCCAGCATTAACGGCTGATAGCAGCTACATTTCCCATACGAGGGTCTGTACCAGAACTGTAAAATGTCGCGGCGCTAGCCGGAGTGATAAATGAGTCCGGCGTGGCGCGAGCTCACATTGACTGCTGTCTATTAGCCGGCGTCGAGCTCGCTGCATTTACCTTGCTAATTGACTCGGTTAGGAGTTCAATTGATGAAGCAATCAAGCAGGAAACACATGTCAACGTGTCGGTTTGCCCCTGAATGGGAGTGTGCATGAGATAATGGCGTGCGTCGAAAATAATGAGCTACAGCCACTAAAAAATAAAAAAAAGAATGAGTCACTGGACTTGGGCGAAGAGGGCGGCGGTTTGATTTTTCTTCTGTCAGTGTGACGGTTAGATGAAAAACGGCAATGAGACGCAGCCTCATTTTGTCCGACTCCTTGTTTCTTGTTCTCGTCCTCGTCTTGTATTATCTCCTCTCCGTGTTTTCGCTGCTCTCTTTGTCTTTCTGCCGGTCGGGGTTAACGAGGTCGGCCCGCCGCGGATAACAAGGGCTGCCGCAGCCGGTGTGATTTCCTGTATTTCTGTGTCAATTCCAGATCAAAGAGGGTTAATGCGGGTTGAAACAAGCTCAGTTTGTGGTGTTTGCAGAGTGGAGTGGAGGAGTTCTACTTCCCCTCTCACTTGTCCCACGCTTCATCTCGCCTCGTTCGGCTCGTGCCGTCTCTCCGCCTCCGCCTCCTTCCCAGCCCTCCCTCTCTCCGCTCTCATTAAGCTTGCTCAGCACTAACTGGAACTGACAACTCTGAAGACCCTGACACACGCCGGCTACAGGGTCATGACTAGTGAGAAAGTTGATGAAAGAATAGACGGAAAATATGGGAGGTTAAAAAAAATAAATAAAACAGAAAGCGGATCTGAGAGAGGAACTCTCTGTTCCTTCTTGCTGCAGTTTAGTTCTCATGTATTTTATCAGAGGGAGAATTTAGTGAGCTGTCGAGGCGGGACCGTTTCATTTACAAGACAAATTGAGACATATTCCAATTTATCTGTGTGTAATTTCAGTGCTTTTCATTCAAAACTGTGGAATTTATGAGGACTGTATAAGCAGAGGAAATGTGCTCAGGGATATCGGCACATCGGTATCGGCTGATAGACGCTATGGGATGTCGTATGTCGATCAGGGTGTCTTGACAAAAAGAGGCTTTCCTTTAACTACAACACTTTTGCACGAGACAGGAGCCTGGCGTTTAGCATGTAGCGTCGGTGGCACACTGTGTGAGCCCCGAAACTCTTTAGCACGTAGCACAGCTCAGAGTTACGTTGCTCCAGCTGATCAACTCAACTCCCTGCACCTCTTTCTTTGTATATCCTTCTTTTCCAGACCCCCAGATCTGCCGCTACAATATTCTCCAGAAGACGCTGAAGCTTTAATGTATTCAAAGCTTTTCCAGCCTGATGCCTCCTCATTTCCTGAATGTGCAAAGGTCACGGCAGCCAGGCCAGCGCTAGTGTTACAGCAGAGCTTGTACATGTAAAGTGAGATAAAGTGGTAATGTAGACACCAGCGCTCACTGCTCACACCGGGGGAAGGTGATATCCTGTTCCCTCTGCTGGTGAAGGTTAAACGTTTGATTCGGTGATTTTTCAGCTGAAATTCATTCTGATATCTGGCAGAGAGAGAGAGATTAATGCCTCATTTTATTCTTGATAATTATTATGATCATCGAACTTTCAGTTTCGCTGTTGAGAGAATTAAAGACATAATAAAGGTACAATGTTTCAAAACTGAAATAAAAGCAGCTGAACACGGCGTCGATGACGATTTGATGTTCAAAACTTTTTAGTTTTAGTCAATGTTTATGAATGGATCTGACAGTTTACGACTTGTTCTTTCCTCGATAAATCTTGAGTATAGCGTCTCTGTTGCAGTTGCAGTGTGGGTAAAAGCTTCCTACGAGACTAGAAAGACTAAGACCTTTTCTTATAATTTGTAAACCTCAAAGTCAGACAAAATCAAATTTTGAGGAAATTAAAGGTCACATTCAAACAAAAATGCATGAATTCATCTGGCTAAGCTTTTAAAAAAATGGGCAATTTCAATCTTAGGATTCAAAGTACGACGCTCTCGTGGCAATCCCTGAGCCGACCCCACAAATGAAAGCTTTGATGAAATGTTTGCATGAGAGTCTAACTGAGGTCAAGTCAGCAAAGCAGATGAAGTAAAGGCATCTTTGACTTCCACTCAGTTCAAGACGAATCGCCACATTCATTAGATGTGCAGAGTGGAGCTAACTGAGAGGTTCTTTCCAGGTCAAGAGCAGCTGGATCAGTCGGAACGAGGGGAGAGCGAGACGCGTTATTGTCCTGAGTAGCTCCAAAAAGTCCAGCTCCACGTATTTCTGCACACGTTCTCTCAGCAGATGTCTCGTCCCTGACAGACGGCTCGAAACACTGTCAGAGGAAGCATCCAGTCGGGCAGAGCTGAACGGAAGGGAAGCTCTTTGAGGAGCGCGGAGCGGCGAGGAGACTGTCAGAGCTACAAACTCCAGACACGAAGCCGCTGAAGCACACGTCCCGACAACACACGCCGCTTCCGCGTTCAGGACGTACGCCCAAGGTTTACGAGAACATCTGTCAGGAATCAGTGAGAAACGTTCACTCACACACCGGTGGTGACGGCGGCCCAGCAAACTACAAATCTTCATACGAGCGATTTGCAAATCGATGTCCGGAGTTCAGTTTCTGTTGAAGAAAAGAAAAATTGCCTTGAACTTCCTGAAGCCCTGAGTCAGTCTTCTCAAACCGACCAGGATGACGGCGTCTCTGGTCGAACGGCATCAATCTGACCTCAGCTCGGCCTCCAGCAGGTTGATCCTCATTTCTTATCCTGCCTATTTGTGACCGGGCTTTTTTCTGAAATACACACCTGGAATTAACTAGAATGGGTGTCTGTGCTCCCTTGACCCTCAGTTGAATGAAGCAGGTCTGTAAAATGATGGAAGCCGGGAAATCTGCTGGAAAATACCTGTAATCACACATATTTCTCTTTTTTTTTTTTGCTACCAGCACATCTGCAGCTGCTTCCAAGGCTTTCAAAGTATAAATGCTGGAAATGAGCGTACAGTTTAGATCTTTTGAGTGTGATTTGATGTCTTCTTTATGAGTTTTAAACTCAGACACACACACACACGCTGTCATACATCGTGTTGTCTCATCATCTGTGCTCAGAATCAGTTTAACTTCATCGGTACAAACCTTTATTAACGTGAGTCAACAAACATGGACAAGCAGACTTCAAACCCACATTTCACCCTGTACACTGTCTAATTTGTTATATGAGACTCATTTTGTGCCTTTTTCTCTCCTAAAACTCGTACATACAACGCATTAAATATTGAAAACAGATTCCATGAACTTTTGAAGAAATATTTATGGTAATTTTAAAATACAACAGTCCCAGAAATCCGAGGACTAACAATCTTATTGTGTGTGGTGCATCATGTAGGCGTTGGTGTGTGTCTGTGTCTGTCTGCACATGTGTGTGTGAATATTTCAGTGAGGTTAAAGAGTTGTTATGCAGATCAGCTCTTCCTTCTTTTGCCACAGTATCAGGCTCATAATTCAGTGTTGAAGGGAAGAATATCATTACGTTCAAACAGCGTCTCTGTAAAGCTCAGCTTTCCTCTGAAGTGTGTGTGTGTGTGTGTGTATGTGTGTGCGTGTGTGTTTACATCAAAGCCATAGAAGGCTATTAATAGGGCCACTAATGGACTCTAATGGTAAATAGCCACATCAGCACTCAGGTTTTTTGACGGTGTGGTGAATTTATAATGGAGGACGGTGATAACAAAACCTAAGTACCTTCTAACTCTCCTTTAATTGTGGTTTAAACCGGTGCAATACGCACTTTTATTTCAACATGGGGACCAGCAGGTAGGTGATTCATGATGGGACTTGGCTTGGTGCTAAACTGACCTGCTTGCAGGCGTTTATAGTCTGTGAACTTAATACTTCGTAAGCTGAGACTTTAAAAGAAAGAAAAAAAGACAAGCAGTCTGTAAATGAAGAGTTTTATGTAAACCTGATCTTTCAGGGGTGTGGCTGTGTTTCCCAGAACACCTTCTGGTCGTGATGAGAAATGAAACAGATCGGAATGTCAGTCGATCGCTGCTGAACCCAGCTCGCTGTGGCTGAGCCACTTTATCATCAATCAGATTTAATTCTTCCACATATACATATAGGATTGTGATCATGATCACTGATTAAAGCTTATTGTGATAGTTTCTATGTATCAAGAATAACATCCAAATTATTCAATGGAACAATCATATTGGTTTGTGACGGTGAGAGTTCCTGACATTACCTGGAAGACCAACAGTACTGAAGAGCGCTTTGCTAGCTTTGACAGGAAGGAGATACTTTGACCTCAAATAGGGAGAAAAGAACAAGACGAGTGTGTAAACAAGGATCAGTACGAACGAACCGCCCCAATCGATCCAATCTGTTCTGAGTCTTCTGATGGACAAGTAAACACAACTTTTGGGTAAAGAGAACCAGGTTTTCATGTCGTCCCACAATCCAGAAACATGGAGATGTAGGCGATGTAGATTTTTGTCCTCAGTTAGCTGAGATCTTCCATAAATCTGAGCCGGATGGATGGATGGATGGATGGATTGATGGATGGATGGATGGATGGATGATAACTCAAGCATCTTTTCTCTCCCTCCAGGTAACGCCATCCAGGCCTTTGGAAACGGAACAGACGTGGGCGTGTGGCAGCCGATGTCTCCGGTCCAGACCACCACCTCCACCACCACCCCCTACCAAAGAACCCGCGAGCGCAACCCCAACACCATCGACAACCACATCAACACAGACCCCGGCATCTACCACTTCTGCGGCAGCCTACAGGTGAGACACACACACACACACACACACACACACACACACACACACACACACCTCATTGGGTTTTTATGCTTTCAGACAGTATTTCAGTTTCTGCTGTCCTGGCTGCACGATGGCGTCTCTTTTCTTAGAACTGTTCTCTTTTTGCACAGTTCATATATTAAATCCAATCGATGCCTGCAGAATCTCAGCCACAGCAGCCTCTGGCTTTAATTATGAATGCAGCGTGGTGCGAAGGCCTAAAAACAGGAAGCTGCTGAATGAATGTGTGCAGTCCCACAGGCTCCGCTCGCCAGATCTGGGTCTGAATCCTCCGCTGGTAAAATGCCACCACTATAATCCTGTGAGGGGATTGTTTTGTTTTTTTTTTTCCTTTCCACACACACACCACAATTTATGAATGTTCTGTTGCTTAAAACACAAAACAAATGTCTAAAATGTCATCTGCCAGCATCCATTGGTCTGTCAACAATCAGCGCAACACTAATAAAAATCCAGACTCCAGACATGAGAACAGTCGTGAGTCGTTACAGACTGGATGGCAGAGAAACGCACCAACAACACAAACAGGAGTAAATAGAAGTCGGTGTAATAACGTACGGCCACATTTCGTTGTTGACTGTCTTTTAGCTCCAAACCACTTCAGTAATGTGTCACCAGGAAGAACATTTGTCAAGAATAATATAACTGGTAACAACGGCGCAATCATTTAATAATATTAATGATGCAACAACAATTTGTGCCATAACTTTAGTTTTCTTGCATGTATTTGGGACGGTTCTCTACTGTGTTCTGTGCAAGTCATTTTATCACTGTATTTGTTGAAGTAAGTCCTCAATCAAGTAAATAAATTAAAAAAAAAAACTGTGATATTCCATAACTGTCTGTTCCTTCAAACACTACTGAAGTAAAAGTAATTTAATTTTTTGGAAAAAAATGTGACAGAGAGTAAAATAGAGTCTGTGTTCATTTTTTTTTTTTTTGAAAAATTCACTGAGAGGACAAAAGGTGAAATTCAAGACAAGATGAAAACTGACATTTACAAGGTGCTTTGATGAAATGCAGAGCAGGAACATGTAAGACTGGAACAAATAGAAATATTACAAAGTTCATGAGACTGAAAAAAATGAGAAAATAAAATTAGAGGAATCCATGTTTGGAAATTTTTCAATTTACAAATAAGTCAACAATGCAGTGAAAGTGATTGAAGTGAATTGAAATGGGTTAAGTTGAGATATGTTTTAAAAGTTAATTATTGACATTAACTGACTGCTTTAAACCACACACACTCTTCTGTTTTCTTCACTGTCAGTGAAAGAACAGTGAAAAGTTGAGCTGTTTGTAAAATGTTCTTAATTCAGCTCGTTCATCTTCCAAATCGCTCCTGATATTGATGGACCGACGCGTCGGCCGTGTTTCCCCCTCCCCCGCTGTGAGACTGAATCTCTCACACACACAAACACCGGTCGGCGGGATGACACCGAGCGACCGCCGCCGGCAGTCCCGCCCGGCGGCGACCGGCTCCTCCGGGGTCACGGAGGAGGAGAGGATGAAGCTGTCATTACCGGCAGAGCCGCTTCACATGTAATAACACGGCAGCTCGATGCAGCGCCGGCCAATCACGGGCCGGGAAACCCTCCTGCAATTTTCACGCAAGATCAACCCAATCTTCTTTTTTTGGTTTTGGTTTTTTAAAGAAAGACAGTTTTACTGAAGCTCTTACTGGGAGGAAGATGCTCTATAATCTGGCTCTTCCTCATTGAGATTGAATAGTGTGTGCACGTTAAATCATTCCAGATGATTTTCTTGTTTTCGTACCTCTGTGTCGCTTTCTGATTTAAGGTTTTCTTATTAATTGTTAGAGGCTCCGGCCACATGTGTTAAATCCTCCGTCTCGCTTCACACTGAACCACAACAGTGAAGCTGTGGCTGGAAAAACCACGACAATGAGCTACGAGATCCTGAAAGTACAGAGCTGTCGTAATTCTCTGTGGGTTGAAATGGTCCCGTTCTGAGAACAGGAAGTTGTGTCTGTGGTGAAACCAGGAAAACACTCAGTGAGATCAGAAGATTGATATGAGTTTACAAGCTTTGTGCAGTTTAAGCTGTTGTTCAACATCAAACCAGGTTTGTGTCCCGTTTACGTCCACATCTGACTGTTTATGCTGTTTTTACTGCGTTCAGGGCTGCATTTTAATGAAAGACACCTGATTTTGGAATTAGTATCTGCCTGCAGTGACGTGTTTTAAATATTTTAACGATCAGGGTCCACTGGTACACCGTGTTTTGATTGATTTACGTCCGTTTTGCCTGAAACAGAAACACAGCCGCTCTGTATCTCTGTGCATGAAGCCATGTCGTCCTGCAACTGCAGATAGATGCTGTTACAATCTCAAGTCTGTGCAAATACAAGTATACGTACACACACACACACACACACACACACACACACACACACACACACACACACACACTGGAGAGACTCTGTTCTGATAATGAGCTTTGGTGGTGTACTGATGCGTGTGCGCTGCTGGCACCGCTCTGATAGCACGTCAAATACAAGTTAATGAGGAGTTGTTGGGTTCGGCCATTTTTCTTGTGTTTGTCTTGTATTTCTCGCTTCTTCTTTCTTTCTTTTCTTTTTTTTTTTTTGACTCAGAAACTTCTGAGCACACACACTTAGATCGTGCGAGCCTACCTTGCTGAGCCCGATAGCCGTTCGCGCACATTTCAAGGATGAAGATGTGATTTTGGAATAATCAGTTGTAAGGATGAGGTGTTCAGTCAAGCTTTAAAGTCAACGCCGTCTAACTTATTTTATTTTAAGAAGCTCCATTCAGCACAATTCATTTTTTGTTTGGTTCAAACGGCCTCACAAAACCTCGCCATGATTCTCCCTGAAACAGTGTGTAGCTCAGCTGAGGGTTCACACTCGACAGTCGTCCTGTACGACAGGTCTGACTGGAGACCTGACCGTCTCGGTGGCGTTCTGCTGGCCGGAGGAAGGCGCTGAAGCCGAGTTCCAAACAGACCAAGAAGCCTTAAATAAAACACACGTGATCCAACACACACACACACACACACACATGCATACACACGTGCGCTCTCTTCTGAAAGCTCCAGGCGCTGTCGGGCTGCTCTTATGAATAAAGTCGACTCCGACACATGCAGGAAGTGCCCCGGACAAATATGGAAATGTAGCACATGCTAATGTGACTTTTGAGAGCGGGCAGGTATCACGGAAAATCCCAAAACACATGGACACGAGGCCGGAGCATGCATTTCTGTTTGTTGACTTCCAAATCTTTTTTTGAATTTCAATGAGCGCAGCGCTTGTTTATCATGAACAGACACTATGGAGGGAAAGGTTTCTACAGTTTTCATCTCAGGAGAAACATTTAGGAGGTCGTGGAAGAGGAGGTTCATGTCATGAAGACAAATCTGCACTGAAGGTCCGAGAAGGACGATCGTTTTATCATCCATTAGATAAAATAAAGTAAAAACCGCCTTAAAGACGCAGCAAAGTCAGAAAACATGGTTGATCTGCTTTAACTCTGAATATGGAAGAAAACACTTTACATAAAAAGCTGTAAAATACAGAATATTAACCGTCTTCTATTTTATGTTCTTGATGTCTTTCTTGTTTTTTTCTCTATTTCTTCTTTTGTTGTTTTAGGTTTTTGTTTGTAAATTGCACCTATTTATTCCATAGAATTTATAGGACGGCCGTAAAGTGATATTTCCAGAAGCTGCTGTAGCTTTTTAGCGCCATCTTCTAAACGGCTGAATTTGTTGGTTTTAATTCATCATGAAGACGCAGCAGCAATAAAAGTGACGCAGCAGCAGATGGAACAACACTTCTGAGATTCACATTTATATATCTGTTTCTTTCTTTTTTTTCTGACTTACGAAGCACTTTGTTAAGAAATATTTCAAGCTTTTTTTTTTGGACTTTATCAACAAGCTGTGAAAACTTTTGGAGCCATTATTGCTTCGTGCTGATGAGAGGTGGAAATGTTGGGGAACTTAAATCAGTGGCGCCGCACACAGATGGGCTGCCGTCGAGGAACAACTGGATGCCCAACTTGTTCAGTTACTGTGTTTCGTCTTCTTGTTTTATTTTTCTTTCAGCCACATTTTTTATTCCGGGCCGTTTTACACTCAGGCCTTCAAATACAGTATGATTAATAGACAACATTCTACTGGAACTGTGGCTGTGTGTGTGTGTGTGTGTGTGTGTGTGTGTGTGTGTGTGTGTGTGTGTGTGTGTGTGTGTGTGTGTGTGTGTTGGCTCTGAAGCAAAGGTGGAACAACAAAACACACTTTCTGCGTTCGCCTGCAACATCCTCATTTCTGGTGTGAATGGTGGAGATTCTGGAATCCTGGAGACGTTTATTATTCTGTCACACTCGCACACAGAAACACTGAGGTTCCATTCACTTCCTGGATGTGCAGAGTGTGCGTGTGCGCAGGTCATCACAAGCTCAAAGTCTTTTCTTTGGAGAAGCCAGGAAGGCCTGAACAAAAGCGCGATAGTCATAATCACATGAATAATTTACAAAACACACGTTCGGATACTGATTGCAAGGTTGGCACTGTAAATGAGCAAATCAGCTCATGGTGGGTTTGCAATCAGCACAAATGTTAATCACTGATAATCTTTTCAGAAAGTTACCTTCAGGGTCCAGACGCAGACATCCAGACTGGATGGTTCACGTCTCGCACCAGAACTTTTACATTTTGTTTATTTGTTTCTATTCATAGCTACTCATTTAGGATAAAACATCTTCAAACCACAGTAATGTACAGTATTGGGCTCCTCAGAGCAAACTGACACAGTTTTACTTTCATTCGTCTTTATTCTGTTCAGGAGGACGTCGCTCCTGCTCTCTTGTGTATCTTTTCGAACACTCTGTTCAGTATCGGACTCAACATGCACCCCTATTATATCCTAAAATGTACCTGAACATACCATCTAAAACAGCAAACAAAAGCTTTCATTTCTGCTTTATTTAACTGACAAAGCAAGAAAAATGTCCCCGAAGAAACGCAGTTTAAAATCTGTAAATAATTACAGCGGCCAACCTTCAGCTGTAATTCATCATTTTTCAGCAACACATTTATCTGAAAGCAATATTTGTTGAGAATGTGAACATGAGTCTTTGTGTTTATGTCTTGCAGGCCCAGAAGCTGAAGTCGAACTCGAGTCTCGATAACGTCCTTTGTGTGGTAAGTCATTTATAGACCGACTGATAAAAATCCTCTGAATGAAATGAACGGGTCGAGTTTCACTGTACATCGTACGATCGGATACTGTACATAAAACCGTCCAACAACCAGAAAAAAGAAACTACAAAAAAAGGGGGGGGGGGGAAACAGCTTGATTCTGGGAATTATTTTAATGAAACCATCCAAAAACACTTTTCCCGCTGTGCACGTCTCTACGATCTCACCCTGACAGCATGGCTGTGAGGCTAACGCTAGCTAGCTAGCTGCCACGGCAGCATCGCCGATCGGTCTGCTCGGGTCTCAGAGTTGTCTTATTATGAAACATGTTCAAAAATGGACCAATTTACTGGAAATCTCGTCCACTTCCTCTACACCCACCGCACAGCTTGTTTTATACCGAATCATCAAAACCTTAAAAGATAAAAAAAAAAAAAGAGCAAGTTGTCTGTTTTTAAGTCCATTTTATGTGATTTTATTGCACCGCTGGACATACGTTTGTGGGAAATATCACAGGTCACAAAAACATAAAATCACACCTTTTCATCTCATTAAGAAAAAAAAAAAACAAATATGATTTTCAGTCAGGACCAAAAAGCAATCGGACGAGCGATCGAGTCATCACAAACTTTAAGAAGTCTCTCCGCCGCCATCTCTCCGCCGCCGCTTTGTAAATTCTTCGTCTTTGTAGTTTCTTTGAGGCCGAGACGGGATGCTTGCTTATCTGGTGGCTTTTAAAGTTCAGTGTAAATGTCATTGTACAATAATAAGGCAGCGCTGTGCACCGGAGTGACATTTAATGGAGGCAGGGCCAGATCGAGGGGAGATGACCCGGCCGTTAGCTCGCAGCTTTATTAGCTAACCGGTGACGCTCCGCCGGCACATGTTGACATGTGGCGGCACGCGAGGGTTCAGAGGGCGCACACTCTCCGCGGACTGGACCCACGGTGGCATTTCCCAGGTGAAAACAACCTTTTCATGTTGTAATGTGTCACTTCACATGAGTTCGGGAAAGACTTCTGAATGGGCGACTTAATGAGGCAGCTTCACTTCAGCAGGTTGGCAGCTGCTCACTGCTGTGGAATTCACAATGGATTTACACTTATTGATGTTTTCTTGAGCTAAACACTCATCACTTTTGTTGTAGATGAACAAACAGCTGCAACTTAAATATTAAACTATGGAGACTATTAAAGGTAACTTCTTTCACTTTAAAGTAACTTTAAAATAATTAGCAACTTTCAATAACTTACCAGATCGGTAAATTTGCAGTGCTGATCCAGTCCTAGCAGCCTGCTGAATGTGATGTTTCTCTGTTGGCCAGCTGTGTGTGGCTGAACAAACCCAGTACCTGGACAGGAGCGGCTCGGGCGCCGTGCTGCGACGGCTTGGCAGCCGTTCGTGTCATTGTTGTTTATGTTGAGGATCGTTTATCAAGCTGTCTGGAGAAAACATCCGTGAATCTGCTGTGGATCGGATCCAGAGGCTGCCGCCTCACTTGATTCATGAATCTGTCTCGTGCCACAATCTGGACAGGCCGATCGGGCAGACCAGCTCTCCAAAGACGAACACATTCATCAGTAAAGCCGGGACGTTTTTACCTCTGAATACCGAGTCCCGCTTCAGGACTCCAGGATCATATCACATCCTGTGATCGGCATCGATATGTAGTAGTTTTATGGAGGATTCTGATGCATCTCTAGCAGCTGACATGCAGAATAATCAATTCAACCGCAGTTCTTAATGCCAAATACAACACAACCATTTCAAGGCAGTAATTCCACATGAGCAAACAGAGACGCTGAAAAGGAGAAAAACTCCCTTTTAATGGGAAGAAACCTGCAGAACCAGAGTCACTTTGTACAAACCAGACTCATTATTTAGTTAGCAGATCAGATTATTGTTGTTAAAATGTGTTAAATTCACAGAAAAAGTGTTAATAGCGTGAAACGTCATCGCTACCTTCATTCTTGAGTGATTTTCGTGGAGGACGTGTGTTTTCTGACACTAACCTGTTCCTCCTCTCCCGTCTGACCTCCAGGACCCTCTGATAGACGGTCCCAGCACGTCCAACGCCATCCTGAGAAACTGGGCCGGGTCCAGACGGCCCGGCGCCGTCAGCTCTCTGCTGCCCCCGCTGCTCTGGCTCTGGTACTGCAGCCTGCCCACGCCGTCTTTACCGGGCGCCTTGTAGCCGTTTCGCTGCAACACACACTACAAGGGACTGACTGTCAAACACACATTTGTATAAAAGAAATTATATCCTTTTCTTTTTTGATTATCCCTGTTGTACTATGATTTCTCCTGGATTTCTCTCTTTTTATCCCCCATTTTGATTTTTTTATGAAGTTTTGGGAAGTTTTCTTGTTTGTTTTGTTGTTTATTTTTTTGCATTGCAGCTGTGTGCTACAACAGTGATCGACTATACATGTTAACTCCGTTCTGGCTGTGTGTTCACGTGAGTTGAAAAAATAAACACTTAGGGTGGCGATTCAAAAGCTTCGACTGCTCACACGGGGGCAGAAATGAAAATACACAAGGACTACATTCCAATAAACCACAGCCGGTGGCTCTTGGAAAAAAAAAAAGTTAAATGTAAATTAGCATCGATCTCTCAGAGTTATCTGTTTTTCACCCACGTCTGTGTGTGTGTTGAGGCTATCAGTGGGATCTTTGGCGTTAAAAAAATAAACAGTCACATTCGGTTGGGCTACGTCGGCTACATCCGCAGCCTTTTCGGTGTTATTCCGTCTCCTCTGTGGTTTGTGTCCGTTTTGATAATGGCGTGATCTGGTGTTTTACATTTTTATGAGCTGAATGAAAGACACACGTGCGCATTAACTCTCTTTCCTCTTTTATTTCTTTTTTTTTCCATCAATACCAATAATTAAAATCTGAGGTTTTCAAAGTGTGGGACATGCCTCCCCCAGGGGGCGCCAGAGATTTTGAAATGCCGCAAACAAACCAGATTTCAGGTATGTTGTGAGAATTCCATTAGCATAAATGCAATTTTTTTTTGCAAGTGATAAAAGTTCTGAAGAAAGGTTCATAGGGTCTACTCTAATGAATGAAGTTGATATTAAACGTTATAAGACTGTTACTTCCATAATAAAAACAATTGTTCGCTGAAATTATTAAAATAAGGTGTTGATGGAGGCTTTTACAGAATCTGAGGCACCATTGATGTAATGACATTACATCATTTTCACATCATTTTCATGTCAGAAAATGTTTGCGTTTATACAACACCGTTTTGAAAACGATATTTACACGGAAAAGGTAGAAACGCTGAAAAGGATGTTTTCATGTTGGGCCTCTAGTGGGTGCTTTTTGTTTTGATAATTAAATGCACGTGGCCAAATATTCAGCCAGTAGCTACTTTCCTTACTGATGAGTCGACGCCCACTGGGAGGTTAAAAAGTCGGACCAACGTGGTCGTCTTGTCTCGTTCCTGCAGTTTGGTCTTAAACGTGGGGATTCATCCTCCTGCACTTTGAAAACCTCTCGTATCAAACAGAGAAATTAGAGCATCCGCCTCCACTGAAGCTCGAACTAAACACGCTGGCGAGGAAAAGCACACAGTCCCTGAAAGGCACATTGTTCCGGACGCCCGGAGGAAGATCCGGGGCGTCTCACTCCTCCTCTCTACCGGACGGACGGTACGCTGCTGTGGACGCCCCCGATCCGCCGTCACTGATTGTACGGACTTGTAACCGTCCCGGCTGGTGGGAAGGAGAACGAGAAGCTGCTGGAGTTTGTAGAATTCATTTCTGTTTATTCGTCCCGCCGCTGCATTGAGCCCTCGCAAACAAGATCAACAAATAAACTTCCTGTTGTCGAGCATCGAGCGTCACTCCTGCGCTCCCGATCGCGAAGCTGTCAAAACGTGTTAGGGGGAAGAACCTGGAACTAACCGTCTGCTAAACGCCGTCAGGCTCCGACACTGCCGGCGCCACGGTGGAGTCTGACGCTGCAGCAGGGCTGCCAGGTCCGCAGTGTCTGTTTTTTAACCTCTTTATTGAACTTTTAGAACATATTCATCATCTCACAGCGTGACTTTCAATGAGATCTGCTCAGATTCAGGCACACTCAGTTGCAAAAGGCACCGAAACACAATTTAATGTTAAGATCAAAGGTTTTCAGACCTGCCGAACACTTTCTCGCGACTGAGAGTGGGAAGGAGGTGATTTGGACAATAGTGAAAGAGCTGCTTGGGTCCAAGTTGAATCCAATCCTGGGAAAATGTTGCTGGATTTATTTGTCTGTATGTCAGGATTGGGGATTGGGTTATTTTGTTGACAAATTACCAGAGTAAATTAATAAATCTGGCTGGGTTAGGTGCACACCACTGCTATCCTGAACATCTCACCAAACATCAACAGCTTTTACCCAATAATTTTACCTTTGTTACGTCGAAATGAGACGTATTTCACAATTACTACAAAGCAGTTTGGAGTTCAAAAGGTGGTTTTGTATGTTAATATGTTCAGTTCTAGTTTTGGGGTAGTTTGTTTTGTGTCTCAGACCTGGCAACCCAGCAGAGCAAACACAGTTTTCAACACCAGAAGGTTTCTCAGTCCTGATTGGACGATTGGATTTCGCAAACGGTCAGTTTTGTCTCGGTTTGACACCTTTGTCTCAAAAGAAACCATCACCAATGAAATTTAAAAAAGCAGCAGCAGCGCTGTGACCTGTGGAGGAGCATCAGTTTCATCATGTAAACATTCTCTTGAAGTCCGATCTTTTCCTTTCAGCATGTTCAGCTATCACGTCCGGCCAGCGGGGGCGCCGGCGGGAGCCTTTACCACACGCTGCTTTAGGTTTACACAGCTTCTCAACACACACTTAATGTACAGTAGAAGTTAAATGTTATTTACCGAGCATTAACATGGTATATGCACTGTATGTACTTGGCTGAAACTATGAATTGGACAAAAAAAAAAACCTGTCTGATGATATTCTATTTCAGAGCATTGTGAGCTATTTTGACATCCAGATACAATATAGAGTACATTGAATACGCCAGATTCTTGTTTTTTATAATGACCTTAATGTATATTCTCCCAGTATGTACATGATTATGGAATATTATTGCATCTGAGAAAGGATATCATCGTAACTCTCCTGTTGTAGGTAAATCCAACTGTTTCCTGAAGCATATTGTTTTGTACCATAGCCCCGTTTATAATGCCTCCAGATAGGGTTGTTTTTTTTTTTTGTTTGTTTGTTTGGGGAGGGGGGGCAGGGGCTGAAATTTACATTATTTTTCTATCTTTTACTAATTTTTGCTATTTTGATGAGTTGACTAGAGTGAAATGGACCCGCAAGGGATTTAAAATGAAAATGTTTGGACTTTTCTGGAACAATTTTGGTTTTAAAGCTAAAATTGTGATGGTGTTCATGATTTAGTAGAAAGCTAAATGAACTGCATGGTTTTGAGAATAAAAACAAAAAAAGACATGTTTTTAAGGTCTATACATGGATTTGTATTCCTCTGAAGGCTGTGATTTGGGAAACTTTCCTGAAGATTGTACAGTACGTGCGGAGCTGAGATGGGAAGCCGAACAGAAATGTTAGAATTTGCTGCACAGATAAAAGCTAATTTCTCCAAACAGATCATCTAATTATATTTGAATCCTGGTGTCGTATCGTCATTATGAACATCCAAAGATTCGATCTGATGCTTTGTTTTGCATTTGAAGGTCTCAAAACGAGTTAGTTTTACCCCCGAATGAAGAGCTGAGATGGTAAATGCATTTGCTGCCCATTTCCGTCCCATCTGTTGTACAAAAATAATTATTTTGGTTGTTTTTCATCTTGGAAAGATGCAGGCTCCTTCAGCTATCTGGCATCATTGAATTCTTAGCTTGTGAAAATGTAAAATCTATTGTACAAAAGTTAAAATTAAAAACTGTTACATCGCCCAGACTCTTCGTGTGTGACGTCTTTTCTTTCGCAGAGAGAGGATGAAAAACACGCAGAGGACGGAAAAGGTTTGAGAACATGATCGTCTGAACTTCATTCATTCATACAGCTGATACCAGCTCATGGAAGAAAACACAAAGGAAATGTCAGCTGGCCATGGACCAATCAGTGAAGCTCATCTGAAAGACTCCAGAAGCTGCAGAACCCTCGGCTGTCTGTTAATAACACGTCAGAATCTGATTGGCTGATGATACAGTCACTCAACACTGCTCAACCCAATAGCAACGTCCAGCTTGGATCCAGGTCTATCTGTGAATCTTTTTTACATATTTTTCAAAATGTTATCAATTATCTGTGTTATTTATTCAGAATATTTTTGATTATTAGTGCTATTATTATTATTATCATTAGTATTATGAACAGGACAAGCGTGTGACAGGTGGAGCTGATGGATTATCTCCGTACATCACCACTGGAGAGAGGCTAAAGGTTGTCGAACGTGTCCGAGAAAGTAACCCCCAGCCCCAAATTAAACAACTGTTTAAATTTCAGATAGAGAAGAATTCGGTCTTCTCCTCCAACATGAGCTTTGCATCCGGATGCCGCTGATCATTGATCATGATGCGGTGTTGTTCTGAAGAGTCGCAGTAACACAGAAAGAAAAAGGCTGATGGCACTTTTCATGGAATTAATAGAAAGCAGCCTGGAAAAGTCAATACAGCAGCTCATTCTGCAAATGTTTTGAGACGTTTATTTATTTGCTCTTTCAAATGGAAGTTGCTGGAAAGCTTTTCCGAGGTGGAAATCGATGCTCATGTAATTAGCTCTGATCGTGAACGGCAGCCTCAAAACGACACCTTTTGTACTGATTTCAGCTTGTTTTCCAGCTCTCAGAAAACACTCAACAGGTAGAGTTTAGCTGAGTCCTGAATTTGATACGCACACATTCAATAATGAGAATTTAATATCTCTGTTATTTTTTCACTGCCAAGTTAAGGCAACATATGACTGCTTCATTTTAACGTCTCAGTTAATTTGGTTTCTGGAAGATAGTTTTGCAAACTCAGGTCAACACAATCCGTCCAAAAGATGACAAAATAATAAAAACGCATAAAGGTGCATCATCAGCTAAAATGGATTTTGAAGAACCTGCTGCTGCAAGGTCATTTGGTATTTTAAATTTTCTTCTTGTCCATCTTTAGCTTCTCTCTTTGACCTGCAGTTTTAAAAAAGTAGCAAATATCTCAGAGATTTGCATCATTATTACTTCGCTGCTGTCATTAAAAGCAGAAGGTGGAAGTTCTTCTCACTTAATGGAAAATAATGCAGTGACTTATAAAGAAAAGACGCGTCGAACCAGAAAACCCATTTATGGCTCAGTGTGTAACATTGTGTTTAATAATTATTGACAAAGTGGACATCTGCATACACATTTCCAATGCTATGCATAAAACATGAAGGGAAAAAGTGGGGAAAGGTTTGGCGTGACGTGTGCATCCTCGTCAAACGTGGGAAAATGATTCTGACATTTGAAGTTATTTTCTCCTTGTTGTCATCTAATGAGTCATCCATTAGCTGCTTAAGCTCCCATACAGAACAATGTGTTAAGTGTTTGCAGCATAATTACCCTTTCCAAGAATGGACTTCGTCCAGAAAGTGGATGTACGTAAATGTCACATAGGAGTAATTCTGACCGCTGAGTTAGAACATATGCTGTTGGAGTTATGCGTGATTATGTGAGGCAGAGTTTTTGTTCAGGGACCAACGACTGCTCATTTTCATCTTGACTGGGTCGGACCAGGAAAACAGTGTTATAAAAGCTGTTAAATTTAAACTTTCAAGTATTGGTGCAGGGTGTATGTGAAGGGAAATGTCTCTATTTTCACAAAAACAAGTAATTATTCTAGAAAATGACTGTAATTATTGTAATTCAATTAAGAAAGACTGAGACAGACAAATCAGAATTGAGGAATCAGGAATAAATATGATTTTAGTTTATCTCGGGATTATTGAGGAATAAAATTCGCTTTAAGCAGTGAATCTATCTACTGAGCATGAGCAGAAGAACCACTGTGTCACCGTCATGATGCGCAGTGTCAGCATATCAGGAAAGTTACATTTTTTCCCTGTTTCCATGGAGACGGAGTCAGGGCATTTTTCAAAAGTTGCGTTTTCAATGTCTCCAAGCACTGTTGTCATGGAAACCGACATCGTGAAAACCAGGCCTCAGTTCACTCTTACTGTAAGCTGGAAACGTGATATCATTTCCAGTTTATTACCTTCCACTCATGTTTCTGCAGAGGGTTCGGTAGCAGCAGTTTCTGCCAGCTCCGGGGTCCACCCTTATCTCACTGTGTTGAAATGAAGCTAATTCTGCCACGCAATTCCTTTCAGGAGCCTCGACTGTAAACCCCCCGCGGCGCCAAAACAGAGTGGTAAAGACGGCTATCGAGCAGCGAGCTCGCCGGCGCCGGGGAACTGGATTCCTGATAGCAGGCGGCTTTTGGCACCAGCCAATCAGGAGTCATTAAAGCCCCGTTCTTTCTTACGGTGGGACGGCAGGTAATGGCGGCCGCCGCGTCTTCCTAATGACGGACGGCGCTCACAGAGAGAAAGACTCGCAGCCACGTTCTGGACAACGATGAGCCTCGATTCATTTCATTCCTCACAGTTGAATTTAACTTGAAGCCTGTTTGAAACGCGAATTCTCCCGCTGTATTTCCACTGATAGCTGAAATCACCTTGACGACACTGCAGTTTAGTGAGTGGCTTCATTCACCACTGCAAAAGTGTGATGATCATTGTTTCTATTTTAACTTCTGACAAAAAAAAAAAAAAAATCACCTTAAAAAAAGTAGAAATTCCAGCCTGAACCGGCTGAAAAACTTTTTTTAAGCAGCAGCTAAAAGTTATCCTATACCTTGTAGTTTTTTGGTCAATCCTGGAGTTTTTTCCGGCCCCTCACCTCACATACAGGACACAGATTTAAGGATGACAGCTTCAAAATGGACTTTCTCACAAATTTATTGTTATTGAGTCCAGGAATGGGTGTTGTGGTTTGTCGGACGGCCATGTTGGGTTCATGTTCTTATCTGCTCCGCCGTCCTGCTCAGAATACTCTGGAGGAATTTGGTTCTCGGTGGAGAGAACCGGATCCTGCAGCTGTCTGCTTTGATTCATTCGTTGCGGCAACACAACGTGCAGGAGGGACGGGCTGATTGTATAAATTACAGGAAGTGATCAGTAACACGGAAACTGTCGTCACGTTGCTGCTTCTCATCACTCTGAGATAACAGCAACAGTGGAGCAGAGATCGACTGGCTCACATTGAAACAGGCTGCATGAACACAAAATTAATTGGTTTATCTGTTGTACATTTTTAGCCATCTGTTATGACCAGCTAGTTGGGAAAAAGGAAGTGACATAAAGACCATGGTGTTAAATGGCAAATTAAGTCATTTATTGGCGAAATTAGGATTTAACGAAAACAATATTAGACTCCAACCTAGAGCAATCACAACACAGAACACAAAGGCCAAAAGGAAACTAAGACGAATGGGAAACACAACAAAAGGTTCTTGAAACCAACACAGAACCAGGTGCCTCAATAACTAGCAGTACTGCTGACTTCCAGAGGAAGACGCGCCTCGCGGTTGCAGCTGGCTGCCGGCCGGTGATCTGCCGGCCCCCTTCAATCCCTCCGGTGGCTTCGTGGGATTGGCCGACGAGCTGCTCTCCAGTCAGGCTCCACAGGTGACGGCGATGAAGCAGAGCTCAGATCCTGCTGCAGCAGCAAGCTGAGAAACTGCACTCACACAGATAAACACAGATAAACACCAATCGAGACGCTCACACGCTGAGGGGGGAGAATGCAGGACAATATGGCGACGGCCGTAACACCAACGCTATCAACCTAATGGGCTTTGCTCGAGGTCGCTACGTCGTACTCTGATTTTCATATCAGAAATATTATTTCCATGTCCGATGAGGAGGAAATTTGGATTTCTACTCCTTCTTCCCTCTGTGTGGGTTTGATTTTTCCCTCTTTGTCTCTCTGGAGAAACTAATGAAGAAGATTTGTAATCAAGTGAAGGTTGTGCCTCCTGCCTGGACGGTTGTTCAGACAGGTGAATCTCCTGAATGACCACCAGAATAAAGCACATCGTCTTCCTCCAGACGTGACGCCTCCTGTTTCGTTTCTTAACTTTTGGTATCGATGAGGTGTATGATTAGACGCTTTACAGGAGGAGGTCTTAAAATTCCACATAAATCGGCTCTCCTGACACCGGTGTGAATTAGCACTGAATGAAAGCATCGCCAGGGATTTGCTGCACAACATGCTCAACTCCTGAGTGGCCAATTCCTGTCACTGTGACAAATAGACTGTGAATACTAATACACATGTTTGTGGTTATCATCCTCTCTGTTGTAATCAGAGTGTAATTGTTTCCAACTAGATTAACTGGCTTCTTGAGTATTTAGCACGGAATGATATTTACGTGTTCTGAAAATCTGCTGTATATTGTAAAAACTGACTAAGAATAGATTATATTTTAAAACTTATTGCTGAAAAACCTGAAAAAAAATAGGCTCAAATTCTCAATGGATGGCTTCAAAATGCTTTGATAACGCTGCTCTTTCATCCTGATCATTACATTGGTTTGATGTCCTGTAAAAAAATGTGTTCTTTACCTGAAAAGTGAACCGAAAACAGTTTTAAAGAAACAGGAAAAGAAAAAACTAGACGTTTCCATATATGGTTAAGGATCCAAAAGCGGTCACTGGATTAAATAAGCAGAGCTGAACTGTATGAAAACATAATGTCCAAGTTAGAAAGTCTGTTGATGCTTAATTTCCACATCTGCAGTTTTGTTCGGATGTTCACCTTGAATCGATTCAATCCATCCAGACAAAACTATTATTATTTGTATTGTACTTTGTGACTCTGAAAATTTTTGAAAATGAGATTTTCATTATTTTCAACTTAATGTTTCTTTTTAATTTTATTTGCATATCTGGAGTATTTTCAGAATGACTCTCCTCGTTACAACTGGTTACAAAGGCTACAAAAGCAAATGAAAAAACTACAAATCGATAAATTCCAGAAAACCACAATAACAAGGTTGAAGAGGATGATTGACTCATTAAAAAAAAAAAAGAGCCAAAATGTTTGAAATTGTTCAGAACGGCTCCAAAACAGGTTAAAAGTGAAAACGGGTAAAACAACCCAATTATCTGAATGAGTTAAAATCGGCCTTTTAATTTTTAAATAAAAATTAAGAATTAAAAACGCCTAAACATTTATATTAAAACAGATTATCTGCTGGTTAATTCACTCCTAGTTTCAGTTTGTTTTGGATTCTTTATTTTTCCCAAGTTGGAAACTCAGTTGTAACTTTGATACATGCATGCACACTGTAATCAATCAATTAATCATCAATCAAGCAATCAACTGAATGATTAACGATGAATTAATCAAAATTAATCAAAGAAACTGAGGAGAATCTTAGTTTAATAATTAAATTTTTGAAAAAATGTCAAAGTTTATGTATATGTTTCCAATAGAAATGTTTTTTTTTCTTGCAACTTGACCTAAAAGCTTTTTCTTCACTGAATTACCAAAACTCCATCGATCTCAAGGCAACAAAAGTTTTATAAATACACCAGAACAGGACAAAGTAGCACATGACAGAAACCGTTTCCTCTGAAATGGAAGGAAAAATGTTCCAGACAGAGCTGAGCGGTCACCGCGACCCGGCAGCCGAGCCGCCGCCGCCGCCGAGTCACCGCGGCCACGAGGCTCACGGAGTGCGTCGGCCGCCTCGCCTCGCCTCGCCTCGCCTCGCCTCGCCTCGCTCCCTTTCAGCCTTTGCACTTTGTGTGGCGAGATGATCGCTGGGCGGCGGAGGAGGGGCTTTCTTTCTCACTTATGATGAAGCAGTGCATGCTGGGACCGGGCGGAGGACGGCGTTTGACAGCAGAGACATTCTTCTCGGCGTCACTGACATTGGCCTTTTGAGCGGCTGTGGGGGGTGTGTGTGTGTGTGTGTGTGTGTGTGTGTGTGTGTGTGTGTGTAAGCGGCGGACAGCGCTGTTCATTGTCACCGTCACTCACCGCCCGCCTCTTCCCTCCGTCAGCTGACTCCACCAGCCGTCCTCCGATTGGCCCAGACTGACCGCGGCGATCGTCCCGTGACGGCATGAAGACTGAGGTCTGGATGAGGCGTCGAGCCCACGAGTGGCTCAGCTGACCTGAAACCCTCAGTGGGAGGCTGGAGGGGCTGGGGGGGGGGGGGGGGGGGGGGGGGGGGGGGGGGGCAGGAGTGTCTGAAACAAGGTAACAAGAAAGGCGGGGCGAACTGTGACGAACCGATGTCGGATGGCTGCACCGAGGAGCGAGCTGTCGTGGAGCTGTGGGCTCTGAGTCTGGCTCTGCAGGGTTTTTCCTGTTAAAAAGAAGTTTTTCTTTTGCGCTGTTTCCCTCTTTGCTCTTGTTCATTTGCTCAGTTTTTCAAACACCTGTGGCGATCAATACACTTTATAAAGCAGCTTTTTATGCCAGCAAGTTAAGAACAACGATGAAACGTCTGATTCAGTCACAGTAACTGGAGTTTCTGAGCTCTAATTCCTCTCCTGTAGTCAAACAGGCTCACTGTTCACCGATCAGTTACTATCTCTCTAAGCTTCTGTTTACTGGAGTCTGTAATCCTGAGCTGACGCAGTGACAGATTTCCCACAGTCAGTCTAGTTCTTCATAACCATTAACAACCTTCCCTTTTGTACGCTCCGTGTTCTGCTGTTTGACTTCATGTTGTAACTTATGTCACATATTTGTAGTTTTCTTATCAGAGTTTGTGTAATCAGTCTTAATCTACAGATTAATCTACAGATTAAGACTGGCTGTTTTGAGCACAGCTTTATGGGATTTTCTCATGTTTCGGTGGTGCATCCATTTCTTTTGTGGGTCCTTCTTCTCAGCATTACTTCACACGTCTGTTTCTTTACATTTTCATCATCTCTGTGCCACAATTTAAAAAAAAAAAAAAACAAACTTGAAAGTTTAAATTTTACAGTCAATGGAGACTGCTGAGCTGCTAAAAGTGAAGTCTGAGTCACTCTTTGGGTAGCCAGTCTTTATTTCTGAACTCGACCACTACTGAGAGAAGTTCGCAGTTTGCAGTGACTTCTAGAACTCTGCAGAGGACAACATGAGGCGACTGCACCGTTTCACTGTGAGCTCCATTATAAGAGCTCTTGACACTTTTCCGTCTCTCTGTATCAAATAAAAAAAAAAAAGTTTTAAGCCTGATCTTTAAAGTAGGGAGTGTGTCAGCCCCGTGAACCGAAACCGTGAGTTAGTTTAACAGGAGAGGAGCCTGATAGCTGGAGAGCTGCGCCTCCCGTTCCACTTTTAGGACGTGGAATAAGCCGCCGCTCGCAGAACAATGAGTCCTGATAGGATAATGTGCTGCTGATAACAGGGCAGAGGAAGACGGCTGTAGGCGTTCACATTTGGACAAAAAGAGGCCGTCAAGCTGTGACGGCAGATTTTTTTCAGAATCCGCTAAATTCACATGCGAACATGAGAACCCCAGTTGACGTGTTTGCACGTGTGAAGAAGTGGGAATAGATTTTTTTAAAAAAAGGAAAAAAAAAACTGTTGGTGCTCTTTGTCTCAATTTTCCTCCACCGTCTGACGACAGGTGAAACAGACGTGACAGAAGCGCCAGAGTCCCAGAGGAAGCAGCTCCAGTCAAACGGCAGCTTTAAAAAGCCAGTTTCACCTCCTGAGTTTCACGTGTTGGTGTTGCTCCCGACATCGACTGCAGTCTTCAGACGTCCAGCCCCTTTCATCATCGGAACAGGTTTAAAAACGTCTGAGATCAGGAGAAAAGGGAAAGTGCATCCAGCTTCCTGATGTGCAGGTATCGAGCAGAGCGCAGATGCCAGCAATCCACTTAATGCTAAATACTGCAGTCTTTCATCTTCCAGGAGGAGAAGAGAAAAAAAAAATCAGTTGAGAGCATAAAAAGGAGCACTTATCTCCTCCTGGTCACTAATGGTGGTGACAGCAGCATACTTGACCCCATGTAATGCTCGCAGGCCTTTTAAATCCCAAACCGGGCTCTCAAAGACACGAGGTGAAAGAAAGACAGACAAGACATCGTTGCAGCGAGAACCGCAAATTTCTTCATGTATTTCTTTACAGTCATGAGAATATTAGAATAAGAATTTAGTGAATGGTGGAACAAATGATGTTTTAGCAAATAGATCTGTGTTAGAGTACTACTGCCAATCCAGACCTGTTGAGAAGAAACAGACTTGTTGTTAACATCCCAAAGTCAAACTCAAGCTGGTCGTTCCAGTTCTGATCTGTGGCAGGATGATGAAAGAGTCCATCAGAGGATTCTGCTTGGATCGGTTTCAACCTGGATCAAAATAAGATCCACATGGATGTTTGGACCCAAAGTTACCTAAACCAGTAGACTGAAGCCATATGTTCCCCAGGTAATGGTACCGAGGTCCTCTCTTCATGTGACGTCAAAGAAAACATCCTCATCCTCAAAATACTTCAACCTCCGCTGTCATTCATTTCTGTGGCGTCACTGGTGTCGGCGGGTAACTGAAGGCATCCGCAGATGATCACTGATGCCGGAACTTTGTTGACTGTGAGATATTCTGGAGCGCGGCCAGGCGGCAGAGCGCCGCTCATCTCCTTCACAGGACGTGTGTCGATGCTTTGTTCTGCTTGTAATTCCCACATTTGCATAAAACTATCTCAATTCTCAAGATGTCGAGATCACCTTGACAATCCGGCCCCCACCATCTCGGAGACAAAAAGGCGTAATCCGCGGTCCATTTAAAAAAAAAAAAAAAAAAAAACCGCAGCGCAGAAACACAAAGCCTGCAGATGTATTTCCTCCGCTGCAGCACGAGGCGGCACGTCGGTAAACAACGTCCCGCTGCGACGCTCGCTTCACATGACAGTGTAAATATGCGGACGCACAATGGCCGCCAGCCACGCCTGGACGCAGGCCAGCTATTACTGGAGTTGACGAAATGACTGCAGCGACATTCACGAGGGAGGAAATGCTTTTGGATTACCGCCGCTTGCTTCTGCTTACGTGGGTTTTTTCAGAGATTTAAATGTTTACCGACACAAAAAGATACGAGTCCAAGGAAGAGGAGGGAGTGAGAGATCTTCATTCGGGAGGCAACTCGGTGATGGAAGGAGGGAAAATTCACTCATGTGTTGAATTACAGACTGTTCAGGGTGTTTTCACTGTATCCAGTCAAGAAAGCAAAACACATTTTAAGAATTTTTTTCTTTTTTAATGGTAGAGTTTGTTTGCTTAAAATGAACAAATTTTGTATACTTTTAGGACAGATTTTCCAGTTTTAGAGCTTATTACATTCCTAATGTGACTAGATTTATTTGTTGGTTTTAAGATATCTACTTAGGGAGAAGTGGCAGATTTTCTTTCTCTAAAACAAGAAAATTTGACCAAATTAAAGAATATTTGACTTATTGCTGATTGTTTCAGTGTGATTTCATGCATCCCTTCAAATGCTAATTGGTTTGGTGATTTATGTTCTTTTGATGATTAGAAATTAGAAATAACATCAATTTAACACAGAGTTTGAAAAATATTCATTCAAAACTCAACTTGAACATGAGTCACTTTAAATAATATTTTAAAGGGAGTAGCCTGGTGATCCTACTTTCTTCAACTTATGTTGTGTGTTGGATTGTTACTGTCTCCACCAGAACACAACAAATCACAGGTGTTTTGGATCCGTCCATGGCTGTAGAGGGTTACCTCGGTTCCAGGGCGTCATTTATAGAGTTTTTTTCCCTGCGTGTCACACAGTTTACCACCAACTCACCATTATTATAGCCCAGGTGTTGAAATGAAGTCCTGAATCAACACTTCAATGACGGAGTCAACGAGCAAACAAAAACTGAACATTCCAGGCAACGTGGGAGTCGTGTTACATTAGATAAATTAGGCTTCGTGGACGGGGAAACGCCATCTCTCACATCGAATAAATTCACAAGATCAGGAGAAAAACACTGTTTTGTTGAGCGAATGTGTCTCTCTTTTCTTCATAAAATTAATTTCAGCTGGAGCCGACACAAAGAAAGACAGTTTAAAGGAGCTTTAATGTTTTCCGTTTGCTGTGTTTTCACACAAATGTGGCTTTATGACATAAAAATGCAAAATTTACAGTGAAAAACGCATCGGGGATGCGTTCTAACGTCAATGGTTGTAAACGGGGCTGAATCTTGGTTGAGTAATTAATTTGCTGATTTGTGAAATTCACAAACAGCATAATGTGCACGATCCTGTTGAAACTTTACAAATGTCAAAAAGAAATATTTCAATCTGATAGCTCACACTATTCATGCAGCATCGTTTGAATTCCTCCACCAGCGCTCCCTTACACCAGTTTGTTGTGTTGCGTTAGTAAATTATATTTCTCGTCAGTGGTGAAGGTGCTGTCAGCGTCGACATTAATAATTATCTGTTTGTGTCTTCTGCAAATATGCAACAAACTAATTGCTGGGAGTGACTCATGGCGTTTTCTGTTTGCTTGACAGGAAGTCATGTAACACTCATAGCAGTGTCGTCTGAAGTGTCGCTCGTCACCCGGACCTATAAAAAGCCACACAATCAAAACGCAGAGCATCAAATCTAATCATCAGCATGAAAACCTTTTTAATTGGAAAATGTACAGATTTTAAGCTCATACGGACCAAAACGGCGTGTCGAGCTGCCCTTTGTTGTTAAGTTAAGCGCAAAAAACTGGTGCAAAATCACATAAAGACAAAAAAGGCCTGAGCGGAAAAGAGCCAGGCTCCACACATAGACGATACCTGTGCATACAACGTGACGCTACGGCGGACGTGCTGTCGGTAAAAGGTGACTTCACAACGTTAGAAGAGGATTTAACACAACAGATAAAGAGGATCTTGACATCTTTCTTCCTTTTTCTTTTTTTTTCCAGCTATGATATGCATAAAATATATATTTTTAAATGAAAGAAAACAGTGTGGGTTAAAAGAAAAGAGAAACAGGGTTATACAGCACAGATTTGCTCATATAAAAAACAATTATTCAGTCTCTGTTAAAAAAAAAAAAAAGTCTTAGTGCATTGGTAAAAACTTGCCGAAGTATTCTTTGACTGCAAATTGCATAATTAATAAATTTCACTTAGATATGTTGCGTTAAAGGTTGTGTGTCACAGATCGAGTGGGATGAAGTTCATGAGGACTGACGCCTGCGGCGGCCTCACAGCCGTGACGGGAGCCGAGCGGAGGTGTGATCAGTAGTACGAGTCCGCTGAGGCCGACCCGGAGGTCGCGCCGCAGCGCGGGATCAACGTCAGCTTCGCTTGATCAGTTGCATATTATCATCCTGATGTACTGGTAAAGCATTTCACTGGTAGTGCATATACAGATGTGTGTGTTGAAGATCCCACGGCTACAATTAGGAGCTTTTTGTCTGTTTTTTTTTAAAAATCGCAGAGGACCTGAGCAGTTACCGAAATCTACAACTCTGAACGTCGGCGTGGGGAGAACGACATAAAAAGACACAAATCAGTGTGTACATCCAATGTTTTCATAGCAAAATGCGGTCCTTAAACGAGCGCAGACTGGAAAGCGTCCACTCGGTGCTCACAGCGGATCCACGTGACGGGAATTCTGCATCGATCTGCGCGGCTCCTCGCCGCTCCTCAGCGGCTCCGTAAATCTGGTGGACTTCATTTCAGTTCAATACCTCTCACTGGAGCTCAAAGCCATTTAGTTTGGTTTATTAGTGAAAAACAACAGGTTTTTTTTTCCCTCCTCTTTCCCCGTCAATACGGCGGACTGTGTGACCGACAGAGGGGCGAAGCCCCGGAGACGAGCATGAAAATGAGAGAGTGTGACAGCTTCCCTTCTCTTCCTGTGGAGAGACACATTCCTGTTGTCAATCTGCAATTAGTTTCGACACAGAAGAAATCCTCTATGTGATCCGAGGCAGAAAGGAGCCTCCAGTGTCAACACCCCCCCCCCCCTCTCCGGTTGGCGGTTAAAATATCCTCCTTCGCGATCGAGGACGATCTAAACCCAATTCCCTCAGGCTTGGCCTTTTGTTTGCAGAGTCTCCCTGCGCATGCAGCCAGTGTCTTGAGTAAAATCCCCAGGCTGCGGGCAGGTCGGACGTGTCATATCGCCTTCCGGCCGACGCTCTCTGAATCATACACAGGTGCCTTGATGGTGCACGGTGTGTTTGCGGTGCTTGAGGCCGAGGGCTCTGTCTTTAAAGTCCGCCGCTCGCTGCTGAGACGTGTCCACCAGAGCGCTGGCGATGGCGATGCCTGCAACCCAAACCAGAGAGAAGGTCACCACAGCGAAACAGCGATGAGGGTCGACTCACTTCAGTCATGAAAACGTCATGGACAGATCAGAAAGGTTGATATCCTTCATAGCAGCACTGTTATTCTGAAACATGTTGAAATGACCTTACGTCTGCTTTCCACCCGTGAAAAAGTTGTTTGGAGGCTAAAAGTGCTGAAGTCTCATTTTTCATTCTACTTGAACCTGTTGTGAATCCAATCATCCAGTTAATAGAAATGAAATTGTTCATATAATAGGCCTAGTTATACGTTTGGAGGATAAAATAAGGAAGACTCAATCATGTTCCTATTGATTGAAAACAATCAAAGAAATTACATTGTCTCCACGTTTGGTTTCTTATTTATTTCTGCGTCTGTTTGAAATTACTCCGAAGAAAATATGAGTTTTCAGCTTTCATGGAGGTGAGGCGAGGAGTGAAAATAAGTAAAAGAAAAAAAAGTGTTGACTATCCCTGGTAGATGAGACAGGGGACAGATGATTAGATAAGTTGCGTTTTCATGCATCCACATGGAAATGGAGATGGAACGTTTTCAAAAAGTTGCAAAAATTAAGCAAAATGAAATGAAAGACAGTGAATTTCCTCTGTTCGACCCGCTCTTGCTCTCTCCTCCCTCGTCACGATATCCACCAACCATCTGATTGTCACGTCTCCGGCTGCTGTTCTTGCTTCGGCAGTGAGCCGTCTGACGATAACACCAGTCTCTTGTTTCCGTCACTTTCCATTTTCGCCGTCTTCCCCCCTCTGCAGGAACTTCTGCATGTTTGACTCCGGCTCTCCACACCTCGGCTCACATCCGCGGGCCAGATGCAGACAGGCGTCAGCTGCCTCGCAGCATTGTCTTACCCTGGCAGCAGCGCAGTCGTTAATGTGGATTTAGACTCATGGCTGGTCTCTCTTGTGTTTGTGGGTGTGTGTGTGTGTGTGTGTGTGTGTGTGTGTGTGTGTGTCCCACGCCCAACAACCGCGGAGCCTGACAATGCATGGTCATTACGACGGGAGCTCAGTCTGCCGGTGTGCGGGAGCCAAAGTAAACAAAACAGGCGAACAGCGGCGGGAATCTGCTGTGCTCTTGATATGATTTGGATGCAGGATGTTTTCAGCATTTCACACTCAAGTGATTCTTGTTTTTTTTTTTTTTCTTGCAGTCGGCGGAAAGGGGAAAGCCGATTACACGGCCGCTCTGTGTGCGCCTGTGTGCGTACGTGCCGGCGCAAGTTGAGTTCTACAGGTGCACCTGTGAACACGCATATTTTTGCAGAGTTGTGACACAGCGAGGTGTGCAGTCAAACATGGCCGCCAGCGGCTATTTGCTCTGTTCATCCATGAATGCAGAGGGAAGATGATCGGCTGACAGCACCTGGTCTGCAGGAATTATGTTTTTTTTTTCTTACTTTATTTTACTTTTTAATTTAATGTTGTTTGTTGTCACGACAAAGAAACAACATATTTCTTTCTATTACTGTTCATAATAATTTGTGGCCTTATTGAAATACCTGTTGTATATTTGTATGCCATCATAGCTATACAGTGTTTGGTTCTGGCGAAGATTTTAAAGTAAATTACTACGTGTGTCTGTGGTTACATCTCTATATGTGAATTTCTGTTGCAGTCCTGTGATTATATTATCTCTACACTCTCTCTGAATGTTTATGAAATACAAATACGAATGTCCGCTTACTCGCAGTGTCTTGGTTCAGTACAAAAACAAAAACAGCACCCACTGGTGGCCCAACATGCTAACTGTAATAATTTCTATGTTTTTGCCTTTTCCATATAAACGGACATTTCTTTCAAAAAGTTGGAAACGTGAAACTTTTCCGGAGCAAAGCTGCAACAAAATTCACTTGAAATTGTGTCGCGTAAACGAGGCTTCAAACGAGGTTTCTGTTAGTGTATTCATACTTCTATATAACCATGACATTAGCAATATGTTTCTCCTCCACTAGGGGGCAGCTCTGAGTAAACATTGACCATTTCTATGGCAACAAACAAGCAAAGGTTATTTTTAACAAAGATGGCGACTGTTGAAAAGTCTGTAATAATGTCCATTTTGATAACGGGAATCAAAGAGAGGAAGTGTTGATGATTGTGAGGCGTTATGTTCATCTTGTTTGGAGAACGGAGAGTTTTTTCTGTTTTTACTCTTGATGATGAGCTACGATCCTCATTTTAATGTTTTTAATGTTCATGCCAGACAGGACAATTCACACAATGTCATAACACTGTTCTCCTTTGCTACAGCAATCGGCTAGCAGATCATTTAAATAAGTTATTGACGGATGAATGGCAATATATCAGACATACGGTATGCATTCATCGTCTACAAAAAAAACAAGGTTTGTGTTCCCTTATCTGCATTTGTTTATCTTCCGAGTGTCTACTGTGTATTTTGTTCGTTAGTCTTAATCTTGCAAGAACTCTCAGTGAGAAGTCAGTGGCATTGGGCAGAAGTGTGCTAAATTAATTAATTTGCAGAATTTGCAAAGATCGCGGAACAAAAACGACGATCAAAGCCTTTGAAATTCCATTAGCTCCAATGAAAGCATTTGAAATTATGAGTTAGAAAACACGATCAATAGTGTGAATGACAACGGGGAATGAAAGAGGACGTTTAAGGAATAACATTTCAGACATTATTCAACTCTGACGAGAGCCGTCTGTACCAAAACACAGGCTTCTGAAGTGAAGACATGGTTAGTGCTCCTTCTGATTTCATCTGTCTGTATCAGACGTGTGATGAATTGACCCTGCTGATACCCTGAAGGGGACAAAGTGGAGAAAGAAAATGGATGAAAGGATGAAAGCAACAGGTGTCTGCAGCAATCATTTCAACTAACAATCTCTATAGTTCACACGGTGTGCAATCACCACACACACAAAAGGTCAAACTCTGGCGTTCACATCAGAATCCACTTCCAGAGGCACACACAGACCGGGGAAGTAAATAAAGATCATTTCATGATGTGAAAACCGAGTGTCTCCCACTCATCAAAAAGGCTTTCACCTTTGACAAATTACCATCGTAATGGTGTTGATTTTTTTCCAGGTGAACAAATGCGTTTCCATTTGCAAAATTAAATTGGTCAAAAGTAATCAAATTACGCTGCAGGTGAGTGCAGGCGCTCATTTAGCGGCCGTGGCGACCGGGTGCCTTAATGTGATTGTTTTGTCAGGTGAGTTGTCGCATCATTAACCCTCTGTTCTTGTCTTCCTCACACACACACACTCACACACACACAATCTCTAAACCCCCTCCACCTCCTCGCGGGATCATTAGCGTGAGAAAATATTCCCCGGGAAGAGGTATCGGCACAGGTCCGAGGCAGGAAACTGGGCCTGCAGCTGGCAGACATCTGTGGAGGGAGGAGTCTCATCGGTCCCTCATACACACACCTGTACGGTATCGAAGAGTCGACTAACCTGCTTCGCATGTCGTGAAACAGAGATGCACCACTTCCATGAAGGGGAAGAACATCCAACTCAAACAAAAACAACATGGATTTAAATATTTCATAATCCGTGAGGCTCTGAGCTGTAAACACTGTCAAAGAACTTCAGCAGATTTCTCGAGTGCAGGCAAGATGCAGACCGAGACTGAGCTGCAACATTGTGACACACCTGGCAGAAATTCAATAAAGAAGTTGGAATGGAAGATTGAACCAAATTCCACCAAAAGGTACATTCTGATTGTTTTCTGTTTGATCATAGAACATTATGTCAATATTCTGCAGTTGGGGTTGGGTTCGGAATGGTTTTGTGGAGACGTCCTGCTGAAAGCTTCAAATCAGGATTTCATGGGGGACGTCACGCGAGTTCTGTCCGTCATTAATACACTGTCAAAGGTTCAGACTGGTTTTCTGGAGATTTTGATTGGGTTAAGACTGAACTTCTGGGGTATAAATTGGGTTTAGACTGTGTTTCTAGATTTGGATCTGGGTTCCCACTGTTTTATTTTTTATTTTCCTGGAGTTTGAACTGAGTTTGTTTATCCCAGTGATGGGTTGGGTATAGAACAGTATAGAAAGGCGGCCTTGGGTTTAGATTGGTTTCAAGGTGTGTGTACTGGGTTTAGACTAGGTTTCTGGAATTGGGCCAAGGTTTAAAATATTTTTAAGAGGTTTCAAACGGGTTTAGCCTGATTTCTAATATTTGCACTGAGTCTACACTGGTTTTCTGTAGTTTAGACTGGGGTTGGACTTTTACCTTGGTGCCCGGTTGGTTTAAGAATGGCTTTAGAACTGGGGGTAGACTACTCATCTGGAGTTAGGCCTTGTTTTATACTGGATTCCTGGAATTTAAACATCGTGATCACTGGTTTTCTGGAGTCTTTTGCTCTTCCTTTTCTACTTCATCAGGTCAGTTCCAGCTTCAGCTATTTCTTTATATGACTTAAGATTTTTCCACAGATTGATATTTGCTCCATGCAGGACCTGCACTGCATTTTACAGCACAAAGAAATGGCAACAGCAAATGTAGAGAACACAACAGTGAAGCCAGGAGCGTGATGTTATCCGGTCCTCATGTCCACACGGTGAGTACAGGAGTCCACAGAGTGTCTGAGGGGGCAGACGGATGGGGGGGGGGGGAGGTGACGGAGGAGTCTATCCCAGCGGGGCGGATGCTTTCAAAGACAGGGGGGATCAAAGTATCGGAGATCCATTCCGGGTCAATGGAGCTGGGTTTCCGAGCTTTGCCCTCCGATTCCTGTCAAGCATCTATCCAGACGCCCAGAGGGAGACGGTGGGACGCGAGGACGGTGTGAAGAGGTTGAGAGCAAGAAAAAGGACAATGAAGCTGCAGAGAGGCTTTCAAGTCAGCAGTCACAGCCGGCGTGTGATCTGAGCGACGCCGGGAGAAGAAAGACTCTTTCACCTTTAAAAACTTCATGTTCAGCTGCAAAGGAGGGTTTTATCCCAATAATAGAGGTGGGGATTTTCAAAGAAACTCTTTTATTTGGCCTAATGTTTCTCCTGTGTCTCAGGTTTTTTCTGCCTCATGAAGGCTTGTTTCACTGAAATACTACACTTGAATTGAACGTTACACCTTTTTGTTTGTGAACTGTGAATTATGAGAGAAAGGCGAAGTCAAAATTACAATTTTTCACAATTCTGGATTATAAAGTTTTCACAATCATAATCCAGAAGTATCAGGATGAAAAGGGTAAAACTGAATCAAGCCAAATGTCCTGAGTCATGTTGCATAATTTTAGAATTTTTGCTTCTGGAATCTGCTTAAGAAACACTTTTTTATTTTTAAAACTGATTCTTAGTATAATAAATAAATCAAGGCTTTTATCTCTGGCGTTCGCCTCCTATTAGACTGAATTTATTGCGACATCTGGCCGTGAATGACTGAAATCAATTTCCTGTCCGGGGATCATAAAGTTCACTTCGGCGTTCGGATGAGAGCCAAGGTGTGAACGATGCAGCAGGAGGCTGGAGACGCTCGGTCAGGAGACACAGGACAGGCGAAGAGGAGACCGGAGAGAGCTGCTGAGGAAGCTGTGTGAACAGCCAGATGATGTTTTCCAAGAAAACTGCCTTCAATCTTCCTCATCTATCCTGTCAATGAAACGAAGCTCTGATAAAGTGGAGTTGGAGTGTCTGAGTCGAAGTCCCTGTGACCTTTGGTTTAACGTAGATTTCTCTAAACTGTGAAAATGTGTCCTGTATATATTTTGATGATTGTAGACCTCACGATCCAATTTCAATGGATTGTTCCTCAAACTGTAAAAGCAGCTATAATAAAAATAAAGGTGATTTTATAAGAACACTGGTCTGGAACTGGAAGAAAGCTACAATCGAGCCGTGCTTCAGTGCTGTAATGTATCAGGTTTGCTGGCGCTCTGTTGATAATACAGTCTGCTCATATTTTGCTTCATATGCTGGCTTGGAACTTCAAAAAAAATAAAAAATCCTATTTAATTTGCAGAAATTGCACTTAAAACCTGTCCGCCACTTCAAATCAAAGAGACAAACGGCCACTTAAGAATAAGAGGATAATGATGATATGAAACGAAGAGGGAGGGATGGGGATGAGAGGATTATATTTTCTTTTGCGTTTCTCCTCAGCTGCTTCGGAGGAGACCACGAGTGGATTCATCAAAGCGGAACCACAACCACTTATCTCCTGTGCTCCTCTGCTGCAACATGCAAATCTTGTTTTTTTTTTTTTTTTTTTTTATCATTGGGTGAGGGGGCGTCGACACGGACCGTTACCACGCGCTGCACTTGTTCGACAACTCCTTCATTCACTCCCCTCTTCAGTTTTCCTCCTCCTCACTTTTTAGGAACCTGCGTCTCCTCTGGAGCCTCTCCGTCTCTTCGCTCGCTCGCTCTCTCTCTCTCTCTCTCTCTCTCCTTATCTCCCATGTTGCTCTTTCTATTTATACTCACAAAGACTTCCACCATATTACAGTACCTGTGCTTTCTTCCCCACGTCTATCTGCGGCGCTGAATAGGCAGATTAGTGCTGGAAGAGGCGGCTGTGAATAACGCTGCGCTTCCGTCTCTATTGACCCACTATCTAAGCTCAGAAGAGAAGCAAATCAAACCCAGAGCTTCAATTTTATTTTTTCTCTGCACAGTTAGGCTAAACTGAAGGGGGGGTAAAAAAAGAGGAAGAAGAAGAAGCACATTCTGGTAAATCCATTAATACCACTGATTGAGTTCCACTTCATACAGAACAATAAAACAACTGCAGCAGCAGGAAGCGGAGCGTAAAGCTCTGATAGAGGGAAAGCCGAAGTGAATTACGCTGCCGAGGTGGACGAGCGGTGGATGGAGCCAAAAATAAGATCCCTTTCACCGTTTTCCTCCCCCCCTCCCCTCACCCCTCCTGTCAGTCCGACTCCCGTCCGCCGCCCGTCACGCCGGGCCGCTGTGACTTTAAATCAGTCAAACCGTCGCTCGGTGGTCAAGCTGTCCCTCTCCTGTGAGAGTGGCTCTTAGAGTCAGGGACCATGTGTTCGCTGTCCGCCGCAATTTGGCTGACAGCAGCTGTCAGGCAGTCTAACTGCAGCTTCGCTCTCCAGGATTTCCGGTTGGATTATTGCACGCAAAACTTTGATTTGACTTCAAACAAAGAGGTATCTGTCGTCGTCATGCTGCCGTTAGACGTCGGCGCGCTCCACATTCCAGTCGAGAAATATGCCACACGAGAGCTTGGAGGCTTCGTCTGCTGCTGTTGGTTGAAATCACATCACACAGAGGAGGCAGTGGTCTGAGGAAACCAGGAGAGAAAGTCTTCAAAAATATCTTATCAACAAAACGACTGTCTCACAGGTTCACAGAAGAGCACCGTGTCTTAAAACATAACTGCTGCTAAAGTTGATGAAAATGACCCAAACAAATGACTCCACTGAGAACAACCTCAGGTTCGGGGTCTTGAAAGACAGAAGGAGAGCGAGATGGGGACTGAACCACAACCATACCAATTACACCTGTCTTAATACTAACTAAGGGTTTATTTGTAAAAATGTTGACTTCCTCAGCAATTAAATACAACGATTTCCCTTGTGCAGTGCAAAAACTGCAAAAATTCAAAATCTTACCAAGTTCAAAAGTCTTGTTTTCAGTCAAAATGTCTCATTTCACTTGATTTAAGATATATTTAAGATACAGAGACTTATTTCTTGATTTAATATTCTTACATCATGATCTCTTTTTAAGTGAAATTCACTTGCTTCATGGACAGATAATTTCACTAGTTTTAAGACTAATTTTCTTTAATTTAGTGTTAATATCTTGTATTTAGGTTATCCTTTTTTTGCAGTGTGTTCAACAGGTGCTCTGCAACAAAAAAGTCTAGAAAGGTAAAGCAAGGTCTGCAAACTTTAATGGAAATAAACGTTTCTTTTAATCTGATATAAAATTGCTAAAAGCTGTTTAAATGGCTGACGTGAAAATGACAACATGACGATTTGGGAAAAAAGTGGTAAAACTGCCAGAGCAGGTAACAACTGTGGCTCAGTTCTTGGGTCATCTCTCAATGAGAAAGTTGCAGGTTCGATTCTCCACCTCTCTCTGAATATACTGGATGAACCGAGTACCTTGCATGACAGCTGCCAGCTGTGTGTGAATAAGTGTGAAGTGTGTTGGAGACTGCTCAAATGATGGAAAAGTGCTGTATGAGTGAAATTTGGTTGCCATTTACCGCATGTCAATGTGCCGTTGAGCAAGACACTGAACCCCAAATTGCTCTGAATGGATGAGTTGAGCCTCACATGGCAGCTGTCTCCAGACAAACAATGCAAGGCACTCTGAAGAGCTGCTGTGATTTAGGAGTAAAATCCATTAAAATAATTCAAACGGTAAACCTGCTAAAGTCACTAAAAAGTTAAAAAAAAAAAAAAAAAGTGTGTTATTCTTTAGGTTTTTCTATTCAAAAATTAAATATGTTCTGTGACTTTATTTGAGAGGAAATCCGCTTTGTGGATCAAGAAGTTGCAGATGCCTGAACTCATATTGTGAACTGAATGTCGCTAGTTCGAATCCCGAGACCAGCAAGGGGTATGCAAAGTGAAACCTCCAGCTGGTCTCCCAGAACCAATGTGAACCCCTGAAGCAACGCTCAAATATGCTAGGCTGAAGTGGAGCATCATTTTTCCTGATATCAATAACAAAAGATGAACTATGCAGAAGTCTTAATGCCGTCATACCGTTACTGGAAAAACAGAAACAGTTAGCGGTTGGTTAAAGGACTCGGTTCAGCTTCCAGGAGCTGATATGAGCGTGTCTGCTGTGGGGGAGAACATGAACACATTGTTATTCCTTGATGATTCCAGGCTTAAATGGAATAAAAACAGAGGAAAAAAAGGAAAAAATGAGTTGATCTGCTGGCGGCTGAGAGCTCTTTCCTTATATAAACGTGAGGGTTCGGTTAATGGTAACACCTCCAGGGAGCAGAGCGAGGGAGGGCCAGAGCAAAACAAAGAGGGAGCGCCGGGGAAGGCCATCTAAAACAGGTTCGCTCATCCAGGATTCCTCTTGAAGTGTCTCCCGCCGAAGGTGGGCGGAGCCAGCCCGCAGTGACTCCACTTCTCTACACACCAACATCAATGGAGGCTTTCTGCCCGACCCGACGCCAGACGGTCTCCGGGGAGCACAAATGGGTGGGAGGGCTGAGCGGAGAGGAGCGAAGGCGCGCTGTAGGTGGGCGATGTGTTTCTGTAAAGCCCTTTCATGTCCTCCTGGGTGGGTTCGGAGTGGTAATGTGCGAGCGCGCACCGGGATGTACATTACTGCCGGAGCTGAAATCACGGCCGGTAGCTCGCAGTGCGACTGAGACAACCACACACACCCGAGCCTCCATGAAGAGACTGTTTGGCTAACCTCTTCAGAACAACACGGAGAGTCTCTGGAGGAGAACCAGGAGCTATTATCGGCCCTAATTTCCTCAGAATGAGCCCACTTCCTGTGTGATGAGCTAAAATAGTAGTTAAAGTGGTGAACACAGAAAGGCACCGGTGCCATTCAAATGACCTGCAAGTGGTTTAATCAGGAGATTTGTCTGCACTGTGAATGCGTTCAGTGGGGATTGAAGGAATTACTGGTCTAATGACAAAGCTTGGAACAACTCCCAAATTACTTTCCAATTTTAATCAATCAGACTGGACTGGACTGGACTGGACTGTTTTGTGTCTGAAGCAGAAGAAAAAAACCTGCGGTTCTACGGTTATTTGATCTTTACAATGAGTGTGTTGAATCTGTATTTCTATTTTAGCACTTACACACCAGTGTCCGTTTACACGGCATCGGCAGACACACTGAAAGCCGTGCAGTTAGCATGGCAGTTGGCACGGTTTGGCTCTTAGTGTTTCTAAAAAGTCTCATTTTCGTCCGTTCACACATTAACGGAGCGAAACTGTGGAAAAGCTTTAGATATGACCAGCAGGGGTGGAAGGAGGGGCTCATGGCTGATTCTCTATCCTGACTTCTGGAATATCATTTAACCCCAGAAAAGCCTGAATAAACGTGGCTCAGTTAGTTCGGGGACATCTGGACGACCTCAAATAGCCTCCAGCCGCTGCTACGCAGATAAGTGGCAGAAATGGAGAGATGGACTAATGAATATGCTTTCACCATTTAACTCCCCGTAAAGCAGACTTCCTCTAACTGCTGCCTGTCCTGATTTCTTGATCGTTTGAGCCATTCACTGGTCGTCCATTTGCTCCTAATGCACTAGCGTTACCATTACTACGTCTAGTGTCTTTTTTTTTTTTTTTGATAATCATAATTACCTCTAGGTGTAGCAAAGCTTTCTCTTCCTTTTTTTTTTTTTTTATTATTCTCACACACTTTAAATGTCTTGTTCCTTCCTCCTGAATTAGACTCCAGACGCCACATTCTGACTCGCCTGCAAAGTGCCTCTTTTTCTGTCTGCTCTGCTCGTTTCCGCCATCAGGTGCTCGGCATGTCGAACGCTTTGCTTCCTGTCTGGAACAGCGGACACATCTCACACCTCCTCCAATTACACACAGCCCACCTCACCAGAACTGCCGAGTGACGGCGGTCTCCGGGAGAGCTGCAGGGGAGGCTGGAAACACAAGCCCGCCGCGGTCCGGGCCGACTCCGGCGTGCGGTGAACGAGCGGGAGGTGGAGCGGGGCGGAGGAGGAGGAGCTGGACGGGAGGAGATGGGCCCCGTGCTGACGCTGCAGAGCGCCGCCGGCCCGGGTGCTCGGTGATTTCCGCAGCCGCTCGGTGGTCCGCCGGAGCCGCCCGGGGGGATATCGCGTGTCGTCCGTCTGGAGCGCAACGTGAGCTCAGGTGGGGGGAAGTCAGGATGTCTCATTGAGGGAACAATTGATCCAACAGTGAGTGTTGGAGGGAAACCGGGCAGGTCTGACCCCATCAGGCTGACTTTCAGGTGCCATATGTCCGGAGAGTTTCTGTCTCAAACCGGCACCGTCGTGTAAAACAACCGAATCCGACCATCTGCTAGAAACATTAATTCTGTCAATCGACTTCTTTCCTGGATTTTTTAATCTAACTTTCTGCAACAAAGGAGAACTTCACCCTTAACTCCTGTTAATAATTCAGTTAATTTCATCCTATAGAGCAGCGTGTTGTGTCTGATCTGGACTTAGAGGAGCTGTTTTAATGTATTCCAGTCTCTTATTGTCCTGAGTGTTCTTGTGTTACACGTTAGCCTAGATAGCCTCATTTTTCAAAGGAGACTGGATAACTTCTGTTGTTTGTGCCTGGAGTCACTGAAAATGCAACTTTATGAAAACACCTCCAAAGGTGGAACTTGTTGAAAATGAGAGAGAGATGACATGTTGATGGATGGATGTGGGAGAAGTATGCCAACAATGGATTTAAAGATGACGTTATAAAAGTCTTCGTCAAGACAGTGATGGCGAATAATTTAAGCATTAAAGTGTTTGATGGATAAGATGTTTATATTTAGTTATAAACCTTAGAGCTCTGTGATAATCTGATCCATCAAACAGACTGCTGTGGCTTTCATCAATTAAAAATCATCATAGTCCCAAAGAGGGAGGGAGGAGGCAACGACAAGCTGTTACCTATTGACAGAAGAAAAAAAAAAAATAGAAAAGAAAAGGATGTTTTGATGTATCCTGATTCTGATCTCATCTGTGCTCATTGATCTCCTGATTGGCCCTGATTGTTGTCAGCTGTGCTTTGTTGTCTCCCTCCAATGTCTGAAGAAGTTCCGTCTTCGTCCACAGAGCTTTGTGTTGGTGCTGCGTCTCGTCGAGGTTCACAAACGTAATCATGACACCAAACAGCACAATTATGGAAGTTAGTCCAAAAACGAGTCAGGCTGCAGGAAATGGGTCTGAAAAAGGTCAGACGCTCTATATTCAGAGACCGCCGAGAAGGTCAGCTCTGTGTGTGTGTGTGTGTGTGTGTGTGTGTGTATTACGCAAACTTTTATCTTGTGTTTTTCTTAGAGATGTATGAAAATTCATTTAAAAACAAGTAAAAAGTTTCACATTGTTTTGTTTTCATTTCAGAAACACTTTTTGCTTCTGCTTTGAGGCTGACCGCCGTTTGCACACGAGCAGCAGAAACACTGACTACGATGTAGTTAACATGCCAGGCCATGAGTCGGCACTGTTGGTCGCTTTTGTAATGAAACCACACACACACACACACACACACACACACACACACACAAACACACACAAACGCGCGTGCGCGCGCAGAGAACAATACGTTATGAACATTAAGAATGGCGAGAACCTGGACATTTGCTTTTTACAGGCGACGATTTGGACGTTATCACGGGTGACTCGACTACAAAACAACCAATCTGGACAGTAAACTGGAACACGGACTGGGAGCCACGCCACTCTGGAGGCCTCCGTCCACTCGCTCATGTGTAGAAGAACTGTTTGCCACGGCTGTGCCGTCGCAGCGTTTTCAACGCCAAAATGAAAAACGGCCTCCAAGCTTCACACCCCCTGACATCTCCGCCGTCCCGCCCGGACTCCGGGGTCTCCGGGACTCCAGGCTGTGAGCCGCCGCCGCTCCAGCCGGCCCTGCAGCTGAGCTTGCGCGGCAGCAGGCCGGTCGGATTACCACGAGAGCCAAGAAACATCCCCGGTCTTTTGATGATGCCTCGCATGTCCATCATGTTTTAGTGTGTTTACGCAGCTCCTGTTTGAAACGCCAGAGCCTGTTCGACGTGTATTCTGACGAGAGGACTCAGGGGGCGGGTGGGAACCGCAGCTCGGCTCGCCACATCTGGAGCCTTTTCAGACGTCGTTGAGCCGCGGAGAACAGTTGGTCCCGTAAAGCGATCATAAATGATTTGAACTGCCTCCACAGCGATGAAGACGTTGGGATTTCATGGTTCAAAGACAGCTGACAGTTTACAACAACAGCCACCATCAAACGAGGGTGGAGAAATGACCGGCGCGAGAGTCGATGCTTGTTTATTGTAAACAGTCACATTAGCGTCGCCTGGAGCCTGACAGTTGGACATGAACACACACTGCATAAATACTGCAGCTGATGATTACCCACAACCTGCCGCTTTAAACTAAACATGACTGAAGCAGCACTTCTTCCTCCTCTAAACCCCCTTAAAACGACAACTCTGAACATTACTGGACCCTATCTGAGGCCAATAAAAGAAACATTTCTGAAGGATTTGGAGTGAACGCAGCCGCCGCCGTTTGATACATCCTGCTAACAAGAGCAGACGTTAGAAACGTCCCCCTGGATGGACGGCGGACTGAGAAAGGAGGGACTCCAATCAGCCAGTCATCCGCTAACAAAGACCCAGTGACAGCTCCGGAAAGACCGAGACGAAGAAAAGAGCTTTAAAGGAACTACTTCTGCAGAGTGAACTTGGAGGCCTTTATTAGAAATTCTTTCACTGTGCTTCAGGGTGTCATTCACCTTCTCAGCTGACCATTATGAAGACAATATCACAGGTTAAAGACTCAAAAGCTCTTTGTTTTTGATTGAAGGCTTCACTCTGATGGGGGTTTTGGACGTAGATTTCTAACTACTGCTGCATGTGGAGAAGGAAACCAAGAATTTTCATCTTTTTCTTGGAATAAAATTGAAATATTTTGTTTATTCGTCGTGGTACAGAGGTTAACCCTGTTGTGTCAGTGAGATGGACCCAGCTCTGACCTCTGTTGGTGAAATTTCTCAGAATTCTGTCAGTGCAGCAATGGATTTTCTACTCCTCACTGATTACGACTGAATTCTCCTGCAGCAGCATCTGAGAGGACAGCCAGCGGCTCCTTTTACACGACCAGGTCTTCAAGTGAAAATGGAAAACTTTCATTGCGTTTTGGATGTCAGTTGTTGTTCAGTCACTGAAAATAAAAATACAACTTAATGAAAAGGGCTCCTGAGATGAAACTTTTTGGAAGATGCTGCGACTCTGTCTCCATGGAAACACGAGATAACCAGTTCTTCTGTACAGGCGCGAGGTGATGGACAAGAGCAACGTTCTCCTCCAGAGCGTCATGACTCTCAGTCCACATTCTCCTGGATTGTGTTGTTTTGTAGTTGACAGTCACTGTAATAACAAACCAGTGTAAAAGATGTTGGTTGTGTGCTGTGCGGTGGCCCTACCTGACTGTCCGGGTGGAGGGATTCCAGACGGGACTCTGGGCAGGTACAGCAGCACAGTCAGGACGCCTGCTTTGCTTCCCCAGCACGGCTCCATGGCGATGGGCTTCGGCACCGCCTGCACACACACACACCAAGAGAAAAAGGCTCGGCATTGTAACACACTGTAGGAAGGCCTGGAAGCACAAAGATGCTGCTGGATTCGAGGTTTGCGGCATCATGTGAAAAGTAAAAGCCAAGCGAGTGGGTTTACAGCCAGGAGGATGATAGACTGATTGATGATCTCAGATGTCAGAACAGATGCAGACACCACAAGCTTTGTATGTATGGGGAGGTACACTCCTGTCTCGTTAACGGAGCAGCCAGACAGTCTATCTGCACGAGGCAGCAGACTCCCAGGACTCCAGCTGCGATGGCCGGATCCCCGCCGCCGCCTCCACCAGGAGCACGGCTTCCAGCTGGGGCCGTCTGGCCGGCTCGCCGGCAGCCCGCGGAGCGCCGCCTGCTGCGCTGCTGATGTAAGGCTGGTGGGAGACCATCTCATCCGTCTCTCCGGGTAAGCGCACAGATGTTTGGGTGCGGCCCCCCCGCATCCATCCTGCTTATGTGCGGCTATTCAACAGTGCCTGAATACGGCCGGCCGCAGACTTTCTCATCTACATCAATCCGGAGCCGCCCTGCACTGTCACGTGAGCATTCACAAAACCTCCAGTTTGGTCTGAATTCAAACATAAGCAGCCTGATGTGACCTATTCTGAAAACCTTTTGACCTTTCTTAAAATGTGGACAGAAACATAATTACCCTGACATATGTAAAACGAAAATAGCCGTCCTGTATGTACAATCCCTCAGGGACGTTCTGTATATACTGTGTGTGGCTGTGTCTTCCATCACAGCCAATGTCTGGGATCCAGTTTCCTCTAATCTGAATGCACGGCGAGGCGAAGAGTCGCTCAGGTATCGATCCGGTTTGACCTTTCTGACACGGAGCACCACAGAGGTCACCGCTTATAGACCTGCTTCGTACTGTGGTCTGTGGAGGACTGAGACATCCAGAGGCACACACACATACACACACACACACACACACACACACACACACACACACCGGTAAGCCATAACATTAAGACCAGGAGGATTCATCTCAGAGAATCGATCACTTGGCTGAAGAGGGAAAAGCTCCATGACGCCGTCCAGCTGGTTGTCTCTTCACCACGGCTCTCAGAGCAGAGTGAGACGTATTCAGCAGAAAGTGAACATTTTGATCATTTAGAAGCAGAAAAATGGACAAATGTAAAGATTTGATGATTAGATGATATCAAAGTCTTGGTGTTTGGGCTTTATATGTTACCTGGTTTTCAGTTTTTCTTTCATTGTTTTCTCTCGATTGCTCGTCTAATTTTAGTTTTTGTTAGAGTTTCTGAGCTAATTCTAGGTAACAATGGGCGGATCTCAGGATGCACCAGGCTGGGTTCATCACAGGACATGTCCAGTTCATGGTCCGTGTCTCCATATCTGTGCACGTTCTCTCCTCTTGGTTCTGGTGTCTTGCTGATTAGGGTCTTGATTGTTGCCAGCTGTTTCTGGTTTCTCCTCTCATTTCGTTTGCATATCAATCCCATCCTTTCCTTGGTTGTTTTACTACAGTACTCGTCCTCGTGCTACGCTAGTTCCAGAGGGTTCGGGTGACGTGATCTGACTCACTGATGCAGGTGGGGAGTGAAGGCTGGAACACACGGTCCGATTCAACAGAGCGGACCATGCCTTTGAAGCAGTATTAATAACTGAAATCAACAGTCATACACATCTGTTCCAAACATAATAAACTCTCCTTGAAGGTCTTGATGGGGTTGGCTTCAACATGTGTCATTCTAATGCTGATAACCTCAAAGCAGGCAGAACTTTCACCTCCCGTCATCTCTAACTTACCCCCTGTGGGGAGAAAAGACGCGACCTCAAAGCATCCTCAGACAACATGAGAGTCGTTGACGGATCTGTCAGGCTGCAAGAATACAAAACAGCACTGGAAAGTGTGGATAAACACCATCTGTGATCAATAATAGTAAACGAAAGCTGTAAACAAGCCAGGCTTTGAAAATGTTTGATTACTGAGACTAAATTCCAACATTTTAGTGAAGTAACAGCAGACAGCCATTAGAGGCTCCCATCAACTTAGCAAGTTAACACGGGTGAGCTGGACCACCTTGGTACAAACGCAGTGCCAACACACACACACACACACACACACACACACACACACACACACACACACACTTGCATCTACTTCTGCTAATAGGTTTAAGTGCTGGAGCGTACAGCATAATTAGAAGAGGCTCCTCTGTTTGTTTTGTGTTTTCAGAGTGTCAGGAAATGATGAATTTCTCACTAACTACACACACACCACACACCACACACACACACACACACACACACACACACACACACACACACACACACACACACACCCCGCAAGTAGAACTTCCTATTAGCGAGCGCTCTTTCGACTGATTGAGTCAGTTTGCAGACGAAACAATGAATCAGTGTTCCGAGGATGTTCTGGAGGAGACGGGGAACAGGAGAGACGCCAGAGCAAACAACAGGTGTGTGTTCGAGCTGGAGATGATCAGCTTGTTTCCTCCCTTTTAAAGCAGACTTCACTCATTAGCGGAGGCTTGAAACTGCTTCCCGAAGCAGCGGGCAGCTCCCTGCTGTTGGAGTGTATGCGTGTGTGTGTGTGTGTGTGTTGCGCGCAGTCAGGATCCATGAGCGTCTTTGATCTCACATGCATATGAATCAGCTCGCACTCACAGCCATGCTAACTTACACCTTGTTTACGACTCACAGTTTCCTCCAGGAAATTACCGCTGAGTGGTTGAGAAAGATGCATAAAAGTTCAAATAGACGAGGAGCTGCAGGAGTCAGGGAAGGGTCACGGGAGTGCGGGAGTGCAGACGTTTACTGGCTGATTTAGCCCAGACGATGTGTTGACCACTGTTTGATTCTAACAGTCAACTTAGAATTAACTGAGCTGATTTTGGGGGGAAAATAAAAGAAGAACATTTTCTAACATTATCTTATTGAGTTGAATTTTTCTTAAACACTCTTAATAAATTGTTTCTATTCTATTCTGTTGAAATAAATGATCATGATTAACATCTTTAAGCACCTAATCCTATAAGATCTTGACTAAATTTGAAAGATGTCAAAAATATTATCAGAAAAAAGTATTTTAAAACAAAATAAACATCCTCCCACATGAATGCAACTTCATAGAGACCGATCTCACAAAGATCAATTCGTACTATGGAAAAGTTGTTGGTATTTATTATTACTTGTTGAGAAAAGGTGCAACTATTATACTTTCTTGATCTTTGTGCCTCAAACTTAAACGGTTCATAATAAGCTGAATGTCAATAAATAAATTCAACACAGAAAGCGTTGCCTCCGTGGGAGAAAGAACCTCATGTGGTCACGTACTGCTTCCAATGTTTTTTTTCTTTTTCTTTTTTTAACAACAAGTCACTTTTCTGGATAAAAACACATTGTTTTCCAGACATTCACAGCATGCAGTTATTAGAATTTCAAAACAGAATTGGGAAAGCTTTTGAAAACATTCAGCAAGGTTGCCAGAGTATTTCTTTAACCTACATGTTCTATTCAAGCAGGCAAAGGGAATTTTTTTTTTTTTTTTAATACTATTTTCTTATTTTGAGCTCAAAAAGCTTGAACCACATCATCAAGAGGAGATTACATGTGAAAACATGGAAACAAGTCACATCCTGAAAGCCACTGAAGCATGTCTGGTGGAAAGAAAACAGTTGCTCGCGTCAACTTTAACTTGAAGTCCCAAAACATGCCTATATTTCCGCTGATATACTTAGAGATCAATCCTAGTCATAACTAACTAATTTTTTTTCTCAATGGGCAAAAACACTTTTACTGAAAATAAACCAAGAGATGAGCTCCAAACAAGCTTATGGTTGAGAAGTATTAAACTAACATGCTTCAGTTCAGGGGCCACATCCAGTTCAGTTCCATGCTGAGCGGGCCATACTGGAGCGTTTTACCTCAGGCCTGACGTCTGACACCTCTAAGGCTGCACCAGTCACATCTTGGCCGTTTTTTTTAAATCTTGCTCATGAAGCTGAAACTGCCCCATCCCATCATGTAAATGTGTTTCAACAGTGGTTAATAACATTCACACTCCAGCTATGAATTACCTGCAAAGTAAAGACCAATGCGTGTGGTGCTGGATGAGGAGCAAATTTAAAGACGCCTTCATTAGACTTGCCGCATAACGATGAAATCATGGAAACCTGCAACTGCGAAGCTCAAGAGGATCCACACAAGGTGCAAACAATGTGACAGTATTTTCTTATTTTAGGCTCACAAGCTCGAGTGTGTTATCCTCTTTGGAGAAGAGCGATTCATTATGGAAAAATGTTGAAGCAGCCGCAGACTCAAGGAAAGGTCAACGAGTTGCATAGATTAACATGTGTGTGGTTAATATTCAAGAGAAGGCAAATTGTGGTTTGACATGTCTTCAAAATGTCAGAAAAAAGGAGTATTATGCTCTTTTAAACAGATTCTTTTTTTCAAAGGCAGGGAGTCACATTGTGCTTGAAGCTCCTGATCTGATCAGTCAAGCTCTCCTGATTCTTTGCATGTTTTGTTTTATAATGATACGTTAAATTCTAAAGTTTTAACAGAGCAAAGTCTTTTTATGGACTGTTCAGCCATTTTCACTTGACAGGTCATTTCTAACTGACGTGATTGACGGTTTCAGAGTCACATGAAGCTCTTTAGCCCCTCGAATGAGGCTCCAGGAACCTCCCAGAGGATCACATATGACCAGACGTTTCATTTTCCATACATACTAATGAGCCTTACTTCTTGGCCAATAAGAAAAAGATGAGAACAAAACTGATTAAAACAGCAAAAAAGAAACACAATTATAGGAAAATGGCAAAAAAACAAAAAACAAAAAACAGTTACAATGGCTAAAATGTCAATAACACAGAACAAACATAAAATGGCTTAAATGCACAAAACACGTGAAATAGTTTAAAAGGTAAAATTGCTAAAACTATTAAATTAGCTTAAAAATGGCTAAAACTGTTAAAACCGTAAGAAAATGCAAAAGAAAAAAAAATCAGCCAATGCCGCAAAAAACTTTAAACAAAAACAAAGAGCAGCTCCCACTAGTGGCCTGATGTGAAAATTACACAGTTTACGTGAAAATGAGCATTGTTTTCAGAACGCTGCAGCGTAAATGTGGACATTTTCTGAAACAAAAGTACAATAATGGTGCCAATAGTCCCAAATTTCATTTTTCTATCAGTCCGTGAATCCGTTACACCCGATTCAAAGTCTTTCATTCTGTAACAGCTGATTAAACCTCTGGATTTGCACACATGCACAGTTTGGATGTCGGATTAATGACCTGTGTGCACACTTCCATGAGCAGGTTGGTTATTAACAGGCTGCAGACCGGTGTGTGTGTGTGTGTGTGTGTGTGTGTGTGTGTGTGTGTGTGTGTGTGTGTGTGTGTGTGTGTGTGTCAGTGTGATGTAATGGCTGGACGAGCTTTCTCTGGCTGCTTTCCCAAACTAATCAAGGTAAGTGAGACTGAAGGAGGGAGGCAGGGAGGGAGGAGGGGCTGAAGATGAAGAGGTGAGGAGGAGGAGGAGGAGGGGGGTAACGGAGAGAAGTTCGTGAGGTTGGAGAGGAGATTTAGGTGTTCAGGCAGCGGTTTAAAGTGGGTGGTAAATTCCTGCTGAGCGAAACGCTTTCCGGGCTGATCGGAGCTGAGTGCAGCCGATGAGCGCCGAGGCTCCGACCTGATGGGGGGAGAGAGAGCCGCAGCCCAGCAGATCACCCCCTCTCCCCTCTCTTATTTATATTTTAAATATCAAATGTCACTTAAGCTCAGACGGCCATTTTTTTTTTTTTGCTGACTGTGCGCATTGCTGAAATTGGCTACTTGGCAATAACCGAGCAATTTCAGTCCGTCACTCCGTGAGGAATTACTGGAAATCGTCCAGAAGGGTTGTTGTTTTATTTCCAACCTGCCTCACGAGCTTTGGAGCCAAAAGCAGACACTGATGCACTGATACTCATACCGGGATCAGTTACCAGGTACTGCTGAGTACCTGTACTCAGGAGAAGCTCCTGATACAACTCGGTGAGTATTTCATGACCACAACACGTGAACGTCACGTCTGCTGTTTTTGAATGGAGCAAATTAAACTTCATGTCATTTCATAAGCAGTACATATCAGCAGGTATCTGACGGTTAGTTTATTTCACCAAACGTAATCCCAAAGTGCAGAAAAAAACAAGGAGCTCAAAAACTATTTACAATATTTACAGAAAAGAATAGGAAGGAAAAAGAAAATTCTTACAAAGTTCACTGGCTTTCTGTCACCTCCACTGTAACAACGCAAAACCAACACTTGCAGGCTCCCACTCTCTCTCAGTCAGAGGGAAGTCTGACTCTCACTCTCTTCACAGGTGGAGGTGGGCCTCCTTTTAACACCACAGGCCACTCCCCTCAGGTAATTAACAAGGGAATCACAGTTTTCTCCCACCAAAACATAATAAATCCCCATAATAAATTCATGGTCATTTGTTCAAAAATACACAGAACCAAATAGTCGTACCACTGCATCTCAAAATAGGTCCAAACAAAAATAAATTATTTTCATGCCGAACTTTGCACCTTTCGGTGACGTCATCATGACGTCACTTCCGGGTTTTCCCCATCTGACGGCTATAAACAGGAAGTGAACTCGGCGTAACATTAACTGAGTTGGTAGTCTGTCTTGTATTTTCCTTCTCAACAGTTAAAAAAAAAAAAAGAAGCATCTTCCTCTAATTAACTGAGTACGACAGCAGAAAGTGAAGAAACAGCTCATTCTGACTTTTATTTGAATAACTTATGAATCACTTTGGATCCTTCATGAAACTAGAAGCAGCCACTGTCATCATTGTGCCGCACTCCTCATTCCACACGTCTTCAGGTTAATTCCGTCGATGTGAAGCTGTCGTTCGCCGTGAACCGCAGAGACCAACAGAAATAGACGGAGAGCCGAGCAGAGATCACAGGTGACGGTTTCCCACGGCGTGCGACAGACGCGTTCGTGTGTTTTCATCTCGCACTGCCGAGTCGCTCGACACGTTTTCCAGGCATATCTGTCACATAAACAGCGTTTTCATCCCTGTAGTACATTTCACGCCATTCTCAGGAGAAAAACAAGCAAACTGTTGACTTCAGAAACATGTTCATGTAACGAGACCTGGAGCGGCTGTGAGGGTTAGGATGGACATACAAAGTAACACGGCACTGCAGCAGCACCTTTCTGCTGCGACAACCGGACATTATTGGCGCTGTTCCATGAAAAAAGCCTCAGTGGCTTCATTTAGCTTGTTGGAGGTGAAAACGGTTGCAGAGCTGCACGAATCGCTTCCCGTTCTAAGAACTGTCTGCACAGTGCCAGTTTATCTTCGGAGACGTTTGCACAGCAAGGTTTTCAAGAGAAAACTGAAAGCTTTTGTTTGCATTTTGGCCAAGCATTTACACAATGATGGAGCTATGAGTGGCTGAAAACGGTCATGTCTTTTTCTTCATTAACATCATAGGTTTATTTCTTTGAAGAAGCCTGACATTCAGATCTTAGAGCATCTTCCTCCCATTCACTGAGTAGCGTTAGCTGAACTTGATGAGGGAACCAGTCATTTGAAGACCCACACTGAGCTGGAGCTGGGCGTCTTCTCAAATCATGGAACGCAGCATAAATTTGAAACAAGTTTTGCTTCAGTGAACCATCACAGAATTCCTCCAGTCAAACATGCTTCCTTCACCCAGTTCCTGTGACCTTCCCTCCATCATGAATCCACCTGAGGCTACGTCTGTTTTCCTAAAATTAAAATGCATCAATTTGTAAAGATGACTCTGAGTTATATCTTGTAAATTATTTCCAGCTCAGTCAGAAAGCTTTCCAATGAAGAAAGAAGCCGATTCCTCGTAAACATTTTCAATCATGAATCACAAACACGATGATTTGGACTGTTTTCTTTCTCCATATGAAAAAATAAAAGATCAAAAGTGGATTAAATACAGTAGAGTCCTCCCAGTCTGAGCAGTGGATGTTATTACTGAGACAAACGTCCCATCAAAAAGAATCAGAGGTACAAACAACTTGTAGTTACACCAGACACGGAGCTATCAAGCTGAAACATGCCAACAGGTTTACACAGGAACAGCAATAATGTTTGAGCTTCTACCAACACTGCTATCCAGAAGAAATCCAACGCTCATATATTTATATAAAGAGAATAAAGCATGTAGAGAAGCCTAATGCTCACATACAGTGTATATATAAAGTGTGCAGCACCGTTTAGCACATTCCTGTCAATAACGTGTGTTCTGTACTTCCTGCTTTTCACTGGTGAATCCTGGTTTCTGACTGAGGTTTAGTCTTTAACGATCAATTCTAATAACAAAGACTGAAGATTGACATTTTTACTTGCTGTATGTGTTCTGGTGAGAACAGATGTTCCGTGTTAACTAGAGGTGTCCCCGACTAAGAATTTCCATAGTCGAATCTGATTCGTCCGATTCTGCCAATAGTCGACTGATAGTCGAATCTATCATCTTGTTTGGCGGAGCGGGCGGAGCAAAAAACAAAAAAAAAAACAGCGCAGGCAGGTAAAACAACACTTATTTTTTTTCCTACACACTGAAACACAGACTGGAACAAAGTGTCTGTAACTCTAAACATCAAACAAATGAAGTATAGTTCAAATGACCAGAACCAAACCCACTTCTAACAAACGGGCTAAAGCATGTAATTTATTTGTATCTATAATCTCTGCAGATAAGCTCACATTTTTTGGCTAAACAGTTTCTCACATTATCTGCTCAAATTAAATGAAAGGCTTAATTGCACTGTGTCGGTCCGTTTCGCAGCGCAACATCCATGCAAAAACAAACACTAAATTAAATAGAATTAGCCTTTTAGATAAATAAAAATAATAATATAATAATAACCTAAAATATTACAATTAAACGAAATAAAAGTCAGCATTAAAAATGAGAATTGAGTAACAGAACCGTCTTTAATAGCCCAATTATCTGGCTACTTACCCGTTAATGTGAAAAGCCATGTTGTTGTGAAGTGATATGAAAGGACACAATTTGCATTTGACTTTTTTTGGATCATCTTTGACTTGGTCTGAAGTTCAGTTTTTTTCCGACATTGTAAGACTTTTAAAGTTAAGCCAAATCACCACCGAGATGCTGCTCTGTGACGGAGCTCTGCGCAAAATGGGATTGTGCCACTCACCATGGTGGTTGATTCACAGACACTAAATAGATAGAATATTGAATAAAACTACAAGTTAAGTAAATTTTTCCACAGTATATTTGATAGGCTAACATGTATATCAAATAGGCTTTATATCATGTTTATTTGGGGAAAAAAACCAAGCAATTCTATGTAAAATCAGTCATTCAGCACCCCCATACAGCTGTAATGCAATGGTCCTCGTTTAATAATCACATTTTTTCGATGCTTCGACTGCGTGATTGGCAGTCGAATCAGGCCCCTTCGAACGAATCGTCGAATCGTCGACTATCTGAGGACACCCCTAGTGTTAACCTGCGATAACCTGAGCAGACGAGGGAACATCAGCTCATGTGGAACCTGGTTTGTCTCCATCTTCGAGTTGTGGCTTTTTTTTTTTTTTTTTTTTCTTTTTTTGGCACCACATCAGCTGTGGTCACGTCGGGCTGAAGATTTTATTCTCTGCCCTCCATAAACAACCCGAGAGAGAAAAATCCAGACAAGGTCACTTCACGCTGCACTCTCTCTCAAGTCCATTTCTTCTGTCTGTTTGTCTTTCTTCTTTCATTCATCAAAAATAACACTGGAGAAAGGAGGAAAATTCTCCAAGGTCATTCAACAAAGTGTCAGCCTCACCTCTCTTCTGCTTTTATCTTCTTTTCTGCTCTCCATCCCTCCCTTCTCCCCACCAGATGTTTGTTTTCCTTCTTTTTAAATTCTCATCTCTTCTGTTGTTGTCTCTTATACTTGATTCAAACAAACGGTTGTCCAATTTTTTTGTTCCTGGATGAACAAAGTGCCCAATTGAGACGTACAGGGTACAGGTGGGGGGTCGGGCGGCAGCAGCGTGACGGAGAAATTGTCGGAGTCGGCGAGGAAATTGAGCTAAAAGTTTATCTTTCACTGAATGACTGTTGTTTTCTCTCAGAAAATCTGCTCCGGATGAAACCACAGGCATGGGAAACTGCAGATTCATAATCCAATCGCCCAAATGAGCAAGTCAGTAACCAGCGTGGAAATACAATCTACTCTGGGAGGCAGCTGAGCAGGAACGGCTGATGTTTCTAACAAACTCCGACCACTTAAACGAAGCACAGTTATGTGTGTGTGCAGAAATAATGATCCTGCTGTTTTTATGCTGTGTTAAAATTGAGGATTAAAATTCCTAAAGGATCAATTTGTACATAGTCGGACACTTTATGTAAAGTAGCCATGCTTTGCTTGGAGTCCTTTTTTCAGGTCCTCATTTTCCCAACAGTTCAAAAGAAGATGTCTCGGGTTAAATGATGGCTTTAGAACTACCTGTAGGTGTGAATGGGGGTGTGTGTGGCTGAGTTTTCCATGTGATGAACAGGTGACCGGTTGTATGACTGGATGGTTTTAAATGAATGCTATTAAATATCTGCATGAACACATGGAACTCCTGCCACTACTCCCTTCTATCAAGCATTTAACGCTACATAAGCACAGAAATGAGTGAGGCTGGAGGTAAATCTCCAGACATTTCATGAAGAGGCTGAAGATGAACTTGTGTCTGTGCAGCAGTAACCTGACGTGGATGGTTATTGGTTCACTCAGGTCGTCGCTCTGTGGAGGGAAAGGTCGCACTCGACCCGTGATGCTGAACCACTCGGGAGGATTATGAACCTTGTAAGTCACGACTTGTGTTAAACTCACTGAAAAAGCTCGGCGGATAACAGACAGATGAGGGTTTTGCTCATATTTCCTTTCATAAAATGAAAGCTTTTCCATGTGTGATGAGAAAACCACCTCAGATGTTTCGGTTTGCAGTCGTGATCCAGGAGAGAACGGAATCTGATATTCCTCATTTCGACATGCGTTTTAGTCAAGGTTAGAAGCTAAATGCTCTGAAATATGCACGATGACAGATGGATGACCTGTTAGTGAAATCGGACCCGTTCCCTCAATTTAACCTCCTTTCTTCACCAGAAGTCTCCTTCTTGAACCTTACCTCAATCCCTCTCACTGCATTGCTCACTGGACTTTCTTTATTATTGACTGAAAATAAAAAAATGTGTCTCTTTCAAGGATGTTGATGTTAGTGGGAGGAAGATGCTCTATAATCTGTAGGTTATGAAGTCCATCATGCATTTGACAAATAGGAACTTTTATAATCCCATATCTGGATTAAAACTATTTTTTTCTATTTAGTCTGATTTCGTGTCAAACATGGAGGAAATAAAGGTAATGTGTTTTTCTGCAGAGTGTGTGTCAGCGTCTGGTTTTTAACTGCACTTTTGGATTCACTTTGGCGCCAGAGGAGGCGTAGCGCGCGCAGCTTTCTAACAAGAGAGGAATAAATGGGCATGAGAGCCGTAGTATCAGGTGCATCTCTTGGAAAACGATGCTCATCTTATCTGTGCTCACATCAACTGGAGCCTCGGGCGGAATCTCAACGCGCAGCAGGATCTCCGCCACGCTGATTGTCTCGATGTTACACTCCTGTGTTCAAAGCCAAGCCGGTGTGTGTTTGTGAGAGGAAGCGCCTGCATGCGGGAACGGGCTGGACATAATTTCATCAAATGAAAAACTTGCCTTGAATATAAATCTGACTCCTTTATGCTTATCAAATCTGCCTGCGTTTTAGCAATCTACATTTGCGAGTAATAAAAGCACCTAAAAAGATTAACTATCGGAGCAATCGCTTCATGCTGACTGGGAGCTGGAACACAATGTTTGGGCAAAAAACCTTTAAATTGAGTTATTCCAACTTCAGGCTAGCTTTTTTGGGAGTTGCACATTTGTAACCCCATCCGTGCTTCAGTGATTTATGATTCTTCCACACCAAACCGGACAAAACACACCAAGTAAATGTATCTTAACATCTCGGTGAAAATCCCACTCAATTTTGGATGAAAGCCAAACTTTGTTTGTTTGTTTTTTTTTTGTCTTTTCACAGCAGATTGTAGTCCAAGGCTGCAAAGATTCCGAGACGATAAATATCAGGTCTGCTGATACGACGCTTTCACTGAAGGCACGGGCAGACTTTATATACAGCCTACAACCAGGGAGCAATTTGTAAACAAGATATATTGGTCTTGTTCCACTTGATTCTCATTTCAGCATTTTTTTCAAAGCACAAAGTCAGAATAAGTTTAGAACTAACTTTAATTTCGATTAAATTAAAAAACACATTGAGAATCCTCATCGGACTCGTGGCCACATTTGGCAAGGCGCACATTTCTTCTAGTTTCTCTCAAATTCAAAGGGAACTGGAGGAAAGACAGACAGGACTTAAAGGAATTCTGGCATGTGTGAGAATTCTATAATGAGGAAGAGTTCTAGGATCAATTAAAAAGAAAAAAGGGGGAAATTTTTAAATGTCAAAACTAGTTGCAATGGCTTGCTGTGGCAACTCCTGCCCCAAAATCTTATTGATTGAACAAAACGGACTTGGTTTAAGTGTCTTGTCTTGAACAATTGTTACAAAAAGGTTTACTGAGATAGTAAGTCCCCTTCAAAAAGTGTGTTCTAATAAGAAGAAATGTCAGTTTTGTCACATAATTGGGTTCTTGGCCATTATTTCTTCTCAAAAAACAACTATATTGCATAAACAGCGCATTGCCAAATTATGCTGATCTCATTATGAATGATAACTAAAATACCAGATAAATATTCAGCAAAAAAAAAAATAAATGCAAATGAATTCAAATCAATTTTGATGAAGAAGAAATATCTGCAGGTTATTTGGGGTCAGGAGGGATCACTGCCTCCCTCTGTTGCTTCCCTCAATCCTCTCATCCTCCCTGGAGGCATTTTAAGTGGCTTGAGACACAAACAAAAGCCTCGGCGGCGGATCGAGGACCTTTGAACATGCCGTAAACCCCGCCGATCGGCCACGCTGGCGAGCACATCCCGGACCGGCCGACGCATGGGAAACACACTCAGCCCTGCTCTGCTCTCTCAGCCTTGAGGTGTGCGGAGTCGCCCACCGCTTCCACCCCTCCTCGCCGCTCTGTTGTGCCCTCCTTAGCCGATTAGGCCGTCCATGCATGTCCACCCCCGCGGGGCAGAAAATTGTCGTGTCCAATCCTCTCTCCATCCAAACCTCCTCTATTCCATTTCCTCCTCTCTCTGTCTGTCGGTCTCTGTCGCCGTTCTCCCCGGGGAGTCTGCTGGATTGAGAAGAAACGGTGCTGATCGGGCAGCCAGACAGAGTGTATGCCTGAAAAGTGTGTTTGACGTGCCTATCCATGTGATATTCTGCTTTCGGTGGGAACCTGCTTCGCCTGCCTGATTTCTCCTCTTGCGATCATAAATAAGACCACAACAGAATTTATGGTCTTTTGTCGCGATTTATTGTAAAAACTGAATTTTGCAGAGTACACTTTCAATCTGTTGGGCCTGGATGATCTCCCGGTCGAGTGTCAGGACTTCGTGCTCTTTGCTGATCGATGACTTGCTCAATCACTTCAGTCGCTGTCCGCTCTGATTGCGCTGTGCGAGATGCTCGCTGGGTTAAAACAACTGGAATGATTCATTCAAAACAGTGTGAGAGGCGAGAAGAAAGACGGGGGATGAACACTTTCATCATGCAGGGGATGAACCGCTACTTCCCCACATATCGTAGTGTCTGGGACAGTCGCCAGTTTGTCCAAACTCTGATTCGTCTGAGCTCTCAGAGGTGAAGCCCGGGGTCTGTGCAGGTATACGATACAAACTCCCTTCAGTTTCAGTCAGCGTTGCAAACACCCACTTCCAAATAATGCCTGATGCACGACTCAGTAGTTTCTAGAAGCCAGATTGTCTGATTCTTTTCCTGAAGATGATGAAGCCATGAACAGCCCTACTCTGCCTCTGATTGGCTGATACTCACTGCATTTACTGTTTCCGAAAAACGGTGCTTCTGAGATGCTTTAAAAGAAGAGAAAACAGAGCTACACCAAACTCTACACCAACACAGAAATATGCTATTCAGTCAGTAACTGACCACACTTCCAAGACTTGGAGTCACCATTTTGGTTTTCAGAGTAGAGTCGGTCAGTATCGGTAAAAGTGGGTAAAATTGTTGGCTTGTGATTTTTCCAATGCTATGCATCAGGTTTTTCTGGTCGTAACATTATAAGTTTGTGAATACACTGAAGGTTTGCGAGAGGGCCTTTTGGTCCGCAACAGTTTGAAGTGAAAATTCAAAACTTTCACTGCAATTTGTCTGTTTACACGACGGTGGTGCTAAGAGCCACTGGAGACGCAACTTTTTGAAACATTTGAAACATGGCGGCCTCCAGAGTGACGTCAGTCCCAGTCTCTATTCTAGCTTTGTAGTCCACATCGGTAGTTTAATAGCTGAGAGTGATCTGAAATCGCTTTCGATTGGTCGCCTCTCTGTAGGAATGCTGTGTACTCGCCATTGTTAATGTTTATAGCGTGTTGTTCTCTGCACACAAGTGGTTTCATTACAAAGACGATCAACAGCGCCAACTCGTGAAGCACTTACTGTTCCCAGAGGAAGCAACAGTTATTCTAGTTGTTATATGAGCTGTTTTACGAACAAGAGCAAAATACTGAGAGTGTTGGTAGTTGTGAGTTTCTGTGTCGCTGCGTTCGCCCTGCGATGGAACGGCAGACCTGTGTGAGAATGACGAATGAACGTCAACAGCTGAACCGGACGACTGAGGGGTGGATTTAACAAGCATGGGATTGGACTGCACTGATAAGCTAAGCTAAAGTCAGCTAAACGAAGATCAGATAAGACAAAGTAAGATATGCTAAGCTACGACAGGATTGATTGGGATCAGATGAATTAGATTTATGCTAAGCTGAGATAATCTAGAATAAATAGCCAAATAAACGCCAAATGAAACTCATAGATACATTGAGCTATAGAATGAGGCCCTTTCGTTGTCCCACAGTCTTGTCTACCTTGTCCTGTTCAAAGTTCCAACATACGGTCTTCATAATATGATATTTTCTTGAAAGAAGATTTTCATTCTGCTCATTTTTTCCACTCTTCAGTTTTTGATTCCAGATGCTGACAGCTGCTCCAGGGAGGGGAGTCGAATCAGCGGGCGTCAGGAGGAGAGCCGAGCGCTTCGACCTCTGGGCCATGGATGTGTAATGATGTGCCACACACATCCGGCAGTCGGCAGGTGTTCACTGTGATCGGTGATTACTCCACGCAGATTAATGTCGGTTACATGCTCCTGCAGATGGAACGAATGGGACCGCGTCGCGCTATTTTCTCCTCCGTTCGCAGAGACAATTAGACGTGTGAATAAAAAGTTCACGTCGCCGACGACCTTTGATCTTTTCGGTGGCGGGGTCACCGAGCGAGCATGTGTTGGTGCTGTTCTTCTTCTTCTTCTTCGTGGCATTTCAACGGAGCTCTTTTCTTTTAATGAATAAAACAATCACACACACGGGGAAGGAAATGGCAGGTTGGCATTTACATTTGGATTCAGCAGGTAGCCGGAGGGGGGGGGGGGGAGACGGGGGGGCAGGCAGACGTGTTTGAGGTATTTCTGAGAGGGGGAAAAAAAGAAAAAAGAAAATCCCTTCGAGCTTTGAGAGTGAAAAGAGATTTTCCGGCACAAAGTGGTATCTTTATCCCTATAATCAGAGAGAGATCCAACAGGAGATATACGAATCGCCTCGGCCTTTCTCCTCCTCCTCTTCAGCTTTTCTCCCTCGGTGAAAGCTGTGACTACTCCATTGTAAACCATTTTACTGGTAAACAAGTAAACAGGGAGGAAAGGCTGTGTGGACTGTGTTGTGCCTGCGCCGATCCTTTAATCAGAAACACCTTGTTACCGAGGGCTTGGTTGGAATTTTACCATCAGGACTGATTTAATTCTCGGTGGCATGAATTCAACAAGGTGCTGGAAGCGTTATTCAGATGTTCAGAATGTCCCGTTTCAACATATCCGATTAAGATCTGGCGACTGCGGAGGTTACGGGAGTTCAGTGAACGCGTCGTCTGACTCAAGAAGCCAGCGTGAGATGATCTGTGACCTGCTGCGTTATTCTGCTGGGATTAGTCATCAGATGATGGCTCACTGTGATGCTGAGGGGCCCAAACGTCTGCCAGCAAACTATCCAGCAAACCACGACCGCAGCGGTCTGAACCATCGACACGGGGCAGGATGGAACCAAGCTTTCATGCTGCTTTCATCAGATTCTGCAGACACAGAGACTCATTTTGAGCCCAGTTTGAGCTGCAGCCTCAGCTTCCTGTTAGCCGACAGCAGAGACGCCCCCGGTGCTCTCCTGCTGCCGTCCACCATCGACTTCAGGTTCCACTCCGTTGGAAAAGCCCACAGATGCTCTTCTGTAGACCTTGTTTGTAACCAGTGGTTCTGTATTTCCTGTTGCATTCCCATATGAGTCCACCTGAGGGGTTGTACTGTATATTTTATTTTTTTTAATCATGTCTGATTAAGACCCCATTTATGTGTCATAATACAGTAAAAATATAAAGTTTCTGACATGTGATTCATTGATCAGTAGTAGATCAACAGGTGTGCTTAATCATGATGATTTAAAAAGATCAATCAGTGAGGAGAGAAAGAGAGTTGAGGAGGAGAGGAGAAGTAACAAAAAGATGAAAGGGTATTCGGATGAAACAAGGAGGAGGCGATAAGTCACGGTCGACGAGCGATGATGGCGATAAGGATAAGGGATGATGAGATAGGAAAGAAGAGGGAAGCAGAAGTAGAAAAGTAGAAACAGAAAGAGCATAAATCAGAGAAAGACGTGAAGAAGAAAAGGACAGAAAGAGGTGGGGGTTGTAGAAAAATGCTACGGATGTGAAGATGATGAGGCAGGAAGAGGATGGGAGGTGGAGGCGACATGAGAGGAGGACCACGATGGAGCGTCATGTTGAAGCAGCCCAAAGCGCCTCGACAGCAAAACATTTACAGCTCACACCTGTTGGAGTGTTAATGTGTTTATAAACTGCCGCTCGCACATGGCGCACACCCTGCGTCTCCGTCTTCTCTTCACCCTTCACTTCTTCATCCTTCTCCCTTTTAAAGGAACTCCTCTTTCATTCCTTGTCAGGATCTAAATCAGGGTTGTCAAACATAAGGCTCGTGGGCCAAAGCAAGCCTGCAGGAGTGACGGGACCTCAAAAAGACCTGACATCCACATCATGGAGTCTGTCTGGGACGAGATGAGGAGACAGATCACTTCTCCCGTCAGATCTTTACAGCTGAGTTCTTTATAGAAGCACAACATGCTCCAGTTCCTGCTTTGCTTCAAACTGTTCTGCAGGCAACAGGCGGTCCGATTGCTTTTCTCTGCAAGGAATGCTGTTCCTCTACCAATGTCTTCAGGCGAGGTAAGGCGGCCAAAAAAAATATCTAATTATCACAAATACACTAAATTCATACAAAAGAGGATTACTTGAAGTGTCAGAATGAGGATTTGTTGCAGGTCACGGCTCGGCTTCGCTGTTGCTTCCAAACTGAAAATGTGCTGACTGTGATCTGCTGCAGGGAATCCGCTCCAGACTCACCTCAGATGATCCAAATGATCTCCGCAGAATGTGCTCTGGGCGGTTTGTCTTAAATTTAATTGAAGCTCAACTATCAAAGTCTCCGAAGCATTTCACCTGCACAAACATGCAAACATTATGCGAGCAAGCTTGTTTTGCACACAGCTGCACGGAGACATTAAACCCTTATTCTGCACGACGACAAGTGAACAGAGACGGAAAAGAAACCAGACTCAGTTGGTGACGATAGCTTTTCTTACTTCTGCTTCAGCTGACAGTGTGTTGCAAACATTTGTGTCTCTCTGACTTTTCACTCCCCGTGGCCCTCCAGCTTTAGCACTCATTGTCACTTTCTCCACTGAGATTGTTTTGTTGTCCGTTCATCGTTTCCACCTCTCACTTCTCCTCTTCCTCCTCTCCTTCATCATCTCCTTTTTGTGTATTCCTTGTTTCTGTCATTTCTCTGCCTGGGACACCAGGTCACCTGCCTCGGCACGCCAGCATATTAAACGCATTGGATGGATGCGTGCATGAAGGAGGTGTGTGTGTGTGTGTGTGTGTGTGTGTGTGAGTCTGAAGTTGCGTTGAATTTCCATTTTAATCAGCACGTCAGCGGAGAGAACAATCCTATTACCGCAAAGGGAGGACAGAAGGGCCACTTCACCACCTCTCCCTCTCTCTCTCTCCGTCTCCCCTCCACCTCGCTCCATCCCTCCGTCCCTCCCTCTCTCTATCTCTGAGACGACAAATTAATCATCTCTCTAATGCTTCATGAAAGCCAAACTTTTTTCTTTCTTTTTTTTTTCCGTCTCTTCTTAATTTGTGAGGTGGTTTATATCTTCAATTCACTCCCTCCTTCTCAAACACACACACACACACACACACACACACACACACCTCCACTCCTCTTTTCACTATTAGTGTTGGAAAGATTAATGGTTTTTGGGCTTACATCCATAGGGGAGCTTCCACACACACTTGATTGCACACGTTTTTGCACCACGTACACACACGCATGCACGCACACACACACACACACACACACGCACGCACGCACGCACGCACGCACGCACGCACACACGCACACACACCACACATGAACCCACATAACAATGCGCCGACGGCCCGTTGGGCATCATCATTCCTGAAAACTCTTTTTATTTTTTCTTCCTCCAAATCCAGTATTGACGGGGAGCGGAGCGGGAGGGGCGGAGATATCGATCAAGGAGAAGAGAGCAGAGAGAAACACACTCATCATTAAGAAGGCAGCGGGAAGAAAGACTGTACACTGAGGAAATGGTCAAATTAGAAAAGATGTGGTGCCACACCTCCAAAGTGCAGACTTCACACAAAAACAGTCTGAAACTTTAAAAGATTTGGTCTGGCTTTCCTGGGAAGGGAAATCAGTGATTCTTAATGTTATTAAAAAATATATAGATCCAACAAATACATATCAGTGAAATCGTGGAGCTCTCCGCACACCATGTCTGAAACTGCTCGTGAAATGTTTGACCCCTCGACCCCAGAAGGTTAACAACATCAATATTCAACCAAGTCCGGCCGCCTCCTATCGATGTTCCTACAGATCTCCAGGAAGTACAGCTTCATTCTCACTACGTATCTGGACATTTACTTCACATCTGATTTCCTCAAAGCTGAGGACTGAGATTCTAACAGCGACGAGCATCGATACTCTCCAACATCGTAAAGACGGTGTCTTCACCGGCTGAGTGTTCAGGACATAAGAGGAGCTCCTGCTGGGTCAGCTGAATCTGAGACTGGCACTAAACTACATGGGGGGGGGGGGGGGGGGGGGGGGGGGTACAAACTGAGTGGATATTCAAGTAAATGGGGAGAAACTGAACAGACGGCCAGCTGAGAGCAAAGGAGGAAGTATGTATGGTGAGAACACACAGTTTCCTCTTTTATCCTGAAATCTCTGATTGAAGGTTAATTACAGGAAGTACTGGAACTAAATGTTAGAACTCTATATGAACTGAATTGAATTTTGGTCATTCAAACGCAGAGCCATGCATCAGCTTTCACTCAATCAGACATTTTGTGGTGTTGTTTTTATTAATTTTTCACAAGATTATTCACCTTATTATTTCAATTTCATGGAGCGTTTGTATGAATTCAGTGTTTCTTGTGAATTTGGTCCAAAACAAATCTCAGCTCTGCTACTGTACGGTGCAGACTTGATCTATCAAGTGTGATCCAGATGACGTGAATTCCACCCATGGATAAACAGCGGGAAAAGAGGCGTATCGAGGCTGGATGGATGGCAGGAAAACGAACCGTGTCCAGAACATCTGAAGCACCGACAGCAGCAACACTCTGAACAGCGCACGTTCAAGAAGCTGCGGGCTGGAAACGGTTGTGCAAAGTGTGGTCGTAGGTCTCATGAAACATCTGTTTGTGCTTTCTGAAATATGCGGCTGGGACCTGAGCTGGAAAAAGGCAACATGTTCTTTGAAGCTGAGAGTAAAACTCGGCCGCTGACCGACCTGAACGAACAGAGGCCGTGTTGGCAGCAGAAGATGAATACCTGTCACCAAACGGTACCTGTTGTATTTTTCACTGCTCTTTGTGCGTCTTCACAGCGAGATATCAGTTCAGCACCTGCTGGTTGGAGGTAAATCCTCAACCACAGGGGAGAAGGTAAAAACACAGCAGGGTCAGACGGCGCCGCACAGCACGAAGCGTTTTATGTGTTTTTTTTTATATTATTGGCCCGTTCAGTGAAGTACTGCTCAGCATCACAGTAACGATGTTCCACATCCACCATTCATGACCGACAGCGAGGTTAGATGTTTCTCTCCTCTCTCGTCTCCTGTGCTCATTATTTTGATATGCGAGAAAGGCACAAAATCTGCCTCTCGGACTCCGTTTATGCAGCGAGTTTCAATTGAAACTGTTCATTGCTTTTGTATTTTTGTTTCAGAAACGTTTCACACTGACACAGCAAATAATTAGAAAGGGATGTCCGTTTATCTGGAAGCAGCCTGAAAATAATGACAAACTTTAGTAGTTTTACAGTATAAAAAATAGTGTATAAACAGGCAACAGGCTAAAAAAGGCATGAAGGTGCTTCCTCTCTAACCGGCTAAAAAAAAACTAAAGTCTCGCCAAAGCAGTTTAATCTGCGCAGTGATGGAAAAAAAACAGAAGTGAGGCCGTTTTTGTTAAAGTGCAAACAGAACATGAAGAGCGATTGGTTTGTTTTGGCCTCGTTAGTGTTGACAGAGGTGTGAGTTATTGAGTTAATAACTGCGCCGTGTGTTTGCGTGTGCGTGGCCCGGCTCGCCGCTGAGCGACACACAAAGACGCCACAGGTGACTGCAGAGCAAACCCACGCTGCGGCGGACCACCGGGAACGCGCCGGACGCTTCCTCATTCATCTTCCCACCCCGATAGGAGCTTTTCTTCCTATAATGTCGCTCGCAGAGCAGCTGCCTGCGTGTGTGTGTTCCTCACTATTTAGTATTTTTCTACCAAACATTCTCCCCGGAGTCATAAATATTCTTTATCTGCTTCTTTCCCCTCCATTCCCCTGCCCTTCATCCATCCATCTATACCTCTCCGCCCACAAGCCCACCTTCCCGCGGCGTATTAAATCCCCGCAATTGAAGAATAAATACGCCACATTAAAACACAAGATATGAAATTGATTCATTCTTTGCTTTAAATAGCGTGAGGAGAACGGGAGACTGCCGTTAATCAGCAGGCAAGGTGGGAAGAGCTCTCTGCAGGCGGGGGCGTGCAGATGCTCGTTGCTGCGGGCTCATCAGCTTTACGACGTAACGGCGCTGCTTTATGGCGACGCTGGAAACATCGATTTATGCTGATGACTGTGGCTGCGTTTCATAATGCAGCCATGACACGCCGTAATGCTCCAATCAGGAGGTGGTGGAGGAACGGCCTTTAGGCTGCAGAGGCGTCGCCACACGGCCCGAGAGGTCGGCGCGCCTGAAGCTAATTAACACATGTGCAGCACGAACGCAGCAACGAGAACAATCCAGGCATCCGGTGTCACCCGGTCAGACACCCAAAAAGTAAGAGGGAATTGGATCTTCACTTTTTTTCTTTGGAGGAAAAATTCACGATAATGATTAATGAATGATAAAACGAATATGTGTTTATGAAAATATACTAATTGGAGACAATCGTCTTGAGTAAAAATAATGTAATGCAAATGTAATGAGCGAGGCAGCTGCAGGCAATAAATAGCAACAGATCAATGATATCAGAGTGAAATGCATGTTAAATTGTTGCTTCTTGATGGTAAACAACATATTTTAAAGCGAAACACAGAAATGCTACTATTATCCAGGAAATGAACCGCAGCCCGTTGTGTGAACATAAAATCAAAAGCATGAATCTCAGCGTTAATTTGGGGACGTTGGCAGCAGTCTGTGGGGCAGCGAGGTGTGTTCGGTGGTGCAGTCCAGGGTAAACGGCCCGCACCGTCTCTCAGCGAGAAAGTCGCAAGTCCGATTCCCTATCCCCTCCTGTCCACGTGCCGAAGTGCCTTTGAGCAAGACACTGAACTCCAAACTGCTCCCAACAGAACGACTGAGACACCTTCATTAAAATGTTTCTGAGCTGCAAAATTTGAGAGTAAACCCACACCTCCGAGGATCCGCTACCCCGCTGTGCACAATTTATATGTTTTCTGAACATTAATTTCTGTTTACTAAACAGTAGAAACGGTGAAGACGCGTTTAAAGCAAATAAATCCATCAGTCCTGAAGAACTGCGGTGTTATTTCATTCTTGGATGGCGTGAAATCTGCATGGTTGTTTTTTTTTTTTTTTTTTTTTATGGATAACGGCACAGTCACAGCTGGATCTGAGTCTTCTGCAGCCAACCTGATACAGTGGAGGTGAATGGGATTAAAATGAACAGCGGAATCTCTTTTTAGCAACCGTGGTAATAAAATAATCCCAAGAAATCATTTTTCTCAGCGACTGATTCCAATTTTGGTACCATCAACAGCGTCCAAGGACAAATGCCTTTGTTCAGTTTGGAACACATTTTCACATTGTTGTTTTTCAGCAATTAAATGTTAAATGAATTTCACTGAAATAGCACTTTTCCACTGCTTAAGCAGTAAATCAGGTGAATCGCATTCATCCGTTCACATTAGCAGCCACGCAAGGTGCTCGGTCCATTCATTGGGAGGGATTTGGGGTTCAGTGGTTTTCTCAAGCACATTTTTACAGGTGGACAGGGAGAGATCAGGAATCAAACCTGCAACCTCTCCAAAACCACCTCCAAATTTGATTGATTTAATTTTAAAGGAAGAAACACGTCAAAAACAAACCAAAACCATGACGTTCTTCCCAGAGAAAACAATGCGCAGGTTCCCGTTTTCCTGCCAGGTTAGAAGTAGAGTTTTGAACCCCTGGAAAAAGAAGCGGAAATATGAAAAAGTCTGGATGGAGCAGCACAAAGCCAACTCATCTCCTTCCAGCTGTGACACATGTAGTCCGTATCATTAACTCATTCAAGAGGCCTGCAATATTTATTCTTACACTAACAGAGTTCTGCTCTACCTTGTTGTTTCTTTCTTTCTCCCTGCTGTTGTTTGAAGAGTATAATTGCGAGTCTTTGGAGAGCTGAGCGTCTTTCCAGCTGTGACACACAAAGTCTGCATCGTTAAAGCAGATTAACCAGACGCCACAAAATGTGACAATTTCAAACGACACGCCACTCTTGTCGCGGGAGAACCTGTAATAGCGAGTCTTTAGAAGCCTCAGAGCGAGAACCACCTGGAGAGCGTTTGGACTTCATCCTTGATGCGTCCTGGGAAGTCTGAGCCCGCTGCACGGCCACATGAATTTATACATGGCATTTCGGAGGATTCGGAAAGCTGTTTGTTCCTGCATAGGCGGCGAATCAAGACTTTGCGGCTTTGATGACAGACGCTGTGGACTCAGGAAGCTTTCTTTCTCCACTGTGCATAAAACCTACACAGTAGAAGAGAATTTATTCAGATACTAGGTGGGCAGAGACGTGTGTGACGTATGGTAATGAGTGATGAAACTAATGCATACAAATTTAGGACCTTTATTTATTTATTTATTTATTTATTTATTTATTTTGAGAAAAAGAAGCTGCGTTTTGCAGTTCTCTTGACTATTTGGCAAAATATTACCACAATTTTTATCGTTATTACAAGCAAAATTATCACACCGTCGTGTAAAGATGTGAATATGCAAACTTTTGGCATACTGTCAACTATTTTTATAGTATTTTGAGAAATAGAAACACTTGTCTGAGCTCCCCACAAAACTTCAGCACAGTAAAGCTGCAAAAAAATTAAGATAATATTTTCATAATATTTTATGAAAATTTGTTCAAACAATAAAAAGTTTGACCAAAAACGGTGAATAGAAGTCTTGTCTTTGATTAGCTTTCTTTGGATGAATTTATTTTCCAAAGCAATGTTACAGAATTTGTGCAATTTTAGAAATTGTCAAAATGAAAACACAAATAAACAAAGAAATTAGTTTGTGACCGTTTGTAAAGTTAGTGCTGGTTTGCAGGCTTTCTTGGCAGCATCACCGATATCGCAGCTCTGGAGCTTCTGGAGTGTTGTGTCTGGTAATCTAAAAAAAATTTAAAATCTGTTTTCTTTGCTTGTTGGTTTTTTCAGCCACATCGGAGCCCGTCGCAGGCCAGTTTAGGCCCACGGGCCTTATGTTTGCTCTCGCTATCTTTTTGTTTTGCTTTTGTTTTAAATTGTTTTTACACGGAAACAGCGATTTCGAATTGCGGTTAAAATATCCCTTTACAGTTCTTTCATGTAGAACAGCCGTTCAATTTCTCGGTCAAACACCGAAAGCATTCGGTGAGTCTAATCTCTCATCTGCGGGGCTTCTTCTGGTATTTCTTATTCAAACAAACTTAATCATAAGCGTGGTGAAATAAGTGGTTACATGTGGTTATGATCACCGAAAATTCACAATGGATTAAAGTTTACTGACGTCCAGTAGGGAGACGAAGCAGGACGCTCTCCGGTCCCCACCCCCACCCCCACCCCCACCCACTTAAACCCTACTTTGCACTGACAACTGCACCAGGGTGGGCTCCGATACGCTGCTCTCTCCTGGTTCCACTCCAGCTTTAAATTACATGGTCTGCTGAGTTTGAGTCCGTGCCAACATCTCCCACAATAAATCATGTGCATCTCTTTGAATTTGCGCACGCAGACTGAAAGCGAGACGGCAGCCTCCCTTTGATTCAACGGGAGCTGAAAAGCTTGAAAGTGGTGCGTGAATTCAAATGGCGTCTACTGCAACAGAATAATAGCTTTGAAAGGTAAAATGAAGGTCTGCTGAAAAAGAAAGAAGGGAGACACGGTGAGCGTGACGGGAAAGGATACCTGCCACACAAACTGGGGTAAGTGCCTGGTGCACTGATTGACCGTCATCCCGACTGAAATGGAATTACATCTTAATCACTTATTCCACCAACCTTCACGTTTCCTCCCAAGCAAAGTGAATTGGCATGCCGGTGTGGAAACAACAGGTGCGATGCTCCTTGCTCGCTGTCTAAACACGGCATGAAATAAGGTGATGATGACTCTATTTGTTTAACTCGAGTCTGTTGCTCGGCATAAGCAGGACAACATAAAATAGCGGGGCAGGATGGAAATGTTCCCTTTCCTTCATTAATTACACAATTATGCCAAGCTGCATGCTTGACGATGAACCAGATGTTGTGTAATTAACCTCGGTGTGAAGATAGTGTTCTGCCCCATTGTCTCTCACCTTCAAGAATGAAATGGAAACCAGGCCCAGGCGCAGATAAGGGAAAGGTACTCCCAAGGTTTTCCACAGACGTGCCGACCCACCTAAACCGAGTCGGACCCGACCGAGTTCGGATAATGGTAAAACTAATTTATCGCCGCAGTACGTGAAGAGTCATTCATTGCGTTGCCTCCATAACCTTCTTCTCTAAGTGTGAGGATATAAACCCTCGAGCCGCTCCGGGAGCTTCATGGAGGTTGAGTTGTTGTGAGCAGACAGCAGGGTGAGCATGAATTTAAAAGACCAAAGAGAGCAATATGTATGCTAAAAATCAGAAACAAGGTGAAGTCCCAAACCCTGGAAGTCTGAACCATTCTCCTCTTTATTGTTGTTGTTCTTCTTTCAAACAACTTGATAAAATCAAAACTGAAGTGTACAATTTACACTTAGTTGAAAAAAAATACAGTAAAGAAAGGCAAAATGTCATTAAATACATCTTGACCTTGGAAATGTCGCATCCGGATTTCTTTGTAGTTTGATTGATATGTTTATATGTAAAAAAAAAAATCTGTTAGTTGATTTGTTGGATGACATTTTTTTGGGCTTATCTGCAGGCTCGGTAGTTATAGTTCTGTCTGGTTGGTTCATTATTCTGCCGGTCTTTTAGTTGTTTGGTTGATTTCTTTTGTTGGTTGTTTATTCTGTCAGGTTTCTGATTATTCGGTTGGTTAGTTATTACGCTGATCTTCTGGTTCTTTGTTGGGTTGGTTTATTATTTTGCCAGTCTTTTGGTTGCTTTTTGGTTGGTCGGTTGATTATTCCGTCAGTCTTTAGGTTGCTCAGTTGGTCTTTTGGTTGTTCGGTTAGCTGGCTGGACACCAGTTTGGCAAAAACTATATAATTAATCCTTACATTCTCAAAAAAAAACCCAAAAACTACTGTATGTTTGGAACTTTGTTTCATCTCTACATTCCAAGTGTTCCTTAGTCTCAGTACACATACCAACACAGACTTTCTCTGATGGGACAAGTAGAGTAAAATTTAAAAAAAACAAAAAAAATGTTGATTTCTTCTTAAGCTGTACCCTCTGTCTTGCTCATTAACATTGGGGATGACCGCTGAGTCGTGTTTATTTGGTGCTTGTGCACGTTTGCTTTCCTGCACTAAGATTTGATGAATGACTGTTATTGTCCTCCTGACTTTCGTTCTGACCGGCCAACATCAAATCTTCGGCAACATCTGTCACCGGGCTCCGCTGTGGTCCCCAGCGGGGGGCCGGTGTCACTGACAGAGACTGTGGCTCAGGGGTAAGAGTTCACTTCCCACAATGCACTCCTGCTATCAGGATTATTAATTTGTTGGAATGAGCGTCATCCAGAGAAGGTCACTGAAACGAGTGCGTTCCAGTTTGCCGCTCTGTGCATCTTGTGTGATGAGACGATCTGGTGTAAAACAACTACCCAGTGCTACAGCACATTAAACACATGCAAATCGCTCTCCTGTTTCAACGAAAGCCTGCTCGTAATTTACCATACAATTAACCTACAATTTTTCAGATGTGTGGCACAAACTACCACAGTTACGCAGATGATACTCAATTATATTTAACTATAGAACCAAGCATTAAATTATGAAAAAAAAACAACAGCTTGTCTGTAAAAATGTAGAAAAATAAATCGAACACACACGTTCTTGTCATTGGTAATGAAGCGGTCCAAGAAAATTTAATCACAAAAATCATTTTAGACTCAAAAAGACTACTTTTCATCTTTTCATGTGTCAGAACTTTTTTCAGCTAATATACTTTGTAAAACATACCTTTCATTTTCTCTCAACTGACTTACGGCATTGCTTTTTTCACTTAATTACTGAAAACCAATGTTGGGGAGTAACGGATTACATGTAACGGCATTACATAATTAGAAAAAAAAAACCAACTGTAAACCGTTACAGTACATACAAAAACATGTAATCTTGTTACAGGTATATCTTAAAAAAAAACACGGATTACCGAGCGGGATTACTTTTGAAAATCAGACTTAATATACCAGAATTACAACAGACATATGAGCCATATACAGATAATGTGACACTTTACGGCACTTTACGGCACAAACCACCACACCACCATAGATATATAGACAATAGATGCCGTAGATATATAAACAATAGATGCCACATCGATTGCCATCTTGGAGCAGCCTCCCGCTCTTATAAATTTAACCGTGAATGAAACAACCCGCGTTGCCCTGGATTTTACCACCTGCTGCTGGAGTCATGGCTGCTCCCAGGGAGAGAAACTCATTCTTTGGCTGGAAACTTAGATATAATTTTGTATTTAAGTCGGATGAGGCCCAGAACTTCTCTGTACGATGTAAATTCTGCCTCCCAGCTGTGAAAATGCTCTCAACATCCAGGGACTCATCATCAAACCTGAAGACACATCTACAGGTATGAAACACACCTGAACTCACAGTGAAGCTGAAGTGCTATTAGCCTGCTAACCTGTCAGTAACCTGCTGCTGAGAACCACAGCCTCACCAGGCTGAACTCAGAAGAGTCTGATGGAGGCAATAATATCTTCATCCTGTGTGGAGGAGTATTAGAGACTGCATGTTTCCTTCTGCCACTGAGGAATGAATCAACTCTGAACTGAAAAAATATTGAGCATGGTCTACCTGAACACAAAACACTGCTCCTCTCTACAGCAGTAAAGCTACACAGCAGATTGAGTAAATAATAGAAATGTGTGTGTACACTGTCAGTACAGCTCCTGGTGCTGTTGCTGGACTGTAGAACTACGAGAGGAACACAGTCTGGACTGATGGCGCTGATCCTGAGTCACAAAGAAAGAAAGTCAGATTCTCAGCAGGTTCAGAGGTTAAAGGTCATGTTTTTGGTATTAATTGGGGCTGAACACACAGAGCTCAGCAGAGTTCATAAGACGAAGAGCATTTAGTGTTTTCTGTGTGTAGAGTCGTTAATACGCCATGAAGACGACTCATTGTATTGGTCTATATCTATATTTTTATGTTTGCTGGGGAAGTAATGTAAAAGTAACCAAAACAATCTGGTACGTTTACTTTTTAATTGAAGTAAGTAGAGTAAGTTAGCGACTACATTTTTTGAAAATTAATTTGTAATTGTACCAGATTACAATTTCAAATAACCCTCCCAATCTTGCTTAAAACCCTGATTGGAAGAATACAACTAGTGCCAAATGCAGCAGCTCAAACACTTATAAGGAAAGGAATTTCTAATGCAGCGTTATTAAATCTTCCGATCATGAAACACTGAAATAGTGACGTCATTTTCTAACTGTTATTTAGATTTGATAAAGTTAAGATTGCACTGTTTTAGTAAGAGAAGCAAACAAAACACAACACTGGGACCTGAACCAAGAAATCAGCAGTGAAATAGAAAAAGGGTCAGCTTCTTTATTTCTGTGATATTTATACCAATATCACATTTACACTGTGTGGGTGTATTTGTACAAACATATGTCGCACATGATCTTGAAGTGTAATTTTCCTTAAAGGTGCATTAAGGAGTTTTTCAACTTTAAAAATACTTATTTTCCACCATAAATATGTTACACATTTTTAATAACGTATGCAATGTGCCCTGACATATTCATTATAAGTACCTCTAACAGCGCTAAATTGTCACTTGAAAGTTGCAGTGCCGGTCCGGCTCCAGCATTTTTTGGGGAGAATTTGAAAGGAATGATGTAATGCGTGCTGGTTAAGTTTCGTTTTGTCCGCCATTACTCCGCCAGATGCTTAGTGAGCAACAACTGAGCAGGAGCTTCCAGAAAGTAAGAACAGACTGGCTTCTAGCACTGCCACAGCTCCACACAGACTCCACCAGGTAAAAGAAACTTAAATCTTACTGGAGCGCTACTAAAAGAGCGAGGAAGGAGTTCCCCTCTTCCGTGCACGCGAGCCACAGGCACGAGTTTTTCACTAAGCTGCATTACGCCCAAGGCCTGCAGGGGGCGCTGTTTCGCATAAAACGTGCAAACTCCTTAATGCACTTTTAATAAATTAAGATTAAATAAGAAATTTGAGTTGACAGTCTACAATGATCAGGTTTCAGGAGGTTTGAACATGTTGTGCTGTAAGACGTCACATTCAGGTCACATGAATGAAAATGTTTCCACAATGGTCTCAAAACTTTCAGAGACATGTTTTGGCTCCCGAACCAACAAACCTGATGTCAAACTCAACTGAAAGTCCGAGTTTTAACAACGTTTCAGAAAAGTTTTGTGTTTTACTCTGCAACGTTTTGAAAAGCATGTCCATTCACACGGAAATGGCAGAAACGCTGATTATAATGTGGCTGGCACGTTGAGGATTCTGTTGGTTGTTTTTGTAACTGAACCACACAAAAAGCACATGCAATAAACAACAATGGAGAGTACACGGACATTCATACGGAAAAAGTTACCTTTTCCCCCATTTCCATGGAGACGGATTTGTAGAGTTTTTATAAAGTTGTGTTTTCAGGGGCTTTGAGTGAAAACGGACATTCAAAACGCAGTGAAAGTTTTCCTTTTTCACTTTAAAAGGTTGTTTCGTAAATGGGATCTGACACTCAGAACAAAGGAAAACACCTTCTTCCTCCCACCCCGACAGACCGTCTGCTTCAGCATCGCACCACATATTCGGACCCACTTGCTATTCAGCGAGCGTCGCTCGGCGGCTGACATCCTCGCCTGTTTATCTAAACCCGCCGTGTCTTTGAGAGCAGGAATCACATAACAGAGGTGACGCCGCTATTTGAACATCTACCTGCTCCTCCCCACCTCAACTGAAGGGCACGTCTGATTTGGCGGTTGCCCTTTTACCGAGAGCAGCTCTGTCGTGGCGTGAGCTCTGTAATCTCTGCGTACGAGAGGCTGATATGAGCGGCGGGGCCGGCTGCCCCTCTCGGAGGCCCGCGGTGGAGGACCCTTCGCCGGAGGCGAGGCGCCAGCCTGGCTGGAGGATGGCAGAAGTGCCCGGTACTCTTACAGGACAGCGAAGTGTAAAGTGGGCTCTCCAATCCAGCTGCACTCCCTGCCCTCTACCCTTGTTGACGTCCGCACTGCCCGGAGGTGAAACGAGGCTCTTTCTGAGGTTCACAACAAAAAAAATAAAAAGGATTTCAAGTCTTTTTCTTGTAAATCCCCGAGCCTGAGGGCACTTTCATCACTGCTTGTTCACTGTGCCACACGCCTTCAATAGTTTTTCACAGATAAGACAGAGCGCGTGGAGGATTTCTGAAAATGTCAGATCAAACGTTTAAGGGGCAGCGGCGGCCTCGAGGCTGCAGACACAGACCTGAGATGAGAAGTTCACCCATTCAAAGCCCACGGGAGACAGGTCGCCGCCGTGGCTCCCTGAGGAAGACCCCTGACCCCCCCATCGGCTCCCCGGAGCGCCGTAAAACACATCCGAGTGATGAGACGGGTCAGTGCAGGAAAACAAATTATCCAAAGGGCATCAATAAAGTAAAGGATAAGTAAACTGTTCATAAAGGAATCACTAGTTTATAGATTATAAACAAACCGGAGGGATGATTTAGATTCCATCGCAGCCGAGCAAAGTTACTAAAATTCACAATTCACTTCAACAATATTTAGGTTACGCTTGAGTAAAAATCTTCAAACCATCTGATTATGGAGGCTCCAGATGCTACATTCCAGCGAATATTGGTGAAATTTGTCTTTTCCTCATGTTTTTTAAATAGTTGCAGTTGGATATATAAGTGGAGAAAGTGGACTTGTTTTTACATTTTACATTCAAAAGTAATAGAATTTACAAATTGGAATCAGTGTCTACATTTCTCTAGTTTTGCATCAGTCAAGTTTGCTGCAAGAGAAAAGTTTGAGCCCTTTGGGGCTTCCTCGCTTTCTGCTTTAATTGTCAATAAAAAGTTAAAAAGTTATATGTATCAGGTTCAGCACATCCTGGATTAAGATTGGATCACACTTTAATATACAAAATGTGGAAATCAGATTTTCTTTTCTTGCTACTGTACATGATGCAACTGCCAGTTTGTCTGTTGTACAGTTGATGTTTTCCAGGAAGAAATATTCTGATAATACTCACAGGATGTAGTTATCCAGGGAACGGTAACAGAATAACTCTAAATGACTCCTTTTAACTCTTCTCTGACACTTGTTTCATCAGCTCGTTGCAGTAGAATGTAATAGAACGCACCAAGGCTGCAACAGCAGCCACAAAGGTTTTCTTTTTTCCAGTCTGTGAATTTGTGTCAGTGAGTGAAGATGAGTGGATTATTGATCCAATCACAACGCCGTTATTCCGCCCGTGTGTGTTTCTATGCGTTTTCTGTGTTTATCTTCATTCTGACCTGCAGCAGCTCCTCCTGGTCGTCGCCCGCCTCCAGCGCCACGGCCACCGAGGCGAAGGGACGACTGGCCATCTGCTGCCGCTCTCTCATCAGCTGCTGCAAGACAAGTCAAAAGGAAACAACAACATTTTAAATTTGACCATTTTAATTCTTAAAAGCAGTCACTCAGTTTTAACTATCGAGATATTAAAGGTTGTATCTGAATACTGTAAACACTTTTTAATATTTCCTATTGGAAAAACGGTGAAATTCTTTTCTAAAGAAGCTGAATTGAAGCTGCGGAACTGAGTCAGGTGAATAAATAAGGTCAAAGAAAGGAGGGAAGAAAAGAGGTTTTGTGGTGCGATATGAGAAAAGCAACACGCTGGAGAAAGTAAAAGTGTGAAATAAGTTGAAAAGTGAAGACATCAGATACAGTAGGAGGAGGAGGATGTGGAGAATGAGGGAGAAGGAGGGTCGGGGAAAAAAAACTGGGGAGCAGAGATCAAAGTAGAAAGCTTGATAGAAGCGCAGGAGGGAGGCGGGAGGCACACCGGAGCGGGAAACAGCAGCTGGCGGGGGGATGGAGGGGGAGGAAGAGGAGGAGGAGGAGGAGGAGGAGGAGGAGGAGGGGGCCGGGTAAACTTCATTAATGAGGAAATGTCAGATGAACAAAGGCAGACAGCGAGGCCTTCATCAGCATGAGGTCCAAACACTGACCGAAAAAAACAAACCGAGCGAATATCGACAAATACACGAAGGATGAGCGAGGACGACTGTGAGGAGGCTGGAAGACAACAACAAGCTCTGTAACCCCGATCCAGCCCGGCTCTCCCCGGCTTTCCCACTGAACTACAAACACGTTAATGGGGTTTTGGTTTTACATTTAGCCTGGGGGTGGCCACCTGTCATCTGAGGAAAAAGAAGGAAAAAAAAAAAACTCATTTCCAGCCGATTATATGCCAAAGTCGTAATCATCAGCATGTTGTTTCGGCAGAAAGTTTTCCCGGCGTAGACCCCTCACCAGGCCCCCCTGCTGGGAGCGAAGGCAGATTAGAATCTGGCCTGTCGACTGCTACCCACACAGGAAGATGGAAACAAAGTCTCTGAGTTTGTTTTCAGGCAGATATGAGCTTTTGCCGACGCTGACGTGCAACTTCCTGAAAAGTGGAGTACTCGATCAGTGATCAGTAATCTGGATGTCAGATACAGCAGTCAGTGGGAGGAAGATGCTCTATCGTCTGGATGTGTGCTGAAGTTACATCAGTTAGGATGCAGAAAAATGCACAAAAGTCGTAAGATGATCCTCTTCCAGGAAAGAGGATTACTGTTACTGTTACTACTAAGAGATAACTGATTAAACAATAGACAAAAACAAAAAAAAACTGTTTTCATGCAAGAGAGAAATAACAGGACCAGTTCAACATCACTTCCTGAAACTGATCCAGGTCCAGAATATTGACGTGTGCTGTTGAGAATCAGCCTGGGACGATCCAGCCACTGCAAACACACGGCGAAAAACAAGCCAGGAATGAATCAGAAAAACCTGTCTGAGAGAGTGAAAGTTGAAGCCCGTGGTGTTTCAATCAGTTTTCTAAAACTCTCTGCTTCAGCTAATCCAGCAAAGGTCAAGGACAACAAGAAAAGAAATAACAGAAAATATGGACAAAACGAAGAGAAAATGGGAGCAAAAATAACAAAGAACAAAAGAAGCACCAGAAAAGGGCCAAAAGAAAGACAAAAGAGAGGAAAAATACAGATAAATTGACAAAAGGCGACAGAAACAAAAAGAATAGCGGTGTTAAATGTCAATGGTTTCCACACACCGTTAGCTCCCTCTGTCCTCTCCTGTTGCCCAGAAAAGGCTGCGTTGACATTAACTGGCTGTCAGGTGTTGTGCTCGCGCCCCGCCGGCTGCTCCACTGCCGGTGTCAGACTCTTTAAGCATGAATGAATACTACACCTGTAGCTACACCGGAGCAGCCGGGCGCTCCGGCGGCGCCCGGTGCTCCGCTAGCACGCGCCGCCGCCGCGTCAGCTAATGCGATGTCTCCTCTTGTTAGCCGTCACGGCTACGCTAGCGCCGCTCGCGAGCATCGCTGTTAGCTCAGATTTGTAAGTGTGTGTGTGTGTGTGAGAGAGACTTTAGATGAGATAATAAAAACACTTTAACCATTTTCAGACCATGGAAGCATGTTTTTATCTCCTCAAAGAGACGATAAATCATTGTGGATGAAAACAGATTAACAGCTTGCAGGTCTTTACAGCCAACAAACTGTTTATTTTTTAATGGATGAAAGCAAAAGAGAGGAGTGAAAGAGGCTGCCCAGCAGTGCCTGCTGCTTGTTTTTCATCAAAAAACATGAATACAGTCTGATTTAAATGAATGCCGCCATGCTGGTTTGGGCTGACAAATCTGTTAAAGCTGCAAGAAAACTGAAATGAAAACAAACAGCTCGACAAAGTTTTTTTTATTTCTCATGTCGTTTTAGGGATCTTCAGATTGCATGTTAACATGAAAATGACAGCAGTTACTTCGGCTCTTTTGGAAAGTGATCGCTGCCATTTGACCACAAGTACCCAACAGATATGACATCTTTTCATAGAGGAGGGAGAAAAACAAGGCACGGAACCGCCGCCATATGTGGATGCTCATTATGTGTCCATCAATACTTCTTTAAGGTATAGAAAACGCACAGTATGATCTTCTTCCATCTGTTGCACAAATCTTTTCTTATTTCAAAACTTTCTCAATCCAGTCTTGAAAAGACAGCAGCTTGCATCTGGTTTTAAGCTCGTAATGTGACCATAGCGGTTCTGCTACATGTTAGCATAGCCCTGACTCACACTGTCATCGACTGACAGCCGTACAAACATATCTAAGAGTAAATTCCCCCTTCAAAGTACATTTATGGCAACAGCTTTTTTGTTTACACCCTAAGGTCATTCATCCTTTGAGTGTTGGTCCATGTTGATGCCTCCTGTATTGTAGTTGTAATTGTCTTATTCTCTTTTTGGAGAACTCTGTCATTTCCAGTTAAAACAAAACTTGCTGGTTGAATAAAAATATCTCAGTATTTGCAACGAGGTTTGAATAATTTGCGGCTTAAGTGTAAATATGAGAAGGCTGTAGTCTATGGCTATTTTTTCAACAGTTTACACAGTCTAATTCGATTGTGTGATGTGATAGCACGGACCGTAACGACTGAATGTTTCTTTAGAAACTGCAGTAGGTGTTTGAAAAGAAGGAAAGAAAGGTGCACTGATGTGAATCCTGGTCCTAATGGGTTAATGAGGCAGGATTATTAAAAGTTTGAGAGTTTGTTTTAAGTTGTTGGCAAGATTAAACAAAGTACGACTGTTTGCATTAAAAAGTTGCCACAAAACAATCCTTTTGTTCCCAACCTGAGTCCTTCTGCGGTGGAGTCGTTTGCATGAGAGTTGGTGTGTTGGTGTTTCTCTGGGCTCGTTCCTCCCTGCAGCCGTTGCTCCTCTGTTAGTGAGATTAGACAACCTGGTCAAGGTGAGCTGGGTCACATTTGTGCGCGTGTGTTGCAGCCTGATAAATGAGTCCAGACACTGGAACTATATTTGCACATTAGCAAGGAGTGAGAGTGATGCTCACTTTTAAACAGCACGCTGTTCGCTGTACTGTACATGTCATTTAGCACCCGTGTGTGAATGCACACAAAAGGTGACGTTCGGTTAAACAGGCCACTTTTGTGTGTGTACTTAAGCATGTGCTGCGTGTTTAATGCCCCTTTTGACAAGACCTTGAGTGGGCAACAAGGACAAGACAGCGGCCATCTTTTCTGTCTGCCCGCCGGGCTGTAAATCAGCCATAAAACGGCTAATTAACTCTGCTGCGCTGTAAACAAGCAGTGGCACGCCGGACGCCGCCGAGCGGGTGGCACAAGGAGGGAGGCAGTCGAGGAACAGCCACAAGTGCATGAGTTTCAGTGTATGGACAGAAATACACAGAACGCTGGGTTGTGTCGGTCGCCGTTTCCTGTCCACGAATGGACTCTGTTACATGACAGCATGACAGATTTTGGAAATTTGTTTACACAAACGTGATGCTGGCAGTGAAAATATATCTTGTTCGTTTGAAAAAAGTTCCACATTTACACAGCAATGTTTTGAAAGCAATGCAGTGTTCATGTTCGGCCACTAGTGGGTGCTGTTGGTTGATTTGGGATGTGCTATCAGAATGGTTTGACCAGATGAAGAGGATGTATAAATGATTTATTTGGGTTGAAATGAGAGACTGATTAAGGCCTCGTTTATGCAATGATTCCAGTGAAAAAACATAATTTTTGCATTTCTGTTTCAAAAGGGTTTCACATTTCCACAGCAGCATGTTTACACAAAAGACGGGAAATGCGGACAATGAAGCAGTTTTCATGTAGGGTGACGATCTAGATGCTGTTGGTTGATTTGCGATGAAATCACACACACTCACACGCGCATGCAGAGAACATGCAAACATTCACAATAGGAGAGCACGGATATTCTTATGGACAGAACACCAAGTTTAACTGTTATTACGATCACTGTCAACTCTAAAACTGCCAAGTCCAGGAGAATCTGGACTGAGAGTCATGACACTCTGGAGGAAAACGTTACTGTCCTGAGCATGTGCAGAACAAGCCACTCCGGTCATGTGCGTGCACAGCAGCAGCGTTTCCGCCATCTTCACACAGTCATGTAAACAGGACATTAAGTATTCTTGTGAATTCAAAGCTCGCGGCACAACATCTAAAGCGTCCATCCATGAATTGGTCCATCCAGCCATCCGCCTCTGCTGGACAAACGCAAAAAAAAAAAAAAGAGAGAGAGTGCTTCAACAATGAAGCCAATCACATGGCGAATTATGCTTCGCACAACGGCGCTCAACCAAAGTAGCACCTGCGAGCTCAAATTGCCAGCCTTGTTAGGCGGATTGGAAAATATCTGTGTAATGTGCTGTTTGCCCATTTCAGACGCGCTCCTGCACAAATGGTGGGTTTCACAACAAAAACGAGAGGCTCGGCGCCACTACGCTCGCAATTAAAGTCTGAGTCGGCTGTGTGAGGGCACGGCGAGAGGAATGTCAACAAAGGCGTCGGCGTGCGAGGATGTTCGCTCGTCCGTGGACGAGGAGCAGAACGTGGCAGCGATTCTGTAACCTGCTGCGCAAAACTGCTGGAAGTACAGAAAAACCTTCAGGCAGGATACGTCACTTAAGAATACTTTTTAAAAAATTGTTTTTATATTCAATATTATTCCACTTATGTCCACAGTTTGAATTACGTGGGTGGACAGGCTGGGCTTCGGACTTCGGCGGTGATGTTCTTGAGGCCTCTATGGACTCAATTCCAGTTAATAAACCGAAATAAAGATGCGATTTACAACTTCGCTGTGGACAAACTTGGATGGCCTTCAAGGTCTGCGTTTTTAGCTCTGGGAGGAATCGGAACGCAAATGGGAAACCAAAACCTGCCGGCCGACATCTGCGCTGGACTTCGCTTCATGTTTGAGGCTGAATGGATTCCATTGTCTGCAGCCAGCATCCACAATCTGGTGCAAAGCCTGAAGCCATAAGATTGCAGGCAGCAGCAGCAGCAGATGAATTTGCATGTTGTGGGAATGGGAATCAGCGTTCTGGCCGCTGGCTACAATCTTTATGCACCGGAGCAAATCTGGAATAAACTGGTAAAAGATGTGCTGATTTCATTAAGTCAAGTAAAAGCAAACAGATAACGGGGAGCAAAGCGCCACAAAGAACGGCTCAGAAATCACTAGTGGAAAACGTTTGAGCAGAAAAACTCATAATAATCCTCTTGAATGATGGAGCTGAATCGAACTCCGGTTCAGGTGTTAGCTCGGTGAAAATGAGTTTTATTTTGCTATGGGCTAACTGATTTCTTAATTTTCATGTTTTTGTGTGTGTTTTTTTTAAATGTTTTGATTAAAAAAAATTAAATTGTGTAGTCATAAAAATCCAAGTGCTCTGCATGCATGTTTAGTTTTTTTTCCTCTCTCACTTATTGGACATTCATTTTCGGATTCAATTCCGATCCATTCCAGCTTGTAAGCCCATTTTAAGGAACACGAATAAAATATTTTGATGAGTTTATTTTATTAGCTCGATAAACATGCACAAAACTGGTTAATGTGGGTTAAGGATAGAAATATCTGACAAAATAATTAACTTTTCAATAATATTGATATTGCTTGCGCTCTCTTCTGCATCTGTGGCCGACATCACAGTTTGATTTCTCTGGCCTGATATCTGATACTGGCTGCGGGTATCAGTGCACCCCTCGTCATTACAGCCATGTAAACAAAAAAGAAAATCAGAGGTAAATATAAATAAAGTAAAAGTTAGGATGATGCATTCAGCTGGGATTACTGACGCGCTCCTGCAGAGCACCACATTTCTCATCCACCGGCGCTCCCCCCCTCCCCCGGTCAATGTAATGCAACATCAGCATCCATGTTCCTCCAGTCCATCTGTAACCTAACTAGATGGTTTAATCAATTCCACAGAAGGCTGCAGGTTTAGCTCTGATTAATGTTTTAATCAGAGATACAAGAGAAACCAGCCTTTCTGGACAGGGCCTAATAACTCTTCCCGGACTGCTCCCAAACCCACAGACACCATGTAAGGGACGCTTCATAAGGCGGGTAAAAGCTAATGAAAGTGTTTGATGATGTCCTGTGAAGAGAAGTGATCTGAGCCCTGCTGCAGAGGAGCCCGCTCAAAACTGGATTTTGTAGGGAAATTGCTGCAAAACCAGCAAGTGAGAAATGTCCCTGCTGGCCTTGTTGAAACGGACGGCTACCGGGTAACACCGTGACTCCCAATGTCCCGTGAAGAACGTAATGCAGTTCCACTCCAACGGGGCGTCTGCCGGCTCCAGCAAACCAAATGCAAATGTGTGGAGGAGCAGATGAGAAGAGTGTGTGACGGAGCATTTTATGGCTCGGTTCGGCTTCACTGCTGAATCTGGTCCAGCATTATGTGACTCTGCAAAATCAGTCTGGGTCTCAGTGGAGCCGAGGCGGGAGGCGTCCACTCACCCAGTCCGTGTGACAAATCATGTCCACTGGCAGGAAAATTAATGGATTAAAGTCTGACGTGCAGCATCTCATTTACAATTGATCTAATTACTCGATTTAATTTTCTGTAATCTGCTTTCGGTTTTTTTGCATTTTACAGCAGTTGCTAACAACTTTGTTTGATTGGAGGCTCATCATAAAGCCTCCCCAAAGAGCTGTGAAACGGCTCTTCAATCTCTGATCTGGCAAAATATTACCGACAACATACAGTATCAGGAGCGTTTCAATTCGCAGCGAACAGCTGTTTCATAGGTTTCTGTAAATGAGGCATGCCAAACATGAGGCCCGTGGACCAAAACCAGCTCAGGGGAGTTTCTTTGGACACTTCACTGTGTTTTGCAGCAGAAAATATTAAAAATTGTCTTTATTTTGAGATTGACAATTAAACGCTCCTGATTCTCTGATCAGACTCTAGAAAGACTCTTACTGCGATTGTCATCGACACGTGATAATATATTTCTGTAAAACTCAGAGAAGCTAAAACACTCTTGTGACAGCTCTGAAGCTAAATCTCAATCAAACAGGTGCAGGTACACTTTAAAATCCTTCTCTTCCTCCATGCTGGAACGATCATCAAACAAACTGCACCAGAGTGCAGCGATGCGGACGAATAGCTTCCTGTTTAAAGTCAGTCCTCAGTAAACTTTAAGCTTTGTTCATGGTTTTATAGCGTATTGTTCTCTACAGGTGTGTGTGTGTGTGTGTGTGTGTGTGTGTGTGTGTGTGTGTGTGTTTTCACCACCAAACTTTTCCCCAATCTAAGAAATATAAACAGTACGATAACATGAAACATAGCAAGCTAACATGGAGTATTGTGTTTGATTTCCACTGCTCTGCTGCAGATCAGACTCTGGTGTCCCCTTACAGACAGATAACATACATCCTGGGTTAATTGGTGACTCTGGAAATCGACCGTCGGTGTGAATGTGTGTGTGTTTTGTGGATGGATGGGTGAGATCACAGCGCTGCATCACAAAGTGTGAAGACAGCCTGCAACGCTGCCAAGTTCACAATATTTGCATTCAAACTTTCACCCCAAAACTTCATATAACAGGATTACTGAGTCGATCATCATCGGCGTGGGCTGAAACGCTGATTGACAGTTTTCTCTGAAGACGTGATGAGGCAGGAGCGTCACATCAAGCCCGGCTCCGCTTTACGCTCCATCCACCCTGAATGCACTCCAGGCGGGAGATTCAGTCATTTGCTTCAGAAAACCTGACGGGAAAGGCAATCTTCAATATATATCGATACGTCCGCCCCCGAACGTCAGCATTTTTCAGTTCTTAGATCTTTTTTGAGGGCGCTTCAGTTGAGGGTGCTTTTACACGATATTTCAGAGCTAACACCGATACAGTCCTTAATGGACTTAATGGCTCGACTACAAACACTGACACAGGGTTGCAGCTATAGTGCTTACTCCACACGGTCAGTATCAAAAACGAGCATTGATCAGAAGATGAATGAAGTCTGTCGGTGCAGACAGCGATTGGCTTCCTGCTAAAAGTCTGCTAAATTATGAACAGACGGGCAGATGCCAAAACACACGGATGCTTTGAGAGAGACACAAAGAGACAAGACTCACAGAGAGATATCTCACTCGTACAGCGCGGCTTTGTGAGGACTCCACAATGGACACGTAAACAAATACCACACACACGCATTCACACCGCCGTGATTGATACTGATAAGTATTCAATTATTCCTTTATTATGTGGCTTTGAAGCGCAGCACTGTGACTGCAGACAGATAGGATTTTCAGCTTTGGCTCTGGGCATAAAATGTGATATTAGCCGTTGAAAGGAGAATGGATCCATACAGACGGAGTGTCCGCGGAGACACCGCCGCTCTGATTGTTCCGTACAATGCAGCTGCTTTACAAAGGACGCACACATGGGTGCACCCGCGGATTTACATCTCAAAAAACACTTGGCAAAAAAAATTTTTGGACCCTTGGATGTGTGCGGGCAAACAGGTGTGAGCAGCACGGTGGATCTCACACACACACACACACACACAGTTTCCTGAATTTGTATGCCAGTGGGGCAACAATCGGGAGGCGATAACAAATCTCATTTCCGGCATGTTTGCCAAGTTTCCAGACAGCATTTGTCTCCTGGCTGAATGTGGTGAGTGGGATCTGAGAAGAGTAAACAAGGGCACAGATATCCTCGTCTGATAGAATCCGCCACTCCACTCCAGCTTCCAGCACAGACCGGGCCGGACAAAACACTCCAGCAGCTCCTTGTTCGGCGCCACTCACTGCGAGACAGAGCCTCCCGACTGCAGATCTCTGAACAAATACCGCCTTAAAAAAAAAGAAAATCTGTCTGTCCTGTTAGCCCCGAGACTCACAGCAGCTACCGCAGATCATCTGTTCAGTTTCATAAGTCTGACAGTTGTAAATAAGTGAGGCAAGTAAATCAGTGTGGATCGTTTGGGGTTCAGCCTCTTTGAAATAATACGGCAAAGTGGGAAATGATCCGATGTTATGGACTGATCATTTCATGTGTCTTTCTCAGGACCGGCAGGACAGGCATTGACAATGCTCTCAATGAAAGGACAATGTAAGTACGTGCAAGTTATTTATAATATGTGCTTGTTTAGAAAGCAGCAGCCTAACTTTCCTGACTATTCTCTGTCTGGCGGCTCATATTTCTCCACAGGTCACCACGGCAAGACATTCAATATTTAACCGAATGTCTGAAACAAATGGTTTCCAATATATTGTGTTATATAATAAATCCAACAGAGAGAAAAAAAATAAGTTTTTCGAACAGAGTTGGGATAACTGATTGGAAAGGCACTTCTGTTCTGCAGAAACAACCAAGGTCCTAAACGCCAGCGGCGAAGGGAGACCTTCTGAAAGGTAGAAACACACACGAAAACACTCAAGTCAAGATGCATCTTTTAACGCTTACTTAAAAGAAACAGCCGTGAAAGGAGCTTCACAGCAGACGGAGGCAGGATATTAAGAGCCCGGGCCCAGATTGAAGCAGACAATGTGATCTGTGCTCAGCGCCATCGACACACATCCTGGTGTGGCGGTCAAATAAATCCCCATTGATCTGAAAAGAGCTAATTAGAGAGGACCAGAGAGAGACAAAGGGAGTCAGAAAAGGCCGATAGATCCTGCAGCTTGTAGCTGTTACTGTGAACAAAGAAGGCACCTTCTTGTATTATGACCGATAACTCACGCTCACACTTAACTCTCCGTCAATTCCCGCCGTTTGACTGGATAAGAACATGAAATGGAGAAGAGAGAAGACGGACGGACACGTTTCAGACCAGACAGATTAAAACAAAAGAAGCATGCAGCTTGAAAACCAGTATCATATAAGTCACACGTTCAGCCAAACATCTGGAAAAAGTGTAATTTACAGTTCATGAGATACGGGAATTAAGCTGAACAGCACTGATTTCACTGCTCCAGCTGATGTCTTGAAGTGTTCAAATCAGAAAATTCAATAAAAATGAGTTTTTAAATGTCTCTGAAAATGTGAATTTATTACGATGCTTAAGTATTCAAAAACCTTACTTTTGTTATGAATGTAATGAATATATCACAGTACTGTTTTCAGTGAAAACAGCTTTTTGAGAGGTGGAACTTTTTGAAAATGCTCCGACGCCAACATGCAAACTGCATCATTTTCAGCCAACATCACTTTCAAAACGTGTAAATGCATGATGTTACTGAAATGAAAAAAACTTCCATTTGAAATAAACACATATAATTCAATAAAGCAGCAAGAACAAAGTGAACCATGAGAATCATGGAAGAAAACCACAATTATGATATGTTAACTGTTTCAAATGGGTCATTTTGACCTGAATGTGGAATAAGTATGATATCTGAGAGCCTTTAGGAAATATAATATGAAAATAAACGTCACAGAGTCATGATGGGACGGTGCTCTTGATCTTTGTCTCACATAAACAGGGTAAAAAAAAATTAAAAATGAATGTAAAAATCTTGAAAATCAAAAAGGAAAAAGAGCCTATGCAGCTTTGATATCAGCCAAAGGTTTTCTTCCAGTTGCCTTCGTACAGAACCACACCTGCTGTTTATATGAAGAAGAGAACATAAAGCTCTCACACCTAATAAATGCCAAAGGCTTACGTAAACCTACACAGAAAAACTGAGAAATGGCACATCTGCAACAGTTGTGGCGGATTTATCTCCATCCCAATTGTCTTTGTGAATCCCGCCAGTCTAAACATTTAAAAAATGGAGCTGAAAGAGCCTCAAAGTTTTTATTCCAAAGTCATCTGTGAGCGCCTTTAATAAACGCCTTTAATCCCCTGCTTTCTGTCCATATCGCCGTTCTTCTGATGTAGCGGCCGCGGTGTTGAGGAGTGTGGTGACCTGCTCCACTAAATTATCCCCTCCTGACAGGAAGAGGCGGAGAAACACAAGGAAACAGAGAGAGAGAGAGAGAGAGAGAGAGAGAGAGAGAGAGAGAGAGAGAGAGAGAGAGAGAGAGAGAGAGAGAGAGAGAGAGAGAGAGAGAGAAAACAAGAAGAAAGAACGGGCCGTTTTCAGGGGTCATCCATTACATCCCATCGCATTAGCCCTCATCATCGGTCCGCTCGGACAGCCGTCATCCATCCCCATTCTCCACAGGCCAACACACACATGCGCACACACACAAACACACACACACGCGGGGGGGACGGCGGAGAGCGATGAGGGTACGTCTGCATGTGTTGGCGTCCTCGGCGCGTGTCTCTCCATCCCATCTCCGTCTGATGAAAGACCTGCAGCTGCAGCTAATCGGCTGCGCCCGGCCCGCCGACTCACAACTTCACACACACACACAAAGTGTTGTGGGTGTGGAGCGCGCACCCTGTTCCCACAAGTCTTTTAAAACACCATCTGCAGCCAATACCAGTAAAGGATCGATAGTTCTGGCCTTTGACCATAAATAGATGCATATGCATGGATACGAACATGAATTTTTAAACATCGCTGCAGCGCGAGTCGAACTGTTATTTTTTGCTACAGGTTTTTAAACTGGGATCAGGTGAACAGCAATACTTCCAAAGGCCTTTTGGTGATTTCATGATTATTGGCACGTGCACCACTGGAAGTTCTCACATATTTTTACAGGCTTATCTTCTCTCTTCCAGTGGGTTGAGACACATGTCTTCCTGCCAATGCATTTTGCACTTATGAGTATATCTTTCCTACATTCATTATGTGCATTTTTGCAAAGTGTTTTTTTTTTTTCCCTGAAAATTTCCTTGCATCATGTAACAATCTTTTGTTTTTGCGTTTTAGTTCTAGAAAACTCTTTGTGATTAAACAGGAACATTTTGAAAACGCCGTCCGTTTACATGGAGATGTCCCACCAGTAGTGGAAGCCATTTTCAGTGGCTCTGATTACCGTCGTCATGGAAGCAGAAACCCAAAATCCTTGGTCTGCCTGCATGGTTGTAGAATACTGAACAAATGTTCCAGATTGCACAAGGCGCAGGAAGGAGTTTACTGTATGCTGCTCCTTCTCATCTGAACAAAGTCTCAAACATGCAAAACCTTCATTTTAAAACTCGTTTGTGTTCGATGTCACTGTTAGTTGCCATAAATCACCTGAAAGAAGCAACACATATTCTTTTTCTTTTATGAGAAAACAGTTTATCTCCATTTATGTAGGATCTTAATAAATCAGTCCCAAGATTAAAGAATGTGGAAACTAAAATAAGATTTAATTTGGTCAAGCAAACAAGTCCATGACACGAGTGTGAAATGTGTATGTAGGTGTGTGTGTGTGTGTGTGTATACAAAGGTGTCTGCCAGGAGGAAACCCTTTTGGTGGTTGTGATTATCGCCTTGACACACTGATCTATGAGATTTAAACAAGCGTACATCTTTTTGACCGCAGCCTTTCTTCACCACAATGACCCCGCCCAGCCCCGGCTTCACACAAACTGTGTAAACACACACTGTAAACGCACTGCCCTTCCCTCCTTTTGTGGTCCCATCGCTTTCTCTCCCTCTGTTGCACACAGTCCTTTAGTTTCCTTGGGAACGGTGTTTATCCCGTCCATTTAGCCCATTTAGCCGCGTGTCCCATTAGCATCAACCTCCCATCTGTCTCCCCGGCCCCTAGAGAAGCCCGTGTATTTGTGTGTGTGTGTGAGAGAGAGACTGATTACATGTGTTTATGTAGAGAACAAATGCTGTGTGAGTGTGTGTAGCCTGCTCCTGATCAGCCCCTCCCCCCCGTGCAAACTAATCAAATATCAGATTAACGTTCATCAATTCCCACCTGCAGCAGTGACGCCGTCACATCATGGTTGTTTCTGACCTCTCTGGTTGGCTGGCCGGCTTCAGCCCGATCCGCCGATTACAATCCGCAGCGCGCTGCCACTTCCTGCCCGCCGTCCAATTAGACTGCGGCGAGGAGGCGACCCCGGCGGGCCAGAGGTCGGCGGAGGTCGCTGGAGGTCGCCGGCCCCGAGGTCACGGAGAGCGGCTCTAAAACGATTGCTGCCCTCGCGGGTAAACCTTCAGTTAATGAGATCATTACATCTTCATAACGCGGTAATGTGAGGAGATGTTTAGTCATTCCGGGTCTAATTCACTGTCAAATATGATTTTACTCACACTGAAATTAAACTTTATGGTTCAAGCACGGGAATTAACACAGGTCAGCACAATAAAGCCGACAGGAGTGACGAATGTGGAGACCAATACAGACACGACTGGAGGACTGGACTGGAGAGTTTAAAGGAAAACATGAATGACTCGGCTCTCTGGATCTGTCTTCTCTCCTCTGAGTCTGGTTCTGCAGGTTTCTTCCTGTTCAGTTTTCTTTTTCCTGCTTTTCCACTGCTTCTTCATGTGGAATTGTGTTTTTCTTTGTGAAAGTACCTTGAAATCATTGTGTTGTACTCGGCGCTATAGAAATTCGAGTCAATTAAACTGAATTAATCAATCCACTGACGACTGAATTCACTAAAAAAGTCTGCATGAGCTGCTTAACTTTTTGGTTCTTATCTGCCGTAATTCCAAAAAGTTTGGAAACTTTGAAAACCACACGAAAGCAGAGGAATGGAGACGTTACACCCACATGATCGTCATTACGATGGCCTCTAGACTTCTGCAGTACAACTCCGAAAACCTTTTTTGGAGTCGTGAAGTGAATTTATCTTTAGTTTTCACAAAGTAATTCTACTTTCTGTTTGCAGGAAGAGAGACAATCCCAGAGTGTGTTTGAACTGGCTCCATAAAGAAATGCTGAGAATGACATTTTCTCCTTAGTCTCTTTTTGTTTTTCCAAATAAAAGCTGCTAGATTTTTTTTGTCGCACTGGATCTTAGAGGAAGTTTTCTGTATGCACCTGCACTGGGATCAGCTGGATATGTAAATATCTGTATTAAAAGAATGAGAGAAAATCTGCTTTAATCAAAACACTGGCAAGTGTGCACTGTTGGTTTTAAACACGAATATATGGAAAACACATGTTCACAGTGGAACTATAGTGCAGAAAATGTGGAGGTCAGGAAGATGCTCGTTTTGTCACAACTGATTCTTAATCAAGAGTTACCTAACGCTTTTCTACATTTCACTGTATTTTTTAACCAAAATGCTTCATTAATGTCGACTCTATGCTGAGACTATCATCATTTTTGGTAGTAATGGTTTGGTTTTGTGAAAATATAAACATTTCCATTATGCATACTCTTTAAAGTTTACATTTAAAGATTATTATGGCACTTTTTTTTACCTATTAGGCCCCCATACATGTAGTGCCTGAGTCGTCATAGTGAAGAAAATTCCACAAAAATATGCCAATCATATCAGCTATTAACACAAAAGTTGTAAAGTTTCATTGTACCCTGTGTATCGTACTGGCTGTATCATGACAATAAAGATCTTTGTTTCATTTTAGTGTTTATGTTTGCTCACAGACCGACTACAGCAGCGTCATCAGCAAATTTAACAGGACTGCTGGCGGTGTGGATGGGAGACGTCACTATGTTCCAAATGTCTGCATGTTTTTTGGAGATCTCAGCTACGAAGACACTCAAACATGACGCTCCTCCAAATGCCAGAGTACACCTCTGAAATGCAAGCTGCAGCCCACAGGGACTGCTCCAGACAAACACCGGCCAGTGCGTGACATTTGAACAACCATCTAGCTGGAGTCCTTCTGTGGTTCTCCATGTCAGTCTGCGCCATCTGTCTTCGGCTCGTTATTTGCCCCCGCCCTCCATCCTGTCCTGAGAGTGCCAGTGAAACCTGGGTGTAAAGCTGCAGAGCCCAGCACTGCTCAACACAACGAGGCCCCATCTCATTAACAATGGCCTCTGCTCGCCAACATATACAACTCATCAACTGAGCGTGTGTGTGTGTGTGTGTGTGTGTGTGTGTGTGACAGAGGAGTCAGCAACTTTACTGGCCAGCCTGCAGGCCTCATCCTGAGATCTTTTTAACAAGGAGCCGGTCAATCAATCTCTGATCGATATGTATCCCGGCCCTGCCAACCTAAAAGTAGGCAAGTGTGCGAGTGTGTGTGTGTGTGTGTGTGTGTGTGTGTGTGTGTGTGTGTGTGTGTGTGTGTGTGTGTGTGTGTGTGTGTAAGCCTGACTAATTCAGACATCGGGGCATAGTGTTGATCCTGTTGGGCCCCCCTCTTCCCCTATGACGTGCCAACTCTGGAAATGAAAAACCAGCGGAGTCTTTGGCTGAGCTGTCGCAGTCCGAGAGGGAGAGCTGGCAGAGAGGGAGAAGTCAATAATGCTGGAATATACAAATATTGTGGGGGAGACAGAGGGGGGGAGGAGAGAGAGAGAGAGAGAGAGAAAGCCACAGAGGAGGGAGGCATTCAAGAGCCAAAGGTTTTGCCAATAAACAAGCCAGCACAGCACTATTGCAGATTGCCACAGAGCTTAAGTATACAGGATAGAGGCATTAGAGAGTCGGCCCCATCAGACCAGTGCAACAAGAGCTGATCGTGCATCTGTGTGGAAGTGTGTATGCACGAGACTGTGTGAGCATCTGTAATAAAGAGAAACTACTCACTTCACTTTTACACAGGCCTACCTGTACAGTAAAAGCTTTCTCCTGTTTATACGCTGCACAACAAGATACACACCGAAATACAGGCGGCTATTTTAAGGCAGAAAGTACTGAAAGCAAGGTAATTTCACAGAGTTCAGGAGCAATATATCGAAACAGCTCTCTTCCCAAGGCTGTCATATAAAATATCATGTTAAAATGTGTTTTAATGTGAGTTGAGTGGCCAGGCTCAGACTGGCAATAAAGTACAGCACAGGACGAGCAGCACAGTCACGCTCCTGGCAAAGCACCGCCGTGGAAAAAGAGGACAGGATAAAACATTTATGTGTCTTTGAAATAATATATTTCAGAGAATAGCATCGATTTCATTGATGGAAGTCTGAGGCCGCTTTTCTGAAACGCTGCTACCTCGACTGCAGTAAATAATTTTTCCTGAACATGCTCAGTGGACGGACAACAGCCATAGCAGCATCCAAAGTGTGTCATGACTCCCGGTCCACAATCTCCTGGTCCCGGTCCCAGTCCATATTCTCCTGGACTCGGTATTTTCAGAGTTGACAGTTGCCATAGTAACAGTCCAACTGGGTCGACTGTCCATGGGGATGTCTGTGTTCTCCCATTGTTAATGTCTATGGTGTCTTGTTCTCTGCCAACATGTTTGGTTTCATTACAATAACAACCAACAGCACCCACTAGTGGAACCAGGTGAAAATGGCATCATTTTCACCTGGTTCCTGATATCACTGTAGCGTAACAGCATTTTTGAAACAGTGACATTTGGGGATATTTAAATGCGGGACAATAAAGTTTCAATTAAATATTTATAAATCTTTATTGTGAATTTATTCTGGCGTTCATACTTAAGCAAAAAAAACAAACAGACAAAACAAACAAAAATCAAAAGAACAAGTTATCTTTGAGCCTCATTGAAAAGTTGAAATAGTTCAGTGGTTTCCACCCTCACCTCTTATCTCTGATTGGCTCAATTACTCTCACCAGCTCATGAAAGCAGGCTCACTTCAAAATGAAAGCAAATGAAATCCTTGGTCTGCTCTCGATAGAAATGTCAGTTTCGATGTGTGGAAGTTTGCGTTTGACAACCTTGGAGCAGTTTAAGCTTCAGCACCTCCGTGAACTCTGTCGGCCCCAAAACAGTTTTGTGAATCAAAGGTTCAGAACCACTGCAGAGGATTATCATATTTTCATGAAATTATAATCTCCTTCAGCAGCTTTCTGCTTCCTTTTCCAAAGAATAACTTATTTTTTAGTGCCTCAAAAGGTTAAAAAAAAAAAAACATCCAAAATGCACACCTTGGATCTTGATGAGCCATTTTTCTGCGACTTCCATGGCTGCTGCAGGTTCTCTGACACCCACAGTGTTTTAATGTCGGTATGAAGGCAGAGAAATGCAGCTGGTGGCCAGTTATGCTCCTTTTATGAAGTTGCAGTATTAAGTTTGGCACCGAGAATGATACAGGAAAAGTATTTTAGCTTCAGAACGGATGTCAGCGCAACATAATTGTTCGAAAAACAGATTCAATAAAGTCTGTTCTCAACGATTTTCCATGTGAAACAAAGGTTGATGAGATGAAAGCATCTGCATACACATCGAGTGTCCTCATATACTCCGTTTATGTTCAGCTTAGCCGTCTTCGGTCTGTGTGTGCGTGTGTGTGTGTGTGTGTGCGTGCTGCAGCGGTGTGTGATGTGTGTATTGTTGTAATTTGTTGCCCTGCAGCTTTGAGTAGCGGCTCATTATCTGAGCGGATTCCTATCTTTCGTCCCTCAGGGCTGTTACAATCACAAAATTATTGATTCGCTCCGCTTCCCAAAACAATGGATGGAGAATAAATCTGTGATTGAATAGATTTCCAGCCTGCCTGGTTTAGTTGCTCGTAAAACTTTTGTTAATGTTTGTGTCGAACCGCTGGTTTTTCTTCACTTTCTCCTCGCTCACTTTTTGCCCGGCTCTTCTTCATAACTTTGTGCTTTAGGCTGAGACAGCGCTGCCTCGGCCTCAGGTCACCGCGGTTCTCAGTAGAAATAAGAACAGTGAGCCTTTTGGGTTTTATAACACCGTCCCGTTATCCATCCGTGGATGAGCAATCTGAAGCTCTGTGTATTCTGCTTCACGGGGAGAGGAAGAACCAATTATCTATGTGGTAACTACTCTGACACACTCCTAAAAAGTTAGTTTGAATCGAGAGCAGCAGCCTTTATTCCTTGAATCCGGTATAAGTAATGCTAAACTGTAAATTCACATTGTGCTTTCAATATGTGTGTTTTGTAGGCAGTTTACTCAGAAAACATTATGAGGGACATCATGTGCAAATAGGAGCATTCAAATGAATGTCTTGCATATTTTACAACTTGTTTACACAAGGACAGTCAGCTGGAAACAATAACTCTCCTCTGCTGGTTTGCTTGCATCCACCATCAAGTGATTAACTGGAGAGCTGAGGCCTCGAAAGAAAACAATGTGCTGTTGGAGATTTGGCCGTTGACGTTACCAAATATGTGTTTATATATACCAAATATATATGATATACTGGAGCTGTATAGCCCAAAAAACCTGTATTTTGTGGAAATGAACAACAAATCAAAACAAAGAAAATGATCTAAGAACATTAACATTTGTGGTTTAATCAACACATAAAATATATCATCATAAAGTCTGCAAACAAAAGTCATGGTGAGCCAGGAGAAGAAGTGACTCAAAATTAATAGCAGCATCTCTGCAAAAGCCTGAGTCAGTTTATACCTAAATTAAAAAAAAGAAGAAAAAAACAAGAAGCTAACAACCTAATTATTGTGGCTTAAAAAACAAGGACTCTAAAAGAATGTGGAGTTTGTTTTTTATTATTATTTTACAAATTAAAGACATCTACTGTATATTTCTTTGTAACCCCAAGGACTCCCTTGAAAAAGAGGTTTTTAATTTCAACGGGAATTTCCTTGCTAAATAAAGGTTAAACAAAATAAAAAAATAAAATGAGGGTTAACAGTGGTTTAGACCACCAATCACCATGCCAACTAACCAACCATCCAACCACATCCTAACCAACCAACCAACCAACCAACCAACCAACCAAGCATTGCCATGTTCTGCCTCTATTCTAATAACAGGCTTTGCCCACCGAGGGGCATGGTGAATAAATAACTTGAAATTGAACTTTTATTTTGCATCAAAACTATTCATACCAGCGGCAATGTTAATTGTTTGTTAATTAAAAAGTTCATATCTCCTTTCCTCACATATTTTAAGGAAGGGATTCTCACTCTGCTCTACCTCAGAGCCACATGAACAGAACTGCTGTTTCCCGACAGTGTCACATACAGTATGCTCTTTCCATTCTATTTGTTATATTATCACAGCAGATAGGGAAATTCCAATTGCAAAAAGAATCAACCACTGGCTTTAGGTTTGCAAAATAAAAAAAAGGATCTAATTTTAAATTTAAAAATGCTGAAAACAAAAAAACGTGAAATATGAAATTTGAAATCTCATGTGCAACAATTCCTTCCATTTATGTTTACTTAAAGTTTCACTTCTACTTCGTAACTTCTTATATAACAGAAGGTCATCTATATATATATATCACACATATATAAACGCATTGCAAATTCACTGTAGACTGGATTATTGCAACATATAAAAACGGTATTTAAATATAATTCTTATTCTCACAATAACAACTTTTTATCTACATAGTATAAAGTGAGGACTGCTTTGACATCTTGATCAGACTCATGGTGGAAAAGAAGCTGGAAGTGGATTGAAGCAGTATTACGTCTTACTGGTATGTTCACTCTGAGTTCCGATGCCTTGCTGGATTTGCTGAGGCAGAAACACAAACAATCCACTAATGTGGTTGTTCTGTGGTTTTAGCTGCTCCTTTGTGGTCTCAAAGCTCAGAAAAGGAGATTTTTCATAGCATAAAATTTCAATTTCATAAGAATGTGTCCACAACAAAGTGCTGACTTTTGAAATAATAGCTTGGGGGAAAAAAAAAAAAAAAAAAAAAAAAACGACGCCTCCAGCATGTAAACGTCTAGATTCAAATGAAAAAAAAAAAAAAAAAAAAACCTGCTTGGATGTTTACAGCCTTCCAGAGCTCAGTCACAATGTTAAAGCGGCTTCTCCTCGGCTGATAACTGGGAGGTCAGTGGCTTCACTGTATCACAGGATATGTTCCACTGATGCCGCGCTGAGACGGCGCAGTGCTAAAGAGCCAAAAGTCGGGGAAATGGCTCCTGAGAGACGGAGGACGGAGGGTACACACAGTCTGAGCAGCGTCTATGGTTAAAGCAGTCAAAGCCACTGGAACAAAGCCTCGCTCCTCAGAGAAGCCTTTCGCACGCCGCCTGTTTGCTATTCCGCAAGTCAAACAGAGGTAAGGGCTCTCAGACTGGCTGTTGAGAGCCGAAGCACCTTGCAAGGCAGAGTAAAGAAAACAGTGAGAGCGAAGATGTGATAAGGCAGCGCTATTTCACATCACAAAGAGCCCATATATATAGAAAAAAAATCTTGTGTTCCTCTTGGAAGAGGGAAACTGGGAGGAGAGAAATGGGCGGAGGAGAGAGGGAAAGCAGCAGGGCTGAAGATCTATACTCACTGAGGTAAATAAAATGTGAGGAGAGGTGTTTGATGGAGGGAGAAGGAGATGGAGACGGAGATACGCTGTCTGAACAGTGGATAAACAGAGATATAGGTGACAAAGTGGTGCGTGAAGGCAAGATAGAGTGGCTGGAAGAAAGTAGAGGAGAAAGAGGAAGAGTGAGACGAAGAAGGAGAGAAAGTCAAGTGCAACAACTTCTGAAAGTTTCAGGATGTCAGCTTTGTCTTTTTCTTCTTTGAATAATGTTTGATAATAAATTAAGTTTTGATTGTTTTCACAATGATCCATGACACTGCTGTCAATGCTACGAGGGACATTTCCTCAGCTGGCTCCCCACGACTCTTATCTGAGACCGTTATTTTGATATTTCCTCTGGTGTACGCCTTGTTATTGTCTTCTGCGACTCCTCTTTTTCCCACAGCTTTGACTTTGCATTACTGTGGCTTTATTTGCTGCAATGTACCAATACATTTGATCATTTCTACCTCCAATTCCATAGCATCACATTCAATTTGAGCTTTAAACATGCTCGGCACTGCAAACAATCGCTCTTAAGGTGAACTCAAGCAAATATGAAAATGACAGTTTCCACCAGGTTTCCCTGATATAAACTTGGTTTAACGCACAGAAAACTCTACTCCTAGTATGAATGCTGAAGATAAACTTAATCACCTTGCTGTTTTAAATTTAGGAGCTTTACATGAGTCAAATCAGTTGAAGCAATAAATCAATTTTATTGACTAAAAAGGAAAGAGTGAAAAAAATTAAATAAATATAAATGATTAAAAAAATAAAAAACTAATAAAAAAAAAACGTTGCCCTGCAGCATTTTAGTTCCTTTGTTCTCAACCATTAATAAACACTAATGCGCTTCCATTCATCTTCCACAAAGCTCGACTAATGTCGCAGCCCCTCTTGCACATCCCGCTATTCCAGCATGAAAAATAACCCGTTTTCTCCCTTTATGCTTTTCTCTTTTGTATTTTCACCTCTCTCTTCCAAATGTTACATCTGAATGTCACGTTACATACAGAATAAAGGCACCTTGCCGGCTCTGTAAGCTCTGCTGGTTGAGTCACCGATTCACCAATAACAAACCACCTGTTCCTCCTGTTTGTGCCCATCTCGCCGCTACACCATTTATATGGACCAAACAGTTAAAATGGGACGGAGCTTTCGGTTTTTTTTTTGTGTGTGTGTGGGAGTAAAAATAAAGGCAGCACATCATCATAATGGACCCATTTAACAGATATTGGTAATTCATCCATGAGTCATCCACCCAAACATTTCTTTCATGTGTTTCTTTCATTACAGATGGTGTCGTTTGTTAATTTAATATCAGATTTTAATATCGGCTGTCACCGCAGGTAGCTGGTTGATATTGGTGTTTAGAGACTTGAAAATCTGTTTGCATGAGGACATGAGTGAGTTCTGTGATGCGCCAACAACAGGAAATATCTTATTTCCTGGAGAGATGTGCGACACTGCTGATCGGATCGATCAGATGTCAAGTATCTACCACGCAGCCGGCATTACATATATTGATACTTTGTACAATAGCCTCCTGTTAACCTACATGGAAGAAAAAGAAAAAAGACAAAAATCTGGTTCTGATTAAACGGTAAGATGGCAGAAAAGAAGGGGAAAAATAGAGAAACCCAGAGTAAAGAAACAGGCTGTTTTCTGGCGCGTCACACCAGACTTTGATCTATGTGGGACTTGAACTCGTTTGACTTTGCTCTGTTTTTGTTGTGGTACTTTCCAGCCACCATCTGCAAACATAAAAACTGGTGAATGTCAGAGAGCGATAAAAATCAATGTTTTATTAGTGTAACACCTCACATGAACCACACCGCACCAATAGGAATGTGGAAACCGTCGGTGTTCAATATTGTAATTATTTTGCTCTGAATGGCTTGTTGACTAAATGCCCCATGTCAAACTGGCAAACTGTCTCCAACAATCAATAACGCTCTGTTTCCATGTCTGGGTGTCTGCTCTAATGACTTACATAAATAAGAAAACTTTGAAAGAGATTTATTTACTGGAGATAGATGGACAGAAATAAGCTGTAGTGTTTTGGAGATTGTTCCTAAGAGAAGTGAGGATTTAGAGAATTGCTATCTCTTAACACACCGAGTTTATACCAAAGCTTGAAATAATGTACTGGATCTTTGTCCCAGAAGTTCACACTCCAAGCTGTTTTCCAAGTTGAGGAGTCGACGTTGGACAACAGCCCTCTGATAACTGTATGACCTCTGGTTTGTATTTCAACATGATTGATCACAGTGTTGTTCTCTCATCTTACTTTAGTTGGCAATAGTGTTTCTGTGGGGTGAACACGTTGCTGTTTTAGGTAAAAGGAAGAAGTACAGGCAGATGAACAATCCTCAACTTTAGGTGTTAAACATGTTTAACAGTAACAGTGAGCAGAGCCAAAAAAAATAAAAAATCTAAAAGTGGGCTCCAAAAATACAAATAAAGACAGAAAGACTATGTGGCCTCACCACTGACTGGTCAACTTACATTGGGAGGGATTTGAAGTTCATTGTCACTACAGCCCAAAGACGCTTCAACATAAACTACAAACTTTTGGAAACCTTTAAAACTGCTCACACTGAGCCACAGCTCACAACAAAGAGCTAATAAGTCAACAGAAGAAGAGTGAACGAACCCGGAGAACAGGTCAGACAAAGTGGACACATCGGCAAAAAACATGGAGGATATTGAAATGTGTGAAAAACCCAGAACTTGCTGATGTTGTACGAACTATCTTTCTCCTCCTCTAGATACTTTCTGAATATTAGACACCATCAATTTTTGTTTTGTCATTCTCATTAATACCAGAGTATCTCCGAAGACCCTGCTCATGCTCTCCTGCACTGTAGTACCTGTGGGTGACACATGACATTACATCGTTTTCACGTTTCGCTGTATTGAGGAGGAGTCTGGGCCTGAGTACTCAGTGCAGTATCAGACCCGGTATCGGTACCAGTGTCGGTGCGTCCTGAGTATATAAAATTCCACAGGTTCCTAAAGAACACAGTGGATCCCGGGTCACATGACCTTTACTGCAGAGTGAAACTCCTTTTCTGAGTTCACTGGTTTTATTACAGGCTCTTCTCCTCTCTCCTTCTTTCCTTCTAAAGTTAAAAGTATAATGTTCCAGGGGTTTGGTACTCTTGCGTCACAGTGTGGTCTGGATGGGAGTCTTTCTGTGTGGAGTTCAATATCTTCAGCCCCCCACGTGACCAGCCAGGCATGATTCATGGTGAGACTGAAGTGAGGTTTAGTAAGAGCTGGAAGAAAGTAAATATTCACATGACTGCCATTGATTTCGTTTTTTGGTGGAAAATTCCATTTTGTTTTCTTAATTAGGTGTTTTCATTTCAACAAATCTACTTCAGTACCGATTAAAAAAAGAAGCACACAATTTGAATTCATACTGAAAACTCTGATTTGCATTATTGGAGTCACTTTTTCATAGAAAAGTGTTTTGTATGCAGATTCATGTTGATCAAAAAGTAACTCAAACTTTATCATTTTTGAGAGGAAGACATTTACTTGAGTACCTTTGTGATATCTGCAGTCTTTCATTAAATTAAGATAAGAAATGCAACATTAAGTACCAGGTATGCACAATTCAATACTCAATGGTTGATTCAGGTTTGTGTTAAATGGAAAGAAAACTGTAGTTATTGTTCGGGTCAAAGTTTGCAAGAATCAACTTCGTGTAATTTCCTGGGAAATTATTAAATACAAGCAACTGTGTAAATGTATCTTTTTTGAAGAATTTTTTTTTTAAAACTAAACACCAAAACTTATAACAAATGCATATATTTAGACAATCATTGTATCCCAGTCTCTACAGTCACCTGCCCTCCGCTGAAAATGATGAGCAGCTGCTTTAGTGACTAAGAAAAAAAGAGCAGAGGAAAAAGTACTGTGTGACTGGGTAATTGACCGATGAAGAGCTGTTGTCCTTCTGCCCGATTGGGCAATTGACACAGGAAGGAGGTTTGCTTTCAGGCTTCTGATTGGCCCGAGATGGGAAGTGGGCGCTCTGGAGACGCTGCTGAGTGTCTCTCCAGACAGAGAGGAGAGAGGATGTCGGCTCTCCGCTCAGCTGCAATCACCTTCCTCCTTCTCCCCACGTCCCCATTTCTCCTCCTCTGTACCTCCTCTGAATCGCTCTGGTCAATAAAGCCACACTGCAGGTCTCACTTCAGGACCTGAGACTCCAAAAACTGCTCCAGTCTACAGTCGATCCATCCATCAACTGTTATTTATGTGCCAGGTTTCATTCAGGTCGGAGCAGAGCAAGGTGATTCGCAGATGACTGACAACACCATAACAGGGTATGAAAAGTGTGAATGACACAAAGTTACATCCACTGACTGTATTAATAATCAAAATATCGGCAAATTATATTGTAAAATTGATACAAAACAAAAGAAACAACAGATTTTTTTAATTTTATTTTTTTTGCAGTCGCCTAAGGCCTCATTTGCAACAAAACTCAAGTGAAAACTCTTCATTTTTTGTTTTTTTTTTTCTTTCACAACAGTTTCACGTTTACATGGAAAAAACAATGAAAAGATGTGCTGAGCATCGCAGGCCACTAGTAGGCGCTGTTTGTTTTTGTAATGAAACCACACACACACACACACACACACACACACACACACACACACACACACACACACACACACACACACACACACACACACACACACACACACACACACACAGTGTATTGTCCATCTACCCATGCATGTGCAGAACAGCTGTTTACTACGGTTGAGGTGCTCATGTTAGTTTTTCAGCATGGTCCCATTTCCACAGAGTTGGACCATTTACAAAAAGTTCCATTCTTGGGAGCCGTTTTCAAAAGGTTGCATTTTCAGTGGCTCCGAGCCCCGTTATTATGAAGCAGACAACCACAATGCAGTGGATTCGATTGATCGTGGGTCTAATATCGAGGGAACTTGTTTGCTCTTTTCTGCAGCTCCGGAACAGATAATTGTCAAAGCCACCAGATTACTAAAAATACAACACAGTCAAGGAAACACAGATATTGGGTAGACTTTTGATTCCTCTAATTTCCACTATTTGATAGCAATGTGATGTTTTACTTCAGGCCAGACATTTAAGTCATGATCAAATCCACGACTGGTACTGTGAAAATGTTCAAGCTTCCCTTATCATTGCTCTGGTCCAGACACGAAGACATATGGACCGGTCACTCCTCTCAGCCTCCTCCGATGCTGTTTACAGCCTGTCTGCTCCGTTGGGCTGCCAACGAGGGGAAGGGAAGCGATTGGTCGTGCCAAGTGTCCGTCACAGCTCGCCACCCGCCGAGGCGCGTTACAAGACAGATAATGAATCACGGGTCACAAACCGCACCTCCTCAGTCTCGCCTCGCTGCTCGCAGTGAAAGACAGGAGCCGCAGCGTTACTTTAGTCCGAGACGCACATGTACGGAAGCAATGAACGGACACACCGAGCTGCCGACTCACATAAAGGAAGCTTCACATCCTAAAGCTCTTTCAGGTAATAGCTGGGCGGGCGGCGCGGTGGCCATGGCGGAGTCAGTGAGCTGAGTGGACATGTGATGAGATGAGGTCAGTGGCATTGCTGAAAGAGCTGGGTGGTCTAATACACCAACTATAATAAAAAGCTTCCCTGATTTCCTCCTCCTCCTCCAGATTTAAAGATTAAAACCCGGCATTGCTACCCAATGACTCTTTATTCCGTGTCCTGTACTCCCTTCATCAAACAGAGAAATGACAATGATAGACTGGAAACTGCAGTGATTTTTCAATTTCATTCTGGAAATGTTTCATGTAAAAACAGTGAAAATGACTGATAAAAACACTGAAAAACTGTAGTTTGAATGTGGGACCACTAGTTGGTGCTGTATTCTTTGTTGAACAACACCCACAGACACGCGGACACAAACACAAACACAAACACACACACACACACACACACACACACACACACACACACACACACACACACACGCACGCACACACCCAGACGGAGAACATTACGATGGAAACACGCACACTCCTTTAAACTGTCTTCCCTCATTACACAGATCCACCTAGTGCTGCATGAAAAAAAATGTTCTCCCCGTATGCAGATGACAGTGTACTAAATGTTCACTTTAATCGAGAGATGGTGTTAAAATGAAAAGACTGAGCAGGACAGACACTCAGGGATCCTCCATTATTATTGATTCTCAGCTAATTACAGCAGTGCAGTGTGAATGCAGAGCGCATATACTGTGCACCTTCCAAAAAAAAATGCGTTTTCATGGCTGTTTCCACGGATTCCCATCACATTTGTTGTCATGCAAACTGCTTCTTAGAGTTATCCATTAATCCGGTGTGAGATGCCTTTTCCTGGTATGATATTTTTTTATAATTTCACTGAGAGCATGATTCAAGAAAAAGGAATCAATGGCAATGAATTATTCCATTAAATTGTGCAATTTTGTTCAAATTTACTTTGCAACTGTAATATTCTTTTCTAACCAATATGAATAAAACTCAACCCAATTTTAAAGCCAGTAAAAAGACTGTGCTTTTAACTACCATTTATATTGTAAAATATTAAAGGACAAAGATGAAGGAGTTGGGATGTCACAATGGGGTTCAAACCCTAATTTGGGGGCTTATCTATGGATTTAAGGACTGAGTTAATCCTGAGTTAATCGTACCTCAATTACACTCTCTTACATTACCTGAAGAAACTGAGGTAACTGGGGAACATGCAAACTCAATACAGAAATCAAACCAGGCTTTTCTGAACGTGAAGTAGACTGCTCAGCATCACACAGGCTTTCTAACTAAAGTCTGAAAGGTAACAAGCGAGTCGCAGCCTTGTAACTTCAACATCTGTCCTCAGTCCAATCAGAACAAAACAAGGCGGACTGAAAGGAAGGAACGCAGAAGCTTTTAAAAAAGTAGCATTACTTAAATGTTACATGCAGCACCTTTAAAGGAGTTCTGTTTCTGGGTGTCTGTGCTGAAGAATATATTGCTTT